>NW_027185876.1:4666808-4900640 GCF_028583685.1 Petaurus breviceps papuanus | reverse complement strand
CTGGATAAATGTTATTTTTCTCTAAATAAATATACGAGAGGCAGTGTGGTATATAGAAATAGAAAGCCAGTCTTGGAGTGAGCAAGACTTGGATTCAAGTCTTTACTCAAACACACAGTGACCCCCAAAAAAGTTACTTAGGCTTTTGGTTACCTAGGCAACCCTCAATAAGAAATGAGTTACTATCTATGAATCCTTACAATGATAAATGCACAAAGCCTGAGTTTAAAAATAGGCAATGCTGTAAATAAATATACACTTGATTTATGTATCTAGCTAGTCGTTTTACACCTCCTTTACAAAGACTCCACAATTCAGGGACTGATGTTCCTCCTGGTCTCCAGCTGTGCATTCTCTAGGGCTCTTCCTCATGCCTGGAAGGCTCTGTCTGCTCACTTCTGCTTCCCAATTCCCCTGGCTTCTCAGCTAAAATCCCAACCTCTGCAAGAAGCCTTTCTTGGCCCACCTTAATGCTACTGCCCTGTCTACATGTTTTCCTCCCTCAAGGACAGGAACTGTCTTTGTATCCCCAGCCCCTACATAGCACAGTGCCTTAGCACAGCAGGAACTTAATCAATGCAGGCTGACTTGACACAGTTACAGAGCTTTGTCTTCAGATGCAAAGATGAGATATGAGAGGATTTAATAATGTTCACAGTCCCATAACCCCACTGCACCTAACCCCTGGACTCTATGGACTCCTCTTCTTCACCTGTTAGATTGTTGATCCCCTCTCCCATGCAGCAAGTCCTTTCCCCCTCCACAATCCAGCTCCCCTATTATGTGCTCTCTTCCCTATATTAGAAATGTAAGCTCCTTGGGGGCAGGCACTAAATAATCGTTTAATAAATACTCTCTCTAGGGGTCAATATCATTTGGGCCATCACTCTAGTTCATCACCTTCCACGGGGTCTACACAGCAGTAGCCCCTTCTCTTCAAACTTGGCAGGGGGCATCTCCTTGCACCAAGGGACATGGGTTTGGTGGGGTAATAGAGGCCATTCCCTGCCTCTTTTCTTGCCTATCCTAATCACTAAATAGATGTTGCCTCAGTCAAACTAGGACCATTAAAGACCTTAGCTTGAAAAAACTGCACCCAGAGTCATTTCCAGTTGTCCTGATCTGTATCTTGCTACTGAACTCAGATGGCTCTGGGGGAGAAACTGGGCTGATGACCTTGCAGAGCCCATAAATCCAATTCGTTTGCAAATCATGGCATCACCTTCTTGATGCCATGTTCCTCTTTGAGAATGAAGGATGAACAACAATGCTGTTCCAGGAGTTGAGGATACAAGGACAAAAATAAGACCATCCTTGTCCTCAAGGAACTTACATTAGGTTTGGAGAAAAAACAAGTTATGTGTCAAATAAATAACAAGGTGAGTACTTGGGGGGAGAGCATGAGCAGCTGAGGGGACTGAGAAAGGCTTCGTGTAGAATGTGCTGCTCAGGGGGAGTTTTGAAGGAAGCAAGAACTTCTGAGAGGCAGATGTAAGCTGGGCAGTATTTTCCCAAGTTCGGTGGACCATCAGTGCAAAGGTGAAGACGGTTGACACTATAATGGGTAACAAGGTCTGTCTGGTTCATTTGTACAGTACTAGAAGGGGAGTAATGTTTAAGGTCAGAAAAGGTAGGTTGGGACCAAGTAGGTTGTGAAGGTCTTTAAAACCTAGACAAAGGAGCCTAAAGGATCCCAGAATAAGAATAGGAAAACAATGGACTAGTAGGGAAAGGGGAGTAAGATGGTCATGATGAGGTACAGGCTCTGGGAACCCCCCAGAACTTACTGAGGCTATAAGCCTTTCATTGTGGCTTGGCCCAAATCTCAGTTACTAGCCTAGCCTTCCTCTGTCCAGCTACTTCCCACCCTGGATCCTCCCAAAATATCTATACACCCTTGAACTGGCCTAGCCCACCATTGTCTGTGGGCTCCAGGTAGCCTCCAGAAACTTCCCACCCTTACTCACTCATTTACTGGAGTCTGACCTCTTTAACTCCTCCAGAATGCCCTCCCCAAACTCATTACTGGATTCTGACCTCATCTGACTCCTTCAAAAGACCCTCCCCAAACTCCTCCTGTAAACCACCCCTAGATTTCTCCCACAACCTTTCTGTATATAAGACCCCATCTTGCCTTCATGTGGCGTGAGAGCACCATAGAATTTTCTAGCACAAGCTTTACAGATACCGAGGCTCCTTAAGAGTCTAACCAATATGGCAAACTTTTAAGAAACTTTTCTTTTCTTTGGCTGAGAGAAGACTTGAGTTGAATTCATTCGGCAGGACCTGGCATGTTGGTATTTTGGGGTCATGAGCACCCCTAGACTAAATCTCATCATTTTATGATGACCCTCTTCAGTGAGACCTGCCCTTTGGGAAAATCTGGGCTGTTCTGAAGGGGAGGGGAGAACAGAAATAGGAGATCAATTAGGATGGTAGGATTTATGCAGGATCGAGATTGGCAGAACAGGAATGGTAGGGAAAGGCGAGAAGGAATTCTCAGGTAGAAAAGCACATCCCTAAAATGGCTGAACACGGATAAGAACCATGAAGAGTGAGGGAAGTGAACTCACAAGGGTCATAGATTGACCAAAGAAAAAGAGATCAAGGGATTAGACAACATGATAAAGGCAAAAAGCAAGCTCAGGAAGAGTGGGCATAGAAAAGACAGGAGAATAAAAGAATGTGGTCAGAGAGAACTGTAGAGTTCCAAATCTTATAGTTGGATCTGCTTCAAATTAAAGTGAAATTTAAGATTTTATCATCCCAATGAGCCCTGTATATGAAAGAAACTGAGAGCCTAGGGTACAGAAAGCCTTCAGTTTGAATATTTAAATCACAAAAGGCAGGGGAGAAATTGAGAAAAGAATGCAGATCAAGTGCAAAAGCTATTATTATCTCTATTGTCATTAATCAAGGTACAAGTTCTCAAGAGACATCAGATGACAAGGACAAGGGTCTTGAGAGGGTGATATAATCTGTGAAATTCTGAGAGACCATTAGGTAGTGATGACAGAGGTCTAAAAGTATCAATGGGGAACAAGGACCATGCCAACTCTTATGTCTGGCTTAATGAATGGTAGGAAGAAAAGGATGAGAAAAAGAGCCAAGAACATTGGAGGTGGCAGAAAAAAGGTATGGGTGACAGTAAAGATCAGGAGAGGAATAAACAGGAAATGGAAGCTGGTCAGCTAGGTGGTGCAGTGGATAGAGCATTGGGCTTGGAATCAGGAAGACTCATCTTCATGAGTTCAAATCTAGCTAGGGGACTCTGGGCAAGTCACTTAACCCAGTTAGTCTCAGTTTCTCTTCATGAGTTCAAATCTAGCCTGACACTATCTAGCTAGGGGATTCTGGGCAAGTCACTTAACCTGGTTAGTCTCAGTTTCCTTCATGAGTTCAAATCTAGCCTGACACTATCTAGCTAGGGGACTCTGGGCAAGTCACTTAACCCTGTTGGTCTCAGTTTCTCATCTGTAAAATGATCTAGAAAAGGAAATGACAAGTCATTCCAGTATTTTTGCCAAGAAAAGTCCAAATGTGGTCACAGAGTTGGACATGACTGAAAAAGACTCAGCAACAACATAGGTTTTAGACACTACACATTTGGAAGTGTTGGAATAGGGTTGATCAATTTGGTATCAGTAAAAGAGCATGGGGAAGGGAAGCAAGAAAAAGGATTTGTCTTTCAGTTTTGGATGAGAAGAACAGGAGGTTGGGAAGTAAACAAAAGAGCTTTACTAATCATATAAGTCAGAAAGGATTCCGATGACAAGCAAGCAGAAGCTTAGAGAATGAATTGGTAGCAAGATCCAAATTAGAATACTGGTATCACAGAGGTTTCATAAAGTACTTACTCCCTTATCTCCAATTTCCAGTGGCCTCACTTCAATTGGAGATGGCAGCTTTGACTCTAGAGGAGAATGAGCTAGGCCTTGAGGGTAAGGTCAGGCCAACAGCTGCCCCTTTCTTATCTAGTTGTTCAAAGAATCTGTTTTCACTTACCTAAGAATTCAAACCTTTTCTTCAGCTAAAATGTAGCCTTTACAATAGCAAGGAGGGGACAGTTATGCAAGCCCAGATGCAAACACAGTCTGGTAATCTGGGGCCAAATTCTTGAACAAAGGTCAAGTACAAGGAGGTCAAGGTTTAATCATCTCCCAAGCAGTAATGAAACTTGAGCCAGCTGCACCCCTGCAGTAGCAGTAACTTAGCCCAAGCTAATGAAGTCCATATACTTAGACTTCTAATAGCCACTGAACTTTCCAAATTAGAAACTTAGATGTGAGTTGATCTGAAACGTAGCAATGATCTGTAGTTCACCACAGCTAATACTTGTCAGCATCCCACTTTTACTGATGAAGCCTTTAGTGATAAGCACTCTATGAAGCAGGTGTGCCCCCATTGTTATTTTGGAACCGGGAGAAGCAGGCTGGCTTTGCCCAGTCACAGAGGTAAGTGGCAGGGTCAGGATTACTCACGCTGCCCATGGCATAAAGTAACCTGATCCCACACTCTGCTCCCTTTCTAAGCCCACAACAGTTTTAATAGCAAAACTAATTACAATGAATGGAAAACAAGTTAAAGTTGCCCACTGATCTAGCTATATTAGTTGTAGCCAATCCCATGACACTGTTTGAACAGTCTTCTCACTAGGCTAAAGAAACCTTAAGTTTTGAGTTTAATAAAAAAAGATCCAACATAGCAATAGTCAGACAATAAATGTTTATTAAGCCCCTCCCACATGCACATCGCTAAGCACTGGGTACTACTAGGCAGAACACAGCTCCCTAAAAGTCATCCTTCTATTCTAACAAGGAATTCAAGTTCAGTCAGATTTATAAAAATATACTTAAAAGATATGAAAAATATTTTCCTTGCTCTAGCAAAAATTACCCAAATTAATCCTGTGAAAATATAGTGCGTATTTCAGTGACTTTGTAAATAACGAAATAATCCTACTATTGGGAAGTTTCCTTCTCTCCTGCCCCCTTGCTACTTTTCCTTATGCTATCTCCCAACCTTCCCTACTATGTGTTGGCTTTCCCCATTAGAGCATAAGCTCCTTGAGGGTATGGACCATCTTGTTTGCCTGTATTTTCTATCCCCAGAGCTTAGCATGGTGCCTTGTACATAGTAAGTTGCTTAAGAAATAATTTATTTATCTATCTTGGCTTCTTAATGAAGAACTAAGAAACAGAAACCTTCCTTTTCTAAGTTAAAATATATTTCTTCCATTCACACAATTGTCATTAGAATGCAAACCAGCACACTGCACTCTATCAGCCTCCCAAACATCCTGGATTTGCCAGTCTACTATTTTTTCCAATTCCAAAAATTATAGAATTTAGGCATCATTCTGGGTTCCTTCCTGAAATAAATGATTATTTTTTAAATTAAACATCTCGTGTTCCATGGTATCCTTTAGCCATAAAGATCCCCAATTTTTTTATTTCTCATAAACAGCTTTTTTTAAAGGTTTCATACATATTTACTAAGACAAAGTATATGGCATGTTTTATGACATTTATATAAAAATGCAAATGATGTCATGTGAGAAAACATTAAATGTGGCATCCCACGATGCCAAATGTGTTCTTTACTATTTCCTTGTCCCAGCAGTAAGAAATATGGAAAGCTAAGGTGCAACTGCAGCAGCTGTTCAACAGAAACCAAGACACAATTCTAGTCATTTAGGACAGGAAATGAATACAATACCAGATCTAAATGAAGCCACAAGGGAATTATTGACAGGCAGACTAGAATGACCCAAACTGGAATTCTGCCAAGACAGCAGACATGGACCAGGGAAGAAACAAAACTAGTTTCCTTCTTTTTCTCCTAAAAAGCCAAATAGCAATTAAAAGAATGAAAGAATTCTACAACCCGAACCAAACACCACCTGATAACAGAAGTTATCAAAACAGTATTATGGAAGCCATTCTGGTATCTGAAAATGTATTAGAAGTTCTTGCGTCAGAAAATACATTCGAAGCTTTAACCTAATTTTCATCTGTTAAAGAGACTTTTGTTTTCTGAAAGAGAATATCACTATACTACAAAGTAGCCCATGGCAACATTTGTACAGGAAAGCTTATGTTGTAAAACAAAAGGAATGACTGGATCACCAAGACCCAGAGTGAGTTAATTAGGTATGCTTCCTAGTACCTTAATATTAACCAACTGTAAACTTTATTAGCAACTTCTAAACCCCAAATGAAAATGATGCAAGGCAAACAGCCTTCTTGGTTAGAATGAAAACTCCAGAGCAGAAAGAGTAGATCTAAATGAGGACTTCATGTTTCAATGGCCTCTATTTCGTTTGACCAAAAAAAAACCCCTGAAATAATACTATTTGATGCATGAAAACTGATCAATGATAAACATTCAACCACCTCTCTAGATAATAATGTGAGAATTTTTTCAGGTTACAGAATATGTAGCCTCACAAAATTCAATATCATATATATTTATCCTCCAGAATTTTAAGTCTGCATAACATGAAATTTGTGAAAAGGGCAGTTAGGTTATTTATTGAAACATATCTTGAAAAAGGTTAAGTCTTCCTCCTGTTTTTGGTCTCCAGTTGGAAATGTACCTAATTACTCGGGCATTTCACGATTTAAGCACTCAAACCTAAGAAGGACAATATATTATCTCAATAAACATGAAGTATTTAAAAAACTATATTACAATAAATCCACATTCATCTAGGTTCCACTTATCTAGTAATGGCAACACAGTCAAGAACAAAAAGCAGGGGAAAGATCAAAACAGACATCATCAAGACAAAGACCGCCGGCTCCTTGGGGGCTAGCGTCTAGTTCTTTCTTTGGATCTTCAGTGTTCAGCACGATGCAAGGCACAGAGTCATCTCTTAATAAATCCTTGTTGAGTGGGATGACTGTTGTCTTAGAGCTCATGAACTTCCCTCTCAGACGAGTCTTTTAAAGCTCTTAATCACAGCCTATGTGTTTCTCTTACTTTATACACAATTTTAACAAGCTTGGTTATCCAACTTCATAGCACAAGCGGCAAACTAATGAAAGGGATGCTAAGTATATTGAAAGCATCAAGAAGTAATAAACTGGAAATGTGGGAATAGAAGTAAATTTACAAAAAGCACATGCAAAAACTCACAAAGCATTGCAACATGGTGCTAAATTATTTAGTATGAGGGCAATCTGCCTCGCAAAAATCTCAATACCCTGAGAGCATTGCTGTCTGGTTGTTGCCTGTCTTCCAAGAGGACCAAAATGACATCACTATGCTAGAGTCAAGCTACAGTGTGTCTACCTGTGGCTGATCAAAACAATATGAACTTGGGAAGGTCGGGGCTTAAGTAGTAGTCCATGTGAAAAATCTGCTCATCTCAAGTTTCTTTTGAGCTACCTCAGAGCACAGCACCTTCTCTGATGAGGGTACATACGCCATAATGGGAAATTCTGTGCCAATGTCTCAAACTGAAATGCAACTATCTATGATAGATCATGATACTAAATGTTCATAACGGTGACCCTCTCTTTAAGAAAATTAATCCATACATTCAACATTTATTAAGTAGCAATTATTTACTAGGCTACAATGGAGATGCAAAGTTTGGATAATCAATGACCAATGCATACATAGCCAAGCACTATACTAGGCACTAACAAAAGAGAAATACAAAGGAGAAATTAAATAGTCCTAACTCTAAAGGAACTTACATTTAATCAGGGGATTATATATACATGTATAATACACAAATGACCAGATGACTTTGAAGGATTAAGGTGGTGCTTGGGCTGAGTCTTGAAGGGGGATACATTCCAGGCAGAGGGGCACAGCGAGTGAAAAGATAAAGGGATAGAAGATGGACTGCCATGTATGAGGAAGAGTGAGGCAGCAGTTTGACCACACAATATTTTTGACTGAGTTCAAGAAGAGAAAGGAATGGTGTATAGTAAGGCTGGACAGGTAAGATAGGGCCAGGGACTTTGAATACCACGCAGAGCAGTTTACATTTATTTGATCCTAAAGGAGACACTGAGGGTTACTGAGAAGCATGACATGCTTACACTTGCACTTTAGCAAAAATCATTCTGGCAACTGTGCAGAGGGTGGAATAAATGGGGCAGACACTTAAGACAAGGAGATATGTAACTAAAAGACTTGCTATTTCAATAGTCCAGGTAAGAGGCAATGCAGTTCTAACTTGAGGAGGGGGCTGTATTGAGTACAGAGAAGGGGATGAATGTGAGATTTTATGAAGGCAGAAGAGGCAAGATCTGGCAAATAACTGGATATAAAGGATTAAGAGTAAAAAGTCAAGGAAAGAAACCAAGGTTGCATACCTGGGTGGCTGAAAGGACACACTGGAGAAAGGTTTGGAGGGAAAGATGAGTTCTATTTTAGGTGTGGATATTCAGTTCTATTGTCTATCAGGCAGTTGGTTGTACAGGATTAGAACTCAGGACAGAGACTAGTGCTTGATATACAAGTGTGGGATTACAACCATCAGAACTAATAAAAAAAATCACCAAGTGATACATTATAGAGAGAAGAGAGAAAAAGAGCACCCAGGATAGAACCTTGGGGTGAAATAATGACAATAAGGAGAAAGGATATGGATGACAATCAAATAAAGAACAGTGAGAAGGAATGATTAGACAAGTAGGAGAAACAAGAGAATGCAGTGTCACAAAATTCCAGAGAGGAGAAGGTACCCAGGACAGGAGAGGAGAGGATCAAATGTAAAAGACAGGTCAAGAAGGATGAGGACTGAGGAAGATCATTAAATTTAGAGAAAAATTTCAGTTGTAATAAGAAGCCAGATTGCAAAAGGTTGCTAGGTGAGCAAGAGAAAAATTAGAAGCAACAATTGTTTATAAAGTGGTAATCACAGAACCATTCTGGGTTGTGGGTCCACTACAAATTTGTTACATAACCTCAATGGGGTCTTCCCTGCTGCTAAGCGATCTATTTATCCTTCTATACCTATCTTATCGATTCACTATCCCTCTCCCCACAGCAGCTCTTCCAAATCTTTCCATCCCTCCTCCAACATCCAATGGCTTCCCCCCTCCTCATTCTCTCAACTAAAAATCTTGCCTCATATTTTACAGGAAAAAAAAAAAGAGGCCAACTACCATGAGCTCCCACTTCCTCGTCTCCTATCAAATAAGATGTCTTCTGCCACTCTCTCCTTCATGCTTCTCCCACATTTCCAAGGCTAATCCCTATGTTCAAGTAATCCCATTCCATCCCATCTCCATCAGCTTGCCCCTTCTGTCATCCCCACTCACTCATGCTCAAGTTTCTCCCTATGTCCTGGCTCATGCCCTATCTACAAACATGCCTATGTCCCCTATTCTGAAAAAAGAAAAAAAAGAAGCCTCTTCTATTCCCACTAGATAAGATCTGCTAGCTCTTCTCTGTAGCCAAACTTTTCGAATAGATTCTTACACTTTCTCTTCTCTCATTCTCTTCCTAACCCCCTTACAATCTGGATTCTGACCTTATTCCATTGGAAGGTTTTCTCAAAAGTCACAAATGATCTTTAAATTGCCAATTCCAATGGCCTGCTTTTCAGTCCTCCTTCTCCTCGACCTCTCTGCAGCCTCTCCTCCTTGCAACTCTCTTCTCATTTTTCAGAACACCACTCTCTCCCGGTTCTCCCATCTATGCTTATTCATAGCATCTGGCCGTTCCTCCTTTGTTGGATCCTCATCCAGATCACACCCTCTAACTGCAACCTCAGAGGTTCTGTCCTAGGGCCTCTTCTCTTCTCCCCTGTACCACTCCACTTGGTGATCTCATCAGCTTCCATGGATTTAATGAACACCTGTATGCTGATGATTCTCAAATCTACCTATCCTGCCGAACCTCTCCACTGACCTCAAATCTCTTCTCTCCTCTCCACCCGCTTTTCAGACATATAAAATTGGATGTCCGACAGACATCTTAAATTCAACAGCCCAAACCAGAACTCATTATCTTTCCCCTTAAACCTTCCCCACCTCCTTCCTTCAATATTACTATAAAGGGAAACCCCATCCTCAGCTCCTCACTGTCTCTCCCTGCACCCCCCCCCCATATCTAACCTATTGCCAAGACCTATCAGTTTCTCTCAAATGCCCTTCTCTCTTCTGACATTGCCCCCAGTCTGGTGCAGACCCTCACGTCCTCCTGTCTGGGTTACTGCAATAGCTGCTGGTGGGTCATCCTTCCTCAAGTCTCCCCCCACTCTAATCCATCCTGTTCAGTCACTAAAGTGATTTTCCTAAAACGTGGGTCTAATCATGTCACTCCCCTCCTCATTAAACTGCAGCAGCTCCCTATAGCCTGCAAGATCAAGTGCAGAACGATCTGTTTGGCATTCAAAACCCTTCGTAACTCGTCCCCTCCAACTTTTCCAATATTCTCATTACATTACTTACTGATTTTGATTCAGTGACACAGGCTTCCTGATTGTTCTATGAAAATGACTCTCCATCCCTTGGCTCTGGGCATTTTCTCTGGCTGTTCCCCATACCTGCAATGATCTCCCTCAACTCCACCTACTGCAGGCAATATACCTTGCCCAGCTTCCCTAAGTCCCAATCAAAATCCCATCTTCTACAGGAAGCCTTTCCCGGTCCCTCTTGATTCAAGTGCCTGCCATCTCTTAACTATTTTCTATTTATTCTGTATACTGTCCGTATTTTTTGTGTGTGTACTGTCTCCCTCGTTAGCTTGCAAGCTCGTTAAGGTTAGGGATGTCTTTTGTCTCTTTTTGTATCCCCAGTGCTCAGCACAGCGTCGGGCACAAAGTAGGGCACAAACATTTAATAAATGTTAATTGACTATGTTTAATTTCTTTTTATTATAAAAGGCAGGTCATCAATTTTGGAAATTTTTCCATCCAAAATACTTAAAAGTTTTGGCATTTTCAAAGGAAATTTATTTATATGGACTATCTAATTTACTTCATTCTGACAATACTAGATAAATGAAATACTACTGTTTTTAAGAAGATCTGGAGAATAGAGGTCACAGACTTTTCTAATGAACTCTACTTATTTAAAAAAACAAACACTTAAAATTCATTCAAATAATTTGTCAGGTAAAAATTTAGAATTAAAGTATTTTGAATTTTTTATAAACTGTAACAATACACTAACACATGATCAAAGATTTAAACTGTCATCTGTAAAAAAGTGCTTTGTAATTTTTGAAGATGGTGAAGTTTCATGATTCTGAAAAAGTTTAATTCACACTATATATACTATAAATAAAAATAAAGAGGTCAGAATAATCTTTTTGTAGAGCATTTAATAGAATATTTCCTTGAATGTTTAATATATGCAGACAACACAATCAGGAATTTCTTGATAATGTGTTAAAAATGATGACTTGGTTACAAAAATAGCCCAGTTTATCTCTTATTAAAAACTCTTATGATTCACAGATAAGAAGCAAGATTTACGCCTACCAAGGTACATCTCATAAGAACATGTGACCAATTATTTCAGTATAGAAAATACATAGAATTTTTGAATGGTTATATGACTTTGAAGACTCATTGGCAATTCAAACTTTATTTGCCTGTAATTTTAAAATTACATAATCTCTAAGTACAAAAGTTTAAAAAAATACACTTTGATTTACTGAATAAAAGGTTCCAAACTACATTTCCATTTCAAAATATAATTTTAATCATTGTAATAACTGTTTTCTGGATTCAAAGTCAAAATAAGTTAATGAAAATTAATAAAACATAGGAAGTAAGAAATTCCTTCAGGGAAAAAAGGGGTAACATTGTCAGTGTGTACATGCACTAATGTAAATAAATAACTTAAACACCAAGCTGAATTTTTTAAAATGCATAGAAATGACAAGAATTTCTCAGAGAGGTTGACATAGGTTTTAGGATTAATTATGGGCAATTCTTGAATTCTCAACATCAAGACTAAAGAATTGAAGAAAATAAAGCCCAAAGCTGAAATCCAACTACCCAACAAATTCTTTAAATAATCGAGAAATTTCAAATTTAAGTTATTTATAATTCAATCAGAAAATGTCTTTATTGTGTCATGGTTGATCTCTAAATGAAATAAATATCTATTTAGGTAAGTTATGAATGATAATTATCATTCTGTGTCATTTTTGGCACGTCTCTACACAAATTCTTCTTTCAATTTACACTTTATAAATCTCCTGGAAAGAGTGTATTTTGGAGTAAATTCTAATTTTGGCCTCATGACATATATGCTTTATGACACAACTGACTATTTGGTGCCCCCTTCCAAATAACTATACATATATGTACTTATATAAATATACACAAACTTTTTGGGTTAGAAAAATATTTCATTTTTGCATATTTAAATAATTATTGAAAATGTTAATATAGGAATACATTAATATTTATACAATTTAACTTTTATTTATAAAAGATTTTTTTTATCATAGCAGCCTTTGCATTGCAAATGAAATGTGACCCAATGGTGAATCAGTCTAGATCAATTCTTGCTGCCACACGCTGGCTAAGCAGTTGAAATGCTCTTCTCCAAAAGGAATGTCCATTTCAGTTGTAGCGTTTCAGGAAAAGGGAGGATCACTCGCACAAAGCACAGCGTTATGGGGCTAATGTCAGAGAACATTCATGAATAAGTGCATTCTTCTCATCAATGTCCATAATTATGGTAAGAAATATTACTAATGTATTCACAGAAAGCTTAGGTTACCTTTGACCCCAGAATAACTGTGTAGTGAGCAGAGATAAACTTACTGATGAATGGAATGTCTAGATAGATGTACCACATAATTTAAGCAGGAATTATTTAAGGAATTAAAATTGGGGTAAACATCATCAGGAGAGGGAGGAAGAAAGGAACCATAGAGATATCACACAAATCATCCCTAAAAATCAAACACTTATATTGAGCTTATTCTTGTTGAGCTCACGCTCTAGATTTCCAATTAAAATATCAATACTTTCTTGTAAATCTTTGAGATTAACTTTTCGATCCATTGAAGAATCTATTGTCTGCATTGCCAAGTACGTTTGAAATGTACACTCTTTGGAGATGGGCTCTGCTTGTTCAATTACCTTATCAGGTCCATCGGCTTTGCTGCAATCTTCCCCGCTTTCAGTATCTTCTGAAGGAACGTCATCATAATCTACTTCATTCACATTTTCTTTCAGGTTAATAAAGTAGTTTTCTCCACAACTGCTCCAGTCTCCTGCGTAGCGATTACTCAGGGGGCTGTCCAAGCGGGCTTGCCGGGGCCTAAGCACTCCTGATTCTTCCACAGCACTCAAGTTCAACATCTGTGGTCGCTGCTTCTTCCTTCTCAAACAATTTAGAGGTTTCTGCTCTGGGAACAAAGCCTTTGTTGATTCTTTGACATTTAAATGTTGCACTAGAACAAACGATACATTTACTTTTAGTGATAGTAATCCAATGGGCACTCTTAAAAACAGTTAAAAGATTAGCCATTTAAGACTAAACTACAAGCATGCAACAAAACATGCAAAACACGAGGAAAACATTCCACGATTATTTTTTCTGTCATTATCAGATATCATCAAGATTAGTGATAAAAGCCAGTGGTGCAGGTCCATGCTGGATGAAGAGGCCTCATTAAAATGAAACAAGCACTTTCAAGTGTTGATTAACTTACTTGTAAGTTAATCATTATCTAGTTACAGTTCCAAAAGCAGGTAATCTAGAAGTTTCTTCTACACTAATGAATGCTGCAGCAGAAAGCAGGCATGGCATATTGGTGTCCAAAAAAAGGGAAGAAAGAAACAGCTCCTTCTTCGGCAAACACCTGAACCAGCCAAAGGCATCTGAAATCACCTCTGAGAGCGTCTGGCCCAGGCTGTGTGCAATTTTATTAGGAGCTGTGTCATAATTAACTTTACTAAAGCAGCCCAAATCCCAATTCTTTGGTAAAATGCACTTAAGTCACACTTTATCATTTGTTACCTGATTCTGATTATACAGCATAAGCTACTAATAGTCTTCCTTTATTGCCTGTAAACAGTACAGATATTTTATTTTCTCATTCTTGCTAAATTTCTAACACTCTCAAATAATATCCCGTAACACTCAATGAAATTTTAACTGAGGCATTCCTTGTCTGCCTCTTAAGGTGCAATGAACTAAAACATTTCTACATGATTTTTCAGTATGGAAAGTCATGACCTTTTTTAAAATGCTGTCAAGGTAAAGGCTGTCCACAATAACATTCACTTTCTGTTTATTTTATTTTACTTCCACAAAGGTCTTTTTGTTTACACTATACTCCATTAAGATGAAGGAGCCACGAGTTAATGATAACACACCAACTTTACACTCTCAAAATGAACAATGACTGCTTGTTTGCAGTTGTGCAAAAATAAGGAAATTGAAGGGCTATATAAACATGCCTTTGGTTCAAGTTTTCCAGACCTACAGTGAAATGCAGAAAGAACTGTTTTGAGAGAATACATTGATAATTTTTTTTTATTTGCTTAGCAGGCTGTGGAAATATTAAATGATTGAAAATAAATTTATTTCTAACTTCCAAACTTAGCTGCATTACTGATTACCATGAATCCACTTTAATTAGGCCAGAGACTGGACTTGTGATTCTATTGGTGAAGGGAGTTCCCATCAATGGACTCCTCTACTGATGCAGATCTGGACCTGCTCAGCCCCTCGGCCATGAAAGGTGAAGTGATGTGTCCTGTCACACAGCCAGCAAGCACAGGTCAGAGGCAGGGCTTGAAATCAGTTTTCTTGGCTCTGATATCAGCTCTCAATCCATGACACAATCCTTTCTCTCTAGCTAAACATTACTGATATGTTGACATACAATCACACCACTCCATTAATGCTCCTAACTTCTGGTTGATGATCCAATCAACCAGAACGATTTTTGTGTCTAAATCTCTTCCTTGTTTCTCTACTTTCTCTAATTTTCTTTAGCTGTAACTTCTGTGTTCATTTTTGCTTGATGATAGTAATTAAGGCTTTACCCTATAACCTATACAAATAGCCTATTTAAGTATTCTTACATGTGAAAAAAATCTAGAAGAATAATCTATTTCATGTTCTATACTGTAACATTAAAATGTATGCTTCTTTAAAGCAATATTAACCTCAGAGTATCAATTTCTTAGATTTGTTGCTATAGAGTTTAAAAGATTCTCTAAATTTAAACACATAAAAGCTTTGGTTCTCATACAAGTATTAAACTACCCATACTGCACATTTAATGGTTGCTGGAAAAAGTTCAAAATACAGTAATCAATTTTGAGAAATGTAAGTTTAACATTTCTTGCCTTTTATATAGTATTTAGCACAATAGGTTCTTAGCATTTCATTTAGATAGGATGAAAAAGAGAGAAATAAATACAAATGACAATCCATTCTTTCTTAAAATGCCCCAAATCTGCCTCTCACTGAAAATTAAGCAAAATGAAAAAGATAAAGTTTAAAATGTTTCTAAGGTGACAAAACCAAGGTAAACTGTTTAACCTAAATAAGACATGGGAACTATATGGTAACTATCTTCACATCACTGAAGGGCTTTCATGTGGAAGAGAGATCTCACTTCTCTGTGTAGTTTCATTAGGCAGAACTAGAAGTTACAAGGAATCAGATTTCAATTGAATATATGGAGAAACTTCCTAAAAATCAGATTTGACTGAAGTGTCTGAAATGCTTCCTTGCCTCTTGACTTGTGAGTTTTCCCTCACTGGAAGTGTTCAATAAGAGGTTTAATGACCACTGGTCAGAAACATTGTAGAATGGATTTATGCATCAGATAGGGGACTGAATGAAAGAAGCTCTTAACTCCCTTCCAATTCTAAGATGCTACATTATTTTCTTGCCCCAGAGTAGGTTAAAAATAGCTAAGGGCAGTGATAAATGAAATTTAAATTTTTCTCTCTTCATGTCTAAGCAGGAAAATATTCTAAAGTAAAACCAAAACAGAACAAAATGCACATCCAAGATAATCAAATTATGCATCCAGATCCAAAGCCCACACTGTAGATGTGACAGAAATCCTGCACTTATTGAACTAATTTGTTTTGGCTCAGGAGCTGACTCAGTGCTAACTATCTCTCTATGACACTGTCATGGATTTAACATACTCAATTAAATTCAACAAAGACTTCTTAAGCACTTTTTTCTGTGAAAAGCATTGTGGCCATACCACTGGGATGTATGAAATTTAAATAAGATACAGTTCCTGCTTTCACCGAATTAACATCTAGAAGGGGAACATAAAAACCAGTGTATGTGAAATATAAAGTCTGAGGAAGGAAAGATTATTATCTTCACCTTAGAGGAGAGGATAAAGGAGGGCTGCTGACATCTGATTTGGGCTCTACAGGAAAGGATTTCAAAGGGGATGGAAGGGAGAGAGGGAAGGAATATGCAAGAATAAAGAACAATCAATAGGAGACTTGATGGAAAGTGGTCCCCATCTGATGTCAAAAGACCAAGTCTGAATCCTGGCTCTGCCATCTGACTGTACAACTTTGGAAAAAATCACTTAAGTGTTTTGGGCCTCAGTTTTCTTATTTGTAAAATAAAAGGACTAAAGAAGATAGCCTCCAAGGTTCCTTCCATAGGATCCTATGACACTGATTCAGTCGGTCAACAAACATTTATTAAGTACTTCCCACGTGGCAGGCAGTGGGTTAAATACTGAGAATACAAAGAAAGGTAAAAATATACTCTCTGCCCTCATGGAGCTCACAGTCTCAGGAGAGGAGAAAGAACATGTGAATAACTAGGTACACAATGGATATATAAAGACTAGACAGAAGATGATCTCAGAGAGAAGGCGCTAGTGGTAGGGGTAAAGGAGTAGAGAAACAAGCCAGGAAAGGTGAGACTGGACATGAATTGCAAACAAGACCAGGGAAGCAGGAGGTGAAAGTGGGGAGGGAGAGAATGGCCGGGATAGGGTCGGTCAGTGAAAGAGCACAGAATCGGACGAGTGTCATGTGATCCCGGAGAATAAGGAGAGGAGTAAAATATAAGAAAGCCTAGGAAGGGGCCAGATTGTGTGAAGGGCTTTAAATGCCACACAAAGCCTTTTGTAAGTGATCCTAGGGATGACCAGGAATCACTAGAGATTACTGAGCAGAAGGGGTGGCAAGGTCAAATTCTGGTAACTTGGTAGAAGATGAAGCAGAATGGGGAGACACTTCAGGAAGAACCCAACCAGAAGTCAAGAGGCTTGGTCTAGGTATGAGGGTATGAAAGCCTCCCCTTTCACACGTGGGGTGGGGCCACGTGTGAAAAGATGGAGGACACTAAGATTGTAAGCCTAGGTGACAGGGAGGAAGGTGGTGCCCTCAACAGAGATGCTATGAAGAGGCCAGGATTTAGGGAAAGAATAATGAGTTTTATTTTGCATATGCTAAATCTGAGATCATCTAGCTTGACATACAGGCTGAGATGTCTGGGAAAGTAATTAGGACTGGATCTTATACACTTATGTGAATCATTAGTAGAGGGAGGCAATTGAAACCATGGGAGCCGATGAGATTATCAAACTAAATAGTTGAGAGGAAAATAGAAGATGACCTAGTATAAAGTCCTTGGCAACACCCACAGTTACTGGGAATGATCTAGAGAAAGATCTAACACTTGATTCCTTCTAATCCCTATCTCATTCTCTTTTATTCTCCTCATTTGCCTCGATTACCCCCAAGTGTTTTGTGTAGATTTGCATTAGAAAGTTTGGGATTTCTAAACACAAAGTTTCCTTCAAGTTTAAAGTGTCTATCTATTAAGATCTATGAAAAATAACTCAGTCTAAAGCAATTTAATACAAAATTTAAACAATTCCACTTTAAAAAGTTAAAAATGTGACTACAAAAAGTTGATAAAAAGTTTCTATTAATAAAGTGACTCACTTTACCAACTCAAAATGTATTTTTAAAAATTTTCATTTTATTTTAAAGTTCCAAATCAAGGATTTCTCTGCTCTTTAGCAAATCCTGCCTGACAACTACCACATCAATTCTTCAAAAGTAAGTGGCAGGGGTTGAACTCAAACCCAGATTCTCTATCTCTCTTTCCATTATATCCCATGATATCCTCATCGGACTTTCCAACTCAGTAGCAACCTTTGACAATGCAGCATCCTCTCTATATCACAAGAAGGCATTGAATGAAACATAATAAACAAAACAAAAACAGTTGCATAAAAATCAGTTTTGCATTTGGTCTTAACTTTTATGTCCCAATCAAATCAATCAATTAACAGATAGTGACTGAGGGTCTGTTTGCCAAACACTGTGCAAAGCACACTGAGGAATACCCCAGAATCATAGAATTTGTGAGCTGAAAGGACCAGAGAGATTAAAAAATAAAACTGGCATATTTTACAGTTCAACAACTTCTCACCATATTATTAATGAACTAGAAAAATTTTCAATAAACTTATTACCTGGCCACAGTTGGAGTAAGTAATGTAGAACCTCGATGTGTTTTTTGAAATCCAGAGCACTTGCAAGTTCTTTGGAATCAGTAAAGACTCTGTGATTATGAGGTGAAGTCTCTTGCCTTTGACTCAGTAATACAGGCCCAAAACACACTGCTAAATTCTGACAGGTCATCTTATTCACTTCATGGTAAGAAGCCACTAATTTCAGATGATCCAACAGCATCTTCAAGGTTGCCTATAATGAAAAGTTAAACTTCATGTAACATATCTGTTTACCTGAAAACCCAAAGTAACAATTTTTAACAGTGCAATTATACAGAAACAACCTATAAGAAAAAAATAAAGTATGTTCATTGAGTGGAGAAAGACCAAACAAATTGTGGTATATCAACATAAAAGAATATTCTACAATAAATGATACATATGATAAATGAATATAAAGAATTTTGACAACCAGGGGAAGATGTCTATGAACTGAGGCAGAATTAAGTAAGCAGAGTCAAGAAAACAATAAATAAAACAATGCAAATGGTAAAAACAAACAAAAAACTCCAAACTAAACACTGTGTAATTATAATTACCAAGCTTAGCCCCACAAAATGAGAAAGATACACCTCTCTCCCTTCTCTGCAGAGGTGAGAACACTGCATGGATGTCAGATGTAGAGGACATGTCTGTTGGATTTTGCTGAGCTCCATGTTCCCCCTCTTCCTTTTTTATTCTTTGCTACAAGGCAAGTTGAAGAAGGAATACATTTGGAAAAAAAGTAAATATTAAAACCCAATGGTTTCCCTCATTGATATACAAATATATACAAGATACAGGTAACAAAAAAAGATTAGCTAGATTTTTTTAATATAAGCAAATTTGACCTTGTAGCTATTACCAAGCCTTGGTGAAATGGGGCTCACAGTTGGAAAAGAGTGTATTTTATTCAACAGGGTCAGAATGAGAAGAGTAGAAAAGTATCATCTATTAAAGTAATGTGAGGAAATCCAGAACGAGGAGGGAGGCAGAAGCATGGTGGACACTATCTGGGTGATGATCAAAAGAAGAAGCATAAGTATTATTGTCATAAGAAGATGGCATATATGTAGAACCTACACAAAGAAAGGAAATAAACATCTTATGAGGATACCAAGGCCTAGCCAACAGCATCCAACTCAAACAGGAGTGGGAGTAGGCCCACTGATAGTTTTAAAATGTAATGTTATTTGCTTTACCCTATTTTTATTTGCTAAACATTTTTCACTTACGTTTAACTCCGGCTTGGGCTGTACTTGGGAGCACTGCAGCAGCAGGCAGCCTCCATACTGACCCCTGATTCTAGATGATCTTGCTTGTGGACAGGATGAAGCTCTTTTAATTACATTTAAGCCCTGGAACAAAGGGCCTCCTAGATAAGACTGAGATCACATAAGAGATTCTGTGCAACTATCCACAGTAGAAAAACCAAATGGATGAAGAATGACTACTGTTCAGACACTGTCATTAGTGTGGTCCATCAGTACAAATACTTTGACTTGACACTACGCATGGACAATGAGCTGGACCCACAACTGAACAGGAAGTTAGCAAGACAGACAAATGGCCTTTAAAACAAGAGGTAGTGTTTTGAACTGACCCCAAATTGCTCTCAGATATGAAGGACCACCTTTTTAGCAACAATACTCTTCTGGGGATGATACATGGCAAAGTAAAGCTCAGGGGTATCCAAAGCAGTGCTGCTAAACTCAGATAGAAATGGATCCCTGGGGGTCATATACTGACTCAGTAAAACATGAATTAATGATATCTCTGTTGTGTGGTATTTTATTCATTTTACTAAACATTTCTCAATTGCATTTTAAGTTGATTCAGGCAGGCTTTGGAGCATCAAATTTGATGACCTCTCACCCAAAAAGCATTAGAGAAGAAATAATGGATGTGAATAAGTTGTAATGCATTACAAATAAACAATGAAGTAGAGTAAAGGATATCCCTAGAGAGCCTTATGTTCTGAGAGTGGTCCCAGTTACAAGAAAACCAAGGGACATCCTGTGCGCTCTTCACAGTGACATCCATGTGATGTCAAGAGATCAAAAGGAAGGCTCCCAGCACATTGGATAAAGTGCCTACAACGCCTTTACAAGAGGCAACGAATGAGAGGCACACAGGATGAGAAGCCTCTACCAGCTGTGAATGAGAGTGCCCTCATGAACAAGACACCCATTGAGAAAATAAAACTGCTGTTCAATTCACATATTTCTTGCATGTATATGAGGCACCATGATAAATGCTGGAGATATGAACACAAAGATAAAGCCAGTTTTTTTTTTGTTTTATCTCATTTCATCCTCACAATAAGCCTGTGACATAGGTGCCATCATCATCCCCACGGGCAGCAAGGTGGCCAGACAGGAGAACACTGACATTGCATTCAGGAACACCTGAGTTTCCATCTGGCCTCAGACTAGATGTGCGACCAAAGGCAACTCACTTCTCTCTGTTTCAGTTTTCTCATCAGCATGAGGAAAATAATATTATATGGTTGGGAGGATAAAAAAGTGATCATATTTGGAAAGCATTCTGCAAGTCTTAAAGCACTACAGAAGTGTTAGCTATTGTAATTATCATTGTTAATACTGTTATTACTTTACAGATGAGGAAACTGGCTCTTATACAAGGTCTTCTCCAAGGTACATCATTAGCAAGTGCCTGAATCAGGATTCAAATTCAGGTCTTCTGACTTCAGATGCAGCATTCTCTCCTCTATGTCATCTAGCCCCCTTAAAGAATTTACATTCTCCCAGGTGGGAACAACATACACTCATATCAACATAATACAAAGTAGAAAGTAATGGGAAACAAGGTCAGAGAGGGTAAGATAAATTACTCTATGGAAATTTGAATAAGAAGGTCAACAAGAATAGGGAAGCTTTCACAGATGAACTGGCATCTGAGCTGAACCTTGAAAGAAAAGAAAAATCCTAAAAGGTTTAAGTACACTCCAAGAATGAAGGATTGCTTATGCAAATGCACAAAGAAAAAATACTGAATGGTAAGAATTATTTTGGTTAAAATGTAGAATGTATATAAAAGGGTTTTGATGAGGGAAATAACATGTTCAGACCTGTGCACTGGGAATATTATTTTGGCAGCTGTAAGGAAAATGGACTGGAGAAGGAAGAGACTGATGACAAAGAGACCAATTATGTATAAGGCTATTATAATGATCCAGGCAACCAAATTTATAACTTTCAAAATCTTTCCTAACTTTCTGACTTATATCAAACTGATTTATATACAATTAGTCATTAGTTCAATAACTATTGATAATGCTATTAATGGCAAACATTACCAAAGTTTGCTAAATAATAATTCCAGGGGGGGTAGCATTTATCTTAGATTCTTCATGAGGAAACACCATTAGTCAATTAAAAAAAAATCTCTGCATGAATGGGGAGGTGGGAAGAAGACATTTTTAGAGGCAGCTCTGCAATGGATAGAGTAACAGAATAATGGTATAATAAATAGAACACTGATCCTACAGCCAGGAAGACCTGAGGTCACGTCTGCCTCACACACTTAGGAGGTGTGTATTACCCTGGGCAACTCGTTTAACCTTTGATTGCCTTAGTTTCCTCACTTGTAAAATATGTCTAACTAAAAGCACTTACTTCCTAGAACTATCATGAGAATCAAATAGATTAAATTTGTAAAAAGAGCTTAGTAAAATGTCTGGAACATAGTTAGCACTAAAGAATTGCTTGTTCCCCTCCCCTTCCTGATTGGGAAATGAAATGATACAACAACAAAAATTATCAATAGGAACATAAAAAGGGGAAAAACTACATAGCCAAACAGGAAAAATAAACTATGAGTTACCACATAAATATTTTAATCACGTAGTCATAAAAACAATATTTAACTTGCCAACTGACATTAAAGTTATTCTCTGAATAAATGAATGAGTAAAAATAAATTTAAAATGCCACTGTGACTGAGGGAAACAATTCAAATCTTAATTTTACAAAAGACTTGAAAAAGTATGCTATTTTCTGAAAAAATAATTTCTGTGTAAAGATTTTGAGGCATCTTATTTAGTCTTATGTCAAAAACTTTTAGATACTGATATCATAAAACTTCTCTTTCTGATAATGCCAGTGTTGCCTTTAAAATACTTTCAAAGTCATGGTTGTTAATCAGCAGTTAAATATTATATGTGTTCTACTTTGCTAAACAGTAACTTATAATCAACAAAGGTTATGTATTTTCAATATCACCAAACTAAATGTAAAGTAAATCAAATCTAAGGGTTAGAACAGAATATTGACTATGGAGCTAGAATACTAGATTTCAAAAGTGAAAGGGACCAGAGTGATTTTCTAGTCACAACATTCAAAAATGGAAGGGACCTTGGAGGTTTTCTAATCTAACCTATATTCAGAAAAGAACACCCTTCTACAAACATATGTAAGGCATCACTCCAATTTTGCTTTAAACGAGCTTGGAAACCCTTCCAAAGCAGCCCTGGTAGGTCTGGAATTCAAGGTCCTTGACAACTCAGCTCCCATTCACTCCTCCAGTTTCATTTCATATTATTGCCTCTGATATCCTTGTCAGTTCAACCAAACTATTCCCTTTATGTAATATTTTATTATCCACTTTTAAATAGACAGCCCACTAGGTCTAGAATGCACTCTGCCCTCACCTCTATCTCTTGGAATCCCCAACTTCATTGAAGACACAGCAGAGGCAAAAGTCTAGAAACTCAAGGAAAATAAAAAAGTACAAATGCCTGGGGATCAAATCCGGGCTCAGATACTTAGCACCACACCCAGAAATAACTGGCCGTGTAACCTTGAGCAAGTTACTTAACCCTGATTGCTTATTAAAAAAAAAAAGTGCAAATGAAGGAAGCACCTGCCCTTAAAGAATACCAGACCTTAAACTACATTATAAAGCAATAGTCATAAAAAAATTTATTGTTTTCTTTTTTTTTAAGCAGAAAAGTAAATCAGCAGAAAAGACCAGATAACCAAGAAACAGAAGTTGAAAACAGTAGCACAGTATTTGACAAACCTAATAATTTACTGAGGGAAAAGGATTCCTTTTCTTGACAAGAACTGTGATAGTCTCTACATCATATTTTTGATGAACTGTTTTTCTTTGTCACACGAGGTTGTTCAATCTATAGCAGTGGAAAATGATATAAAGAAAAATGGTGTGACATTTTAAAATAAATTTTTAAAAATTCAGCTCTCCTAATTTAATGGCCAATATGAGCAACAATAAAACACTTGGAAGAATTTAAGAAATAAATTGTTATTTCCTGAACTAGAATCCAAGTGCCCTCATTTGAAAATTGACACTCCTAGGACAAGGAATGGGCAAAGTAAAGTTTTTCAAATAGGGATATAGGAAGAATAAGATCAGAGAAACCACTAAATTCACTCCTGCTTGACCTAGGAGAAAGGGCTGTTGTCCTTCTGATCTCTTACCTTACCTGGAAAGACAAAGCAGGGGAGGGTTGTTGGGGGTGGGGAGGGGATTGAGCAGAAGATCAGGTTTCAACAGTGGAAAGAGGATGTTCTAGAATTTCACAAAGTATTCTTCTGGAAATTAAGGGAAATTCCCATTAATTTCTGTCCTGTGAGAGAGCTGCAGAGTAGTGAATAAAGTAGTAGGCTTAAAATCATAAAGAACTGGGTACAAATTCTGCCTCAAATATTTATAAACTATCTGACCCTGGGTAAGGCACTTCACCTCTCTGAGCCTCAGTGTCATCATCTGTAAAATGGGGAAATTAGACTAGCTGTTTCCTCTAAAGTCCCTTCCAGCTATAAATTCAGAACTCTATAAGAGTGACTAGGGAAGAGAAGGGGGAAAGCATTTCTATAGGGCCTACCATATGCCAGGCTGACTCAGGAAATACTGGCAGTGGGTGGGTGGGAAAGTCTGGATATAAACTGGACACAGAATTATCTCCACTCCATTAGCTCCTTAATGAATTAATATTTTGAGGAATGGTAAAACTCAAAAGATCTTTCAAACAAAAAGATAAGGAAAGGAGATCTGTAACTGCAAGAATAACTGAGATACATAACAAAAAGAATGCATTCATCTTCCATAAACATCACCTCATATATGGCTCTTAGAAAAAAGAATGAAAAGGGGCGGCCAGGTAGCACAGCGAGTAAGAGCACCGGCTCCAGTGTTGAGAAGACCTGGAGATCGAATCCCGGGCTCAGACACTTAGCACCCACCCAGAAACACCTGGCCATATAACCTTGAGCAAGTTACTTAACCCCAATTGCTTAGGGGCGGCCAGGTGGCTCAGCGAGTAAGAGCATCGGCTCCAGTGTCGGGATGACCTGGATCAAATCCGGGCTCAGATACTCAGCACCACACCCAGAAATAATAACTGGCCGTGTAACCTTGAGCAAGTTACTTAACCCCGATTGCTTAAAAAAAAAAAAGAATGAAAATTTACATGGAAAGTCAATCAATGGTTTGTTAGATTCTAAAGTATCCTAAAAGGGGAGAAATAGGGAAGGAAATTAATTAAATGAACATTTCTCAGAAAGGGGTACCACAAATGAGCACAAGGTAAGATAATGAATGTTGGGGGTAAAGGGGAAAGGGAGTATTTTGGACTTTATTCTTACCTGGGCTGGAAATAATAAGGGTTATAAAACACTTAGAGCTGGTTTAAAGGAGAAAAAAGTCAGAACTTTATAAAAGAAAACACAAATTTTATTAGCATATTGAATGCAAATGAATAAGCTCATCAACAACACAAGAGAAAAAATTAAAAATACAGAACCCAACAATGTATTAATACAAGAAAAATGGCTTAAATATAAAGAGAAATAGAATGAAAATGAGAAGCTAGACCAAAATGCTTCAAGCAACTCCAAAAAGCAAGAGTTGAAACATGACTGCAAATAAGACAACATAAAAACTGATACTGTCAAGAGATAAAAACAGGGAAGCTACATTATTCTTTTTTTTTTCTTTTTGGAGGGCAGTTGGGGTTAAGTGACTTGCCCAAGGTCACATGGCTAGTTTTTGTGTTAAGTGTTTGAGGGCAGATTTGAACTCAGGTCCTCCTGACTCCAGGGCCGGTGCTCTATTCACTGTGTCACCTAGCCGCCTCGAAGCTACATTATTCTCAAAAGTAGCACAGACAAGAGAACAATGTTATTCTTAAACATGCATAATAACTACCAAAGAGCACAGAAATGAACTACATAAAAGGATAACTAAAATGAAAAAAGAAAAAGAAAAGACAACAATCATTATAGATGTCTTTAATATTCCATTTTCAGAGCAGGAAAAATCTAAAAAGAAGATAAATAAGATTATTTATTTGAAAAGATTGCTAGAAACATTACATTCAAAAGACATGATTATTTCTGAATGCAAACATAATATACATACATACATATATATATATATATACCTTCACAAAAAATTATGATATACCTATATAAAATCTGGTCATAAAGGAATCATGAATAAACTTGGAAAGGAAGAAATAATAAATCCATTTAATAAACCATAATGTGGTAAAATTGTGTAATTTTTAAAGGTATCATAAGTAAAAGATATAAGCCTAGTAAGTAAGGAGATCCTAAATAAAGTTTAGATAGAACAAATTATAGAAATGAAAGCTATTTTAAAGACCACATACACAGGATCAGCAATTTTGAGTTGAAAGGAACCTTAAAGGTCATCTTAAAGAAGCTGAACCCAGAAAAATGATATAACTTTCATATGTTTAGACAAATGTTTAAATGGAAAAGCTAAGACATGAATCCAGGTCTCTAAGTTCAAATTCAATGTTCCTTCCACAGCACAATAACGACTCCAAAGAGAATGACAGCAGGGAAATAAAAAATCAAAATTTGTGAGATTCAACTAATACAAGCATAAGAAGAAAATATTTCTCTCTAAATACACATATATATATACTTTTTTTAAAGTAAATAAATTGCTTTTAAAAGTACACATGTGTAGTGTTAGGTAGCATTAGGAGAAAAATTAAATTTAAGTTCCTTGAAGTCAAGGACTATTTCATTTTTGGCTGCTTCTCCAACACCCAGGCCAGTGCTTTACACAGACTAAGTGCCTAAAAAAAATCTGAACTTTTATTTTTAAAAATTATAAAATAAAAAAAGGAATAAACAATACAAGATTTTTAAAACTAAAAAAATCAACAAGTTTATAACTGCAAAAGCATCAAAGAAAGTTTAAAGTCAAAAAAGAAAGATAAAACTGAAAATAAACGAGCCAAGAAATTAAAGAAACTAAAATGATTTATAAAAGAAAAATAAAAATGAAATTGGCTAAATAAAAATAAACAAGGTGAATATGAAACAAATAGAAGGAATCATCTAAAACTTATAAATATGTGTATGTACATAGACATGTCAGTGAAATTCAGGATTTAAGAGAAACAGATAAATATCTTACAAAAATATAAAATACTTAATAAAACAGAATGGTAATTCATGAAGAATTTTATTTCTGAAAGTACCATAAATAAATTTCCAAAGAAAAATTGCCCAGCTCAGCTTGATTTACAGATGAATTCTATAAAATGTTTAAAAAAAAACAATTAACACACTTGGAGCGGCTAGGTGGCACAGTGAATACAGCACCGGCCCTGGAGTCAGGAGGGCCTGAGTTCAAATTCGGCCTCAGACATTCAACACAAAAACTTAGCTGTGTTTTTAGGCAAGTCAACCCCAACTGCACTCCAAAAAGAAATAAATAAAATTAAAATATAGTTTATTTTTTTTAAATGCAGTCTATAAAAACTGCTATAAAAATAAAGAAAAGAGGCTCTATACCAAATTTCTTTTACAAAACAAATATGGTCTTGATACTAGACTCCAGGAGAGAGAAAGCAAAGAGAAATATAAAAATGTTTCAATAATAGTCATGATATAAAGTTTTAGAGACACATTATAATTGTTAGCTCTACACTAGGGAAATGAGGATGATTCAACATTACAAAAGCAATCAGAATAATTAATTAATTGATTGATCTCCTAAGTGCCAGTGAAGGAGCACTGTACTTCAAGCTAGGAGGAAGTCAGGTTCAAGGACACCCTCCAGTACTTCCTCACTCTCTAAACGCTGGCAGGTCACTTAGCCTGAGCTTCAATTTCTCCATCTGTAAAATGGGTCAATATCTGCAGTAACTGCCCCATACAGTTGCTGAGGGAACCAAAAGAGTCTGTAAAATACTTCATAAACCTTAATAAGCCATACACATGAAAGTGAATTATTTTTGTTAAAGTGATACATGGCTACATTAATAGATGCAGAAAACTTTAAAAAAAGTCTTTAAAATCAAAGACTCATCTAAAGTCAAGAGTTGGCATCACTAGAAATGGAGGAAAACTGCAAGCTTTCCAAAATTGCTTTGTGGAGAAAGCAGAGGGTTTGCTCGGAATAGAGCTACACATGCTGCCTAGAAGAGAGAAAGAAACTAAAAGAATAGACATCAGCAAAAAGAAGAGGAAAATCATCCCTATTTGAAGGTCATATGAGAGAGAGCATTTAAAAAGCTCTGAAGAATAAATGAAGAAATTGAGATATTTAATAAGTTCAGCAAACAGCAGGCCGCACAATAAATCTGCAAATATAAACAAGAATTCCTTATAATATTAGTAAAATCAAGGAAATGCTAGAAAAAAACAAATTACATTCAAAATAAACACAAAATGCAGAAAATATTAGTCATACCCTGAAAATAAACCCAAGATTTGCATAAATACAGCTACAAAACATTCATTACAGAAATAAAGATGTAAGCGAACGGAGAGGTATCCAAAGTTTATGCCTCAGCTACATGATTATAATACAAATTGTGATACTACTTAATCTATAGATTTTAGATTTAGCATTATACCAATTCAAATGACTACAGAGCCATGTTGCACTTTATAGAACTAGACAAAATAGTAACAGATTCATTCAGAGGGAAAAAAGGACAAGAATTTCTTGGAAAATAATTTTTTGAAGTGAATGAGAGAGTTCTACCATACATAGAATTCAACTTATTTTATTTTACAAAGCAGTTTCCATTAAAACTCTTCAGTATTGAAAACTAGAAAAAAAATGAAATCAGTAAAGCAAACTAAAGAAGTAACAGCTAGAAGCAAACAATGTATTTTAATTTAACTTTTTAAGCACAAAACACAAACTACTAGATATAAAGTAGGAATTCCTATTCAACAAGAATGACTGAGAAAATCAGAAAGCAATTTAGTTGGGTTAGACTAGTATTTTACATTTTCATATTAAAATAAACTCCAAATGGATAAAACAATCTAAATAGAAAAGGTCAAATCATAAATTAGATGAGAATCCTAAATCAGAGGCAATATCAACTCAGAGATAAAGTTGGGGGAGAATTTATAACCATACAATGGACAGAGATTACAAAAGACAAAACAGTTTATTTCCACAATATATAAAATGTAAAAGTTTTTGTATGAATAAAGGAGTGTTAAGTGAAATAAGGAAAAAAGCTATGATATGGAAGAAAATTATCTGTGTCTCAAGTATCTTCTAATGAGTTAAGGAAATAGAAAAACTGCATTCTAGATCCAAGTCTAATGAACAAAGAACTGGTTGCTGGGGTAGAAATGGCAGGAAGCTAGAAAACTGGGCGGCAGTGAACATTTCACCTTAGAAATTCTGATACATAAAGAAAGTATACATAGATTTGAAGAGTTTAAAGAAAAATTAAAAATTAATAAAGTCCTATGAACTAGAAGTATAAAGGGCAAGTCAGTGCAGGAACAATAAAAAATTCTCAAGAATGCAATCTTGAAGAAACAATTTCATCGAAGAGGATAAAGAAAAGTTGTCTAGAAATATGAGGGCATTGGGAGTGGCTAGGTGGCGCAGTGAATAGAGCACCGACCCTGGAGTCAGGAGGACCCGAGTTAAAATCTGGCCTCAGACACTTAACAAACACACACACACACACACACACACAAACAAGCTGTGTGACCTTGGGTGAGTCACTTAACCCCAACTGCCCTCCAAAAACCAAAAAAAAAAAAAAAAAAGAAGAAAGAAAGAAAAAAAAATATGAGGGCAAAGAATAACGAGAGCAAAATACCACATAATCAGATGCAGTAACTCTCTTGGTTGCTTTTGCTTAATTGTTTTTATTACACAGGGATGCTTCAATTCCAGAGAAGATATAGTCAGAAATAACTAGGATGACAAAAAGAAGTATCAGAACCTACTACACATAGTTATATGCTAACAAAACTGAGAACACTAAAG
Source organism: Petaurus breviceps papuanus (assembly GCF_028583685.1). NCBI lineage: Eukaryota > Metazoa > Chordata > Mammalia > Diprotodontia > Petauridae > Petaurus > Petaurus breviceps. The sequence continues at coordinate 4,870,919 of NW_027185876.1, read as the reverse complement.
CAATAGAAGAATACCCTCAAAAATATAAAATACTCAAAAAGACCAAACAGACATCATAAATAATTCAATTTCAGAAAAGGAAGTAGAAGTATTTGAAAAGGCAGTACTAAAGAAAAAAACCCTGATCCTGATGGATTTATGGGAGAATTCTATCAAACTTCTAAAAAATTAAGAAAGCACCCTGCCAGATTTCTTTTATGAAGCAAATGTATTCTTACATAATATATTCCTAATACATAAACCAGGAAAGGATAAAGCACAGAAGGAGAGCTATGAACCAATACTATGAAAATTAATTCAAAAATGCTAAATAAAATCCTGTCAAACAGATTATACTGATTCATCAAAGAAATCATTCATCATGACCAATCCAACATTAGGAAAACAATCAATACAATTAATCACATAAAAACAAAAACATTCAAAACCACATGGTTATCTCAATGTCTTTCTTTAGACCTTATAAAGTGTACTGTCAACAATACTTTATCTGGTTCTAAGGGAAGCTCCTGGAATATGTTAAGGCTCCTATGCAGAAGCAGATCAACTTGCAAAAGTGGCCTTAGAATGCATACAACTGAATTTACTATGGCTGTTAAAGTAAAAGGAGTTTCAGTTAGGCCTGGAAACTAAGAGTGGTGATTAGCACTTATAGGTCAATCGCTGTGCACTACCACTGTCATCAGCCTAATTACCAATCATACTGCTTACCTTTTCAATGTCAGGCAAACAATCCAGAAGTTCAACAGTGTGCTTAGAGTCATTTGGGTCATTCTCACAACCATTTCCAGTCATTTTCAAAGGATTTTTGGTCATGGCGTCTAACACTGCTTCATAGAGCTGCTTAGTTATCAAAGGAGAAGGGAGCTCTCTTAAATAATCCTTAAGGACACCTTTGCCAAAAACAAAACAAGATAAAACAAATATAAAATAAGTTACAGTTAAGAGGCTGAAGAAATGCAAGGACAAAAAAACAATGCAACCTCACTTATCATTTTAGTTTTTAAAAATATTATAATTTATAGATACATTTATATAATTTTACATACTTGGATTAGTTTCCCAAGGAAGGTTCCTCTTGATGCTTCTAAATTATACTAAACTATACTTTTTCTTACATAAAAAACACCTTATAAATCAATGCACAAATGGCCAGAAAATAAAGTTAATAATCAATGCTAATCCCAACATCAACTTTTTAAAAAAACTGTATCTATGACTTCTTGGGTACAGAGAACTCCTGAAGAAGAATTTCTCTCTACCATTTTCTAGTCTTGGAAAGTTACCTGAAGCACTGAGATAATAAGTAACTTATCCAGGGTCACAAAATCAGAACCTTTCAAAGAAAGAACTTTTAATCTAGGTCTTCTGGATTTCAAGGCTGGTTCTCTATCTATTATCCCACATTGTCTCTCATTAATTAACAACAGAATCACAAGCTTAGTAAAGCTGAATAATCTAAATCTCCTTCATAATTGTAAATGGAGTCCAAAATACCTTTAGTGTGTGTTATGCATATGGGTGAGATTTTGATTAGTGTTCAAAATTGTATAATTTCAAGATTTGATGGTTAATCCCTAAAACTAACTATCCCAGATGCCAAGTTCCCAAATGCTCTAGAAAAAAACCACACATATACATACATACACACAAATATAATGTGTGTATGTATATTTCTAATATAGTACAAATAGAAGGCATAAGTAAGGCTCAAAACCACTTTGATTATCATAGAAATAAATTACCAATATAGCACAAGCAGTGATTTAAGGAATAAGCATCTCTCTGCTGTTGATATTTGAGGAAGGTGGCAGTAGGAAGAGATGGAGTAACATTTTGTTAGTAATTCAGAACTGCTTTGCAGTTATTTGGAGACTGTGATATGACCACAGGGTTAAATAAAAGACTTAGATATCCAAGAGGACACATTATACAATCATTGCAGCTAACACCGAAATTAGCTAGCTAAATTATCAGCACGATTTAGAATTTGAGCTTTTATACTAAGTTATAGGAAACTATCCATCTCATGAATTTTAATGGAATCCTTAAAAAGTATAAAAGGTAGAAAATTGTGGAATGAAGTTCTATTAAAACAGAAGAAAAAGAAAACATGTAGGGAAAAAAATTACATATTAATATACGGTTCAGTGATCATGTTGGTTTGCTCATTGTTACAAAAAGCACTTACAGGGGCAGCCAGGTGGCGCAGAGAGTAAGAGCGCTGGCCCCAGCATTGGGAGACCTGGGATGGGTTCCGGCCTCAGATACTTGGCACCCACACAAAATAACTGGCCGTGTAACCTTGAGCAAGTTACTTAACCCCAATTGCTTAAAAAAAAAAAAAGCACTTATAACTCCAGATGCCAGACTGCTTTCCAGGCAACTAGAAATGTGGGACTCAAACTTTTACAAACCCGCTTTGGCATAGGTGTATTTGCCATCAATATTATATTCATACTGGGCTTTCCAATAATAGGACTTATAGTACCTACCTGATTATATGATCATAGAACAAAATTCTAGTGCCTTGCACAAAGCTGCCAAAGACAGTCAGTCCACGGTCCAGAATAGTAAGAGGAGAATCATTAGACTTTCAACTCGGTTCTTACTCTACAATCAGTACATCTCTAAAGAAATTTTCTCTCACTGACCACCATAATGTTTTACAGGAAATAAGTTCTGAAATGAAGTCCTATATGAAAAAGTCTGGCTAATGAGATATTAATGAGGTCCCCTAATTTTATAATAATTTCATATAATTTTAATTTGTATAAAACTTATCTTTTTCTTCAATATAAAAATAACCTCATTCAATTTAAACTATCTCCCTGCTATTATATTCATTGCTATACTTTCATAACTGAGAATACACTGATATCCAGACGATGCCAAGAATACAAAGATCCCAAGAACACTGTTGGGTGGATGAATAGATGTTTTAGGACGTGGACAAGAGTTACACAAAATGGGCAGGCATGGATAAAGTTGCCATCTTTATCACTGGAGGGAATACCTATATTGATTACACAGTTCTACTGCAGAGTAACTAAAGTAATTAGGAAACAATTCTATTTGACTCAAGAAAAATGTGGCAATTTAATTATATAACTGAAATACACAGGAAAACAAATGTACACATATAAAATTTAAATGTTTTATTACTGCTGCCTACAGTGATGTGCCAAAGGGCCCTTTCCTTGGCATTTGGCAAAGTATTTCATAAAATGCTTAGAGACAAAAAAAAGTGAACAAAAAGCAATACAGTCAGGTGGGTTTGGAACTGTTCCCTTTAAGACCTTTTCCATATGGAAATGGGCAGGAAAATGTACTTTGTGTAAAGATTTAAATCAACTACTATAGATGTAAGATACTGCTACTGTTATCGATGAATCTTTCGTGAAGAAACAGTTTTCAAATGTGATTTGAGCAGGGCTGTACAGAAAACTCACTGGCATAAATATAAAGACATAAATCACCTTGTGAAAGATTTAGGATATTGCTTCATTTGTATGTCAACAGTCTGATGACTTAAAAGGGTGGAGAAAGAATTTTTATTTATCAAAACTAGAGAAATATGAGTAAAAGAAACAGTTTCAAGGGCAGAAAATAAGAAGCAGGACAGTGTTAGGAACTTAGAAGCTCCAGAACATCACCATCCTGAGGCTCATTTTCAAAACCAACAACTTAATAAAAGCTAACATTCATATAGTACTTACCACATGCCAGGCACCACGCTAAGCACTTCTCAATTATTCTCTTTTCATACTCACAATCCTGGGAGGCAGGCACTATTATCATGTACATTTTACAGATAAGGAAACTGAAGCAAGCAGAGGTTGAGTGACTTGCCCAAGGTCACACAGCTAGTGAATGTCTAAGGCTTCCCGTTTCTAGATGCAGCACTTTATCCACTGCACCTCTGGCTTAAAAAGGATAAAAGTAACAAAACCAGAACTCACATAGCTATTTGGAGAATTAGATTTGATTAAATAAAGTCTGTTGATTTCTTAGGGGGAAATATGGTGATGTTTTAAACTTTTAAGTGAAAAGTAAGTCACTAAGAGTCAGGAGGCTCTGGTTTACTGCACTGTTTACTGGAGGTAAAGAGACCAAACCAGACAGAAGGAAAAAGAAACATCAGGGCCCCAAATGGCTTGTGAGAGCTATGGGAACTGAGGACCAACAGGAGCCATCAGCGGACAAGAAGACTGTTACTATGCATTTCATTGGTTGGATAAAGATGGTCATTCCTGCTATTATCCTTTGACACCAACTAGAACTATCAAGTGCTGAAGCTCCTTAGTCCCCATGGCCCTCTTCTGTCCCTCTAGTTTGTATGAGAAAAAGCAGGAGGATGAAAGAAAAGTGCTATAGCTGCTTCACTGTATAAGAACTGGCAAGGCTCTCATGCCAAACTAAGTTGTTTGCTGTGAACATTAGTCTGACTGGAAAGGGCCCTGCTGAGCATCTGGCTGATTAGTCTGACCTGTACAGCCCCAAAGATTGCCAGATTGAAGAGCTGTGCACTTCTCTGGCTTAAAGTAAACTATTATTCAAGTTAAGAGGTACCACTTTCTAAAAGTCCTTTAAAGGGTAACTGTAAGTTGAAAGAACTTGTAAATACTACATCTGAACATAGAAGAAAAGCTCGGTCGAAGCATGTTTTCATGTGGTCAGGGAGAAAGAAGATGAGAAGACATGGTGTTAGCCCAGAGCTGTACTAAGGAATGGTACATGTTCCTGAATGGACACAAGGCATCTGCAGTCAGGAACCAAGAGGTCTCCCAAGCACAGGAACTTTCCTCCTTCATTATCATCCTTCACAAGTTGCTTTAAGTGTGTGCCCACTCTTCTCCAAAGATTCTGAGTGCCTTGGTGACAAAGGATGATCCATGCATGCATTTACTTTAATATATAAGTACCTATGTTATTTTTCTGGTTGCAGTTAAGATCTCAATGTGTCATTGTGACTGGCTGTTTGTGTAACAATAAATACACTTTATGGGATCTCAAAATAAGGGAAAAAGTATTCTCCTTCCACAGAGTTACCTGGAGGATCCTGAAAGAACTTGAGTATAATTGTATGTAATGGTCTTTCTCTGGGAAAGCAGATCTGCCAGTGTAAGAGGAAGGTGGAGTATGTGAACCAGTCCATAAAGCAAGTTGGTGTCCATAAAGTCAAGTAAGAGGTCCTGAAGGGCTAATGTGAGAAATGCACATTTACGTTACATAAGAGACAACTAGCTCCAAAAAGGGCTAATTATTGGACCAATGTTAATCTAAAGTAAAACCTATAGTGAAATACCAAAGAACTCTTCTTGGCTCTGCTCTATTCAACATTTTAAGCAATGAGGTAGATTAAGTTAAACTAGCAAGCTATTTAAATTTTCAAATAATATGACATTGGGAGAGATACCTAATACAGCAACCAAATGGAAGAATCACAACACAAACATCTCAACAGGCTAAAAAAACAGGCTGAACCTATACAAATTAAAAATAAAAGTTTTTAAAAATGAAATTTAATAAAAATAATGGTAAAATTGAGGGCAGAGCCAAAATGGCAGATTAGAGACAGCAACCCAGTTGAAATCTTCTTCCAAACAATTCACTTCCAAACAAAAACAATGCCTCAAATAAAATTCTGGAGTGAAGAGCTAACAAAAAGCCAGTGTGAGACATTTTTCCAGTCTAAGAAAACTTAGGAGGTCTACAGGAAAGCTCTGTGCCACTGAGTCAGTGGCCTCTCTGGAACACAAATGCAGCCAAGCAGCCAAAGTATCAGTAGTAACTAACACATTTGAAAGCTTTCAGCTCAGAGATGTTAAGGAATCAGACCACTGGTCAGAAAGAGATTACAGAGGACCCTGTGGCTAGCACTGGGTATAGGGGCACTAGCTGGCAACTTTAGCGCCCATATCTCTGGGTGGCAGTTCCAAGAGAGAGATGAGCTACTGTTGCACTTGCAGCATCAGGGAAACAGGAAACCTGGCCACAATTTCAGGGCCAAGAGGAGTATTAATGCTTGTGGCTACAGGAGAGCAGGGACTTTTCCTGGGTAAAGACTACTGTGCATACCAGGAGAACAAAAAACTGAAAAAACTGAAAGATGTGAAATATCTCATAGGAAAAACAAGTGACTTAGAAAATAGACTGAGGAGAGGTTATTTAAGAATCACTGGACTACCTGAAACTCATGAACAAATACAAAACAAAACAAAAAAAGGCCTAAACATCATATATTTCAAGAAATTATAAAACTCCCCAGATACCTGAGAACCAGATAGCAAGTAGAAATTGAAAGAATCCACTAATCACCTCTTGAAAGAAATCTCAAAATGAAAACTCCCCAAAATATTATAGTATACAGAAAGAAATAATCCAAATACTACAGAACTTCAATAGATCACACAAAATTTAGCAGTCACCACTATAAAGGAAAGGAGGGCTTAGAAATATGATATACCAGAAGGCAAAGGAACTATTACAACCAAGAATAACAAAAAAATGAGTAAAAGACTAATTTCTCTAATGAATATTGATGTAAAAAATTTAAATGAAATACTAGCAAGGCAATATATCACAGCAATATATCACAAAGATTATAAACTACAGCCAGGCTGGATTTATACCAGGAATACAGGGCTGGTTCAATATCAGCGAAACTATAAGCATTACTGACAATCTTTACAATAAAAAAATTATGATTACTTCAACAGGTGCAGAAAAAACTTCTGACAAAGTATAACACAGATTCTTCTTATATTAAACACACCACACATACACACACACACACAAACATACACACACACCCCAGAAAGCACAGCAACAAAAAGAGCTTTCCTAAAAATAATAAGAATTTATCTAAAACCAAAAGCAAGCATTATCTGTAGTGGTGATAAGCTAAAAGCCTTTCCAATAAGATTAAGGGTGAAGCAAGGATGTCTATTATCACCGTCATTATTCAGTACTGTACTAGAAATGCTAGCTAGAGTAATAAGAGAAGAAAAAATATTAAAGCAATAAGGATAGACAATGAGGAAACAAAACTATCTCCTTTTGCAGATGATATGATGGTAAATTTTACTTAGAAAACCCTAAAGAGTTAACTAAAAAAATAAATGAAACAATTAACAACTTTAGCAAAGTTGTATGATATAAAATAAAATGATACAAACTATCAGCATTTTTGTATATTACCAACAAAAGTCAGCAGGAAAAGAAAGAGAAATTCCATTAAAATAATTATAGACAGTTTAAAATACTTGGGGAGTTTGCCTGGCAAGATATATGCAGAAACTATAGGAACACAATTGCAAAATACTTCTCCCAAATAAAAACAGACCTAAAGAATTGGAGAAATATTGATTGCTCATGGGTAGGCTGAATCAATATAAGCAAAAATAACACCACCTAAATTAACTTACCTTTTCTGTGCTAAACCAATCAAATTACCAAAGTTACTTTATAGAACTAGAAAAAATAATAACAAAATTTATCTGGAGAAACAAAAGGTCAATAAAATTAAGAGAATCAATGAAAAAAATGGGAAGGAAGGAGGATTAGTAGTACCAGACTTCAGACTATACTACAAAGCTGTCATTGTCAAAATAATTTGGCACTGAGCAAGAAATAGAACGTTAATCAATGGAAAAGCTTAGGTACATGATATATAAAATCAAATGAGAATAATTCAGAGTTTGAAAAACCCCGAAGATCCCACCTATTGGGACAAGAATTCATTATTTCACAAAAACTACTGGGAAAACTGGAAAGCAATCTAGCAGAAACTAGGCAGAGAGCAACATCTCACATCATATACCAAGATAAACTCAAATTGGGTGCAAGATTAGGACAAGGGTGATACCATAAACAATTTAATGACACATGGCAGAAATTATCTGTCATACCTAAAGACACAGGAAAAGTTCATGACCAAATAAGAAATAGAGAGGTTCACAGGAGCTAAAATAGATAATTTTGATTACATAAAGTTAAAAAGTTTTTGTACAAACAAAATCAATGCAGCTTAATTTAAAAGAAAATCAGAAAACTGGGAGGAAAATCTTTATAGTAAGTTTCTCTGATAGAGGAATCCTTTCTAAAATACATAGGGAATGGAGTCAAATCAACAAAAACAAAAGTCATACCCCAAATAACAAAAAGAGAGTCTTCAGAAGAAGAAATCAAAGCTATTCAAAATCATATGAAAAATGTTCTAAATCACTAATAATTAGAGAAATGCAAATCAAAACAACTCTAAGGTTCAACCTCATATCTGTAAGGTACCACCTCACATTCATCAGATAAGATGACCAAAAAAAAGAAAATGATAAATGCTGGAGGAGATGTGGGAAATAAGTGCACCACTGGTAGAGCCAGGAACTAGTCGAATCATACTGGAAAGTAGTTTGGAACTAACATTGATCCAACACTATCACTACAAGGTCTATACCCCAAAGAGATCAAAGAAAGCGGGAAAGGTACATATGTACAAAAATATATACAGCAGTTCTGGTGGTGGCAAAGAATTAGAGGCTGAGGGGATGCTCATCAATCAGAAAACAGCTGAACAAGTTATGCTGTAGGAATACAATGGAATACTACTGTGCTATGATGTAATGATGAAAAAGGTGTGGTTCAGAAAAATCTAGGCAAACTTGCATGAACTGTGAAGAGTGACGTGAGGAAATCAGAAGAGCAGTATTATAAGGATAATCAACTGAGAGGCTTAGCAACTCTTGATGGGGAACCAAAAAATCCCCTACCCCCCAAAAAATGAAAAGTCAGAGAGTATCTTGAGGAAAGAACAGGAAGTTTTATTCAGTTCTCACAAGAAGAGGGCATCTCTTCCATCAGTATGAATCAGCAGAATGAGGAGTCTTACATAAGACTGAACAAGAATTTATACCCTAATGAAGTTAAGGCCCCTCCCACCACTGTGCCCTCTCCCATTGGCTGGGAGGCGGGCTTACAATCAGAGCACAAAATCTTCTCCAATAATAAGGAACAAGGAAATAGGGGATAGCCAATCCAGACGTATCTATCCTTTTTTGGCAAACGTGCGAAAGTGAAGAAGGGAGAAGGGCTCTAAGAGATTCCTAAAATTCCTGAAGAGCCTAAGGCTGACTGACAGCAAGAGAAGGGAGGAAGGGTCCTAGGTTGTAGAATTTCTTAGGAAACCGGGGACTCAGGTCTGTCTAGTCTCACAAAATTCTGTGTGTGGTTTCAAGATAGTCCCCCTCCCTTCTCCTCATTCTGAGGAGTCTTCACAGAGGGTGCAGAGAGAGAGAGTGTACCTCATTCACTCTGATCAATAAAATAACCAACCATAATTCTAAGGCCTCATGATGAAATATTCTAGCCACCTACAGATAGAGAACTGATGCACTCAAAGAGCAGCTGAAGTATATTTTCTTCTATTTCTTTTTTCTTGCCCTTTTTTTGATGGCAGGGAAATAGGGCATGTCTATACATATTTGTAATTGGATCTATTTCTCTTGCCTTCTCAATGAATTGGGGGAAGGAAAAGAATAAGGAAATGAAAATAACATTGAATTTAAATTTCTTTTTTAAACCTATTTTACTTATCTTGGGAATCAGTCACCTCTCTGCTCACCATTTTTGTTCTGTTCTTTTCCAATGTAAATATCATTAGCCTTTACAGAGAAAACAGAAATAAAGAAGAAATGAGAAACTCTGCCTTTTCTATTGCACTCTAAGCAAAGGTTATATCTCTTCTTTGGTCCTTTTCTACCAAAAGAGCTAAAAAAAGACAAATACCCCTTTCTGTTGACCTGAGTTTCCTATACCAGCTTCAGCTCCTTCTGAGCAACAGCATTTCTTATTGTTTTACAGGATTTTGCAACCCTCTTATTCACACCATTTGTCACCTGGCCTTGCTTCCTCTTCTATACATTTCTTTCTTTTTTTTAAATTGAAGCTTGTTGGTGTGTGTTCCCTTTGTATTCACACTGTCTCCAGGCAAATCCCATTTTCCCTTCCTAAATGGAATTGTTTTCCATTGTTTCTTCACAATTTCATTCTACAACATTTCTCAGTTTTCCTAGGCTGACTTCCCCTGAAGCATTCTGCTCTATCAGGTTCTCCCTATATTTCCTCTGAACTCTCTGAAATCTACTCATCAAACACCAAGGGCACATGTCAGAATATACTAAGGCTTCCTCTTCTCTACCATAAGCTCTAAGGAGAGGTCATTCATTCAGATTTTGTAACATTTCCACTGTAGCAACCAGCTTGTTCCTGTCAATATAAAGATGCATTCATCACTAAAGTATCTGTTTTATAGTATCTTGATTTCTCATAAAGTCATTAGCTTCCAATTGCTCCAATCTTATAGTTATTCTCTAAAGTGAGTTTTTGAAATTCCTTTTCCATCTGACAAATTTGGCTTTTTAAGGCATTCTTCTCCCCACTGGCTTTTTGGGCCTCTTTTGCTGAGTTAGTCTGTTTTTTAAGGTGTTATTTTCTTCAGTGTATTTTTGGGTCTGCTTTAGCAGGCTATGGATTCGCTTTTCATGATTTTCTTGCAGCATTCTCATTTCTCTTCCCAAGTTTTCCTTCACTTCTCTTACCTCATTTCCAAAATCCTTCTTGAGCTCCTCCATGGCCTGTAACAAATTCATATTTTTCTTGGAAGCTTTTTATGCAGGAGTTCTGATTTCGCTATCTTCCTCCCGCTCCATGCCTTGATCCTTTTTGTCCTCAAAAAAGGATTCTATGGTCAGTTTGTGCTTCCTCTGCTTGCTCATATTGCCAGCAAATTACTTGGCTTTTGAGCTCTTTGCCACAGTTGAACTCTGCTTCCAGAATGGAGAGAGCTTTGTCCCAAACTGTTGGGGTTTTCGCAGCTGCAGGAGCTATTAGGAGGGCACCCTCTCTACAGCCCCCACAAGCTCTGGCACAATAGCCACACACCAAAGACCTTGATCCAGATCCAAGCAGGTTAAAGCAAAAGTAATTATCCTCTGAATGGCTGCTGCACAGCCTCTGTGCCACCAAGGCTTCTTGCCCCAGGGCAGGGGCTGCATACTTCCTCCCCTGCCCCTCCTGTTCCAACAGAGTTCCACACTAATCTTTCACTTTGTCTTTGGCGTTTATGGGTTGAGAAGTCTGGAAACTGCCACAGCTGCTGGAGATTCACTCTCTTGAAGTCTGTTCTGGCCAGACCTGCACAGCTCACGCATGACTGCACTTAGCTCCCCGCACCATGCGATAAGGCCCTTTCTGTCCGGCTTCCAGGCTTCCTTCAGTAGGAGATTTGTTTCTTTCTGTCACTTTGTGGGTTCTGTAGCTCTAAAATTTGTTTAGAGTAATTTTTTTTACATGTATATAAGTGATTGGAGCAGGAGCTCACACCAAGTTTGTGCTTCTACTCCGCCATCTAATTGAAATAAGTCAATACTTTATTTAGGTTTGTTTCTCAAAGAAAGGTCTTCTTGATATTTAAGCTTCTTCTTACACAGAAACATCCTGCAGTACAGAAGTGGTCAAAAAATAGTCAAAAAATAAAGAGAACACCAACATTAATCCTAAACTGGTCCAGAAGTAAGAATTTTATTTATTTATTTGTTTGTTTGCTTTTTGGAGGGCAATTGGGGTTAAGTGATTTGCCCAAGGTCACATGGCTAGTTTTTGTGTTAAGTGTCTGGAGCCAGATTTGAATTCAGGTCCTCCTGACTCCAGGGCCAGTGCTCTATTCACTGCACCACCTAACTGCCCCCTAAGTAAGACATTTTAATTATTAGAATTATGACTTTTAATGGACTAGATTTTTTTTGGCCAAGAGAATTCCAGGAATAGAAGAAATCATAAAAGATAAAACTGTAGTGACTACAGAAAATAAGTGATTTTACATGAAGCAAGTCAATGAAGGTAGAGTTAGAAGATAAATGGTAGGATGGGGAAAATGTACATCTATTATTACCAATAAAAGTCAAGTATCTAAAATAAATAATACTGGGGTGGCTAGGTGGTGCAGTGAATAGAGCACCAGCCCTGAAGTCTGGAGGACCTGAGTTCAAATGCGGCCTTGGACACAACACACTTACTAGCCATGTGACTTTGGCCTAAACTTAACCCCACTTAATCCCAAATGCCCTCTAAAAAAAAAGCAAAATAAAATAAAATAATACCAAGAGTCTTTTCTCAATAGATAACTGGTTAAATTATATGAACAGTTTTCAAAAGAATTGCAAAGTATAAATGAAAACAAAATGTTTTCCAAATCCCTAACAGTATGAGGAATGCAAATTGAAACAGCTCTTTGGTTTCATGATATACTGTGCAAACTGGCCATGGTGATAAAAAATAAGAACAATCCCTGTTGAAAGAACTATGGAAAGAAAGGAACATTAATATACTGTTGGTAGAGCTGCGAAGGTCTCAAATTTAGATATCAACTTGGAAAATACTCCTGGTGAAGATGGTGAAGGCTGAGTGACTCAAAAAGTAATGAGGGTCCCACAGAAAAGACAATGAATTATTCCTTGCATCTCTTGGCAAAGATACAGAAGCATAGACACTATTGCTTGACAGCTGTTCTTTATCATGAGGGAGGATTCAATCACGGGTGATGAGGTTGAAATGATATCACTGCTGCCCTCAGAGATGGCTGAGGAAAGGTTATAAACAGGACTGGGCATCTGGAGGGCATCTCTAGGCCCAGGGCTCTTGGGTTTAATGTACTGGACTGTCTTCATCAAGATATGAAGGAAGAGAGTAGACTTGTTGGTGGCAATGACTTAACTTGACTGGTACATGCCATCACATGTCTCTCCTCCCGGGTGACTCCCTGATTCACTTCTGATGGGAATGTTAGACTGATATTTTTAATTTTAAACATAACTTTTTAGATGTGTTAGTGTTCAAATACTCAAGTAAAACATATAACACACTCACTCATAGTTCAACTCAATTAAAAATTATACATGCTAAGCCACACCTGTAAAAAGTCTCATTTAAATCATGAGACTACTATTCTCATCATTAAACTTCTAATTTTAGCCTGGCTGTCCTCAATAAATAGCAACATTCAGTATAAACAGAAGACAACCGAATTCCAATCAGGAAGTGGAAATAACATTTTCTGTATCTGCCAACCAAAGACACTATTAATCCCCCAGGGCAGAATAAAAAAAATGCCATCCATTTTCTTCTTTGACAAAGCAAGTCTTGTTAGTTCTTACAAAACTCAGTATGATTTAACTTGTAAGCCTTACCCTATAATGCAATGATGAAATTAAATTTGGACTTAAAAGGCTTTTAATATGGTATTCTTTCAATACTTCAAAAGATTGGTGACTACACTGGCATGGGTACAACCCCCTCCATCAACACTGATGACAATCTCTCTCTATTTCAGTAACAATAATGAATGTGGCACTTTAAAAGTTTAAGGAATAGTCTCTGTACGATTCCGAGTGATGAAGTGGAAAGAGTACTGTACTCGGAGTCCTGAGACCTGGGTTCAAATCTTTGCTCCCAAGTTTACTGGCCATGGAGCATGGAGCAGGGTGAGGAGGTTATCTTTTCACATCTCTTCTTGCTCTACAATTTTTCAACATTCAAGTTCAATTCTGTTGGGATTACTGATTTTTTTCCATTCACACTGTTGTTCTCATTGTATATGTTTTCTTGGCTCTGCTTTACTTCACTTAGCTTCTGTTTATATAAATCTTTCCATGCTTCACTGAATTCTGATCATGCTCACTGCTTCTCATAGCAGAGTATTCCATGACATCCATGTACCATAATGTGTTTGTTTAATCACTGATTTATTGCTTGATTTACACATCAATTGGTTACAGATAATAACATATAATTGGTTACAGAGAGAGTATATTATTATGTTTCACGTGGAAAAAGCTGTGGCTAAAAGAAGAGTTAAATGACTTGCCCAAAGTCAAACATCTATAGCAAATATAAGAGTAAAATATAAATCCAGGTCTTCATGACTCCAGTCTTTCCAATATACTATGCTGCTTTGTGGTAACCATGTCACAAGGCTGCTGTGAAGAAAGCACTTGTGACTAATATACTGAACAAAATTAAAAGAAATGGAAAGACCATGATAATAAAAAAAAAACATTTATTGTGCAAGGCAATATCTGAGGTATAACAGATATAGAAACAAAAAAACCCATGGTCTCCACCATCTAGGAGTTTATATTCTGGTTGAAGAGATAAAATGCATATGTATGTATGTACTCCAATACTACAATACATTTGATTTCATTAACGTGGGTCCTTTCTCTAACAATGCAAATCACGACCTATTCAGAGTTGTTTACACAGCCTTGTTCATGCTGTCCAGGAAGTGCATCATGGAAAGTCCACCTTACACACAAAGGGACTTCCTCCAGTTCTCGACACTGTAACAACATAAAGGTTCTCTCTCCGTCATACTTCTCTCACACAGCTGGCCCATCTCTTTTTGGTGTGTTTTTGTCATACATTTCTCTAATGACATCCTTCATAATTCCTTATCTATAATATGTTATAGTAGCCTAATCAAGTCCACCATGTGCCTCTCTAGTGCCCTTCCAGGGATCCTCTTTGGAAATTACTTTCATGACTCAAAATTATGTAACATCATCAGAAGACTCAATATTAATAACAAGAATACCCTTTGTTTCATGGAGAAGCTTGGAATCATTTAAAGAACTTCAAACTATCACAGATAACCCTTATTTTTCACTTCTTGGCTCAATTTACTGCATGTCCATTTGTAGCGACTGTCCAACATTGATGATCAAACTCTACAGACTGCCAATTCAGCTGTGATTCATAGTCTGGCCAACAGACTATGAAAATAGTCCAAGAAAAAAATGGCCACAGCAACAGTTTTACATGATACAGAGTAGCAATATTCAGATACATCAGGTAAGTCTGAACATCACAGTGGACAGCAGCATACATGTGCATCGTAGATAACATTCTTTTGTTCTGGTTTCATATATTCTTGGGATATAGGTAAGAAAAGGATAGAATTATCCTTTTTCATGACTACAAAAAAAAAGACAAAGTTTTTTAAAGATTAAAAGTCTGCCAGCTTGTCAAGAATTTAAGTATAGGTAGAATTCTCTGTCAGATACAAGAACATATGGCCATGAAGAAGTCTTTCAGGTGGCAATGGTTCATTGAACCCTTTAAATCACATATTTGAGAAGAAATCAGGAATTAGATATGTATGACTTCTGGAAGTTCTATTCTTGCTTTTGCTACATCAGGTAAACTATTCTAACCAACCAACATCATGGGACTATAGTTCCTTAACTTGATACCTTGGTTCGATGGTGTACAAAAGCAAAAACCCAACAATCTATCAAAGAATGAAAAAAATTTGAGATTAAGAGAGTAAGGCAACATTATACTCCAAAAAGTATTTTGTGTAACAGGGCTATTTCTATTTCCCAATGAAATGACTTAGTGTTTTGCTAAATTGGTCATTCCAAATTCACAACAAATAACCAATTATGACAAATTGTTACAGAGATTTTGGTCCAATAATATTCTCTGTAATGAAAGAATCAGATACTGTGCTATTTTCTTTAACTTGGTGAGGACTCTTTAGATAGGCAGCACAGACCATGGAAAGAGCACCGCATTAATTTACTATCTCTGTGTTCCTGGACAAGTCATTTAACCTTTCTTGTACTCATTTTCTTTGTTCATAAAATAAAAGAACTGAACCAGATTACTTTTAAGATCCTTTTCCAATTTTAAATCTATAATGACATGTTTTTGTCCTGTCACTAAGTCACTATGACTACCCATGACCAAATATAAAACCGTATTCATTCAAAGCTATTCTTAACTTAGCCCCCTCCTATCTTTCCAGCCTTCTTACACCTCACTCCTTATCATATGCTCTCTGATCCAATGACACTGACCTCCTAATTGTTCCATGAACAAAACACTACATTTCTTGGTTTGGGGAATTTTCTCTGGCTGTCCCACATGCTCAGAATTGCTCTCTCCCTCTTCACCACCAACTACTTGCTTTCCTGGCTTCTTTTAAGTTCCACCTAAAATCCCGTTTTCTGTAAAGCCTTTTCCAAAACCTCTTAATTCTAGTGTCTTCCGTCTATTAATCATCCCCCATTTATCCTGTATAGAGCTTGCTTCTATATATTTGTTTGTAGTCTTTCCCATTAGACTGTGAGCACCTTAAAGTCAAGAACTGTCTTCTGCTGCTTTTTCTATCTCCAGCACTTAGTACACTGCCCATTACATAAGAAGAACTTAATAAAAGTTTACCAATGGAATGACTGACTCAAATTCAAACCATAAACTACACATAAGATCAAAGGAGTTTAAAGGAAAAAAGGGATAAGAGTGGTGGGTATATGCTATTCCCCTCCTTTCTCTTCTAGGCAAGGAAGGGAATCACATTCAGTAAGAAGGCATTAGAGAAATTTTTAACTGACTTTGTAGACTAGGCAGGTGTTTTCTAGTAATGTATTCATTATAAAACAATTCCCATAAAGTTCAATAAATTAGATCTTTCTCTGTTTTAGTCAATTATAAAATGATTCATTATACCATTAATTCAGATAACCAGTCCAGTATACTACAGAAAAAGGTTCTACATACTATATAAGAGAAAATACAAAATTCCTTTGACTTTGTTACCTCTCACTCAATTAGAAAACACATAAAACATGTTTTGAATGTTTTAGGCCAAGGGTGAGGAACCTGCAGCCTCAAAGGAAATCTTGTTCTGTGAAATATGGGCCACACTGAGGACCTACCATAGAGAGTCACATGTGACCTCGAGGCCATAGGTTCACCATCCCTGTTTTAGGCAAAGATTAACTCAAGTTTGGGGTATTATAATATGACCATGCTCCTCCCAAGAGTCCACATTTCTTTTTTTTTTATTTTTTGGTCTTTATTAATTTGTTTACTTTTAGTTTACAAGATTCATTACCGCAATTCCTTGAGTTTCAAATTTTCTCTCCCTTCCCCCTTCCCCCACTATGGCGGCATACAATCAAGTATAGTATCTGCAAATACTTTCACATTAGGCATTAGTCAGGTTATAAAGAAGTATTGTAACAGATGGAATGAAGAATGGGAAAGAAGAAACAAAATCAAACAAGAAAAGGGAAAAGGGCAGGTAGTTTGCTTCAAACTGGGTTCAATCTCAGTTCTTTCTCTGGATGTAAACATCTCTCTCCATCATGAGTTTTTTGGGTTTGACTTATGATTCTGGATTGCTGAGACACATTTCTTAATGTTTATATACTTAATAGGTCTATGTTCCAGGTGAATTACAAGTTGGTAATGCCTTGGGAAGCAATCTGGCAGAAAAGTTTTTCAGGAATAGTGGAATGTGAAAGGTTACATATACCATATACACAGAATTGGCCTCAAAATCAGAAAGACCTGAATTCAAGTCTTGATTCTGACACATAATAGTGGTGTGATGCTAGGTAAATCACTTAATGTCTCATTGCCCCCAAACAACCCTTTAACACCATAAGTTTTAGAGTATCAATTTGCACTGGGGAAAAACTTGGAGAGTTCCCTATACCAATGAAATAAAGGTTAAAAAAAAGTAGAATATTGGACATTTTATATATATGAAAGGAAAAACATAATTTCTTACTTAGCACAGATAAACTTTTTTCTTCAAAAAGTAATTTTACAGTAAAACAGAAAAGTATCACCTATGAAATATAAATTGTATTTATTGAGTATAGCAAACATTCATTATAGTTTTCCTGCCCAAAAAATGAATTTTTCTTTAATTTATATATAAGGTCATTTTTCATATAGAACAGTTAAATGATAAAAGGGATGGAAAAGTGATTTTAAACAACAGAAAAGATTTACATTACTTTTCAAAGGATGTAAGATAACGCTCCTGTTGTAGATGAGCATTTTGCAACTTAAAAGGATTAAGAACTTTGTTTTAATATACACTGATAAAAAAAATATGTATAAAAAAGCCCAAAGCTTTTAGATGGAATTTGAGCAGTTTTGAATGGAAAATGATCTGTGATATAAATACGAAGACAATCTTCCAATGAACAATGTAGAATGACAACATATGAAAACAGTTTGATACTTTAAAAAGGAAGATAAGGAGCTTTTATTTATTAAAAATTAAAAATATATGTATAAACAAACTGTTTCAAGGGCACCAATTCTACAACTGTCATCATCATTTCTTTTTTTCAGACACTGAACTGTTAATAGTTTTCAGATTGTATTCAATGCTCAAGCACTTAGTACTGTGCTGGCACACAGTAGGCACTGAAATGTTTACTGACGTCCTAAATGACGTGAATTCATGTGGAGCAAAGATATGATGCAATATCATTACTAGTGGTCAGTTCCCCAAACCAGCAGCACCATTTAATTGGAACCACAAGAATGTAATTGGATAAATGGAGTTCACTACTGGTTCTACTATTGTCATTTCTTAGAATAACTCTAGATTCTCTTGGAGTTACTTAAAAATAACATCAAAAGGAGAATATGTATATGGCCAATAAATGCCTGGTTTTTAGAAGAGCCAAGGATTACTAAGGCTCCCGGTTTTAGGGCAACTATGTTACAATTTATATTATGATCCATTCTTCACTCTTCACATTTCTAAGAGCTTAAAATTTTCAAAAGTTAATATTCTACTAAAGCAAAGGATAAGCACACACCACACCACGTCCATCCTTTTACATAAACATGTTCTGATAGCTACATCATCTAAATAAAGCTTCATGACTACAAAATCTGGTCCTATCCATGCATTATGGTTATTAGCTAGGACTAACAATTTCAGCATTAACAGATTAAAGTAAATTTAAATAAATTTATTCATTAATTAAAATTAACACATACTTCTCTTTGGTACACATGAAATGGGCTTTTTTTTTGAGGGGGAGAAGAAGGCAAGATAATCAGGGTTAAGAGACTTGCCCAAGGTCACACAGCTAGTAAGTGTCACGTGTCTGAGGCCAAATTTGAACTCAGGTCCTCCTAACTCCAGGGCCAGTGCTCTATTCACTGCATCCCCCAGCTGCCCCTTGCTTCTTTTCTTAATATACAATTTTAGCTATATTAAAAAATTAGCAACGCTCTAGTGACCTATATGTTCTTCTAAAAATGCAAGGAAAAAAAGATCTTTCTACCTATTAATCAATAAGCATTTATTAAGCACCACTTTGTGCTAAACACTATATTTGGTACAAAGGCTATAGAGACAAAAAACGAAACACTACCTACTTCCAAAGAGCACAAATTTGGATATAAAAAGAATATATGTAAAATAAATGCAAAGTAATATGATGGAGTTGGGGCACAGCAGACCTATAAAGGCCTTATAGAGAAGGTAGTATCTGAGTGGTGCTTTGAAGGAAACCAGGGATTGTAAGACTCACAGGTGAGTGGAGTGTGCAAAGATGGGAGACAGTGTCATGGGTGGACTCTTATTCTTTGGATTTGTAGCTCCAACACCTAGAATGGAGCAGACACTTCATAAACACTTGATTATTATTGATTTGAGGAAGGGCAGTTTGGCTTAAAGGGGAGTAATACATACTAAAGCTGAAAAAGTGGGCTGGAGCCAGGCTATCAAAGGCTTCATGTTCCAAACAACAGAGAAGTCTGCATTGGATCGCAGGTAATAGAGAGCCACTGGAGTTTTGAATATGGGAGTGACATAGTCAAACCTGGGCTTCAGAAATATTATTTTGGCAGCTGTGTGAAATGATGGGTCAGAAAGGGGAGATTTCAGCCAGGGACACCAATTATACAGATTGTAATACAAATACATCACATGCCAAGATTTATAAAGAAGAAAAAGCAGCTTGAATATCTAGTTTGTTTTCTCTTTTAAAAAGGGCAAAGTAATCTAACATTTGATGCTAAGCATAACAATTAAAGCCATCTATAAAATAGAATAATAACCTACTTACAGAGACATTACCCTTCTAGCTACATTAATTATACAGTCTTAAACAGAAATAAATGAAAATGGCCTCTAAGCCTCAAGTAGCCATCACATGTCCTCCCCTACCATGGACTTTATTTAATTCACAAAGTAGTGTACAGCCTCCTATAAAATAAGGTAACAGACTGGAAAATCTAGACATATGAACAACATGAGTAAGTGACTACTGACAGCAGAGAAAGGAGATAAAAAGTTATTTAAAATGGAAAGAAAAATCATGAAAGCAGAGAGGTACAGTAAACATTTCTGTAGAGGCAATAAGTTCTATGGACATCACCCTAATATGTGTACCACAATAATAATATATTGTGATAAACAATGACTTATTAGTAATAACAGGTTCAGCATACTATTTAGTAAGGAAAGGAAATATCTAATGCATTTTAGAAAATATCAAAACCAGTTAAAAATGTAAAACAAATTTTGGCACTTAAAATGGTAAAAGTTAATTATCTGAAAAATTCATTTATGTTGAATACTTCATTCCCCCCAGAACATATTATAATAAATTACCATACTATAAACCATAAACACACACACACACACACACGATGCATTACTACTACTGACTAAAAATCTATCACAATATTGTCACCGATCTGAAAGTTCCAGCTATATTTCTGTCCTCAGCACAGAGTAGTAGCCCAGCCCTTTATGATTAGTATACAGTAATGGAGACACTCAGTTTCCTTTTAATACAGCTCACGCTTAGCAAGCAGACAACATGGCTGTTAAAGATTCAATTTCAGTGATTTTCCAAACAACCTCAACACTTCTCTCCCCTAACACTGCCACCCCCTGATGCAGACCCTCCTTGCCTCATACACCTGGACTACTGCAAGAGCTGCTGGTGGGTGTCCCCATCCCAAGTCTTCCCATATTCCAGTCCATCCTTACTCAGTCAACAAAGTGATCATAAAGCACAGGTCAGGCCATGTAATACCCTGGTAAATCAATTACAAGGGCTATCTATTGCCTCTAGGATCAAATATGAAATCTTCTGTTTGGTTTTTAAAACCCTTTATAATGTGTCCCCTTTTCTACCTTTCCAGTCATCCAACACCTTACTCCCATCCACATACCCTGCAGTCCAGTGACAACAGCCTCCTTGTTGTGCCTCAAACAAGAGATTCAATCTCCCAACTCCAGAAATTTTTATTGGCTGTCCTTCATGCCTAGAAGGCTCTCCCTCCTCAGATTCCCAGGTTTGTTTCAAATCCCATTAAAATCCCACCTTCTACAAGAAGTCTTTCCCTTTCTTTATCTTCATCTCTTCTCTCTGAAGCTATCTCCAAATTATCCCGTATAATTGTGTTTGCAAAGTTGTTTGTTGTCTCCCTCATTGGACTGCAGACTCTGGGACTGTCTGTTGCCTTTCTTTGCATCCTCAGAACTTAGCAGAGACTGGCACATAGTAGGTGTTAAATAAATGATTACTGACATGGCTCAGAACACAAGTTTACTTTATAAATATTTTCATAAGCTGTAACATCTATATAATCAATTACTGTTATTACTAGGACAGGCTTCAATAAGTTATTCTAATAACCTCTAGTAACTATTTTCCAACCCATAAGCAGAGGCATTATGTCCAGGACTAGTGAAATTACAATCCTGCTGTGTTCTGCACTAGTATGTTTAGAGAACTGGGTTCATTTCTGGGTATCACATTTTAGTAAGGGCATTGAGAAGCTTGAAAACATCCACAGCATGAAGACTAGGATAGTCAAAGGGCTACGAGGCAACATGAGGACTTACTGAAGAATCTGAGGATGTTTTACCTGGAGAAGAGAAGACCTAGGGGACCTATCTTCAAGTATTAAAGGGCTCATATAGAAAAGCAGCCACCTCTTTTTCTCCCATCTTACTGCCCTCCTCTGAACTTTTCATCATGCCCCTGCCCAGGACACCCTTCCCTTTCTCTATTTTCAGCTTCTTTTCCTGTGTTCTCTTCCTCTACTAAACTGTAAGCTCCTTGAGGGCAGAGGCTGTCCTTTTTCATATCTGTATTCCCAGAGCTTAGCAAAGTGCTTGACACATAGTAAGTTCTTAATGAATGTTTAGTGGCTATCAAAAAGTAGAATTGATTGCCTTTAATGGCAGTGGGCTCCCCTGCATTAAAAATCTTTTTTCAAAATCCTTAACGACCACTTGTTGGGAATGTTGTACAGTAGGTTCTGCTGGACTAGATGGGTTCTGAGGTCCCTTCCAACTCAGATTCTGTGATTCCTCCTAGCCTGCAAGTTCCTTTGTTCAAGGACTACATTTGATCTTTAAGAAGTCTGTTTTCCATCCTAGCCATTCTCTCCTACTAACGCAGCCCCTTCCAAAAGGTCACCAATGACCACGTCCTAACGACCAGATCCAATGGTCTTTTCTCTCTACTGACCTTTCTGTGGCATATGACCCTACTGAGCACCTTCTCCTTGTTGACACCATCTCTTCCCTTAGCTTCTAAGATAACACACTTTCTCCAGGGTGTCCACATATACCTCAACTATTTCATCTGTCTCTTTCCAGCTTGTTATCCTTTTTCTGATTCCATAATGTAATCTCCAAGGTTCTGTTCTCAGACTTCTCTCTCACCCTTGCCAATCTCTTTTACTTCCAAGACTTCAATTACTTCCTTAGAGTGAGATCTCAGAAGCTATTTAGTCCAACCTATATCTGAAAGGAAATTTCTTTTTTGATATCACTGGAAAAAAAAAATCACTACCAGCTTCTGATGCAGTCTTTTCTGCTTCAGTTGACCTCAAACTGTTAAAGAGGTTTAACCTAATAGTGGGCCAAAATCTGTGTCTTATAAATTCACCTACTGTTTGTTCCTAGTTCTGCCCTCTGGGGCCAAGCAAAACCAGGTCCTGCCCTACAACTCTTAGAATACGTGAAGAATGCTAACAAGCCCATCATCTCCTAAAAGTCATCTCTTTTTTAGTGCAGGACAGTGAAAAGGGCAACAACTCTGAAGTCAAAGTCTCTGGGCTCACATCCTACCTCATAACCTGGGACAGGTCACACAACTTTCTTGGATTTCAGTTTCCACATGTATAAAATGGGGGAGCTAAATCAGCTGACCTCTGTGACCTATGCTATAACCTCAGGGCTAGTGAGCAAGGTAGGGAAGGAAAGATGATAGCCAGAAAGGAAAATTCAAGATAAACTAAGATGTGATTTTACATTGCAGAATTATAACTCCAGTTTTCTCTCCTAAGATTACAGTCTTTCCAGAGCAATTATATAAAAGAAAGGAAATGTATTACCTGTTATTACATTTATGTCTGGATATTGATTTTCACACAGACCAACAGCCTTGCTATCCTTCTCAAATGCTTCTCGAAGTTCTTTTTTGACTGCTGCTGAACCACATAATCGGTATAGGCCTACTACCTGGAAATAAAAACCAGGGTCATATTACAGTAAAGTATGACAAAAAGAAAAACAAGTATAATATATAGCAAACATAGCTGACAATACTACAATGAAATATTTTACAATGGCATTAAAACTTTTAAAAATTCTTCAAAAACAAGATTATGAATTTCACAACAACCTACTTTTAAAATTTTTTATCATTGTTCTGCAATATCTTCCCCATAGTTCTAAATATCTGTATCTAACCCACTTAATTAAATTCCTTTCCCCCATGCCTATGTATTAAACAAATATTCCTGGGGTAAGACATTTAGAATTGGCTATATTTTACTTAAGGTGTAGCACACAACAAGGCTATAGTAGGCCAGTCATATAAGCATTGTTATTTTGACAGTCCAGTAACTAACCCACCTGAGATTCATTCAAACAATAATAATCCAACAACAACTAGCCTCATATTTCATTACTAAATTTCCTTCTATAGTGTTACAATAAACTTGTGCAGGTATATTACTTATGCTGCTGGATCTACTTTGTAAATCCAGCAAAACTACCATTTAATTAAGATTAAGTGAAGAAGAAAGTAAGAATCAGGTGCTTATGTTTCATTTTAGCTTCCTATTATTAAAAATAAACTGAATCTAAGGTAAAACTTTAAATAAACATTGACAAAACTATAAACAATGGACAAAAGTACATAATAGAACCTAATTTGCTCAGGGAAAACAACATGGTTTCTTAAAAAGAAATCGTGCTTATTGTCTATTAGGTCTAATAGTTAAATTTTCATAAAGATGAAAAGAAACAAGCAGCCAGCCAATCTATCTGGGGTGTTTTTGAAAGCCTCTGCCAAAGTTCTATAACAAAGACTATTTTCAAAACTGAGTTTGTGGATTGGGGCTAGGCTACATCATAGAGGGGAAGATACTATTCAGCATGGATAAGAAACTGGCTCAGTTACAAGAATCAAAAATAGGATGGATAAAAAGGCATGTCTTGAAAGAGGAGAGTGAATTTCCCTATAAATTAGTGCCTAGGACTATTCTTATTTAAAACATCTACAGATGATTTAGAGGAAGAAGCATGCTGTAAAATACACAAATTCAAAGACTTCAATCATAAAATACAAATTGCAAGGACAATTTTTGAGTCTTGTCAATGAGAAAGTGCCAAATGGGCTTCATTGGGCAAGTCATTAGAAACAAACAGAAGAAAACAAAACTCCACATATTTAGTGGGATCCAGGTTATTACAAACCAAGAAAGGAATCTAGGAATCATTGAAGATTGTTTCCTTAAAAACAGCATCTCAATGCGCTGCTACAATTTTAAAAAATTAAAAAAAAAACACAGAAATCCTGAGGATCTAGAAACATATTAGAATCAAAACAAAAAAAATTACTCTTCCACTGTATAAAACTTTTATGTATCTACATCAAGAATACTTGATAAACATAAACATCTTCTGGTCAAAACTCTATGGAAAGGAATAGAGAGACAAGTTCCTAAATGAAGAAAAAAAATCTGAACAGCCTTTTCCCCCAGCATTGTATCTTGTTTTATGGCTGCAGCTGTTCCAAGAGTTATAAAAAAAAAAAGCTTCTGGCTTTTGAACTGAAAGATCACCAAAAAAGACATACAGCCCAAGATAGGAGCTCCACAGCCATGTGCCCACCCAGCAGGGCTCTGCATGGCAATGGTGTTCCAAGTGAGCAGGACACAGAAGAGCAGCATCTCCCTGAGCAAGAGGGCAGTCATTGTGTGTTCAGAGGAATCCAGCAGAAAGAGCACAATGGCACAGTCAGAAGACAGCAAGGGCCCTGCAATGCCAGAGGAATGCCTCTCCATGGATAAGAACAATGAAGATGATGATGACAACTAACACTTGTATAGGGCTTCACAAAAATTATTTCATTTTCCTCAGAACAACCCTGGGAGACCAAGTGCTATTATTAGTCACATTTTATAGTTGAGGAAACTGAGGCACAGAAATTTTTAAGTGACTTTCCCAGGATTACCCAGCTGGATTTGAACTCAGACCTTCTTGAGTTCAAGGAATATCCCATCATCACACATGTTCCCCAGATGCACGTTTCTTACATGTATCCACTCTTCTCACACATGTTGTGTATCAACGTGGCAGAAAAAGCCCCAGGTTTATGGAGGAAATGTCCTTCTGCTACTTTTCTTACTTTGCCATTTCATTAAATACCCTTGCTTCACAAAAATATTGTGCAGAGTTCTTGTCGTCACTTGTCACTTATCAATCAATCAACAAACATTTATGCCAACCCCTGTGCTAATCTCCAGGGAAACAAAAAGAGTGCCTTGGAAAAGGGCCGTGGGACCTCAGACTGAGGGAACCGGTCAGGAGCCGCTCCCGAGGTCCGGCCTGGGAAAGCAGGGGATGTGGGGCCTGCTTGCCAGGGCCATGAACAAGGACAGGCTGATGAGGTCGGGCATAGACCTGACTGAGGTACCAGCAATTCAACAGAAAAGGACTGTTGCATTTCTAAACCAGACTGTGGTACATACTGTACAGTTTCTCAATCCATTTTCCACAGTTTGTGAAGAGAACTGTCAGCTCTTTTCTCTTCGGATCCAACAAATTGAAACAACTCTCAGTATTTTGGATGCAAAGCTATCATCTATTCCAGGTCTAGAAGATGTTAAATTTGAAATATCAACTACAAATGTTAATGGTGTTACAAATGGTCCTGAAGCCTCCACAGGTCAACAATCATCTCTGTCTTCTCAATCTGAGCAGAAGAGTGTACAAGACACTGGACCACAGAAATGTGAAGCAGCCACAAAACATATCTTAACTGGAGCCAAGGATCCAAGATATGCCAAATATCTCAAAATGGTTCAAGTGGGTGTTCCTGTGATGGCAATAAGAAACAAAATGATATTTGAAGGACTTGACCCAGATCTTCTTGAGAGGCAAGACACCCCAGTGCCTGATGGGGAAGGTGAAGCAGATGCCAAAGAGAGTTCAGATAGTGAATCTTCTTTTAGTGACTGACCTCCATGTTGACCATATAGAATTTATGTATCTTTATAACCTATACATGCACAGAAGGTGGGAGATTTTGACAGCTTATATGTGTTAGCCATAAGGTGAAATTCATTTCTATTGTTTTGGAGGGTGACAACTTTCAGAGATCTCCTCCCTTCCAAAATATTTACTAAGCCTAAGATTTCTCAGCTCTTCATAATGGCTTCTAATCACAAGTTGAAAAACATGATCTAGGAATCATCTTGATTTGTGAAAATTTTCTATAATGACTAACTTGAATTTTGTCTGACCCATAAAAAAATAACAAGCCACATGATCAGCCAAAAATTATTTCTGTGTTTTAAAGGTGCAAAGGATTTTTTTATATGGTGTACGAGTAACTTGTCGAGTGTGCATCTTATTCCTGCACGGAAGAATCTATAACCCCAGCGTACCTGAATAGTAAAAACTGAATAGCCTAATTAAAATAACACATAATGGTATTAAAGTCACTAAGCTGTGATACTTGATTGATGCAATATAAGTTGAAAGACAAAAACCATTTACTTTGAGTTTCATAGCAGGTAATATGCTTCCTAATCAGCTCTACCAAACATTGAATTTGGTTGAATTGTGGAGGCTATTTGTACTAATCAGTTCAACATGAAAATGTTCAGGTTGACTTTACTTCCATAACATTTACTAAATAATTTTCTGTCCAAATGACAATACAGTTCAAAATCACCAAATTACCTATGGAGACTTCAAGGTGTGATGGTGAAGATAGTTCTCTTCCTGTTTACTAGAAAATAACACCTTTCAGCACTTGGCCATCATATATTACCAAGGTCAGAGGTAACAGTCACCACTGGCTGTCAATACAGTGTCCTCTTGAAAGAGTTAGCTAGGTGTCTGTTACCCCTTATGACTCACTGCTCAAAAAGAGCAATTAATTTGCACATATTGTAGGAGCCTCTCACCCTTAGAGACAATCCTCTATAAATAATGGTGCACAACAAGGAATAGCTTAAGAAGTCTCTAAAACATCTGTTAAGTGGAGAAATTGAGAAACTTAGTGGATGGTGCTATTTCCCAGTCATTGAATTGACCTAAATTTACTGTTTTGCTCTATAAGTATAGAATTGTTCTATTTCTCCTTTGATCTGAAGCAAGATTTGATGTTAAGCCATACTTAAACTTCCAGAATTTTTCTATTTAAAAATTTATTTAAGAAAATCTACCAGTAATGAGCCAAGGATTAACAATAAACAAGTCTGTATCTTTATAATCTATTGTAATTATGATATAAATTTTATATGTTTCCCTTGGCACACAACCCATTGAGTTTCCTTATATCTATAAGCAAAACATCACTTCTGTTAAAGGATGGATGGTGTCCACATGCTCTCACAAAGCATCATCCAGGTAACACCGTTTAGTAAAACTGCTTTGTTTCTGAGGTTGCTTAAAATAAAAAGCTTCATCCCCAGAGTTCACAAAGTATGGAAATTCCCACATTTTAATCTTGTATGTAATGTAGCAACATTACAGTATTGCCAGAGTGGCAGTTATTTAAAAAAATTATCTTACCTTCTCTTTCTTAAAATGTTAATAAAAGCTAAGGGATAAAAATGAGTGTCACAGTGGTGGCTGCTTCTCTATCTAGGTTGGACAAGCCATCTTGTTTTTTTCAATCGAAGTTTTGGTGCTGACTCCACAGACATCAGCAGTTCATAAATGTCAGTGAAATTGAATTGATCTTAGGGGCGGCCAGGTAGGACAGCGAGTAAGAGCACCAGCTCCAGTGTTGGGATGACCTGGATCAAATCTGGGCTCAGATACTCAGTACCACACCCAGAAATAACTGGCCGTGTAACCTTGAGCAAGTTACTTAACCCCGATTGCTTTAAAAAAAAAAAAAGAAATTGAATTGATCTTGTATTGCCTTTCTCTGCCCTCCTACAAGTAGTGATGTTTCTCTAGATCTTATTAAACACCTAAGTGAACGACTAAGAAGACAGAAATGTAGGCTAACAAACCTCACATTTTACAATTTACTGTAAAATGGGTTCAGAATCCCAGCTCTGTTTCTTACTCTCTTTGTGATCTTGGGCAAGTCAGCTAACCTCTTTGAGCCTCAGTTTCCTCTTTTATAACAGGAAAGGTTTGAACCAGATGATTACTGAGGTCCCTTCAGCTCTAAATCACAGGATTTAGATATAATACATATTTTTGCTGCTTAGTTAATCTTGTTAGTACATTTTCAGCAATAAACAGTCTCAAAAAATATGAATAAAAATTTTCAGTACGTGGACATCATCTCGTCCAGCTTCCTTGTTTTACAGGTGAAAGAATGAATGCCAAAAAAAGGTTTAAAGTGATTTGCTTAAAAAATTTAAAATAATTTCATTTATGTCAATGAGAAATGCTTACTTTAGCCATTATATTCCTATGTATTAAAAATATTAGTCCTTTGTAAGAACTTACAAATTAGATTTTAATAATCTTATTAAACTTGCCTTTCGTAAAAAAAAAAAAAAAGAGTGCCTGCCCTCAAGTAGCTGACAATCTAGTGGGAAAGACAACACATCCAACCAAATACATATAAAGTAAGCTAAACATAAATAGGAAATAACAGGGGCGGCTAGGTGGAGCAGTAAACAGAGCGCTGGCCCTGAAGTCAGGAAGACCTGAGTTCAGATCCAGCCTCAGACACTTTACACAAAAAAACTAGCTGTGTGACCTTGGACAAGTCACTTAACCCCAATTGCCCTACCTTCCCCTTTCCAAAAAAAAAAAAAAAGAAAATAACAGAGGGCAGGCATTGGAATTTAGAAGAGTAGGGGGAAGCTTCCCATAAAGAATAGGATTTTAGTTGCGACTTAAAGGAAGCCATGGAGGTCAGTAGGCAGAGCAGAGGATGAAGAACATTACAGGCATGGGGACAACCAGAGAAAATACCCAGAGCCAAGACATGGAATGTCTTGTTTGTAGAATAGCAAGAAACCCAGTGTCACTGGATCAAAGAATACATACTGGGGAGTAAAGAAAGAGGGGGTGAGGTTATGAAGGGTTTTGAATGCCAAACAGAGCATGCTATATTTGTTCCTGGAGAAAATAAGGAACCATGGATTTCCAGAGGGCAGAGTCAAGATGGCAGAGTAGAAGCAGGACCTCCGAGTGGCTCCAGCTTCCACCTTCCCCAATCAATGTAAAAAGGGGACTCTGAACAAATTTTGGACCTGCAGAAGCCACAAAATGACACCAGAGAAGCTAGCTTCCCGCTGAGGACACCCCAGCAGGCTGACAGCAAGTGGCCAGCGCAGGCTCTGGGAGCCGAGCCCAGGCCAATGTGAGCCAGAGGTTTTAGCCCCAGGGTGGGCCTGACCAGCCGCAAGCCAGAGGGACTCCAGATCAGCAGCAGCTGTGGCCATTTCCAGAATTAACAACACAGATGCAAAGGACAAAGTGAGAGGTCAGTGCAGTCTGGAGTTTGGGACCCAGTAAGAGGGAGTACTTCGGCTTTTGCCCCCAGGGCGAGAAGCCCCTGAGATGCCTGCACAGCCAGCCAGTACGACTTGGCAGCATCAGCTCCTGGCCTGCAGAGTGTAGAGGGACCAAGCGACCAATCTGAGGGGTAATTGCTCTTGCTTTAACCTTCTTGGATCTGGATTGCAGTCTAGGGTGGAGGTCCTAGGGTGTGTGACCAGCTTGCCAGAGTGTGTGGAGGCTTCAGAGAGGGCACCCCAACTAATACCTCCTGCAGCTGAGAAAACCCCAGCGTTTGGGATGAAAGCTCCCCTGTCTGGTGGCAGAGTCCTACTGTGGCAAAAAGCCCAGGGGTCAAGTGACTGAGGGGAGTCACGACCAGGCAAAAGAAACAAACAGAAGATTCCAACATTAGACTTCTATTTTGGGGACAAAAAGGAGAAAAGCATGGAACAGGAGGAAGACAGTGAAGTCAGAACTCCTGCACCAAAAGCTTCAAAGGAAAATACGAGCTGGTTACAAACCACAGAGGACCTTAAGAAGCAGATGAGAGAAGGAGAGGAAAAATTGGGAAGAGAAATGAGAACAATGCAAGAAAATTACAAAACGAGAGTCAACAGCCTGACTGAGGAAAATCACACCTTAAAAAATAGACTAATAATTCAAATGGCAAAAGAGGCTCAAAAAGGCAATGAGGAGAAGAATGCCTTAAAAAGTCAAATTTGCCAGATGGAAAAAGAATCTCAAAAGCTCACTAAGGAGAATCATTGCTTCAGAATTAGATTGGAGCAAATGGAAGCTAATGACTTTATGAAAAATCAAGATGTTGTTAAACAGATGAAAGAATAGAAGGCAATGTGAAATATC
Source organism: Petaurus breviceps papuanus (assembly GCF_028583685.1). NCBI lineage: Eukaryota > Metazoa > Chordata > Mammalia > Diprotodontia > Petauridae > Petaurus > Petaurus breviceps. The sequence goes on along the minus strand of NW_027185876.1, from coordinate 4,840,210 downwards.
TCATGGGAAAAACCACTGACCGGGAAAACAGATCCAGGAGAGATTATTTTAAAATTATTAGACTACTTGAAAGCCATGATCAAAGTAAGAACCTAGAAATCATCCTCCAGGAAGTTCTCAAGGAAAACTGACTTGATGTTTTAGAACCAGAGGGCAAAACAGAGGTTGAAAGAATCCACCAATCACCTCCTGAAAAAGATCCCAAAAAGAAAGCAGCCAGGAAGAAACAATTTGAATATTGTAGAAACACAATCAGGATAACCCAGGATCTGGCAGCTTCTACACTGAGGGATCAAAGGGCTTGGAATATGATATTCCAGAGGTCAAAGGACTGGGATTAAAACCAAGAATCACCTACCCAGCAAAACTGAGTATCATGTTTCAGGGGAAAACATGGTCATTCAGTGGAATGGAGTACTTTCTAGCATTCTTGATGAAAAAACCAGAGTTGAATAGAAAATTTGACATTCAGATACAAGAAGCAAGAGAAGCATTAGAAGGTAAACAGGGAAAAGAAATCATAAGGAACTTATCAAAGTTGAACTATTAATATTCCTACATGGAAAAACAATAATTGTAACTTATGAAACTTTTCTCAGTATGAAAATAGTTGAAGGGTATAGAAATATATGTCTATATATGAGGGTATATGGACATATGAATGCATATGTGAATGTGTGTATATATGTTTACAGGTATACATAGATAGAGGGCACAGGATCAATTTAATAGGAAGGGATGATACTTAAAAGGTGAAATTACAAGGTGAGAGAGGAATAAAATGAGAGGAGATGGGGAGAAACAGAATGGGGTAAACTATCTCATATAGAAGAGGCTAGGGAAAATGGTTGCAATGGAGGGGAAGAATAGAAAGGCAAAAGGGAATGGGTCAACGTTATTCTCATTGAATTTGGCTTGGGGAGGGAATGAAATATACATTAAATAGGGTATCTCACCCTACAGGAGAGTAGGGGGGAAGGGGATGAGAGGGAGGATGATGGAAGGGAGGGCAGGCTGAGGGAAGTTGGAAGCACCCACTTTTGAAAAGGGACAGGATCAAAGTAGAGAATAAAAAATGTGGGAGATGGGATAGGAGGGAGGGAAATATAGTCAGTCTTTTACAATATATCTACTATGTTATTGTTTTGCATTAGCTACATATGTACAACCTATACTGAACTGCTTATCTACCCAGTAAGGGTGGGTGACAAGGGAGGAAGGGAATGAATCTGGAATTCAAAGTTTTAAAATCAAATGTTTAAAAAAATATATATATATATATATATACACATATATACACTATTATTAATACTATTTTACATGCAATTGGGAAATAAGAAATACAGGCACTGGGGCATAGAGATCCACCATGCCCTACCAGAAAAGTCTAAGGGGGTATGGGAGAAAATATGGGAGAGAGCAGATTGGAGGAGGGGATATCCTCTGGGACTGCTATTTTGGGGCGGTGGGTAGGGGAAAAAAACGGGGAGAAAATTTGTAACTCAAAATCTGGTGGAAATGAATGATGTAAATCAGAAATTAACTTAAAAAAAATAAAATGCCAAGAGGAAAAAAAGTTAAAAAAAAAAAAAAAGAAAAGAAGGAACCACTGGAGTTTACTGAGTGCGGTATGAAAACTGACATGACTGAGCCTGCACTTTAGGAAAACCCGCACGTTAGTGTTTGAATGGAAGATGGACTGACGTGGGGAGAGACTTGAGGGAGGCAGACCCAATAGAAGGTTACCATGACAACCCAGGTGAGAGGTAACATGGGCCTGCACCAGAGTACTGACAGTGTCAGAAGAGAAATGGGAGTATAAAAAATTTTTGCAAAGATGAAGACAACAGACCTTGACAACAGACTGAATATGGGAGGTGGGAGATCAGGAGGTATCCAGGATAACTTCTAAGTTGTAAGCCTGAAGGCCTGGAAAGTGTCATGTTCTATAATAATGGGAGAGAGAGAAGTTCAGTTTTGGGACATGTCTGAGTTTAAGATGACTACTGGGCATCCAGCTGAAGATGTCTGAAAGGCAACTGGAGATACAAGATGGAACTCAGCAGAGAGACCTCAGCAGAGAGGCAGGTTACTTTAGGGCTATTGTACAAGATTTTGCTGGTGTAGGTATCCCTCCTTCACTAAAGGAAATCACAGTGCTTTTGATCATCTAAGGTAGAAAATAACCCAGTGGTAAAGAGATTCTCTGAATTCTGCCAGGCTAGTCTTCAAACAGCACCTAGTCAGTTTCTAGGCTTGTTTTCTGCAGCCTTTCCAGGATAGTCAGAACTTATGATCATCTGACACAACTTTACTTGATAACAATGATCACAGTTTATTATTTTAATAACTTGAAAAATGTTATGGAATTTAACATATTAACATACAGCTTACATCTCTGCCCTTAAGGACCAAAAGACAATAGCTAGCAGGAACAAACAGTAGATATATGCTCGTTTGCTAACTATTATGGTAATTTATATATGTGCATATATAACTAATATCATGTAGTTACATAATATCTATGCATCTATATTATATAATTAATATAGTATCTACTAATCATTTGATTACTGATAGTAAGCAAATGAGCATCTACCCAATGTTTACTGAATAACGACAGCAATGACAAGAACGGCTGTTCTTGGAGGGCTGCACTGGGGTTCTTAAAGCACTGTCCTCCCAACAAGACTGTGTGACAGCCAAGAGGCAAGAACTGACACTGATCACCATACTCGTGACCATTCACAAGCCCTATACAGGGCCTGAAGGCTTAAAAAGGTTTCCTCAAAACAACCATATGTGGTATACCATACTAGCACTATCCTCCTCAGCTTACAAATGACAAAAGGGAGGGCTACACATGGTGAACTGCTAGCCCAGGGTACACAGCTGCTGAGATAGAGCTGGGTCTTGGATCGAGGTCTCTTGTTTCCAAGTCTACTGTTGCCTTCTCAACTGAAAAATTAATAAGTGAAGAAGACTAGGTAAAACTTTTTTTAAAAAATTGCCAACAGGGAACAAAATGCTTAAGATGGGTAAAAACCATGTTATTACATTAAAATGTTGTAATTTTTAAAGTAATTCTTATTAGAAATGCAAGTTTCAGGAAATCACAGGCAAACTGATCACACAAGAAATGTTCTAAGTGATTGTCTTTAGGTGAACTGAACACTAGACAAATTAAATTTAATAAACTGACTTACAGTTATTTCACATACTGGATAATTAGCTTATGGCATTCATTTCTTCAAGACATAGTAAAGTCTGAAAATAGAGACTCAAAAAGGATAAATAATAAGTTAATGGAAAACAGATCCAAGGCAAGTTATTAGGAGAAAATAATCATGTTTGCAAATACCCATATTTTTTAATGCTGACCAATGACATCACTCCTTTCTACAATACCTCTCCTGGGTACTTTTTCAAAGTCTGAGTCCTAGGCTGGATGGGCCATGAATCTCATGCAGTATGGCTATTCTTTTTAAGTAGTTTCAGAGTTTTTGCAAAGAACCTGAAATAAAACAGGTCTATGTAAAAATTTGTTTTTGTCTATGTGTTTAACAGGATCTGATGTGTTTAGCCAAAGAACTGGAATAGTTACAAAGATTAACCAAATTTTTGGTAGAAAGCCAATCTTTAATTCAAGCATAGTAAATAAGCACTGTCAAAATGTGAAAGGATGTCTAATTCAGGAAAGTGTATTTCCAACTACAAAATTATGAAAGCTACTTTTTAGTTTGTCAGACATCTAACCAAAAATGCTAACCCCCTAGATCTAAGAGTAAAAAATACCACTATAATTCCAAGAAAGGAGGGATGATGTGCATTAAATAATGCAGAGTAAAGAAGACAGAACCAAAAAAGCAATATAAACAACCACAACTGCAAATAAAGTCAACGTTGAAGCCACAAAACTCTGGCCAAATACAAAAGTCGAGATTAGTACCATACTATCCAAGGTAAAAGAGACATTCCACTTTTCTATGAATAATCAGTAAAACTGTTTGATGGAGAAAAGGCACGGTGTTTGGGGTCTGTTGTATCACACAAAATGTATTAATTTTTAAATTAAAAAAAGTCAAGAAAAACAGTAATTTAAAATCATGACCAACAGAGTATTTAAAAAGTATTTCCCTGAATATGGTAGAGATTTAAATTATATCATCCAATAAATTAAGTTTACTTATGAACTACTAAAGGATTCATGAAAAAAAAATTCATTCCAAATATCAAGTAATTCCTGTCCAGTTTTTGAGTTTGTCTGGGTTTTTTTTTCTTTTTGGAGGGGGGAAAGCAGGACAATTGGGGTTAAGTGACTTGCCCAAGGTCACACAGCTAATAAGTGTTAAATGCCTGAGGCCATATTTGAACTCAGGTCCTCCAGACTCCAAGGTTGGTGCTCTATTCACTTCGCCACCTAGCTGCCCAGTAATTCCTGTTCTATAAAGTGTTTACCCAATTATATTCTCTTTGGCCTTTGACATCGGTTTGCAAAAGATATAACAGAAAACTTCAGATAACGGAATGACAAAAAAATTAGTGATACTTTGCTTTTCACTTTAATAATCTACAGAAATAATTATTTTTAGTAGCTGACAAATGTAATGCATGTCTGATAAATGAATTGGTTTTCTACTGACTAAGCAAAGTAAAGGAAGAGGCAAAAAAGAAAAATTGTCTCTTTGATTTTTCATAAAAAGCTTAATTGGGAAGCAAAAGCACAGTTCTGACACAAGAATTTTTTACACTGATTTCCTTATCACTTATCCCCAAGAAGAACAGGTTGACATAAGATTATTTTTGTCTGTTTATCTCCAAGGCTGAGTGTGCATAGTCCACAAACAGGAAGAGTTACAAAGTGAAACAACTGTTTAGTAGGTCAATCTGTCCAAGACAAGTCTTATTTATGCATAATGCTTCTATGTGACCAAAGGGTTTGTCCACAGAGGGTCAGCTCCCCGAGGCCAGAGACTGTTTCCTCTTCATCCTTCTATCCTCAGCATCTACCACAGTGTGGCTACATATATGGTGCTTAATAAAAGCTGACTGATTAAAGCCACGTCAGGTTTCATTCACTGTGAACTGACATTAGCACCCTAGAGTTAGAAGAAGCCCCAAAAGATCACCTGGCCCAAAATTCTACCTTCAGACAGGGTTCCATAATACCATTTTATATAGATGGGCAATTACATATATATAAATAATGGGCAAAATTAACATCCCTAAGTTCACAAGTTAGTTGTCAGTGATAGCAAGGAAGCAGCTGAAGCACTGGGCCTGAAGTCAGGAAGACCTGGGTTCAAATATGACCTCAGGCACTTACTAGCTGTGTGACCCTAGGCAAGTCACTTAACCTCTCTCTGCTTCCATTTCCTCATCTGTAAAATGTGCACCTGAGTCCTAGGATTTTTGTGAGGATCAAATGAGATATGTGTAAAGCACCTAGAGTACAAAGTCTGGACATAGCAGGTGCTATATAAATAATGATGACGATGAAGATGATCGAGAAGAAACTAGAACCCATGTCTTCTTGACATCAAACACTGCCTTCATGGATGCCATATTAACTTCTGAACTTTAAAGCTCTTATTATATGTAATGAATTTAAAAGTCTCAAATTTTCAAGTAAATTTCTACTTAAGTTATATCATGAAAATATTCTGAGGACATAACATGTACCTTCAGTGTCCTGCCTTTAACTTCTTTCATTACAGCATTAGGAAGACAGGAATAACACCTTATATTAGAATAGGTCTGGCACCAGAGGACCTGAGACTGAATCCAATATCTCAGCTCCTTACCACCTGGGTAACAACAGGCAAATCTCTCACCCTTTACAGTCCCTGATTTTCTCCTCTATACAGTGACAGGGAGGCTAAATTAAATCATCTATAAGATACAAGGCAGTGCCAAATCCTATGATCCTGTGAAAATGCTGTTGAAAATTTCAAAATTAAATAAAAATATCTCAGCATAATCATTCGTTATTCTAGGTATTATTTTAAAATTTGTCACCAACAAATTTATGAAGAAAAATTGCACTATCAGCTATGCTTCAGCATAATGCCATTCTTATTACTAGACTTAAATTGTTCTTCATTCCTACCCCTTAGCATACCATTAGCATTTTCTGACTTTCTAAATGGAAAGAAGTATGTGAGATTTAATCACAACACCTTTCACCATCTCCTAAGCATCATCCATCTAAGAATCAGCAATGATTATAGTCTCCTGATCTAGGGAAAAACTATTTTAAAAGCATGGATAACCATACTCATTAAGACTAGTTTTTTGTCTAAACAAGGAATAATAAAGACAAACTTGATTCTGAGTATCTTCTGCCTACCCTATCAGTTATGAATTCTCAAAGTTATGCTATGCTGAGGGTATCCTGAGAGACAGGTAAACAGTGCTATGGTAATGTTTACTTAAGAGAATGTATCCCTGAAATTTCTGCTTCACAGTAAATGTGGAACCCATCTGATGTATTCTTAATCATCTATTGTTCAAAAGAATTTTATTACAAATGGCAATTGAATAATATAAGCAAATAGGGAATGGAAAAGTAATGGATTTCTACTATCCTTCAAAGCATGCTCCCCAAAACTTCCTTAACCATGGAATAATCAAAGGCACTTTTCAAAGTAATACAAAAAGATCAATACCTGACAGCCTCTCTTTTCGATTTCCATGATACATTTCTGCATCAACAGTGGCACCATCAATCCTACATTTTCCTTCTCCACAACTTTTTGAACATCTACCCCAAATATCACTGGTTCTCGATTTGCATCTAGGCCTGGAAGAGAATTCTCCCACTGTTCCATAAGAGTCACTTTCACATAAATAAGTCCTCTGGGTTCAAGTTTCACAGCCAATTGATGTGTCTTTGTCACTCTGAACAAGGTAGGGAGGACAACTGTTCCATGACAACATACACGATTTTTCCTTGGTGTTGGTTCCCAACTGAAGACTACTAACTTTAAGTGCTGGGCATTTTCAATTTCTATGTTGAAGGTGTGATCCATATCTAAAAAGGTTGTCCGACATGTAAGCAATGCTGTTCTTGCTTTGTTAACTGAGTCTACCTGAATTGCACAAAAGACATCTTTTGAATCCATCCTTGGCGGTTTTAAATCCTCTGCTCCATAGAAATGCACACTCATGAGTCCAGAGAGATACTGTGAACACTTGGGCTGATCAGAAAAACTGTAATGTCTGAAAGCATCAATGTCTATTTCAGTTTTGTTACTATTATTTGGAAATATTTCCTTTCCTCTCAAATGTTTGTTTTCAGATCCATATTTGCTTGATTTAATTATAAGCTCAGGTGAATCTCCGTCACTAAGATAACCACCTTTGCAAGTAGATTTGGAACTTGTAGAATTCTCTTTCGGGAAGTTATGCTGAGAAGAGACACTGCTGTCCAAGTGGTATCGGCTTATCACATTTCTCTGAGCAGCCGCCGGGGTGGTATTCCCAGAAGGTAAAGTGACTGTGTGGCTCCTACCCTGACAGTTACATTTAGAGAAGGAGGGGGGGCTGTGTGAACTGTGTATATGGCTCAAGGTTCCTTTGACACTTAACTTTCGACTGAGTTCAGGTAATTTTTTCATTTTCATGGAAAGTTTCCTTACAGTTTTCGGAGATTTAATTTTATCTGGAAAAGACCAACTGATCGAGCCACCTTTTTTCCCAGGGTTAAGACTTGAAGGAGATGGTTCAGCTGTACTTATTTCAGACTTACTTGTAGCAATTGGAATTCCAGGACCTTTAAAAGCAAAAGTAAAAAGTGTATTAGCAATTCTTTGTTTTAACAGCTATTTCAGCTTACCATCTCAAACCACATAACTTCCCTCACAAGAGCTGCTCCTTTGTCATATCCTGAAAAAAACGAATGATTCAGAACCACCATTATCCGCTTTCAGGAAGCTATACAAATTAAATGGCTTTAATGAAGGACAGCAAATTAATAAGAATAATCTTTCCCCTCACCATATGATTGCCATAAGGTCTTTACTTATACTTCCCCTGTCCCCCACCTCTTCCCCAATGTGTAGAGTGCAAGCTCTATGAAGACAGGAACTGTCTTCCCTTTAGTTTCTATTTGTATTTCAAGCCCTCTTAGTACATGGCCTGGCACATACTAACTGCCTAATAAATGCTTGTTTACTTGCTTTGACTCATAGATAACCAAAGAAGATGAGGTAGGTAGGCTATTTTAAACTCTTTTTTAGCTTATAATTCCATTGCTACTACTTAAGTGTTTCTTTTCTATTTCTATCTTCTGAAAATTAATTAGCTGACACTTAACAAACCTATCACATTCATATCAAAGTGCTGACAATAAGATATAAACAAAATAAGATAAAAACTTTTTTTTTGCTCTGTCTTTTGTCTTTTTTGTTTGCTCTGTGGAACTGCAAGACATGCAACAAAGGGACTCAATTTAACCAAGAATACAAAAATTTAATACTGGCAAAATCAACAGATTAGTTTTAATAATTGAGCCACTATTTTCTTCTCTATGATATACCCATTCCTTTCTCCCATGATCCTACATCACTCCAAAGATTTAAACAGGGCTATTCTCTGTGAGTTTAAATACTGCTAGGTTGCATGCAAACATGCTGAATTTTATTCCCATTTCCAGTTAAGACTATGAGAAGAACAGCAAAATGTTTTTGACTAGTAAAAAGTTAATTGAAAGTTACATTTAGCCAAAAAACTTAAATTCTCTAACCAAAAAAGGTTTAGATTAAAATCAACATTCTATAGCTGAACTCTGAAATGTTCATTTAAGATGAGAAGTATTATATATTCTAACAATATTCCAAGTATTTCAAATCCATATGTAGTATTAATAACTTGCTTAACCACTGTTTTATGAGGAAAGTCCCACCTTAATATCACTCTAAAGATCTAATAGCTTTACTTCTACTTTCATAGATAAAGCAAGAAAAAATTATTTTTAAGTTTCAATAATTTCCAAAGAATCTCTTTTCTTATTTCCTTATTTTGTCCAACTAATGGGTCCCATTGAAAAGAAAATTGGGTTTTGTTGTTATTGTTTTACAGAGAGCTATTCTGAGTGTGCCTGCTGTGGTTTTTTGGCAAGAAATATTGTATTTGATAAAACTGGACAAAGCAATCCTTTGTACTGCAAACCATAGCACAATCCCACTTGTGGGTTGGTCTAAAACATTCTATCATAATTAGGTCCATGTTTCATAGTCCCTTTCTGTCATGACTTAGAAAAGTGACAATACTGCACTTCCCTCAGTTTGATTCTGATTGGTAAAACCTTTCAATAGTTACCATTCAATTAATATGAAACATAAGGCTAATTCAAAATGCCCTGCAGTTTGGAAATCAACAATTAAAATTAAGTCATGTATTGCAATAAAAACAGAAACTGGGCTTTAGAAAACACAATCCGGAATTTTGTCCAACAGACGCAAATCTTTAGTTAATATTTCAAATTAACTTTCTTATTCTCTGATCTAAATATTCATTCTCTCTTCTCTGCTCATTCCTTGAGAAATTTTTACCAAAGTGAATGAGAGAGCAAGTTACTTTAGGTAAAGTATATCTTCCTGTTCCCAATAAAAGACCATAGTGATGCTAGGTAAGCAAACCATCTTTAAATACTTCCTTTGAGTTTTTTAGGATCATATCTTTATGTTTTAAAAATATATTTCTGGGAAGAAATAAAGGTATATACATAGCAGCTGTTCCATTTTTACAGGGTTTTTTGGTTCTTTTTTTTAGATGTCTAGAAGTATTTACTGGTCTACAATTACTGTCTGGCACACTGAATTATAAAATTCAGATCTTACTTTAAAAGAAATTAAATATCTCAAATCATGCTTCTCCTCCTTTTATACATAATCCAACTTTAGCTTTTATGAAGTTATATGACTATGACTTAATCTTATAATTAATGTACCGTGTATTAGGAGAAACACTGTACATTAAACCAGAAGACGTAATTTTGAGCTCTCCCTCAAATACTTACTAGCTGTGACCTTAAGCAAGTCACTTAACCTATTTACAAGCTTCACCTTCAAAAAGAGGAGGATGATACTAAAGTACTTTGCAAAGACCTTTCCAAATATTATATCCTTACAACAACTTTGTGAAGTAGATACTATTACCCCCATTTTAAAGATGAGGAAACTGAGGCAGACAAGTTAATTAACTTGCCTAGAGTCACACAGCTAATGTCTGAGGCCACATTTGAACTCAGGTCTTCCTGATTCAGAGCCTAGCATTCCTTCCATTGTACCACCTACACTTGCATTGCTTAGCAGTTGTTGTAAATATTAAGTGAGATAATGCCAGCAAAGTGCTATGTAAATGTGAGTTGTTTATTTGTGCTACTATCGAGTGTGGCCAAGGCTATCTTTGAAGTCAAAAAGACCTCAGGTCAAGTCTTGCATCATACAGTAGCTGGCCAGGTAACCTCTCAAGTGCAGTGTGTCAGGCTACTCTCAGACTAAAAGATTCTGGTGAATAAATACCTTCATCAGTAGAGGAAGGAAGTTTGTTTCCTCACAGGTGAAAACACAAATGGTACCAGGAAAACTGACAAGATATCACAAGAAAATTACCTCGTTCAAATCATTTTGAGACCTTAAAGCAAGTACGTATGGCTGACAAATGATCGTGAACGATTCTGTACTACAACAAAGGCAGAGTTCAGAAAGGGTCTAGACTTCTTGTCTTTTGCCCCACACTTACAGAGTTAAAATCCCTCATGTTGGAAGTTAATCCCAATCACAACTGGGATTAACCCATTAATCTCAAAACACGCAAAAGCCGAAAGACTATTCTTAAGTATACCAAATGCACTAATTAAATGGAAGGTATGAAAAAATGCATGACCCAAAAAATACATAAGGTCTCTTCAACTGGTACTATGAAAAATGATGTTTCCTTTAAATCTGTCGTGGTTGTTGCTAGACTCTTACATTCCTACTTGTTACACATCATATCTCAAGGACCCTGCAAACAGTTCAGGATAAAGCTTGCTATTCAGCTACAATGTTATCCAAAAACATTACCACCAACAGTTTGGTTTTTGTTGCTGTTGTTTTTTTCTTTTCCTTTTTTTTCAGTAAGTTCCTATCCTTCCTATGGCACTCCAATGGATGTCATCCTAAAAGACAGATCTTGACCTTGAAGAATTTATAATTAGATTTTTTTCTTTGTTTTTTTGTTATTGTCTAGACCTATGTTTTCATAGGCACAGGGAGTTCTCCATGTGGACATTTCCTCCATTGAATTTAATAGTCTTAGAAAGAGTTGCTTGGGGCCACCGTGAGTTTAGGTGCTTACCTAGCTCATGGTCAAATAGTCAACATTTATGTGACAGGGCAGAACCTGAACTCGGGTCTTCCAAACTGAATTCACTGTACCACACTGCCTCTTGTAGCACATATAAAAGCACAGGTCTAAATTTTGTTATACATAAAAATTATGTTATTAAAAAAAACACACGTAAATAATTCCAGTTAACAACACATTCACCTACCACAAACCTGTCTTCAAATCCTCCAGGTTAGGGGCGGCTAGATAGTGCAATGAATAGAGCATCCATTAGCCCTGGAGTCTGGAGGACCTGAGTTCAAATTTTATTTCAGACAGTTAACACGTATTAGCCTTGTGACCTTGGCCAAGTCACTTAACCCTAATTACCCCCTCCAAAAAGAAAAAAAATCCTCCAGGGGCCAGATCCTATCCTCCATGCTCCTAGTCTGCTCCTCCTCTCCCTATTCATCACCTACACATAACTGACTGACCTGGCAGTACATGTTCCTGGTAAGTTAAACCTATTCACAAAATCCTATGTGCTCCCCTCTAATCCTTTTTCTGAATAAAGCCTATTTTTGCCTGTATTCCTAGAAAAGGTGATTTCTAACAGCTAGAGAGGGTGTCGATACAGTGGACAGCGCTAAGGGAGGCCAATCCCAAAGGGTGATGTCACATGAGGATTGTTCATCATCGTGGTGCTACTGCACAAAGGTGGAGAACGTTCACACAGGCACTCTAACTAGCAAGCTGCAGGATCCTTCCTGCTGCTAGGCGGACACCGCCCTTCACAACTCTCTTTCCTACTCTTGGGAATGTCTCTTCCGAATTTTTACTTCACTCCCCAAACATGCCAGGACTCTCTCTCTCCCCAATCTCTCAATGAGACCCTGGCCTCAGTTTTTTTAAGAGGAAAAAAAAATTTACAGAAAAATATAAGAACCTTCACCATGAACTTCCTCTTCCTCATCTCCTATCACTCAAAAGCCTTTTGTTACTTTCTCCTCCTTCTCCCCTATTTCACACGATGAAGTAGCTTTACTCCTTACCAAGACTAACCCTGCTACTTGTTCACATGATCTCATTCCATCCGGTCTCCTCCAATAAAATGCCCCTTCTGTCATTTGCACTCTTAGACTTATTTTCAGTCTCTCCCTCTCTACCAGCTCATTCCCTAGCACCTATGAACATGCCCATGCCTCTCCATCCTGAACAAAATCCTCATTTGATCCTTCCATCCCCATCAACTATCATCCTATTTCTTTCCTTCCCCTTGCAGCTAAACTCCTCCATAAGGCCTTCTACAATAGGTGCCCCTACTTTCTCTCCTCTCACTCTCTTCTTAAACCCTCTGAATTTGGCTTCTGACCTTATCATTCCATCCACACTGCTCTCTCCAAGTTACAAATGATCTCTTAGTTGCCAAGTCCAATGGCCTTTTCTCAATTCTCATTCTCCTTGACCTCTCTGCAGCCTCTGACACTGCTGATCACTCTCACCTCGACACTCAGGGCATTATTCTCTCCTGGTTCTCCTACCTATCTGACCACCCCTTCTGGCTCCTTTGCTGGATCCTCATCCAGATCCCACCCTCTAACCGGTTATATGTGTCCCTCAAGGTTCTGTCCTGGGCCCTCTTCTCTTCTCCCTCTGTACTATTTCACTTGGGGAATCTCATCTGCTCCCCTGAATTTAATTATCATCTTTATGCTAATGATTCTCAAATTTACCTTTGCTGCCCAATGTCTCTGGGGACCTCCCATCTTTCACTGATGTCCATTTGACATCTTAAACTCACGATGTCCAAAACAGAATTGATCTTTTCTTCCAGACCCTCCCCCTTTCCTACGTTCCCTGTCACTACAGAGAACATCCTCCTCCTCCCATTCCTTTCGGTTTGCATTGCAGGAGCCATCCTACACTCCTCACTATCTTCCATTCCCCATGTTTAAGCCACTGTGAAGGCCCATCAATTCCACCACTGAAACATCTTTCAAATACGTTCCCTTCTCCCATCTGAAACAGCCACCCCCTGATGGGGGATCTTAGCTCATGACTGGACAACTGCAAAAATCTACTTGTGGGTCTGCCAGCCTCAAATCTCTCCCCACTCCAATCCATCTTCCATTAAGCCACCAAAATGGTTTTCCTAAAACACAGGTGGGATCACATCTTACACACACACACACACACACACACACACACACACTCATTAGACTCCAGGGGCTTCCTACTGCCTCCAGGAGCAAATAAAAAGTGCTCTGTTTGGCATTCAAAGCACTTTATAACCTAACTCTCCTACCTTCCCACTGTTCTTAACCTCCCTCCTCCCCACACTGATCCAGCAACAGTGGACTCCTGGCTATTCCAGAAACAAGACACTCTGTAACTGTGCTCAGGCATTCTGACTGTTGCCTGTATCTGGAAGGCTATCCCTCCTCCACTCTAACTACTTACCTCTTGGCTTCCTTTAAGTCCCAAATAAAATCCCATCATCTACATGAAGACTTCCCAACCCCTATGAATCCAGTGCTTTCCTTCTTTTAATTGTTTCCTATTTATCATATATATGTATGTTTTTATGTGTGTATAATATACATATATACATATTTATATTTTATATGTTGTCTCTCCCATTAGATCATAAGCTCTTTGAGGACAAGGATTGTCTTTTGCCTTTTTGTATCCCCAGTGCTTAGCACAGTGCCTGGCATATAAGACACACTTAATAAATTGAATTTAACACTTTATAAATTATGGAACTGAATGTTTAGACTAGAGAAGAGAAGACTCAAGGGAGATGGGACAGTGATCTTGAAAGATGTCATGGGCTGTCACATGGAGAGAAGACATGTTCTGTTTGGTCCCAAATGGAGGAATTTTCAGACAAGCCAATTTCCACTTGGTTTCAGGAAAATGTTCCCAATATTAGAGCTATCCAAAAGTAGAGTGAAAGGTCTAAAGAGTTGGTGGGTTTCTCCTCTTTAAAAGTCTTCATTCAGAAGCAGGTGGAAAATCACTTGTGGGCCATATTATACTGAGGGCTCCTTCAGTATCATAGCTGGGAATAAATGGCCTCAAATTCTGAGATTCTCCCTCCATAATGTCAGCCCCTCCCTGTAATCTAGACCCCAACCTGTACTTCCTTCTGCCCCCACTCTTACCAATTTAGCAACTCCAATTTCTTAATACCCATTAGTTCTTGGCTTTCTAGGTAAAAAAAAAAAATGTACAAATATCTCTAATTAAAAACATATGCCTTTCACTCAAATCCACCAGACTATGATATCCATGTATTATTATTCTTTTTTTCCACTGCCTTTTAGAACTAAACATTTTTTTTAAGCAATTGAGGTTAAGTAACTTGCTCAAGGTTACACGGCCAGTTATTTCTGGGTGTGGTGCTAAGTATCTGAGCCTGGATTTGATGCCCAGGTCATCCCAACACTGGAGCGGGTGCTCTTACTCGCTGAGCCACCTGGCCGTCCCTAAGCAATTGGGGTTAAGTAACTTGCTCAAGGTTACACGGCCAGGTGTTTCTGGGTGGGTGCTAAGTGTTTGAGCCCGGGATTCTATCCCCAGGTCTTCCCGACACTGGGGCCAGTGCTCTTACTCGCTGAGCCACCTGGCTGCCCCTAGAGCTAAACTTGTAAAATAAAGTGTTTATTTATCAATGCAACAGTTCTGAAGGTTGTAGATAGCATCCAATTTCCCAAATCCAACAGACTTTTGACCAATCAATCCTCTTGAAACTCTCTCCTCATTAGCTACTGTGACTCTATGCTCTATCTGAACTAGGGTTCAGATATTTTAATATGATAATGGCCCCCCTTCTCTAAACTAAACACCCCCAGTTTCTTCAACCAATACTCTTAAACATAGTCTCCAGTTCCTCCATGCTCCTAGACCATGCTTCTGTACCACTCCAAGATTACTGGGGTCTTGATGCACCCCAATCTCAGCCCTCTAGCTCTCATCCTAGGGCCCTATTCTCCTTACTGGTGAAAGATCATAATTTCTAGGGGTCCCCAGGTCCAACACAATGCATTCTGACCATCTTCTTGCCATGCTGTTTCCTAAAAACCACCCCTCCCTTCCCTTTCTATCCCTTCAACTATTCCTAAAAAGCAGGTGTCAATTAATTGACCTATAACTCCATTCACCATCTCTATGATTTCCCAGACCAAAATACCCTCCTCTGGCCACTACTCCAAAAATACATTGTCTTCCCTTATGATATATAAGATCCTTCAAGGAAGGGACTGCCTTGTTGAGTTTCTAACCCCAGCACCTACCACACAGCCTGGCCTACATTAAGTGCTTAATAAATGCCTTTTCATTCCTTCCTTCCAAAAATGTGTACCTAGAACTGAACACAATACTCTAGATATGATCTGACCAAAGCAGGGTACTCACCAAAACAAACTATTACCTCCCTCATTCTGGATGGACATTATATCTCAACTAACCTAAAGACATATTAGCTTCTTTGTCTGCCAAACTATAGTTTGTAGACTACAGATGACTCGTAGTAAACTTTCAGGCCATAAAAATATTCAGATTTTTTCCACACTAACTGGTGTCTACTTATAATTCCCCCATCTTATATTTGTACAATTGATTTTTTTTAAACCCAAGTGTAGTATTTGACATTTATCTCTGTAAAATTCCCTTTAAATAATTAGACCTATTAGTCATGCCTGTCATAATTTTGTGCTGTATCTTTGTTCAAAAGCCCATCATTCCTTTATTTGAAGCCATGATAAAAAAAAAAAATCCAACTCTAATTCAATAATGCTACCTTTTTAATCAACTGCCCATTGTTCAAAATAAATTTTGTCCTCGTCTATCCTGATTTTCCTTCTAGGGCATGTGTCTGTCTTCTCTGCCCCAAACCATAAATATTAATCAAGAGGAATTTGACATTTACTTATGTTTTTTTATGGTTGATAAAGCACTGTCCTTTTTTTTAGTTCTTAGCTTATTTGTTTATTTATTTATTTTTAGTTTTCAACATTCATTTCCACAAGATTTTGAGTTCCAAACTTTCTCTCCATCTCTCTCCTATTACCCACTCCAAGAAGGCAATCTGCCTTCTCTTATATTTCCCCCCATCCACCCCTTACCCCCTTACTCCTCTAAAGCACTTTCCTCACTATGATCTTATGAGATAAGAGAGTTAAAGTATTATTGCCCTATCTGAAAGATAAGGTGATTGAGGTTCGGAGAGATTAAGTGGCCACTTTCACGTAGCTAGTAATTGTTAGAGCTGGGACTCGAATTTCTGCATGTGCTACATTATCATACTTTTTTGTTGTTATTGTTCTCTGGTTCTTTTATATATGTTATCAAGACAAGGTCATGCTTCAGGTAAAATCAAGACTGGATACCTTTTAATGTTCCTTCCAGCCTGAAGAGGCTACGAAAACCGAGTTTCATGTAATATAGCAAGGTGTAATGCAGTGTGTTGTCTAGTAAGAAATAATGGGTGCGGAGTGAAGACGGTGGAGTAGAAACAGGACTTCTGCAGGGCTCTGGCTTCCACCTCCTCCAATTCATGTAAAAGGTGACTCTGAAAAACTTTGGAGCTACAGAACCCACAAAATGACACAGAGAAGCTAACTTCCTGCTGAGGACAGCCCAGCAGGAAGTGGCCAGCTCAGTGCTCTTGGAGCTGAGGTCAGCCCAGTTTAAGCGGGAGGTTTTAGCCTCAGGGTGGCCTGACCAGCTGCCTGATTGAAGGACTTCAGATCACTAGCAGCAGTGGCAGTTTCCAGAATTATCAACCCATAGATGCTAAGGACAAAAGTGAGAGTCAGTGCAGTGTGGACTTTGGGATCTGGTAGTTGGGGAGTAGAGTCTGGCCTTTAGCCCCTGGAGGGAGAAGCTGCCAAGGCACCGCAGCCGTGTAGCTGATGCCACATGGCAGCTTCAGCTCCTGACCTGCAGAGTGTAGGGGGACCAAGCTACCAGTCTGAGGGGTAATCACTTAATCGCTCTTGCTTTAACCTGCTTGGGTCTGGATTGTGGTTTAGGGTGGAGGTCCTGGGGTGTTCAACCAGCTTTCCAGGGCATGTGTAGGCTCAGGGAGGGCACCCAACTAATACCTTAGGCAGCTGAGAAAACCCCAGCAATTGGGACAAAGCTCCCCTGTCTGGTAGCAGAGTTCTACTATGGCAAAAAGCTCAAAAGTCAAGTAATCGAGTGGCAAAAAGATCAGGCAAAGGAAGCAAAGCAAGGAGAGCAATCCAACTTTACTCCTATTTTGGGGACAAAAAGGATTAAAGCATGGAACAGGAGGTAGACAGTGAAGTCAGAACTTCTGCAACAAAAGCATCCACGAAAAATATGAGCTGGTTGCAGGCCATAGAGGACCTTAAAAGAAGGATTTTGAAAACGAAGTAAGAGAAGTGGAAGAAAAATTGGGAAGAGAAATGAGAATGATGCAAGAAAATCATGAAAAGAGAGTCAACAAGAAGACTGAAGAAAATAACACCTTAAAAAACAGACTAACTCAAATGGCAAAAGAGGCTCAAAAAATCAATGAGGAGAAGAATGTCTTAAAAAGCCAAATTTGCCATATAGGAAAAGAATCTCAAAAGCTCACTGAAGAGAATCATTCCTTCAGAATTACGCTGGAGCAAATGGAAGCTAATGACTTTATGAAAAATCAAGATACTATTAAACAGATCCAAACAAATGAAAAAATAGAAGGCAATGTGAAATATTTCATGGGAAAAACCACTGACCTGGAAAATAGATCCAGGAGAGATCATTTAAAAATTATTGGACTACCTGAAAGCCATGATCAAAAAAAGAACCTAGAAATCATCCTTCAAGAAATTCTCAAGGAAAATTGCCCTGATGCTTTAGAACCAGAGGGCAAAACAGAGATTGAAAAGAATCCACCAATCACTTCCTGAACAAGATCCCAAAAAGAAAACTCCTAGGAATATTATAGCCAGGTTCCAGAGTTCCCAGATCAAGGAGAAAACATTACAAGCAGCCAAGAAGAAACAATTTGAATATTGTGGAAACACAATCAAGATAACACAAGATCTGGCAGCTTCTACACTGAGGGATTGAAGGGCTTGGAATATGATATTCCAGAGGGCAAAGGAGCTGGGATTAAAACCAAGGATCACCTACACAGTAAAACTGAGTATCATGTTTCAGGGGAAAATATGGTCATTCAGTGGAATAGGGGACTTTCAAGCATTCTTGATGAAAAAACCAGAGTTGAATAGAAAATTTGACATTCAGATACAAGAAGCAAGAGAAGCATGAGAAGGTAAACAGGGAAAAGAAATCATAAGGAACTTTATTAAAGTTGAACTACTTACATTCCTACATGGAAAAACAATAATTGTAATTTATGAAACTTTTCTCAGTATGAGAATAGTTGAAGGAAATAGAAATGTACATATATATACATACATATATGTCTATATTAGAGGGTATATGTGCATATGAATACATATGTGAATGTGTGTATATATGTTTACAGGTATACATAAATAGAGGGCACATTACCAATTTAATAGGAAGGGATGATACTTTAAAAAAGTGAAATTAAGAGGTGAGAGAGGAATAAAATTAGGGGAGATGGGGAGAGACAGAATAGGGTAAACTATCACATATAGAAGAGGCAAGGGAAAATGGTTACAATGAAGGGGAAGAACAGGAAGGCAAAAGGGAATGGGTCAACCTTATTCTCATTGAATTTGGCTTAAGGAAGGAATGACACACACTAAATAGAGTATCTCACCCTACAGGAGAGTAGGGGGGAAGGGGATGAGAGGGAGATGATGGAAGGGAGGGCAGGCTGGGGGGAAGGGAATTTGGAAGCACCCACTTTTTGTTTTTTTAGCTTTCTGGAGGGCAATTGGGGTTAAGTGACTTGCCCAAGGTCACACAGCTAGTTTTTGTGTTGTGTCCAAGGCCAAATTTGAACTCAGGTCCTCCTGACTCCAGAGTCTGTGCACCTATTCACTGCGCCACCTAGCCACCCCAGAGCACCCACTTTTGGAAAGGGACAGGATCAAAGCAGAGAATAGAACAAGTGGGAGGTGGAATAGGAGGGAGAGAAATATAGTCAGTCTTTTACAACCTATCTATTATGGAAATGTTTTGCATAGCTACACATGTACAAGCTATATTTAATTGCTTATCTTCCCAGTAAGGGTGGATGACAAGGGAGGAAGGGAATGAATCTGGAATTCAAAGTTTTAAAATCAAATGTATATATATATAATTATTATTAATATTATTTTACATGTAACTGGGAAATAAGATATACAGGCACTGGGACATAGAGATCCACCGTGCCCTACTGGAAAGTCAGAGGGGGTATGGGAGAAGATATGGGAGAGAACAGATTGGAGGAGGGGATATCCAGTGGGATCGCTACTTTGGGGTGGTGGATAGGGGAAAAAACGGGGAGAGAATTTGTAAATCAAAATCTTGTGGAAATGAATGATGTAAAACTAGAAGTTAATAAAGCATTTGATTTAAAAAAAAAGAGAGAGATAATGGGCAGAGAATAATCAGCAGGTTTAGAGTTGGAGCACCTGATTTCAAAGCTACTCTCCTTTGTCCTTGAGCAACTCACTAACCCACTCTAGGCCCCACTTTCATCATTTATAAAATAAAGGGGTTGACTAAATGGTCTCTATCCTTTTCAGCTCTAAGTCTGATGATCAAATATGTATATTCAGGAACAGATTATGAATTAACTCTTGTCTTTCAGCAATTAGTATTGTGCAGACACATAGATAATAAAAGTATTGCTGAATGTTTTAGTGACTGTGTAATGTTTCTGCAAATATCTCTCTGAATGTTCTATTAATATACTATTATGGTATGGTAACAACCAGACATGTGCTCTTCAAAGTGACCAGTCATTCTTACAAGTTAAATTCTGAACCATAACTTCCTCACTCAAAACTCACCTTAAGTGTAGACACAATATATTTCAGCACTATAGGTGTGGAAGACCCTACTATTCTCATGCTTTTAAAAGCTGTTTTTTAATTAGAAAATAAATGTTTAACAAATTTGGAATAAACGGTTTACCTTTAACACAAAACAAACCTTCATAAAATGTGGACTGAATTGGCGTGTCAACCTTTATATTTTACTACTATTAAATATGTATGTTTTGAACTAAAGAACCAATTTCACGAAAAGCTGACTCAGAGTAAGAACAATCCTGTTGTAAGTATACTGGCTTCTCTAAATACATTAAGATTTTAATCATTCAGAGGCAGATTATGTACTCTGTAGATTGTCAATGGTAAATTTTTAAACCTGGGCTGGCTTCCTGCTGCCACCTTGATATGTTCCGGACCTACCACACCATCATAATTTAGTCCCTCTGTATTCAGGAAAAGCAAACTTATTTTAACACAAACTTTGGGAACAAAGTTATAAAGTGAATATTTTTTATTTCGAATGCTTAATGATAGGACTTGAGAAAAAGCAAAATGTATGATGTTAAACTACATTATGACAAATAAGCACTTGATCAGGTTTTTATGTGCTAATCTTGTCTTAAGCCATTAAACAAGTACTTATTAAGTGCTTACTTTGGGCTAGAATCCTGGGCTAAATCCAGTAGCTAACAAAGACAAAAAAGCAGTCCTTGCGCAGTCTTTCTATAAGGAACCTACATGGGGAAAGCACAGCAAACACAGGTAAGTAATCGATATCTAAACATAATGAATATAAGGTCAGTTGGGAAGCAGTACAGAAGAGTTAGAGGTAGACATGGATTGGGAATGGCTTTATGTGGAAGGTGGTGTTAAGTGAGTTCTGAGAAAACCAAGCACTCTGAGAGATGGAGGCAAGCAAGGAGGAAGCTTATTGGAGGCATGGGGTGGGACAAGGTTGTGGCATAGAGGAAATGATATACTCCAGCAGAAGAGTGACAAGATTAGACTCATACTTTAGGAAAATCACTTTGCAGCTATTTGGAGGAGATGAAAAGGGAGAAGTTTACTTATCTCTTCAGTTATCTTATTTATCAACAACCAATTAGCCATTTTTGTGAGGTCATTTCCAGGGCAAAGGTCATTGTCCTTGGATTGGCACATATTTGGTTGTTGCTGTCCATTTTATTCAACTTCTTCCCCTTCTTCTCCCACTCTAACTCCACCCTACTTTTCTTTAATTCTTTCGTACAATGGATACATGGCTCTCAAAAGAGGGATACATTCAGAAATAAAGGTGAGGTAAAAACAAAAGGTAAGAGTAAAATTTATTCAACAAAGAAGCACTCCTCAGGTTTAAATAACTGGAGATAGAATAATTGTTCATGGTGGGCCAAGAGAAAAACAATAAAAATGACAATTCTACCTATATTAATATACTTATATTTGGTGCTATCCCAATTAAATTACAAAAAAATTATTTTACTGAGCTAGAAAAAATAATAACAAAATTCATATGGAAGAACAAAAAGTAAAGAATAACAAAGGAATTAATAGAAAAAATGTAAAGGAAGGAGGTGTAGCAGTGCCAGATCTTAAACTGTGGTATAAGGTAGTAATTATCAAAACTATATGGTTCTAAGGAACAGAATGGTGTATCAGTGGAATAGATTAGACATATAATATACAGTAGTAAATGATTATAGTAAACTTTTGCTTCATAAATGTAAAGATTTAAGCTTTGGGGATAAGAATTCACTAATTGATAAAAAATTGTTGGGAAAACTGGAAAACAGACTGGCAGAAACTAAGTATAGATATATATCTTATACCATTTACCAAGATAAGGTCAAAATGGATATATGATGTAGACATAAAAGGAGATTTAAGTAAATGAGAAGACCATGGAACATATTATCTATCAGCTTTGTGTATAGGAGAAGAATTTAACGAGATAGAGCATTGTGAAATATAAAATGAATAATTTTAATTACATTAAACTAAAGACCTTTTGTAAAAAATAAAACGAATGTAGCCACAATTACAAAGAAAGCAGAAGATTGGGGGTGAGGGAAGAAATTTATAGGAAGTTTCTCAGGTAAAGTCCTCATATCTCAAAATACGTAGAGAACTTCATTAAATTGATAAGAATATGAGTCATTCCCCAATTGATAAATGGTCAAAAGATACAAACAGGCAGTTTTTCAATGAAGAAATCAAAGTTATATATAGTCATATAAAATACTCTAAATCATTATTGGTGAAAACAATTTTGAGATACCAATATGAGAGTGGCTAAAATGACAGAAGAGGGAAAATGACAAATATTGAAGGGGATGTGGAAAAACTGAGATACTAATACACTGTTGAACTGATCCAGCCATTTTGGAGAGGAATCTGGAATTATGCCCAAAGAGTTACAAAACTGTGACCCTTTAGTCCAACGATACCACTAGTAAGTCTGTTTCCCAAAGTTATCAGGGAAAAAGGAAAAGAACTTATATAATCTAAAATATTTATAGGAGTTCTCTTTGTGATGGCAAAGAACTAGAAATTGAGGGGATGCCCATCAGCAGAGGAATGGTTGAATAAGTTGTAGTATAAGATAGTGATGGAATACTACTGTGCAATAAGAAATGATGAATTGGTTGATTTTAGGAAAACATGTTAAGACTTGCATGAAATAATGAAGGTTGAAATGCACAGAGAATGTCATATACAGTAAGAGTAAAACTGTTCAAAGAGTAAATGTGAATGACCAAGCTATTCTGAGTTGTATGAATATTTGAATCAACTACAAAGGACCTAAGAAGATGCCATCAACCTCCAGAGAAAGAACTGGTATATGGAATTATGTATTGTACAGTTTGGGAGCAAGGGAAGAAAACAGCTTGGAATTCAAATGTAATAAAAAAAATTTTAAAGAGAGAGAGACAATGGGATCACTGTTTTGGGGTGGTGGGTAGAGGAAAGACAGGGAGAAAATTTGTAACTCAAAATCTTGTGGAAATGAATGATGTAAACTAAAAATAAACATAAAATTTAATTGAGAAAGAGGAAGAGAAAGAGAAGGAAAAGCACTGTGATGTGGTTAAAAAAAAAGTGCTGGACTCAGGAGAGGCCAGAGTTTGAATCTCATTTCTGGTGCACACTAGCTGCATAACCATTGTCAAATGATGTCACCTCTTCAGAGTCTCAGTTATCATAAATTGTAAACACCTAGAGCATGGTTGCCATGTTGATCAAATGAGACATGCAAAACTCATACCCTGTCCTCACAATTTCCTGAACTTGGGGCAGCTAGGTGGCACAGTGAATATAGCACCAGCCCTGGAGTCAGGAGGACCCGAGTTTAAATCCAGCCTCAGACACTTCACATAATTACTAGCTGTGTGATTTTGGGCAAGTCACTTAACCCCAACTGCCCTCCAAAAAAAAAAAAGAAAGAAAAAAGAATTTCCTGAGCTTGACTCCAGTGGCATTTTACCTCCTCTCTACTTTAGTTGACCATTAGGACGGTCACACTTTTGCCTTCAGCATCACTCATGAGCTTTCTACTTATAAAGTCCTAAGCTTTTCAATTGCCCAAACACAAGTTCCTACCATGCCAGTTTCTCAGTTCCCTTACTCTTTTTATACCTGCTCTGCAAGCTCAAGATCTTTGGCTGCTCTCCCCTACCAAACCTGTCCTGACCTCAGTTTCCTCCCCTCCCAGTCTGAATCCTATGATTGGACACTTTTCACTAAAGCTCTCCCCACTTTTTAATTCCTTATTCCCTTGTTCTTTCCTGCCCAGTTAACCCTGAACTTAAATGAATACCTACTATGCATCCTGCTCTGCCCCTCCTCCCCCTTCCTGGTGAAACTGTGCTTCCTCACCACCCCCTCACTCACTCACTCAATCCCCTGACTTATCTCTGGTTCCACCATTACTACTCTGAGTGCCCTCTGGAAACATTTATAATTAAATCTAATGGACTTTTTCAGACCTTGACCTCTCAATAGCATTTAACACAGTGGACCATACCTTTCCTCCTTCTTAGTACCTTTTCTTCCCTTATCTTGGTCACACTGTATGTACTCAATCAACAAGCATTTATTAAGCACCTACTATGTGTCACACTGTGCGAGGTCTTGGGAACACAAACACAAAAACAAAAGACTTGGCCAAAAGAATAATATTTTTGTTTTAAGTTTGGTCTCCAAAAATTTTGACTTTTGTTCTAAGTCCAATTTAAAGGACATTAAATTGTCCACTAATTTATAGATGGGTTGTTATCAGCATCAGTGGAAGGGGTATACTTGAAATACTGAAATATTACATTGGATTAAAATAATCACGATAACCTATACTATATTTTTGTAGGTCAGCGCTTAAAAGTTATGAGATTGGATCTCTTAGAACTTATAGCTCAGCTAATTCTTGGACAGGAAAGATACAGTTCCAACACCAATCCCATATTCAAAGCCTTTTCAGTCTTTAGGCCTTACCAGAGTTTGGATTCCATCAACATAACTTTTGAGAATGTCAGGTCACCTTCATTTAGTATCAGAGGAAGAGTTTAGGGAGGGCCATTTTATATAAAAATGACATAAAGATTAATTATAACATGGTATTCAGTCTGTTTTATTTTCTACAAATATTTTCTAGTTTTACTTTTATACTCAGAGAGCAATGTGAATCCAAGAGGGGCACCAGGGTCTACAAATAGTTACTACAGTCAGATAGTCTTTATAAATATACACTGTGCAGAAAAAAGGACTGATTTTTATACATAAATCTCAGTGACACCTGGAATAAGTCTCAATAGCATTAGTTTCTGATTATTTAGAAATATTTATGCAAATATGTAAATTAGCAAAAATTTTAAGAAAGATTGTTAGAAAATTTTATCCTCAAAAAGAAATCCAAGTTTATACTAGTCTGCAAGCATAAGAAAGGTAGGAAAAAAAACAGGAAAATGTCAGTATATAATGACATCAGTAACCCAAAGTGGTAAAGTGAGTTCCCTAAATTCCTACCAATGAGCACAACGTCTGTCCCTAATGTTCAACAAGTGGGTGCTGCTACCAAAGGAATAGTTTACTTTTCCAGATTCTCACGCTCCCTACACCCTGTTTCTAGCTCTTTATAAATCCAAGCAGTCCCCTCCCTGGCTTGTTGTGAGAAACAGATGAAATAATATTTGTAAAGCACTCAGTACATAGCAGGTCCTATAGAAATATTAGCTCTTATTACTTCAATAATCATTCTAATTTTGTCAGTGCACAGTCTACATTCATTACTACAAGGAAGCATTTCACTGACCATTAGGCTCATCAGAAATACAGCTTCCCAGGATTGTTACCTAGTTTTAAAGGGGAAAATTAAACTAAATAATAACTTATATGAAAAATAGATTTTTTTTTTGTTTTATTCAACATGATATCACCCTTACAATTAAATCAAGAAATATCATTATGGTAGTCTAGAGTAACAGAAACAGGAGTGACTAAACTGTCTGTAAGGATTCCTGCTGGTCACATAACTAACTTAAAAGGCCACCTGTTAACATTAGCTATGTTCCCCATATTTTTGTTTATTTTATTAAATATGTCCCAATTACATTTTAATCTTGTTCCTGCCCTATAGGGAAATGCTGCAATCATTGTTTGACACTTCAGCAAGCCAGTGATGCTATGTAGAGAAGTGATTCAAAACCACCAAAAATACTGACATATGAGTTTTATTTATAAATTCATAATTAGATCTATTTTTTAACTGGATTTCATTGGCACAAGGAGTTCTTAATGAAGAAACCTTTTCTTTCTACGAATACAGCTCAACACCTGTTCTAAAACTTACAGAGAAGTGCTTCAAACACCTGGAAGATAAGTGACTTGCCCAGGATCACAGAGCCAAAGGTGGGGCATGACCTCAGTTCTTCCTAACTCAGAGACCAGCCCTCTATCCACTTCACCAGCAGTGTCAAACTCAAATAAAAATGGGGGCCACTAACTGTCCATAAGGATCCCTGCAGGCCCCACACTGACAAAGAAAGCCACACATCTTTCTATATTTTGTTTTTTACTACTACATCAACACATCAGAATCATACAGGACTGCATTTTAATCTGGTTTGAGTCACACTCAGGTGTGTTGTAGAATGCATGGGACCACCACGATGTAGAGGACACTTTTCACTACACCATGGCTACCCAATGGAAAGGAAGGGAAAAGTATACAGAATAGGCATCTACTAAAATCTGTTTCAGCTACTGCAAAGGAGAGTAAAAGAGAACCTAAGTGCTATATTTACACCCATACTTACCTGTAATTGGTTTCAAAGAGGAACTTTCTTCAACAAGAGAACTATCTTGAGTCCTACATCCAAACCTCTGCTTGTTCAGCTGTACAAATTCTGTAGAACACAAGGCATCTACCTGATTAATTTCAGTTGGTTGTGCTATCTGAACATTAACATGTCCAGAAGAAAATGGCAAGCTTTCAGCACACCTCACTGGTTTTGCCAAATCATTTCCAGATGATACTTTCAAAGTGAGAGCTGAAATACCCAAATTAACAGGATTTGTTTCTTCAGAGCTAGCATCATCATCCTCAGGAATTGGGTTATACCATATTTCACCTTCATCATCTGCATCATTTTCCTCACTAAATTCTAAAATATAATTTCTTGACAATGAAGAGTTTGTAGCATTAGCAGTTTTTGGTAAATGTTGCTGGATGACCTCTTGAGTCTTCTTAAATTCTTTTTCCTGATTAGGCGACCATAGAGTGCTCTGATGCAGCCAGTTACGTTTCTTAGAGACTGTGATGCTGTTGTGTGGCCTCTGTTCATTCAGTTCACTGTCCTTTAAACCTTTGAGTTCTCTTTTCTTCATTGAAGAGATGTAAACATTTTCAATTAAATCTGTTAGAAAGAAAAGAGAGCAGAATATTATTCCAGATTTGTCATGATAAAACTTTTCTCAGATCTCTTCTTTAAGTTACTATGAAAGACACTCATTTAAAATATAAAATAAAAATTTTCTGAAGAGGTTCAAAACTGTACTGGAGCCAATATAAGTTTAGATGTTTTCTTATAAATTCCAAAACCAGAAATTTAGAAATTTAATACAAATGCCTTAATAGCTCTAACTTCTAGGGAAGTGATGGACTCAGAGTTTAAATTGAGACAAATATTTTTGGACATGGGCAATGTAGAAAGTTGTTTTGCTTAATTACATATTTGTAACAGTATTCTTGCTATCTCAATGGAAAAGGAGACAAATAAAAGGGAGTTTTAAGGGAAAGAATGCAGCTTTATGTATACTGAACATTCTTAATTTAAAAAAATTTTTAAAGATGAGTTCAGTTCTGGACATAATTTTAGACAGAACAGATTTTTTGATGTGTTAATTAGTTTTGCTAGGCTATTTTTTCTTTTTTTATTCTTCCTTACAGGAGATGAGGGGAGGAGAGTGAGAAAAAAAGAGAGAGAATACAATGGAAAATTTCAGTGATGTAGAAACAAAAGATAAGAATAAAAACTTATTTTTAAAAGATTTCCCTCATATAATCAAGTAAGAGCACCTCTTACTGAAAAAATTCCTAAGCAAAATGTAAAACAATCTCTTGGTTTTCTTATTCCTAATTATATATACTCACACAGATGGAGAAAAAAAAAACAAGAAACCCAAAATTGGTTCTGCTTACTTTTTACCAAAAAGCAGCCTTAGGAATCTTTCCCTCAGTTTCTTCCTCTAGCTTCCTTGCCTTCCCTACAATTTGGAGGGACTCAGTAAGCAAATTCATTAAAACTACAGAATGAAGCATAAATCAAAAAACTCCAAAAAGTCTGACTTTGAAACAACAATTTAGGGCTTATAGATATATGTCTCTGTCTTCATTCTCAATATTTAATAATATTTTAAGACTCCCTTCAACTCCTGTAATCTTTAGCAGAATTTCATATACTTAGAGGACATTGTATTTAGACCCTTAAGATGCTGTAAATAGGGGATAAAGATTATAAAATTACATGACTCATGACAGCTGCAGTCCATAGCTCATTTTACATTTTCTAGGAAGTCTCTTACAATCAAAATTTGATTTAGCTAGGTACATTATTTAAACTAACAGTCTCTTCTGACAAAACATTGTAAATGATACCACAGACATGCTTCTACTTGTACAACATTCCAAAGAAATACACCAAGAAAATAGAGCTCCTATCATCTCATATTTAAGCAAACTGAAACTTCCATTGATAGCAAATATTTAATAGAAACAATAAAAAAATTCCTTGTAAATACCTAGTACAATTTTAATAAAACTTCAAGTTTCAAAAGCTTGAAACCTATATACATCTACATATATCACATCTACAAATAAGTTACAAAGAAACTGCCCCAAAATTTAATCTTACAACATCTTAGCTGTATCCTTTAATATCAACGGTATTTTTCATACTTTTATAAGTAAGGATAAGCAGAGAGACCTGAGCCTCCCCATGGCTCTTGACTTAACCTAGAATTTCCATCTTTATCTTTCTTCTCCCCATCTCCATTAGAGAGTCCTCCCCAGGGAGAACAGCTAGTGGCTGAGAGCTGAGAGAGTCCTTCCTGCCACTGACAACAGGGTTAAATCATATTCAAGTATCATACATCAGTCCTGACCATATTGTCTCACAGCATTGTCATATATGATGATGATGCTTTATAGTATTTGGTATCAGTGTACTTCAAGTACGTTAAATGTGTTCCTGACATTCACAAACTGGAATTTGAAATGTATTTTCTCCCATTAAACAACATAACAAATATGCATAGTTCTACCATATAATACTTCAAGAATCTGTTATTTTGGGGGGTATTAGTTTTTTTATTCCATAAACACATATTGTAACCTATCTACATATTTTAAAATGGTCTTCAAGAGTTGCTATCCAGGCAGCTAGGTGGTGCATTGAATAGAGCAGAGGCCCTGGAGTCAGGAGGACCTGAGTTCAAATCCAGCCTCAGACACTTAACACAAAAACTAGCTTTGTGACCTTGGGCAAGTCAATTAACCCTAATTGCCCTACCTTCCCCCCCTCCAAAAAAAAAAGAGTTGCTGTGGCTGGAAAATTCACCTCACACTAAGCTTCTCCAAACTTAATAACTAACATAAAACATACAGTCACCAGGTCGATCATGGGAATCTTTCCAGTTTGAGAAATTAGATTGTGAACTTCTCTAGTCTAGGGCATGATTTTCTTTTGCCTTTCTTTGAATCTCCTGCACTTACACAGTGCCTGGTACATAGCAGGTGCTTAATAAATGTTTAATGGACTGATAACAGGACCTACCAAGAGTGTTTGTGTTCCACTGACACAGCTTTTGAGAATGAATGTATCCACACCACAATGAGACATCACTATATTATGTTCGAGTTTTTAAAGTAGGCCTAGAAACATTGCCCCCTTGCATAGCATTATTTTTATGGAGAAAATGCATTGTGTTCTTGTGCTGTAAAAAAGGAATATGAAGGGAAAAAAAAAGGAAAGAAACTTGAGTAGAACTATGCATATCTGTTATGTTGTTTAGTGGAGGAAAATGCATTTGAAATTCCAGTTTGTGAATGTCAGGAACACATTTAATGTACCTGAAGTACACTGACATCAAATACTATAAAGCATCATTTGTGTGAATTGATGCAGGGTGAAATGAGGAGAACCAGGAGAATAGTTTACAAAATGACCACAATAATATAAAAGAAAAAAAACAAAGCTGAAAGACTTCAGAATTCTAACCAATGTAGTGACCAACCATGACTTCAGAAATAATTAAATATGCCTCCTGCTCTTAGCAGAGAAGGGATGAACTAGAGTTGCAGAACATTTTTAGATATGGCCAATATAATATGTTGATTTGTTTTGTTTGGCTATACTTACTTGTGATAAAAGTAGGCTTTCATTTGGGAAGGAAGAGAATTAATGGCTCCTGACAGAGATGAAGGAAGGAAGAAAGGGTGGGAGGGAGGGAGGAAGGAAAGTGCATTAATAAAGCATTTTTTTTAATTCTGAGAAGAAAGCCACATAGTTCAGAATTTGTTACTACTTTGTCAAATTTAATATATTCTTATAATTATAAAAAAATTAATTTTTTAAAAGAAAAGGAAAAAAGTTTGGCATTCCAAACAAAACAAATGAATTACAAACTTTTGTAGTACAATTAATTCATAAACTATGGGCATGCCTAAACTTGTTAATCAGAATGACCAACTCTCAGTCACCTGGGTATCTTCCATCTAACATCATTAATTTAATCCATGAAAATAAGATATTCGGTGAATATATAACTGCAGGCAGAGTAAGGTTATTTAGTTCCACAGTACGTAAGTTAGTACCACTGAAGTTTAAATACTAGCTCTGATATCTAGTAACCATTCTAGTAACCAGCCAAACATTACAGCAAATTAGAGTACACACATATGATGTTACTGTGAAATAATGGTGGTTGAAGCATTATACAGATTATGGATATACATGGATACCCCACTACTAAGCTCTCATCTGACTGTTTCTTCACCTTACACTACCCAAAGCATACCTTCTCTCAGTTGCCACTTAGTATACTTCATTTATCTTCTTCTGGCCTTTCAGTATTTTTGACTGGACAATTATTTTTTACCGTCCTCAATATCTTATTGTTGTTACTGGTACTAAACCAGCTCAAGGTGAGTATCAGAAGAAACAAGAAAATGTCTTATTTCACCATTCCCTTTACCCAAGTTTTTTTCTAAAGTCTATCTTTCCTTTTCCTTTTTTTTTTTTCCTCTGAAACACTAGCGCTACAAATCTCTAAGCCTATGACTCCAAAGTCTATGCATTCGAATTTACCGAATTCTTATTCCAGCCTAAGATCTATCTAACTGCCTCACCCAGTATATCCCAAAGGCAACTCAAATTCAGGACTTAAGTAATCATTATCTTTCCACTTAAAAGGTCCTTCCTGATTTCCCTATTTTCAGGTCAAAATTGCCTATATCCTTCCAGTCACCTCGGGTTTGCATCCCCATCAGTTCCTTTAGGTTTAATTATCATGTCTATGTAGGTGATTCCCAAATCTATCTTTCAAAAGCCTTTCTCTCTCCTGAGCTTCAGCACCCTATCTCTAACTCCTATTGGACATAGAAAACTGGATGTCCACAGGATTCTCAAACTGAACATGTCCAAAACTGAAATTCATTATCTTTTCCCCCAAAGTCTTCTCCATTTCAATCTTCTGTCCTTCCAGTCACCTAGGTTCACAATCTTGGCTTTATCCTCAACTCCTGATATCTTCACTTCACACAATGAATTGTGAACACACACACACACACACACACACACGCATGCGCCTAACCCTCAACTTGTCATATCTGGCCTACTTACTGGGTTTCCTACCTCCAATTCCCTTGTTCTCTGTACCAGTCTCCACAGCTGCAAAATGGATATTCCTGAATCAGCAAGTCGGGCTATGCCCAATCCTCTGTAGGAAAACTTCTAGTGGCTCCTGATTGTACATCGGAACAAACACAACACTGGCATTTAAAGACCAATTCACAGTCTGGCCCCAGGATTCTTTCCAGGATAGTTACTTATATTACCTTCCCCTCTCACCTTTATCAGTCAAATTAGTCGGCCTTCCCTTTTCATCATAAGACATTTCCTTACTGCCCTCTGTGCCTACTTCACAGACTGTAACCCCCCCCCAACCCCCCCCCCCCCCCCCCCCCCCCCACACACACTTGAAACACTTTCCCCTCTCACCTTCACCTGTTAGACTGCCAAATTTCCTTCAAGGCTCAATTCAAGTCTCACCCTCTTACTAATAACAGAATTTTCCAGGTTACTCCAGTTTGTTAGCATGGCCCTCCTCCAGTTACTTTGTAAGCATTTTGTACATATTTTGTATTCACTTATAAGTTATTTTCCCTTAGTAGAGTCTAAGCTCCTTGAGACTAGAAATTGTTGTGTTTTTGTGTTTATAGCCCTCCCCACCCACCTCATCCTCCCAACCTAGTACAGAAACTGGCGCATGACAAGGAAAACTGCACATTGTTTCCTAAATAATGTTAATAATAAATAAATAACATGATCAAGTCTGTACCCCCACAGAGTGTACAAAAAATCCCCATAAGTAGTGCTTTGTAGGTTTTTGTTGGAAGGAAAGAAAACTTCTTCTTTAGTGGAAGAACCAATGAGGATAAATTCTATTCTAATTTCTGATTCTCACTGACAGTGGAAAGGATGGGAACCTGGGGAGGGAGGGGCAATGTTCGCATCATAGAGTTAATGATAAAGGAGAAAAAAAGCAATTGCTTGTCTAACTGATTTAGATCAGAGCTTCTGGAATAGGGTTCAGAAGAAAAGATAGGCAAGATCTCATGAATTAAAATTCTACACAGAAGGGATGAGAAGACCCCAAAGATGAAAGTCTGAGGACACAAGAGTAACAATTCTAATGAGGCAAAAGTACAGTTGTCAAATGAATGTTTGCATTTCCCCTCTCACCTCCTTCTTCCTCCCTTTCTCTCCCTCCCCTATGCCCATCTTTCTGTGTCTTCCTCTTCCTCACCCTCTCCAGTACTGCCCACAGAGGCTGCCATCTCTGCACTATCAACATGCCGGCCCTCAGAGTCCCTGTAAAGCCTAAGATAGCTAAAAGAACAAAAAAATTCGTCAGACATCAGTCAGATCACTATGTCAAGACCAAGCAAAACTGGCACATCAAAAGACATTTACAATTCGGTATGATGATTTGCAGTAAAAAGACAAAACATGATGGATTCTGACAATTTTGGGTACACAGTATCAAAGGGACAGAAGCACTTCAGATGTACAACAAATCTTAGCAGATATCATTCAAAAGGTTTCCTCTAAAAAACAAAATTACAGAGAAAGCAGATCGGCAGGCCCATCAAGATCATCAATCCAAATGGTGATTGCTTGAGGGGTCAAGAAAATGAATAAACTATTTTGGCACATCTTTATTTGTATTAAATAACACCTCAAACTACCAAAGTAAAAAGAAAAAGGGCAGTGGTCTAAAGATATATTAATACGGAGATGACTACAAATTCCCTAGGTTATATTTTTTTTCAAGATATACATAGAGGGGGGAAAAAAGCGAAGGCAGTGAGTAAAGGTTGAGTACAAAAGTATGACAAGGTCTCATGAGAATAGGAGGGTAAAAAACACAAAGCACTAAGGAAACTAAGGCAAAAAAAAAAGAGGTAGATATTGTCTGTTGTTTCCAAGTGGACAAGGAACTACTCTGGATATTCACAAATAAAGAAAAAGAAAACCCAGAGATAATTTTTCTTTTGGTTATTTTTTCCCTGTCAAAGAGAAGGATCTTTGCACTAGGAACGTGAGGGCAACAATGTAGGGGGATAAAAGACTGGGACAATCGAGTCAACAATGTGCTAAGGCAGCAAAGAAAGCTAATGAGGTCTTGAACTTCTTGAAGAAAGGTCTAATACCTAGAATTAACAAGGTAATGCTACTTCTGTACTCTGCCTCAGTCAGACCAATGGCCTCAAAATGCTTTCCTAACTAACATCTCATCCTGATAAGTTACCCTTGCAAAAGAGAAAGGGCAAAGGTTTTACCCACATTTTTGAGAAACTAAGCCAAGGAGAGATCAAAAGAAATTTTGCCCAATGTCTGACAGTCATTCCCCAATTTAAGTCTTTAGACTGTATTTCCCAACTTTCAATGAGGCAGCTAGATGACAGTGCACAGAGTGCTGGGCCTCAAGTCGGGAAGACTTGGATTCAAATCCAGTCTTAAACACTTAATAGCTATGTGACCCTGGGCAAGTCACTTAACCTGTTTGCCTCAGTTGCCTCAACTGTAAACTTCAACTATAAATTAGGGATAATAAAGACACCTACCTTACTTGGTTGTTGTGAAAGTGAACTGACACAATATTTGTAAAGCCCTTAGCACAGTGCCTGGAACATAGTAGGTGCTGTATAAATGCTATTATTATAATCAATACATTTCTTTTAAAAATCAGTGATTCACAAAACTTTCCAGCCCAAGATCACTAATGCCCTATGTCTCTCCTCTACCAAAACAAAAACAAAGTATCAGATCCAACTGCTTTTCTAAGAAAAAAAAAAAAAGCAAAACCAAACTGGAAATCGTTTCTAAGGAAAAGAGAGGAAAAGCTTAAGAAGGCAGGCAAAAATGGAATACAGACCACTCAACAAAGAAGGGAGTGAATCAGGAGATGAACTAAGTCTCTTTGTAGCTTTGGAAGATATGAGATCAAACCAGAAGGAATTCAATGATCAGAATTCTTGAGGAAAGAGGAAGAGAAAAGGATCAGTATCACTAAAAAATTTCAACTCTAATTTTAAGAAAATCTACCCTTCTGAGTCCCAATCCCAGATAACCAACAGTCTATTGGGTCTAAATATCTCACAGGTATCTGAAAGGCCACATCTCTGAAAGAGAATTCATTATCTTCTCCTCCAACCCAGTTTCTTCTTTTCCCTTCCTTCTTTCCTTTTTGTTGAAAGCAATGCCACCCATTCTAGTCACCCAGGTTCATAACTTTAAAATCATCCTTGATATTTCATTCTCTCTCACCTTCCATATCCAATCAGTTATCAAGTCCTCCCTATTCTATCTATACATCTCCTGAATCCATTCTTTTCTCTGTATTAACATGCCATCATCCCATTCTAGGCCCTCATCACCTCTCACCTACATCAGTGGCCTTCAAACTTTTTGGATTGTGAACCCTATCAGAAATATATGTGTGCGTTTACACATATACATATATGCAGGGGAATTGGCTAGACTTGGTGACTGGATATGGAAGGTAAAAGAACGAAACATCAAGGATGACTTTGAAGTTATGAATGTAGGTGACTTGAAAGGTGGTACTCAACAAAAATAGAGAAGTAGGAAGGGAGAGGAAGAAATTGTGTGGGGAGAGAAGACAATGAGTTCTCTTTCCGAGACGTTGCCTTTCAGCTGTCTGTGAGATACACATACACACATACACGTGTATGTGATTTTACTTATAAATTATATGTACTTATAGTCATAATTATGCACATTATAAAACATTTAAAAATAGAAACTGAAAAAGAATGAAAAAAAAGATAACATAATATTTGGTCCTGGAGTTAATAAGAAGTTCTTAGTCACTCAGCCAATTGCCACTGCCCAACAAAAGGGCCCACCCTTCAAAGGATGCCTGCTGCAGATACAAAGTAATGGGGTAGGAGATGAAGGAGGGGAAAAATGTGTAATTTTCCCAATGGTACATGTACAATGTACTGCTATGGTTGCCCAGGCAGTGGGTAGATTTTAAGTAGGAAAATATTGGGAACTTTCATAGGTGAAGGAAGAAGCAGAATGGGTGGCATATTGAGGAATAAGATATGGCAGGTTGTGTTGGAGACAAAAGTCCAACAATGGCTATTTCAGGTAAAATAGAATGTGACCGATCTTCGAACCCTCTGAGATCAATCATACAATCACACACCCTTTAGGGTTAGGTCCTAGAATAGATCCTACTATGGAGATTGATGACTCCTACTACTGTAACAATGCTAACAGGACTACTTATTTTCAGTTTTCCCCTCCCCAATCCATGTGTCACATAGGTGCCAAAATGGTCTTCCTAAAGCATGAGTCCAACTATGCTACTCTCCTATTCAAGAAACATCAATGGTTCCCTTCTGCTTCTAATAGAAAAGACAAACTCATCCATTTAATATTTAAAATTCTCTACAACTTAACTCTACCCTGCTTTTCCAGTCCTATTATACATTATTGAGCCCACTTCCCCTTCATGGATTCTCCAGCCTCAAGGCCTCTGTTCAACCAGTCTGTTCTTCATGCCTCATAAAGGCTAGGTGGCACAGTGAATATAGCACCAGCCCTGGAGTCAGGAGGAGCTGAATTCAAACCAGCCTCAGAAACTTAACACTACACTAGTCATGTGACCTTGGGCAAGTCTCTTAACCCCAATTGCCCTGCCCTCCCCCTCCAAAAAGCAATAAATAAATAAATAAATCCCTGGGTTCCTTCAAGACTCAGTTCTTGATTTTCCTATAGTTTCCTGATACCCTTGGTTATTAGTACTTGCTCCCCAAATTATCAAGTATATATTTATCTGTCTATATTTTATAAATCCCCAGTGGAATCTAAGCTCCTTAAAGGCAGGGACTGTTTTACATTTGTATCACCCCTCACCTAGCACAATGCCTTGCACATAGCAGATTGTTAGTAAAAGCTTTTGGGATTGATTTGGACTGGAAGACCATGCTGACCTTTTTATTACTTGTTATAATTTTTTTTCTATTACGTACAAATTGCTATCCCTTTTAAATATACAATATTATCATCTAAATTTCTTTTCTTTTTTTCTTCCCTTTCCACGCAGTTTATATATACTTAGGCATTCATAATTCATAAAACAATCATGTAGATAGATATCTATAACCAAACATACCTAGTTAAAGTTTAATCATTAAAAATGCAAAATAAATCTACCAGTTTCTTTTGAGTTTATGTCTGAGTAATGGGTACCAATTAAAATTTATTTATAAATGCAAGATAGCTGGCAAATGGGTTTATAATTCCTAAGTAATCTTAAGACTTGATACAACATGATAATACTTATAACTATGCATAATAACTTTAAGTTTGTGAAATAATCTTCTCAATTAGGAACAAATTAGCCCATGCATAATTATTAAATACATAACTACATAAAATGATTACTAGCACGCTACTACTAAAAGTTCATAAATTTTTTTAAAATAATCACCAATTTGATTATTCTCAAAAGCCTTCACAAAGTCTCATTGTCCCAATGCCTCATTACAATATAAGGATGCTCTGTATTGTCAAATGCTATGACAGTGGGACACAAGCTCTAACAGGTTCTACCATGTTAGAAATACTACAAGTATGGTCCTGACAACAGCCAATGTCTCTTGTCCAAGGACCAGCCTAAGTTAGAGGAAAGAGACACCTAATACCAGCATGTTGACCAATAGATGATTACTTCTTTTGCATAGTAATCCATGAAACAAAGAAAAATACAGAATGTCTCCCCTTCCCCCTCTCCCCCCATTTCAATGCAGCCCCCATTAACACTTGGAAGTAACTGTGGAATAATAGCAAAGATTTTTACCAATCGCACTTTTTATAAACTTATTTATGCCCTTATTCAATGACCAGTAGATAGTCTGCTCAAGAAAATGAATCATATCAATATTAACATTAATACTATAAATTAAGCCATAAGATATATGAAAATGTAGTCAAATGGAAGACTATCTCAAAGGTTACCCTTAGAGAGGAAAATAAAAGAAGTGGCAGAACTTGCTTTATCATTCGCCCCAAAGCAAAAAGAAACAATTTCATAAGACCCTTGGTAATCTTACCTTGCAGTGCTTATAACTAGAATAAGCAAAAAGACAATAACTGACACTTATATATGCTAGTATTTGTTGCAGAAGATAATAAAGAAATTTTACAAAGAAACTGACAAAATTCTACAAATTGACTTTTATGTAGATAGTGACTTCAATGAAAAGGATTAAGAAACAAAAGAAGCCAAAGGCTAGACCTGTGCACCACAAATACTTTAAGAAGAGAATAGGAAGGAAGGCTCTGGACATGCTAAGCACTGAATAACACCACCAATTTTTTTTTTTAATCGACTACATCTTAACAGACAGCAAACAGCTAGCAATCAATGTAGGGAATCAAACACGCTAAAAATGTGAAAAAGGAAAAGTCATTAACCTGGATTATCACTGCATGTATCTGAAAGATTAACCAAAATAAAGCAAACATCAAAATGAGAAAACAAAAAAGGACCAGAAACCTCGTGACTGTAACAAATAATTGATTCTCCTTGCTAAATGGAAAGAAATGGATAGTATAAGATTTTAAGTGGTTATCGAGGTCTGGCATGAGAGTGAACCAAGCCAGTTTGTTCTAAGAGCATTTTCAGATGGAAACAAAGACAATAAAAAAAATGAAACAGATTTACCACCATTTCTATAAGAAATTAATTTCATCTTCAGTAACAGTTGAACAAAGGAACATGTGTTTGTTCCTTTGCACAGGTTGTCCCCCATACCTAGAATACCCCTCCTCCCTTCCCAGTTCACCTAAAGAGCCACATTCTACAGATCTTTCCTATTGCTCCACTCCTCCCTGCAAATGCCCCTCACTCCCCACTATAACTATCCTGTATTTACTTCAAATAAATTTTCTATTTACTTACATGTGTATGCTTTGTTACCATTCGTAAATGCAAGCTCCTTGAAGGCAAGGATTGTGTTCTTTTTGCCTCTCTATTACCTCTAGCTCCCAGCACAGTGTCTGGTATATGTTAGTTGCTTATGCTTGTGAACTGACTGGTTGTTTTGGATTCTAACTCAGTCTGCAATGTGATATAGAGGAAGAAGCAATCATGTTAGGCAAAAAACACATAAAGCAAAGTAATGATGGAAATCTATCTCATACCAAATAGTAGAAAGAATGGGTAATTTATCAGTCTAAAATAGGATCTCAGAGTAGTCAAGGGATAATGAAAACAATACATTACAATTTCTTATTGAGAAGGTAGTCAGACTCCGGGGTAATCAGGAGAAAAGTGCTCAAATCAATCACATAGATTCTATAGGGAATCCACTCACCAGCTGTAGAAAGAATGTCTGAGTGAGTTAATAGTACGGAAGACAATATTGAGGAATGATTTCCTCATATGAGAAAGAAAACAAATTTATTGCCTAATACTACAGTTAATGGACACATCTAGAGAACAGAGAAGACCCAAAAAACTTAGAAACAGTCTTAGCCATCCATGAACTCAGGATTGTAACCACATACTGATAGAGGTGTATATGCTAACAGTCAGCCTAGGTCATGCATAAGCTCTGCATTCCGTGGATACAAGAAACCTATTATCAATCAATCAACAAGCATTTATCAAGCACCTACTATGTACCAGGAACTATACTAAACAGTGGGAACACAAAAATAGAAGCAGAACAGATGCTGCCTGTAAATTTACATTGCAAATAAGGAAAATAAAATGTACATAAATAAGTGTGTAGTGAATATCTATAAAATAACCAAAAGATCATGTTGAGAGTGTGTTATTTGTCTTTCATTCTCAAAAAGGATCAAGACATCAGGAACGTGATGCCATGACGTGCAAGTGAATTGGATTTAAGGGAGGGAGAGCTGTGTAAAGTCACCAGACTCATTCTCTCCTCTGTAGTCATCTGGGTCCACTGGAAAGATACAGATCAGGACAACTGAAGATGAACCCCTGAGGAAGAGTACTAACAGCTGGAGAGAACAGAAAAGGCTTCTTATAGAAGGGAGCACTTGAGCTGAGTCCTAAAAGAAACCAAGGGTTCCAAGACTGAGGATGAAGGAGTGAATTCCAGGCATCGAGGGACATAGGAATATAGACAAGGAGATGGAGATTCCCAGGTCTCCACAGCAAGCAGAACAGTATGGATATACTGCAGTGTGCACTGATGGGGTAGTGATG
Organism: Petaurus breviceps papuanus; assembly: GCF_028583685.1. Classification (NCBI taxonomy): domain Eukaryota; kingdom Metazoa; phylum Chordata; class Mammalia; order Diprotodontia; family Petauridae; genus Petaurus; species Petaurus breviceps. The sequence continues at coordinate 4,800,407 of NW_027185876.1, read as the reverse complement.
TGTAAGAAAACTGGAAGTATATATATAGTAAGAGAACAAGTTGTGAAGAGCTTTAAATAGCAAACATAGTTTATACCTAATCCTAGAGGTAACAGAGAGTCACTGGTATTTACTGAGTAAGGCAGTGATATTGTCAGACTTGTGGTTTAGGACAATCACCCTGGCAGCTGTGTCCCCTCTTCCTAATTTCCCTACTGTCTAGGGCACCATTATCTTCCCAGACACCCACACTCAGAGTAAGTATTCTTCCTGACTGCTCACTCTCTCTCACCCTCTCCTACCCAGTCAGGTATTCAATCCTGTCATTTCTACCTTCACACTACCTAGTTTATGTTTACACTTCTCTCCTCTGACACTGTGACCACCCAAAGGCATGAGCTCATCACTTTATGCCTGGATTACTGAGATAGCCTGCTGGCGATCTCCCTGCCTCAAAGTTCTCCTCACTCCAGTCCGTCCTCTGCTCAGCTGTATCAACTTAAAATGCAGATCTCGTCACATCACACACACATCCCCCATTTAATGAATTCCAATTGCTCCCTATTACCTCTAGGATCAAATATTAAATCCTGTGGCTTTTAAAGACCTTTATAACCTGGTCCCTTCTTATTGTCCCAGCCTTCTTATACTTTACTTATCTCCATGTAAGGATGTGAGAGACTTGGGCATGTTTGTAGGCAGAAAGAAAGGTACTACAGATAGGGTGAGATGGAATTCTGTAGAATAGAGATGACTGGCAATATGCTAGAGAATATGCTGGGGGCATTGCAGAGACAGGACCAAAAAGTGCATGTACAACTGGGGAATGGCTTAAAAAATTATGGCATGTCGATGTAATGGGATATTATTTCACCATATGAAAAGATGAAAGGAATGGTTTCATAGAAAACCTGGGAAAACTTGTATGAATTGATACAGAATGAAGTAAGCAGAACCAGGGGAATAAGCTATACCATAACAATACCACCATATAAAATATAACTTTGAAAAAGTTCAATCAATTAAATAGCTAACTACATTTCCACAAAAGTGATGAGGAAGCCTGATACCCACCGTCCTGACAAAGAGGTGATGGCCCCAATGTTTAGGATGGCACATACCTTTTTCAGATACTGCCAAAATGATCATTGCTTTGCTTGGCTATACATATTTGCTACAAGAGTTATTTTTCTTTTTCTTTCTTTTTCATTGGAGTTGAAGGAATGGGGGGGGGGGGGACTAGTGATAAGGTTGCCCAAAAAAGAAATGAAGAACACTGAAGTACTTTTTAGAAATGCACAGAATTGAACAGAAGGAAGGTCAGAAGGAAATAGATGCCAGAACAGCTTTGAAAGTTACTGATTATTGATAGTATACTTAAAAGGAAAAGCAAACTATTTAATAGAGATTTGCAATTTTATGGACATTCCTCTTTCTGTTCTACTTTATGTGTGTGCTTAAGTAATTTGCCTTTGCTGTAAGGATTTGCTGATCCTTTTCAGGTCTGCTCATCCATTTCTGGTGTCTACCTTTCACCCAACTTTTACCTGGGGCTCCAAGAAGCTATAGCATGTACAACAATCACTCCAGCAAAACCATTTCAGTAGATGAGCTGAGCCAGGGTAATTAACAGGCCTTGAATCTGTCAGTGAGTTTAGGGGAATATCTATCCTAAGCATTTGAAGACTTTCAAATAGATGGATGAGAACAATTTGTTCCAACAGCCATGAAGGCAGCTGAAGAAGATGCTGTGGAGTGCTGAGAGATTGGTCCAGAAATCAAAGACACCAAGGTCATCCACTGCATCCCAAGTCATCTTGACTTTTATCTTGCCACTGGATTTCAATGATTCTAGAAGAGAATGAGGCTAAGGACTTTGTGCAACTCTGCCTAACTTCAATTCATGCTTTAGTCAAGACATCACCCATGATGTCACTGGTCCTCTTCAAAAATTGAGGACAAACAATATGCAGAAATTATTTTTTACATCTGTTAAGTTCAGAATTTTAAATTTTTAAGTTGTATTCAAAAAGTACCAGCAGAAAAATTGGCCTTCATGGGGAGGGTCATGGCTTCAGAGACAAAAAGAGGAAAAAATAAGGGATGCTATCCAGGGATTGTGAGATGAGGAAGGAAAAGACAGAGTGAAAGTTGAATAGCTTTGATGTTCTTGGTAAAGAGGTAAGACCCTGAGCTGAAAGCCTAGGAAAGGGGGCTGCTATAGTAGGAAAGGAAAGAAGGAAAGAAAAGGTTTGTAATAGACATTGTGACTGGGATGGAGAACAATCTGGAAATGGCCAAAATACTCCCTTGCTGGTAAGGGACCAACTGATATAAGATGACATAAATTTGTAACAAATAGCTCAGTTTCTTTACTTGCAGACGAAAATGATAGGAATAATAGAAGACTGGGGTTTAGCAAGATGTGGACAGGTGATAGATAAGGGAGCAAGGGATTCAAGAGCAGAGAGACAAAAAGAGCAGTGGCGATGACCTAGGAAAGTACTGAGGGATTAAAGATCATGCCAGGATAAAGAACAGGTTAGGTGGCATAAGGAAAGATAAAATGACGAAAGATCATGATTGAATAAAAGACCTTCAGTATTCCTAATAATGGAACAATATTTATGGATAATGGCAAAATTGGGGGTGTGACCACCCTGTGAATCACTAAGATGGAGAGGTTCATGGTAGCTGTGTAGACTCACAAACTGTGGAGTTAGGGGAATATCAACATATATGCTGTCATGCATTCCCATGAGTTGGAGTGTAAAGAAAGACTGTCAGCTAGGCACTGAACTAAGTAATAAAGGAGGGAGATGTCCTAAGGATCAGTAAATAACCAGCTGCTAAGCTCCAGATTGGGTAATAAATCTGGAATAGTGTGGACTTTAAAAGAAAAGAGGTTGCCAAGGAAGAGGGAGAAACTACAAGTGACAATAAGGAACAAGGGATATTCTGACTTTATCAGCAGCACTAGTAAGTCAGAGCATATAACAGAAGCAACAAGTAAGAGAAAGGATGGCCAATGATATCGAGAAGGAACTATGTCTCAGTGCCAGAAGATAATGAGAAGTCATCCAACATCTTAGGGAGTTTGTTAATTGCAGAGTGGTCATCTGAGAGGGCACAGTGGAAAGGGTAGAGTGATAACAGTGGGATATTGTCTGGGGAAGGCTGAAATAGGTAGGGATAGGAGAATAGGCTGTAGGGGTTGAGGGGTTTGCCCTATGGCAGTTTGGGATTCAGGACTGAGGAGTTTTGGAAAAGTAAGAGAAGTGGGGTGGCTACGTGGTGCAGTGAATAGAGCACCAGCCCTGGAGACAAGAGGACCTGAATTTAAGTCTGACCTCAGACACTTGACACACTTACTAGCCATGTGACCTTGGGCAAGTCATTTAACCCCAATTGCCCTGCCTTCTCCCTTCCAAAAAGCAAAAAAAAAAAAAAAAAAGCTATGTTAGTGTTTTAAGTTCAAAATTTATTTAAAAACTGGAAACTCTGGACAATATTTTCTATTTAAAGAAACTATGTAACAAGCAAGCATTTATAAAGTGGTTACTATGTGTTGAGCACTGTGCTAAGTGGTGGGGATACAAAGGAAGGCAAAAACATAGCCCTTGCTCTCAAAAAGCTCAAATTCTAATAGAAGAGACAACATGCAAATATGTTCATACAAGATATATCCAATGTAAAGAAGCTTCTTCATCTCGGCAGAAAGTCACTAACAATGGGGATACCGGGAAAAGCCTCTTGCAAAACAGCTGAGTCTTGAAGGAAGCCTGAGAATCCAGGAGGGGCATATGAGGAGAGAGCGTGTCAGTCACAGGGGACAGCCAAAGGAAAGGTCTGGAGTTGGGAGACAGAGTTCAGTATGTAAAGAACAGTAAGGGAGGAGAGTAAAATGCTATAATTAAATCAGTTAACAAGCATTTATTAAGTACTTACTATGTACTAGGCTCTTGTGCTAAGAGCTGGGAATACAGATACAAGCAAAAAGAAAGGCAGTCCCCTTTGGGGCAGTAACCTCAAGGAGCTTAAATATTAAAGGAAAAGAGAATACATAAAAGGAAGCTAAAAACAGGGAGGGAGGAGAGGAGTATCCACCACAGGGGTGTGTTGGAGAAATCTAGAGGAGAGCAGTATGGTGGGAACAGAAGAGATGGCTGGCCTAGGCACCATCCTTGAATGGAGAATCTAGAGGGAGCCATCCAAGCAGAAAAAGGGGTCCTAAGGGCACAGAGCAAGACTAGCAAGGTCTGGAGTGGGCTTATGAAAGGATTTAAAGCCAAGCAATAGGCTTTCTATTTGATCCTATCAATCGAAAGGAATCCAGTGGAGATCACAGAGCTGAGAAGTGACACAGACTCAGCCCTCTTTACACTGACAATAAAGTGGATGGATTGGAGCAAGGAGACATTTGAGAGGGGGAGATCAACTAGAAGGCTATCATCCTAAGAATACAGGTGTGAGGTCAGGAGGGCCTGTATGAGGGGGGCAGCTGTGGGAATGAAAGGAAAGGAACTTAGATGAGAAACGTTTTGAAGGTAGAAACAAGACAGAAACAGATTGGATATGTGGAATGACAGTGAAGAATTGGAGGCGACAAACATGCAGTTCAAAATGTCCAATAGGCAGGTGATGATTCAAAACTTGTGGTCAGGAAAAAGAGAAAGAATGGAGAAATAGATTTGAGAATGATCTGCACAAAGATAATAACTGTACCCGAGGGAGCTGATGAGATCACCAATCAAGATGACATGGAGGAAGAAAAGATGAAGGGAGCAGGAGAAGACCCTTGAAGGGGCATGTTCATGGTGAGTGAATATAACCTAGAAGAAGATCTAGAAAAGGAGACTCAAGAGTGGTCAGAGAGGGAGGGAAGAGTACCTGGAAAGAACAGTCAAGAAAACCTAGATAAGACAGAGAGTATCCAGAAGAGGTGATTAACAGCATGCAGAGAGGTCAAAAAGATTTGGCAATTAAGATATCAAGGAGAGGGCAGCTAGGTGGCAAAGTGAGTAGAGCACCTGCTCTGGAGTCAGGAGGACCTGAGACACTTAACACAAAAACTAGCCATATGACCTTGGGCAAGTCACTTAACCCCAATTGCCTTACCTTCTCCCACTCCAAAAAGAACAACAACAAAAAAAAAAGATATCAAGGAGAGCAGTTTTCAGTTAAATGATGAAGTTGGAAACCAGAATGCAGAAAGTTTGGAAGCACAAGAGGAGAGAAAATGGAGGTACTGATTACTCAGGGAATTTACCCATGAAAGGGAGAGAGAGAGGTGGGTGAGCTAATAAGGTTTACAGATAGGTGTACCAGCAATGCCATATTCACAATGCCTATGGAGATTACAGATATGCTGATATAATTATCCATCACAAAATACATCATGCTTGCCATATGGGGGAATAAACTAGAAAATTTACTAAGATACCAAAAGACTGAGTCCCAAAACCAGAAAGTGAAAGCCATCAGAGTAGTTATGACATTGGTACAGGTAGATAAAGTAGAAAGCACCCACATTTTCAAGCCTTTAAAAAAGAACAGGCTACCTCAGGCAAAGGTCCTCCTCTCCCCACTCACAGCAACCACCCAGCATCCGGGAAGCGCGCTCCCAGCAGCTCCGGCCCCTGGCAGTCCTCAGCAGGAGTCCTTAGCAGAAATTCTGGCTAACTCAAAAAGGGCTTCGCGCTGCCGCTGCCTCTGCTGCTGCTGCCACTGTCGCCACCACCACCAGCCACCGCAGGAACTCTAGTTTTGGCTTCCGCTTCCTCTTGCTCCGCCCCTTCCTGCTACGTCAGCAAGTCCAATGGGGCATGGAAGATCTTTAAATCCCATAAACCTTACAATAGATGGCTAATGAGAATTTTTTTTTTAAGGATGAGGAAAGACAGGCATGTTTGTGGGCAGCAGGGAAGCAGCCAATAGATAAGGAGAGACTGAAGATTTGTGGAAAAGTAGAGATGCTAGAGGGAGCAATATGCTGGTTAAGACAGGATGGAATGGGATCAAAGACAGAAGAGTTTGCCTTGGCAATGAGAAGGGCCACTGCTTTGTCTATGATGGGGGTAAAGGAGGTAATGGTAGAGGAAAATACCTGTGTGATATGAGATGAGGCTGAAAAGGAAGCTCTCAGCTAGCAGACTTAAATTTTTCAGTGAAGTAGGGGACATGGTACTTAAGTATAAAAGAATACATTATTTAAAAATTTGAGAACAGAAAGAGGTAATGTAAGCAATTATGACTAAAGGAAAAAACTCAGAACTATACAAGGGGTACAGAGGTGATTACTGAAGATAAAACAGGCAATTTTGATTATAGTAATTTGAAAACTTTTGCCATGAACAAAATCAACAAAGCTAGAATAAAAAGAGAAGCCATTTGAGGGGGGGGGGAAATTCTGATAAAGTTCTGTTATCCAAGACATGCAGGGAACAGATACAAATATGTAATAACAAATCATTCCCCAAGGAATAAAGGTTCAAAGGATATGAACAAGTAATTTAAAAAAGAGAAATACAAGCTGTCAAATAACCAGATGAAACAATGTTCCAGATCACTAATAATGAGAAAAATTCAAATTAAACCAATTGAAGGTTTTACAACCCATCCATCAGACTGGTAAAAGGGACAAAAGGCAAACTGATTAATGCTGGTAAGACTGCTGGAAAGAAGGCACACTAATAACTCATGTACCACTGGTGGAGTTGTAAAATAATTCAACCACTCTGGAAAACAATTTGGAATTATATTATAGAATCCTTAAGCTGCCCTTTGACCTGGTAATAAACAGTAGCAAACATATAAATGAGGGCAAAGACAGAAGGAAAGAATACACACTCACTCTCTCTCTCTCTCTCTCTGAAATCAGAAGAGGTGACCCACAGGCAGCTTCAAGTATGCCTGCCCCTTCCCCTTCCCATCCCCTCCCTCACAACCATCCCCCACCAGTTCCCTTTCCCCTCCTCCCCCTTCCTCACCTGACAGATGTGCAGAAGCACATGGGGGAGGGAGGGTTGTGAGGGATGGAAAAAAAAGTCAGCCCAATGTGTAACACCTGGGGACCTCTCACCTCCAGGAAGGGAGAGGAAAACCAAATGTCACCTCAACTATATAACATGCAGACGACAAGATATTTGCAGTTGGAGACACATGCTCTGAGAATATTCCAGTTACTACGGGTTTGCTCACTGTAGAAACACATCTAGTCTCGGAACACTGAGAAGACAAGCTACTTGTACCACGATCCACAGATTTTGATAATATTTCAGTTGCCTCAAACTTCTGTCTCTATAAAAGTTAATCTTGTTTGAGAAAACTCAGACTTCTCAACTTGGTCATGTTCCATGAGAAATGAAGGTAATCTGAGGCACAAACGAATAAATATGTGTATGAGAAAATATTTACAGTAGCACTTTTTGTGTAACAGCAAAGTACTGAAAGGAAAATGGTTGTCCATCAACTGGGGGAATGGCTGAACAAATTATGACATATTAAGGTAATGGGATATTATTATTCCAAAAGACATAACTATAGAACTTGGGAAGACTTGTATGAACTAATGTAGAACAAGTTAAGTACAATAAGGAAAATAACCTATGTGATGACCACAATAATGCAAAAGAAAACAACACTCTAGGAGTTCAGAACTCTGATCCATGAAGCGACCATGCCTCTGGCCTTTCTGCAAAGTGATAGTGAACAATAGTTGTGGAATGAAATATGCATTTTAGACGCAGCTACTGGCTTTAGTATGATTTAAATAACTGAACTTATCTGATAAAGGAATATTCTATTGGTGGGAAAACTGACTAGAAAGTGGCCGTAATGTTAAAAATAATACCCCCAAAAACATTAATAAAATATTTGTAAAAAAGAAGAGAGGAAGTGTTGTCTAACAGAAAGAGAATTAACCTCAAAGTTTAGACTACTTGGATTAAGTTCCATCTCAGACTCATACTCCCTTTGTGAGTCTGGGCAAATACAACCTCTAAGTGCCTCAGGCAGTATCTGCACTGGGAGAGTTCCTTCTCTTTGGAAGCTCCCTACTTGGATGAAATCACAAGTATGGTCAAAATAAAAACAAATAGGATCACTATCATAGGTAACAATATAGGAAAAAGAATATAGCTTGCAACTACAACCATCATTTGTCTACAATCAAGAAGGTGCTGCTTTAGCTGAAATGTGCTTTTAGTTATTGCCTTAGAAGATGCTAATTTTCAAACTGGTAAGGAATAGTACCATCATGAACAATTTACTCTTTTATGAAATAAAAATGTTATGAGCTAGTTAAAAAAAAAGGGTCTTCTACCTTACCGCCTTGGGTTAGTCAGTTACTTCTTCTGCACATCAGTACTTCCATCCATCAGTACCATCATAACCCATAGACTTTAATGAGACTTAATTAAATAAGATCTTTAAAGCATTTAAAAGGTCCTTTAAGTTGTACCTAAAATGTTCAATAAATTTAACTTTTCTCAAAAAAGCAGCATTTTCTACCCATAAATAATAGTTATCACAATCTTTCTTATCACAGAATTGAAAGACACCATGGAGGTAAACTATTTTCAATTCTACCTAATCTACAAATTCTCTTTACAAAATGCTAAGCAAATATTCATCCAAGTTTCATCTGAATACTTCCAGGGATAGCAAACTTTTGAAAACAGTCCATTCTATTTCCGAACACATTTAATTACTGGTGGATTTTTCCTTACATTGGCCTAAGATCTGCCTCAATGTAACTTTAGCTCAGTGGTCTTAGTACTCTTCTCTGGAGTCACAGAACTGTAATTCTTCTTTTTACATGACAGCCGCATCTGCTCTTTGCCAGAAAAACTATCCCCACGTTTCTTCAACCCTTCCTAAATGACAAGAGTTTCAAGCTCCCCATCCTGATAGGCCTCATATGGGCCTGATTTAGTTCATCAATGTCCCTTCTAAAATACGGCATCCAGAACTGAACACAACGCTCCAGAAGCAATGCATGGACAACTAAGTGAACATCAATTAGTGCTGCCTACTGGAGGTCTCAGACACTTTAGGGGTGTGTGACCCTGGGGAAGTCTCTTAACTACCATTTGCCTTAAACCCCTGGAGAAGGAAAATAGCAAACCATTCCAGTATCTTTGCCAAGAAAACCCCAAGGACAGTACAGTCCACAGAGTCACCAAAACTGAACCACTTAACAACAACAAAGTCATATTACTTCTTTGGGGATATAGCTAACCTATTGACTCAATTTAACCTCTCAGGACTTTTTCATCTCTCTAGACTATAATTATTCTGTTTCTTTTCTTTTTTTTCTCCTTCTTTTTCTTGTTGAAGAGCAATATCTTATATTTATTATCCCTATTAAATTTCAACTTTTTACTTGGTCCATCATTCCATTCCATCCTGAAAAAAAATTTTTCCTATCCCTATTCTTTCATCTGACATCTCAACTATCACTCTCAGTTCTTTTATCTGTAAGTTTAATAAGCATGCTAATATAACATGCATGCTATCATAGTCATTTATTAAAAATACAGAACAGCCTAGGGCTCAGGACAGAGACCTGCTGCATGCCCCCTCAGGATGAGGGGGATTGAGTAATTCAAATTTCAGGATTATAGTAAGTTAACCAGTTCTGAATCCATTTAACTGTCCACATTTCTCTATAATGTCCACAAAGATATCATGAGAATTTCTGTTAAGTGCCAGTTACACTATGTCTACAGCATCCCCTTAAACTGATGTTTATTAACTATAAACACAGGAAATGAAATTAAATGGATATGTAATCTCTATCATCTAAAGTTTAAACATGTTATTTGAATGAAAATTCATCTCGAAAAGTTTTCCCAAAAAGAGTTCATAGACATTATGTAGCTTTCTTATGATACCAATAATTCATACATGAGAATAACCTTTCCTATAACATTATTCATTGGATACTGAACTTTAATTTCCTTTAAAGTTTGCCAGTCCATTTAGCTAACACTTGCTGGCAGAATTCCAACTAATCTAGTCTTATCTTTGGTAATCGATTGCGTTGCTTATTTTTTAAACATGAATGTGCACACTCCAACAAAAGTATAAAAGTGTACAGAAGGTAAATATTTTACCTTCAGACAATAAGTTACAAAATGTCTGACTAAAGTTTTACATCACCCTTTGTATAGTTTTCTATTTAAGAATTATACAAAGGGTTAACCGAACCAAATTCAAAATAAGAAAAAAACACTAAATTTTCCAAATGACAAAAATGCTTATAAATACTTAAAAATTGAAAGGCACATCTTACTTAATAATCAACTTATTGCAAAATACCTCACTTTTCCATTTGTGAGATGAAACTCGGGTTTTTTTTTAAAGTACAATTTAGTAGTACAGAATTAGAGAGCCCAAAAATTCTTATTCAACAAATTTGCTTAAAATTTGTTTCTTTTTCTTCTCTATAAGTGACTATAGCACACTTTCATATATGCCTCAAAGTGCCCAGAAGTTGTCTAAACTTTGTTTCCACCATAACCACTGATGTACACATGCCTATCTATTAATGAACTTTTAAAGTATGTAACAATTTTGTGACAATTAAGTGGAATTTGTCACTTTCAATTTAAAGCTTTCTTATGAAATAATGCTGTCAAATGAGGTGAAGCTTATTCTATGATGCTTCTATATTAAAATTTAAATATCAACACTGAGAATTTTAGAATTAGATAACTGACATTAATGGTGTTAAATGATAAAACAAGTAATTCAAAAGACCACCATATGTACTGAAGTAAATTCACTCAAAGATATGATGCCTGTAAACAAATCAAAGCTCAAAACATCATCATTAAAATGGGAAATTTTGCCAAACATTGCTATTTTAAGTTTTTTTTAAAGAGGGTTATTTTATGGGTTCGGAGATATAGAGCCATGAAACCAACCAATCTACAATATTCAATTTAGAGATGATAAAAACGAAGCACAGAGATGTTAAATCTTCTTAAGTTAAGATTCTTAAGATGTTAAGTGTCTTCTCTGGGGTCACTCACAGCTAGTAGGCATCTGAGGCGGAAGATGAACTCAGGTCATCTAACCCTCTGTCCAGCACCTTATCCACCCCACTACACCTCAGGAGACAACCTCTCAATTACTAGCTCTGACATCTCATATCCACATGAACACCTAAAAAAGTTTTATGCCAACTACTATTTTACTTCTAATAAAGAAGATGATAATTCAAAGTATGCAATTCGGTTTTCAAATCCGTTTATTAAATTAAAATTCTGAACTTCCCTACTTATGGTACTTTAACCTCCTTTGCTAGGTTAAAATAAAATTAAATTCCAAATTGGGTTATTACAGTTTAGCAAAACTTGAAAATATTGATGATTAAGATAAATGGTAATGATCAAAAGTGATTTTTGTAGATTTAAATATATCCAGATGTGTATTAGAAAATGTCATTATATCTGAGCAACGGGTGCAAGTGTAATACTACTTGGTGCAACAGAAAAAAAAATCATAAATATTAAAATTCTTTGTTACTGAGAGAAAAGAATGATTAAAATAAAAGCTTATTTACGGTATAAATTCTACACTGGAACAATTCAAACTCACAAACTCCACAAAAGTCTATGGTTTTGCCTAGAGCTACACAGACTGAGGAAAGCACCACCCAGTTCTTAAATCCAAAAGTGTTGTAAGAGTTACTCACTGCTGGCTCTGTTGAGAAGATTCACGATGGCTCTTAAGAGAAAAAACTTCAAGTTCCTAAAAACATCAGTTTTAATTCCACTGTGTTAAATTAAGAAGGGGGAAAAAACCACTAGACTGATTAAATCTGTGACACCGTTACCTCAAAGGCGGCTCTGGTGTCACTTATATGCAAAAGCATCCTCCAGCCCTCAAACACGCAAAGTGGGTCCCCTACCCCAGAACGTGTTTTATCCGCAGCTTACAGACTGGACCAGGGGTGAGCTCTGCGGTCCCCTACCTGTCAGCGTAACTCTTTGGTCTGGAGATGCAGGACGGGGGCTGCTTTCGGGCGCCTTCAGCGCTCCAAGGCACTGCGGGGCTGCTGGGGCGTCTAGGACTTTGGGGGACGGCGACCCCCCAACGCGCCCCTTCATTCCCAGGGACAGCAGGCGCCCTTTGTACATCCACTTCTGCAGCTTCTTCACGGTAACCACGGGTGGCTTAAAGAAGGGACCCTCGGGGCCGTCGCCTTTGCTTCTGGGCACGACCAGGGGCGCCGCCGGACTGCGGCCGCCGCTCCCCAAGGAACCGCTGCCCCGGGCCGAGGGCTGCAGGGCCACGCCGCCCGCCCGCCGAGCCGGGGAGCCGCAGCCCGGCCCCGGGCCGTCCATCCCACCTCCACGTGGCTCGGGAGCGCCCCAGCCCCGGACGGCACCGCCGGACGGCGCGCGGGAGCGGACGGCGCTGTCGCTGGACCACCTCTGCAGCGGCGGCGGGGCGCACGCGGGCAGGCTGTCCAGGCTCCGGCTGCGGAGCGGCGGCGCCCGCGGAGGGGGGGCCGAGAGCGGAGGGGGAGGAGGCGAGGGGGGGGCGGGGGGAGGGGCAGGAGGCGGGTGGCGGGGCCCCTCTAACCCCGGCCACGGCGCCTGGGGCGGGGACACCTGCTGCAGGTCGTGCATGGCCTGGATGAGTAAATAATAGGCCTCCTGGAGCTGGGAGCGCAGCCGGCCCGTCTCCAGGCGGCCGCCGCCCGCCCCCGGGGAGGAGCCGGCGGGGGCGGTGGGGGCGGCCCAGCCCTCGCCCTCGCCGTCGCCGTCGCCGTCGCCCTCGGGGCCGGGCAGGTTCTCATAGTAGTCCGCGTCCTCCAGGTCCCGGCCCTCCGCTTCCCGCCGGACGCGGCAGCCCGGGCTGGACCGCCGGGACAGCGGGGACCCGAGGCTGCTGCCGCGGCCGCGGCCGCGGGGCGAGCGCGCGCAGGGGGCGGCTGGGCCCGCGTCCTCGCCCTCGGGGCCGCCGGGGGCGAGCGGCGCGGGGGGAGCGCGGGGCTCCTCAGGCCGAGCGCGCTCCCGCTCCGGGCGCGCAGCCCCGCGCGAGGCGCGCTTCCCCCGCAGCCGGGACCAGGTTCTCTTCAGAGGCTCCGCCATGGCCCGCGCGCCTGCCTCGGCGCCCCCGGCCCTGGCTCCGGCGGGCGGCGGCGGCGGCAGCGGCGGCGGCAGCGCCCCATGGCCAGCGGTGGCTCTCGAACCCGCCTCCCGCCTCCCCGGCTCCTCACATACTTGGCATAACTTAGCCGAGGGAAGGGGGCGGGGATGGGAGCGGCGCCAGCGCGCATGCTCCGCCGGCACGGGGGCTCGGCGAGGGGCGCGCGGGGGCCACGCGCCTCATGCGGGGGTGGGGGGGGCGCGAGGGGAAGGAGCCCTGGGCCTCCAGCTCTCCCTCGCGCCCCTGCGCCCCGCGTCCTCGCGCGGGTCCGGGGCGGGCTCCTTTAAAGGCTCTCCAGGTGGCCGGCCGAGTCCCGCTGGCTGACCTCGCGCAAGCACCCCGGGAGCCGCAGGTCCCAGCATGTGCTCCCCTGCTTGGACGGGCACGAGGAGGAGCGCGCGCACCTCCCGTCACGCACCCACCGCGGGGTCCGAGGCCCCTTAACATCTGGGGACTCCTTATGGAGCGCCTACTATGTGCGGGCGCGCGGGGGATAGGAGGAATAGCAAAGGCAGCCCCGGCTCCCCGCTCCAATGCCTGTTGGAAAAGTCTCTTACTCCGGGCTTCATAGGATTGCATTAGTGCAGGTCTGGAAAGGTCCTAAGAAGAGATCTACCCCCTCCAAAAAAGAAAGAATCTAGTCCAACCGCACAGTTTTGGAAACTGAGGCCCGATAGGATCGTAGGTTTAGGCTGGAAGGGGCCTTAGGGGTCATCTAGTCCAACTTCATTGTTTTATGTAGGAGAAAACGCAATCCCGGATAAATGAAGCAATTGCAGCCAAGGTCACATAGATGTGTGAAGGTGGTCTTTGAACCCAGAGCGTTCCCATTCCAAAGTCAGTCTACTTTCCATGGCACGATATTCCCTTTCTTAGTTTCCTTCTTGGTAGAATGTGGAAGCTGGACTAGATCCTAAAATTGGAGATTTTAATCTAGAAAATGACCTCACAGGTTACATAGTCCAACCTCTCATTTTACACGTGAGGAAACGGGCCTAGGGAAGTTGTGACTTGTCCAAGGTCAACACACGTGGAAGAGGTGGGATCTGAACCCAATTTCTCTGTGTCCAGACACAGTACATCAACGTGTCAACTTATAGCTAATAGTTTTTCTTTTACTGAATCATTTTAAATGCAGTGGGGGAGGGGAGATACAATGGCTGTTATTAGGAAAGCTTTTTTTAAAGTTTTGTTAAAGGATCATTAGGTTGGTTTTTTTCTGTTGTTTTTTTTTTCTTAACTGAGAAATACCAGTATTCAAGTCACCTTTGATAATAGCATCAACCAAGGTTTATGAAATGGAATTCAGCAACAAGTACTTCCCTCCAGTAACAGAGTGCCCCCTAAGGGTCTTTATGGCCACAGTGATAGTAGACCTTCAGAATGGGTGGTTAAAAGAAGTCTTGCTTTAATTTTCAGTTGTATCACTGATTGTGAATTGTAAATAAATGATCTGCAAATTAATTTATTCTTTAAAATATTTCATTGTAGTTCATATTCCCATCCAGGTCACTAAATGATCTGTACTAGGAAAAAGAACAGGAACCAAAGAATAACAGGGTTCCAAAATACCTACCCATTTCCAGGGCCAACAACAACCCCCTTAACCACTCATCCAATAGTCTTTTCTCTGTCTTTATCCTCCTTTTACTACCATGCAGCTTTTGACACTGATGATCATTCCTTCCATCTGGATGCATTCCCTCCTTGGCTTTCAAAATACTTCACTGTCAGGTCATGGAATGTTTATTAAACTTTGGTCTATCTTTTTTATTCTGGGTGGATTTACTCCCCCAATGAATGGGGAGAGAGAATGGGCTCTGGGGGTCTGTTTCTGGAATGATGTTACTCCAGGTAGAGAGAAGGAGGAGGCAGCAGGGCAGAGACGATAAAGGTGTCCAGGTGGGTGAATGTGAAATG
This sequence comes from Petaurus breviceps papuanus, assembly GCF_028583685.1. Classification (NCBI taxonomy): domain Eukaryota; kingdom Metazoa; phylum Chordata; class Mammalia; order Diprotodontia; family Petauridae; genus Petaurus; species Petaurus breviceps. The sequence continues at coordinate 4,785,341 of NW_027185876.1, read as the reverse complement.
TTCTAGATACAGTGTGTTTTTAAGATTGCACTCACTCCTGATCAGTGAGTGAATAAATGCCAACTCACCAAACCCACTATATTTTTTATTACATGCAAAGCACTGTACTGAATGCTAGGGATACAAACAGAAAAAAGCATAACAGTCCTGCTCTCAGAGAGAGAAGAATAATCAGATAAGGGAAGACAATATGCAGAATGTCCCCAAAGTCTTAAAACTTAAGACTCCTATTAAATATGGTGTTTTCAGTTGCAAGTCAGATGGAATGACCCAGTGCTTCCTGGGAAACAGCAAAATGGGTGGAATGGAATCTTCCTTAGTATAATTTCTATTAATAAAACCCTACCAATTTCTGATGATGAACCTGACCATGCTAAGGACTTTGTTTTCTAGGTCTTTAGTAATAGTGGCTGCTTCAGACAAAGGCTGTGGCACCTTAGTGGGTCAGTTGCCAGTTCTCATGTCCTCCAGAATTGCTTCCCCTGAGGATAGTTGGTTGCAAGCAGGGCTGGTGGTTTTAGGCATGTTGATGGAGAAGGGGAGTTATTGCTGTTCCCAGGGCTCTTAGCCCTTCAACAGCAGTTGGTCAATAGTTAATGCATGTGTGCTCCATTTTCACAAGGAATTGGTTTGCTGGAGCTGGACTGAAAACAGGGCAACAGTATGGAGAGAGGGGAGGAGAGATTGCTGCTATTTCAAGGGTTCTTAGGCACAGAATCCTGGGTCTTATCCACTGGGGTGTGAGGGGAAAGTGGTTTGACCCTTCTGGCACATGCTATTGCCTATTTCTCAGGACTGTCTCATCTCTATGCTGATGACCATGCTTCACATGCATCCTCCCCAGATGTCTCCCATCAACCCTGATGTGTGGCACATATGGTCTCCTACCACCTCAGCTTCTTGCTCTGGAAACAACAATCCAATCAGTACTACCATTGCTTCTTGAGCAGATACAACAATTGATTAAGCTGTGACTTCACTTACCCAGACCAAAATTCCCTTCCCTGGCCACCCCCACTCACTTTTATATTTTGTCCCCCACTGTATAAGTTCCCCAAAGGCAAGAACTGACTTACTTTTGTATTTTTATCCCCAGCACCTGGCATACAGTATGCACTCGATTAATGTTTTTCATTCATCCCTTTCTAACTGTTCCTCTTCTGACTCACTGCCTCCTGTATCAGTTGGAAGGGGCCTCAGAGATCATCTGGTTGCACTAATACCTGAACAGAAACCCTCTCTGCCACAGACCTGACAAGTGGTCAACTAGCCTTCACTGAAAGACTATAAATGAGACTGAACCCTCTTCCTCTTCCACTGTTGGAAAGCTCTAATAATCAGGAGCTCTGCCATATGGAAACAAGAAAATGCCCAATATCTCTTCTTCACTATGGTCCTTCTTCCTGATGTTAAGATGTTGGAGTTCCCCAGAGTTCTGTCCTTGACTTGCATCTGATTTCAAGTACTATCTCTTCCTCTACAAACTCATATCTATCCTCTCCTTTCAATTCCTGTTATTACCACCCTATATCACTCATCACCAATTACCAATATTACCACAATCTCCCCTTTGTTTTTTTTTCTCTGTAACCCCTTCATATTGCTACCTGTGATAAGACTAATATTTACCAACCTTTCCCTGGTGCAGTTTCTTTCCTTCCACCCACATGATGGGGTTTGCCCAGACCAGGGGATTTATTCTGTGAAGTTTGGTTTCAGTCAAAGGGCCACACTTGAGGACCTAGAGGGTCACATGTTCCCCACCCCTAGCCCAGACCCTTCTTCCTTCTCTCCTTCAACGGTGATTAACTTTCCCTAAAAGGAGTCAAAACTATCCCTAGGAATCAGTTGGTTCCAGCTTTTCCAAGACAGCTTCCTGATCACCCAAGGGTATAAAAAGTTTCATCCATGTGAAGTTGCAGTCCTTCTGACTGGATTTCTGAAGACCAGGAAGGTTGCCATGTCCATCATATGCTGCCCTGATCACCAAAGTTCCCATATGGGAGTGGAAAGGCACATTTAGAGAAACTAAATACCATTATATCCTTGTTGCATAATCCTTCCTGAGTTAGAGCAAAGTAAATCTCCTTTTGTTAACTGTCCCTTGACTTTCAAGTACCTCATTTTGTGCCAACATTGAACCTGAAATAAGAGAATTCTGGCAATAGAGCCATCCCTAACACTGCCAAATTATGGAATGGAAAAGGATTTATTAAGTGCTTACATTGTGCTACGTGCTCTGACAGATAAAAAAATGGAGACCCTCCTTACACTAAAGGAGTTTCCATTCTAATTGAGGGAGACAGCACATAAGGGAAGGTTGACATTCAGTTCTTGGCACATGAGAAGGCCAAGTATTACTTAGGGAAAATAGGGCACTTTGGTGAACAAAAGCAAGACAAATGGTTCCCTACCAAGAAATTACTGGGCTCCAGAGTTAGAGCAGAGGGGTGCTCTGAGATATCTTCAGAAGCAATGGGAATGTAGAAGACCAGCATTCAGAGGAGGATAAATTGTACGTAGCTATGAGCATGAATATGACTTGGGCAAAATATTTCCCCCCCAAAATTCCATTAAATCCAAACCTGAGGACACCTTCCCGAACTGTATGTACATCTTTATGTCAGGATTGGTGAAAACCGTCCCCCATCATTCAATCAGCAGTGAATGCTCTGGGGGAGCTATAGTCACTATAGGGTTATCTTTTGTTCTATAGTTTGGGGATGATAGTAGGGCAAAGATTATTGTTTTGTGTTGGGGGCATTCTTAAGACTGTGTTCACATATCAAAATCACTGCCATTATTGGTGAAATTTAACATGTTCCTAGATCAAGTAAAAAGTCTGAAGGAAACCTTGGTCATTTGTTTTCTTTCTCTGATAAAATAAAGGGGGAAGAAAAGACACTTAGATTCAGTCACCTTTCTACTGCTTGGACCCTTTGCTACACAAGAATCACAAACCTGTCCTTGGTAACTATAGATGAAAATTACATTGGATAAATTGGTTTGGTTTGGATTTGGGTTTTTTTTTCCTGCCTTATGGAACTCAACAAGAGACCACATGGGTTAGTGAATGTAGAATGAATCTCAGAGCCAGAAAGGCTTAAACTGGTTAAGGTCTTAAGGCTGATACACATTGACTGTGGCCTTCAACAAGTCTAATATCTTAGCGCTCTAGACAACTTTCTAAGAATGTTAAATTGGAATGCTGACCTGCATTGGTTGAGATGCCCTAATCTGGGAGTTACCCTATTCCAATGAAATCAGAATTCTGGTCCCTATCCTCTATAGAAGCCAGTAAAAATATAAGCATAGACATATACCTGAAAATTTTTATATAAATGCAATTTTAATAAATAATTTCATTGGATTTAACAAATTCATTCCTGTTTTAAATGTACCAGATGATGATGAAACTGCAGGGAGAAAATGGCATGAACAAAGGCATAAAGGTAAGAAATGAATTAGAAATGTTTACCAGTGAAAGTGGTTTACTAATGGGGGAAAGAGTGATTCTATGTCACATGCAGTTTGAGTTATAAAAGACCTCAGAGGCCAGATAAGATTAGTAAAATGAAAAATGCATTTAACTAGCACAATGCCTTTCATGTAGTGGATGGTTAATTGGTTAAACTAAATACTAAAAGGGAATCAGTGAAGTCTTTTTATAAAATCAAATTAGATTCCTTTTGGAATATAAATAATTAGACCTAAATACACCTGTTTTACAAATTTAATTTTTTGCAGAGTGGACATGGAACACAGTTCTTCTGCCACTTGAAAAATTTCATTTCTTTGTGGTCACCCTTCTGGTAATAATTAATCAATCAACCAAAAACCAGAATCTAGTCGTTACTGTCTCTCAGGTACTGGGAAAAGCACTGGAGATACAAAAATAAAAGTGAAATAAGTAGTCCCTGTCTTTGATGAATTTACATTCTATCCAAAAGAGACAACATATACATATATAGGTATACATTTAAAAATACAAAATGAATGTAAATTACATTTTGGAAGGAGAGAGATATTAATAGTTGAGAGATCAGGAAAGGTTTCCTGAAGAACGTGCTTCTTAAAGCTGAGTCTTGAAAGAAACTTGGGATTCTAAGAAGGCTCAGGTGAAGTATATTTCAGGCACCAAGTGGGGAAAGCCATTCCAAGGACTGGATAGTGTAAGAAACAATAAGAACAGTCAGTCAACAAGCATTTATTGAGTGTCTACTGTGTGCTGGGCACTGTGCTAAGTGCTTGGGATACAATAAAAAAAAAAAGGAAAAAGATAGCCCCTGCACTTAAGGTGGGGGAACAATGTGGGAAAAACTAGGTCCAAACAAGAAATAAAATAAACTGGAAATAATCATTAGCATTTTAAGAGGGATGAGAAAAGGCTTCTCATGGAAGCTGGGAGTTTACTTGTGACTTAAAGGAAGCCAAGAGGCAAAGATGAGGAGGGAGAGATTTCCAGGCATGGAGGACAGCCAGTGAAAATAACCATTAGGTTAATGCAGTATTTAATTCAAAGAACAACAGAGTTGTTCTGACGTCTGACTTCTGTTAGTGTCAATGGATAGCAGCGACATGGAATGGAAGTGGGGTGGTGGGGTGGTAAGAAGACTGGAAAGGTAGGAGGGGACCAAGTTATAAAGGCCTAAATAGAGGATTTCATTTTTGATCTTGAAGGTGATAGGGAGTTTGGAATTGACTGAATGAGGGGATGAGAGGGGAGATGACACGGACAGACCTTTACTTTTGACAGCTGAGAGTAAAGGATGTTCTGTACAGTGGAGAGAGACTTGTGTCGGTGGGACCAACCAGAAGGCTATTGCAATAGGTTCCAAAGTAAGTTTTCTAAAGCTCAGGTCTGACCACCTCACTTTCCTAGTCAATAAACTCCAGTGACTCCATATCACCTCCAAGATTAAGTATAAAATAAATCAGAGCAGCCCAGTGGACAGAAGGCTGGGCCTGAAGTCAGGAAGACATCAAATATAACCTCAGAAGCTTACTGCTTGTGTGACCCAAGGCAAGTCACTTCACCCTGTTTGTCTCCGTTTCCTCATCTATAAAATGAGCTAGAGAAGGAAATGGCAAATCACTCTAGTATCTTGCCAAGAAAATCCCAAATGGGGTTACAAAGAGTTAGACACAACTGAAAAATGGCAACTAAAACATAACAGCGTTTTCCACCACCAGGCTTTTGATTTACCCTCTACCTAGAATCCTCTAGCCCCACCCCATTCCAGCAGTTCAAATACCTCCTACTGGTACTTTAAGTCTCAGGTCATATCTCTCCTCCAAGAAACTTTTCCTGAAATCTAAGAATTGAGGTGGATGGTGTTTGCCTCCTCTGAATTTTCTTTCAGATCTATTTTTCTCCTAGCTATTTACCTGTGTATCTTAACTTCCCAATTAGACTATAAACTCCTTGAAGGAAGGGGATTGTGCCTTGAGCCTTATTTATGAGTATTTCATCAGTACTGTCTAGCACACCTAGGAAGAACTCAGAGGCTAAATTGGTATATTGGCTTCAGTTTGGAAGAGAGAATCTGCTTTCATTTCCAGTCCATTGCTTACCTCTCCACCAGACCATACTGCTTCAGTGTTATTTTTGCAGTGATTTCTATTGATGAATATGAGACATGGATGGGAAAAGTGTATTTAGCTAGCTCATTAAACTAACCAAGTCTAGAATAGAAAATCTATCTGACATATAATTCTGATTTCAGAAAAAAAAAACATATTATGAAAAATGTTACATTTTATTTCACACAGAGAACTTCCAATGGTAAACACTATTTCCATTTCATAAATTCAAAACTATTTAATGAATTGTCCAGGCATAAACTTACTCCCCCATGAAAGAGTCACACAGAAAATGACTAAGAGTAAGGCTGCCAATAATCATGTGTATAAACACAATTTGATCTCTATCTAAGAAATTATTTCCATTCCAAATTATGGTTAGAAAATGTTTTTCATATTTAATGTTATTGTCAAGAAAATATTATAACATATATTTACGCAGTAAGAACCAACTGTGGTTACATAGTCAAAATCAATTATGAAATACAACCTTGAACATCTGGCTGGAAGTCAAGTCCACCCAAAAACATATCAGTGCCCACTATGAGCCAGGAACTCTGCTGAGCACTGGGGTTACTCAGGGTGAGACTCAGCAGTTGACTCTCTATCCTTAATTCACCTGAGTTCAGATGTTGGCACAGTCATTATCCAATACAAGATCATCTTCCATTGTTCCCTGCTCCACCCAACACCACATCTGTGGCAACAAAGCCCTGCAGAACTGAAGGATTCTTGAAGGTGTGAACCTACTTTTATGGTATTTAATCCTATACTAATGTGTTTGAGAAGGACAATAGCAATGAGAAAATGATGTACAGGACACTGTCTTAAGCACTATATGAAATACAATAAAAGAAGATAAGTTCTAGCCACATATTCTATGAATTGGATATGCGAGTGGTCATTTCCTGAGGATCCAGCACTCCTGTCAGGAACTCCCCCTACCTCTTTTCTCCATAACTTAGGGTTTTAGTGAGTTACCCTTGGGCACTGAGCAGTGAAGCTCATACAGTCACATAGCTAATATGTGTCAGAGGCAGAATTTGAACCCAGGTCTTCCTGACTCCAAAGTCAGGTCTCTTTCTACCACCTCAGTTATAGATACCATTCACGTATAGGTAAAAGAAAAAAAGAAAAAGAGGTACTTTCTTTTTTTCAAAAGCAGAAGCAAAAATAGAACAAGTGAAATCCTGTGTTTATTTTTAAAGAATTTACATCTTTTTCAGGCACAGCTAGATGTCTCTCTCATCAGCCCCGGGTCAGGAGGACCTGAATTCAAAGCTGGCCTCAGACACTTACTAGCAGTGTAAGGGTAAGTCACTTAACCCTGTTTATACCTTTTATTCCCCCTTTTTTGGAGGGGGGAAGGGAGGGCAATTGGTGTTAAGTGACTTGCCCAAGGTCACACGGCTAGTAAGTGTTAAGTGTCTGAGGTCACGTTTGAACTCAGGTCCTCCAGACTTCAGGGCCAGTGCTCTCTCTATTCAGCTGCCCCGGTTTACACTTTTTAAAAAATAAATTGTATCTCTTAACAATTTCAACTGCTGCATTTGCCACAACCATTTAAATTTCCTATGTTGCTTATTTAAGAAAGTTCTGCTTATTTTGATGATATTTGTAGAGGCCTTAGCACAGTGCTTAGAACATAGGAAGTGCTATATAAATATTAGCTATTCACAATAACAACAACAATATTTACCTGAATTTGTTTATTGTTCACTAATTTAGAAAGGGTTATTTTGGTCCCAGGATTTCTCTTTTGTGCAGTAGGCATTTAATATATCTTCTTTGAATTTTTCTCATTACTCTCTCAAAGGATGAAGTTTCTGTGATTCAACAGTGCCCCTGTTGGCCAGGAGGCCAAACTAGAGTAAGTTCGGTAGGAAAAGGAGGAATTGCTTAGTTAATGTCAGGGAAGACACAGGGCTGGAATTAGCCTCTATATAATTGCTTGAGGTCCACAGGGAACTGTCCCCACAGCAACCAAAGCATTCTATTGTCTTTTCCTTGAAAGCCTAGAGCATTTGGTGATTCACCAGTTCCTCTCTTATATTAGCTTTACTTGCCTCTACCTTCCCACCTCTCAGAGAAAGTCTAATAATACAGCAGCCAGGTGGAGGCAGTAAATTGGTGTTAGACCTAAATTCACTTTCAACTCCATTAATGACATTAAAAAGAGAGTACTAAGACTAGAAAGTTCGTGAAGACCTGATATGCAAAACTGGCTACAGCTTGACTTCTCAAAGCCACAATTTATAATATTCTTTTCCTCTTAAAAAAAATCCCAAAAGGCTTAAATGGAGAGGTTTATTGAATGCATATTTATTCATGATTTAGAAACTTCTTTCTGTGGGGAATGGGATTATATTCATTAGTTCTTCCTGGAGGAAATAATTAACAGAAAAAAAAGAATGATGAGCAAAAAGTACTAAAGATTAAGAAAATCATCAGAAATAGCAATTAAGCAGATATGATATCCTTGCTGATCAATTACAACCCATGACTTTTCCTTTTAGTTACATTGTTCTTCATGGTTGATTTTTTAAATTAATTTTTTGTATTTATCAAGCATCTTTTTCTCCCTCCCTCCCTCCTTTCCTCCCTCCTTCCCTCCCCCGCCCCCCCCTCTCTCTTTCTCTCTCTCTGTCACACACACATACAAACCCCAAAACAAAGTAAAGCAAAACAAAACTTTCATTGTTAAGAAAAACAGATTCCCATGTTGGTCCTAACCAAAAATGTTTAGCTCGTTCTGCAGATTTTGTTCCTCACCTCTCATTCAAGAGGTGGGTAGCACTCTTTATCATGTGTCCTCTGGAATCACAGTTGATCAAGGCACTGATCCAAGGCTACCATGTTGTTGTTTTTGTACAAACCATTCCCCCGGGTTCTGCTTGTTCACTTGGAGTCAGTAGATTTACAGCTGCCATTCAGGCTCTCATTGGACGGCTCATTTGAATGAAAAAGACAAGGAATGTTTGCTACTTCTTTTGACAGGAGAGAACCTTTGTTTCTGTGAATTATTTTTCTCTTTTTACAGAATATGGTTTAACATTTCAAAGAGCCTTCAGGAAATGTGGCTGAAAACCTAAATGCTTTCTTTAGTGTTCTCCAGTCTATTTCCCCTTCCAAACCAAGTTTAAGATTCATTCCTATCTATATTTTTATAACAACATCTTGGAAGTCTGACTTTTATTTTAAAGGTAGCTATAATTTGATAGCATAAGGGCATAGATTTAGAGCTGAAAGAGACTATCTAGTCCAACCCTTTTACAGATTAGGAACTAGGACCCAGAAAGGTTAGGAAATTACCAAAGTCACACAGATATACACATGCATGCATGCGTGCATACACACACATTCATGATTGCACATGTGCACACATACACATGCATGTGTGTCAATGTGTGTATGTATCAAAGCCTCCTATATATTTAAATTGAAATAAATGTAATCCCAGGTGGAATGATAACTCTGAACTGACCTCCAAGCCAGGAATATCTGGGTTCTAGTCCTGATATACACATATTGACTCTATGACCTTCATTAAGTCATTTAACCAACCTTTCAGTATTCCCTGGCAATGTTCTAAGATTATAAATTACAGGGAAGAGTTTAATCTGTACTGGCATAGAGATTTTTTTTCACCAGGTATTCCTTATATCAAAGAAATCACAGATCTAGACCAAATGTAATTCCTTGAGTTTGTTGGATGGCGATAGGATGGCCCTCAGCTAGGCTGTGTCACATTTTATTAAGAAACCAATTCAGGCAAGCTTGTCTTGGACATAGATGAATGGACTGAATGTAATGGGTGATAAGTGAGCTTGAAGGCTGAAGGATGAGAGCCTCAGGGTTTCACTGAAGGACATTTTTCTCATCCACTTGTTTTCCAGTGCTTAGCACAGTGCCCCTCCTCCCATCCCCCCACCCCCACGTAGGTACTTAAAAATTGCTTGCTAGCTTTTAGACTTGGATTGACTCTATTCCCTCCCTATGTATCAACAACCATCCTGGTCACAGGAACAGAAACTTCAAAGTACAAGGGAGACTGCCTGGAATGAACCCCAGGGGAAGGACAGTATGAGTGAGGATAAAGAAAAAGGGAAAGTCTGTAACCTTGGGCAGTCCAGTATAGAAATGTTTTCATTTACAATTGTCATAGTTAAGCTTTAATAAGTAGCATAGTGGATAGAGTCCTGGGCTTGGATTCAGGAAGACTCATCTTCCTGAGTTCAAATCTGGCTGCAGACGGTTACTAGCTGTGTGTCCCCAGGCAAGTCACTTCATCCTGTTTGCCTCAGTTTCCTCTTCTATAAAATAAACTGAAGAAGGAAATGGCAAACCAGTCCAGTACCTTTGCCAAGAAAACCCCAAATGGGGCCACAAAGAGTCAGACCAACTGAACAACAGCAGCAGCAAAGCTTTACAGTAATCAATCAATAAGGACTTTTTAAACACCTAAACTATACTAGGTGTTGGGAATACAAAGGCAAAAATGAAACAATAAAGCTTAGATTCAACCTGGAAACAAAATACATACATACACACACATATACACACACACACACACAGAGAATTTAGTAAAAACATAATTTTAAAAACCCTATAATTTGCTTATTAGCCCAACTTTTTAAAACATTTAATAAATTCCATGATTGTGTTTAGAAAACCATAATTAAAACTAAGGTTTATTTCTGACCTTGTCACTCTTTCTTACCAACAAAACCAAGAATGTTTTTCAGTGTCTGGAAATAGTTAAGCTTTTGCAGAACCATCTTTGTTCTCTTCTGTAAGTTTTTTTTTTTAAAGGAGTATTAACAATCTTCAAAAAAGAATTATTGGGAAAATCATTTTGAAGTTTGAGACATGTTGTGAAAACAAACTTCAACCTTTTCTATCCTAGCACTAAAGAATTAGCTTCAATGTACAGAGTAAAGGTTGCATGTTACATAGTGTGACTTGGAATAGCTGCAAACTAATTTAGGAAAAAACACAAACCAAAAACCTCCTTGTAATTTAATTCCAAACTGAACTTTTTTTTTTAAGGTTCTCACATAGAAATATATGTAGAGGGTGTTTCTGCATGTACATTTCATTGAATACAGAATGCAGAATCACTTGTTACTAACAGATATCTATGGGTATATATATATGTATGTATGCATGCATGTATGTATGTATTCATAGTGTGTGAACATATATATTTGTGTGCATGTATGCAAAAATAGAAATGTGACAATTATCAACATACTACTGATCACAGAGTAAACAAGGGCAAACTTCAAACCTTGCAAAAAGTAATAACTTTCCTCCCAAACATTTTCATAATATTAAAAATAACTCTGGACTTGAAGCTTTACTATAAAAATCCACATATAATCCAATTTAAAAAAAATTAATTTAATTGTTATACCTGAATTATCTAGTATATTTTTCCACTTACTATTTTTTAAATGCTAGATTTTCCTCCAAATATCTGATATAAAGATTTAACTTAGAACAGTGAAATTTTGAATGTTACTGTTCAGACTTCTACCTAAAAGCCAGTTGCTGCTGAATAACCATATTTCCCCCCTGCATTTCCAGGTTCTTATAAACAGTATTAAAATGATCTTCTAGTAATGTAGAATAATTAGTTTGAACCATTGTTAATAAAAAACCTTTAGCATGATATGGGTTTGATCTTTCAGTTCTGAGCAGGGGAGAAAAAGTCCTATAACTATGAGTTCCCAACAACAATTCAAAATAGATGCAATAAGAAACTAGTAAAGCATGATTTCTATGAGCTTTCATTGAAGAAAGTTTTTTTTTTCATTGAATACAAAGCAGACTTACTAATAAGAAAAACCTTTTTTCCCCATGTACAATATATGGCAGCCTCATAATTACATACCCAGAGGTTGCTGAAATCCAAAAAGAACAAAGCTTCTAAACAAAGTCCATTGCACTCACCAAGACTGCCTGGAGGCTTTTGGAGTTTTATGTCTCTGTTTACTCTAGGATTCAATTAAATAAATGCATATTTAAGGTATGAATCACAGCTATGCTTGATACACACATTCTACAGAGAGAAACAGGAGAGCATATATCTTCCTAAACGATGTATGTTAAAGGAACTTTGCTTACATCCATGGACCTGAACATTTGGTTTATTTCCAAAATACAGTTGTTTAAAAGTATCATAACACACCCATGAAAGGGAAAAGCATCACAGAGGGATTGACACAAATGTCACATTCCTAATTTTGCTCCTTGAATCCTTTCTAAAGGTAGATTCTGCCCATGCTGTCTCCTCATGGTCCCAGAGCTCCTGAAGCCTATGACAGCCTAGCCTAGGTTCTGGCAGGTGCTGCCTAAGTGGAAAGGCTTAAATATAGCCCAATGATGATCTGTGTGGCTAAAACTTGCCCAAGAACCAGCCTATTTAGGGCAGAAAGACTGATCACCAAACTTTTGGCTACTGGTTGATGGAATTTCTCCCTTCAGAGTACTCACAAAGACTGTCTTCTGAGGCTTGCAACCTGAGAAAATATAAGCATGTATGACATCAAGAAGGAGATTTGAAATGCTGAAGTATTTTTTTATAAAGGTGTGGTAGATTAAATCGTGTCTGACTTGAAGTTAGGAAGACCGGAGTTCAAATCCCACCTCTGACATGTACTAGCTATGTGATCAAGGGCAGGTCACTGACCTTTTTAAGCCTCAGTTTTCTCATCTGTAAAATGGGGATGATATTAGTTGTAGCATCTATGTCTCAGGGCTACTGTGAGGTTCAAATGAGAACTATTTTTCAGACTTTAAAATGATAATTGTTATTAATTAAGTGAATGGGCCATATTGCCCCTATCACTTGAGTAACATGGATTGGTTATATGATATCCTCTCTGTGTTCTGCAGCAAAGTACCCATTAAACAACAAGCTATGTTACCATGTATTACCACATTACTGTGTATCAAGCACTATTCTAGGAGCTAGGGTTTACAAATAGAAAAATGAGAAAATCCCTGCCCTCAAGGAGCACACAGGATTATCTGGAGATATAGTACATGGCAGGGACAGTACCTTGGTGCAGTCACAGGAACTGTGGAGCCAAGTTACAGGGCATATGTCCTTAGACCCTTTCAAGAAATCAAGTGGTAATCTTGATTTCATTATTGTTCTGGGGATGCCCTGTTGCATGGATCCTGGTGTCTTAGTGGATAACTACTAGATGGAATGAAATGTGTTCTTCCACCAGCTAGAGGTAGAAGGCTTAAAGTGAGGATTTACTTGTTGGCCTTTTAATCCTGTCAGCTCTTCCTCAGGGTTAGTCCCAGATCTCTCATCAATTAATATACCATCCCACTTAAAGTTGTTCAGTCATTTTTCATTTTCAGTCTTGTCTAACTCTTTGTGATTCCATTTGGGGTTTTCTTGGCAAAGATACTAGAGTGGTTTGCCATTTTGCAAATGAGGAAAATGAGGCAAACATGGTTAAGTGATTTGTCCAGGGTCACACAGTAAGTCTCTGAGGTGGGATTTGAACTTTGGAAGATGAGTCTTCCTGACTTCAGGTCCTGTGCTCTATCTACTATGCCACCTAGCTAGTAAGTGTCTGAGGTCCATTTGAACTCAGGTCTTTCTGACTCAGGGCAACTAGGTGGCACAATGGATAGAGGTTGGGCCTGGAGTCAAGAAGACTGGAGTCCAGTGTCTCTACTATCCAGTATCTCTGCCAAGAAAATCCCAAATTAGGTCACAGAGAGTCAGACATGACTGAAACATACAACTTCCTGACTCCAGGCCCAACACATTATCCACTGTACCACCTAGCTGTCCCTCTCACTTAAAGAAACTAATAGAGAAAAAAAAAACATGGTGGCCCTGATGTCTGTTTCAGGTGTTGTTCAGTGGACCACTCTTCCCAGCTCTCCTCAAGGTGTGAACATATCTATTGAATTAATCAGTGAGATAAGGGCATTGAACTAAGTGCAAACAAACTAGCTAGCTAAGTTGGGGAAAGAATGAACCAATCCCTATAGGATTTATATAAAGTAGCAAAGCAGTCTGGAACCTAGGCATTCAAGTGTCTGACCAGTATTCCAGGGGCAAGGCAAAAGAGAGCAATTCCAGTCATGCCCTGGTTAGGGAATTGCTTGGTAAAGGGGAGGAGGGAAGAGTCTCTTTCTTCTCCCTGCCCTCCCTTGACTGGGACTGCTCTTGTGAACTTCAAAGGGTCAAAAGATTTGGACTTCTCATTAGCATCTAGCAGTGTTCTGGAAAAACTAACATCAATGTCTTTATCAGGAGTCAAGAACAAACTAAATGTATTGAGGAAAGGTAGTCTCTGAATTCTAGAGGATCCCAATAGAAAGCTCCCCATGCCCAGAAAGAACTTTGTGAGAACCCCAGGAAGAGGAAGAAAGGACTCTAGCAAAAGTCTTTCCCAGAACCCTTTGCTGCATCCATCACATTCTTTAAGCGTGAGCCCATTTTCCCCTAGACTTTGTATGGGTATGATATATCCCAGTTGGGCACCAGGAGGTAAGGAGGAGAGGAGGTTAGAAGATCCTTTGTACCACCTGTTCCTACTATATCCATTTCTAAAAGCTAATTAAGCCTGGATGGCTATTTTATATGAACTGGTAATCAATAGGGGAGTGGAGGGTGGGATATGAGTGATAGTACTAGGAAAAACCACTTCCAGACATAAGGGGTTTCTCCCTAGCACTTTCACTGGGAGATGTGTACCCACTCTCTGGGGGCCCAACTTGCCAGTGCAAGTGGGAGCTGGGACAGTAGCCACAGTGCCTCAACTACCTAAAAAAACTCAGGTCATGTCACTTCCTGCATAAAACCATTCTTGATTCCCTCAACAGATAGTACTATTGCTCCAAATAAAATGACATTAAATGTGCCTTGTAAATAGTTTGTATATATATATGTGTATAAAGGGGCAGTGTAGCGAGATGAATTAGAATGGAAGCTAGGAAGATCTGAGTTTAAGCCTGGCTTCACATAAAGGCTGTGTGATCCTAGGCAACATCTCTGGGCCCTCAATCTACTAGGAAGACTCTAAACTGTATTGAGAGGTGTTTCCCCCACTGGGAGTTCCAAAAATCCAAGGTCCACACCCTGTCCTTATCTGTTATATGTGCATACCTTCTCTCCTACCCTAGAAAGCAGGGTTAGTTTGTTTTGTAGAGAGCAGGGGCTGTTTCATTTTGTCTAAGTATCCCCAAACACTTAGAAGAGTGCTTGATACACACTAGGCACTTAATAAATGCTTGCTGACTGATTTCTACACATTTCTCCGAATTTCACAATTACTGGTAAAGTATCTCTCCTCATTAGCCAAAGGAAACTTTTTGTTTTTTAAGATAACCGTGCAAGGGAAAATACCAGAAGGCTTTGATCTCTTATGATCTATCATCTGTGATTTGGAGAGTCACCCTAGCACCTGGAAGAGTCAGAAGAGGTTAAAGAGTCTCACGTTGCTCATGAGGTTTGCTAATTAGGAAGCCTCATGGCTCTTCAACCAAATCCCTTCCTCCACCCAAATTACTTAGTAGAGTAAAATGGGCATTGCCCACACATTGAAAGACTGACAGCTTACCACACGGACAGAAGCCACTTCTACAGAATTCTTTTCCCTACTAAAGGCTTTCCTTGAGTGGAAGTGGGCCATAGCATCACCGCTCATTCACCGTTTGACCTTGAGTAGGCCTACCATTCAAGTGCTCCCTTGATCAGACCTTTCCTCCCAGGAGATTGGGAAGAATTCTGAATAATCTGTTTAAATGCCTGGAACTCTCTGGCTTTTCACATAGGCCTTTTGGCTTCCCTGTCTTCCTTTGAGTCCCAGTTCTACTTTTTGCATTAAGCCTTTCCCAGCCCTCTTTAACCTTATATCTCCTTTGCTCTGCAGGTATTTTAATTTATCTTGTATATAGCCTCTTTTTATATAATTGTTAGAATTGTCTCCCCTATTAGGCTATAAGGTCCCGGAGAGCAGAGATTGTTTTTTACCTTTCCTTGTATTCCCTGGACTTAGTGTAGCACCTGTCACACAGTAAGGACTTAATAAATGCTTCTTGACTTGAATTGTTAACTGGTTTGTTTGTTTTTTTAATAGTCAAGATTTAATTACGAGGTAATTACGAATGGGCCAACTGTGGTGTATCTAACTGACCAGGTTGTCTTCCTATCTTGAAGTTTGTAATGTGACCCACAAGAGTTTCATTCAGTTCTAAGCCTCATTTTCTCCTATTGACAGAAAAAGAAAATACAGCATGAGAATACTGAATGTTCATATTATTTGGGGAGAGATTTACAGATATTAATCTCTATCTGTGAAGAATATAGGAGGTAATCCTTATTTATTTGGGGGCCACCTTAAAAATGCTTATAAGGTTTAATTAAGTACAATAAAATACACTCAAAATCCTTCAGCATTCAAATGGATCTGGGATTTCACTGATTTGGGAGTTCCTCAAGGATGAAGATCACAACCTACCCATACCTGCCCCATCTTATGACCATGACTTTCTGCAAGTTTGATACATGTACCTGTCTACCCAGCAGTCTATCTCACTTTCTCCTTCCCACAAAGACCCATGGAGCACTTTCTCTTGTCTTCATCCTTATCCCTTTCCTACCTATTCTGCTCCAGGGACATCTTCATAGCATGTTGCCTCCATTCTGATAATATCTCCATATGCCCTCACCTTGGACTTAGCCCCTGGCATGTTAGGCTCTACCAAGTGAGCTTTTGCTTCATTTGCTGGGACTCATGACTCTATATATAATTTCTCAGTCCCTGTTGTCTTCCTCCATTAAAATGTAAGCTCCTTGAGGGCAGAGACTATCCTGCAAGTTTGTATTTCCAGCATTTAGCATCTTGCCTGGAGGACAGTAAGCACTCAATACATATTTTTCTATTTATTTTACCACCTCTTTACTTGGTGACATCTTCTATTACTGTTCTTTGAAGTTCCTTTTTGGTTATATATTACAGCCTATTCACACTCACCATGTGCCCCTCCACTGCCCTCTGACATTCATTTTTAATTCTTTGGAGATTGTTATATTCCATATGTCATTGCTATGCAACAGCATCAACAGAAAATTGATATTAAAAAGATAGACCTTGGTTTCCATGGAAAGCTGAGTCATTAAAAGAACTTGACAATTTCCCAAAGGTAATTGCCGAGTCTCCTCTTTCATTACAATTCCAGTCACGGATTGGCCAAAAATAGGTCCAAGGCCATACCCCACTTGGTCATTGTTTGGGCTCCCATTGGCTCAGAGTGAATGTAAATAGCAATTGTTTCTGTTTTGGCCAGAAACCCTGAGGGTCTTCCCCTCCCAGATTTTTTTTGGGGGGGGGACTGGATAAAAGAGGCCATTCTCAGTCTCATTTCTTACCTAGTTTAATCACTGATTGGGCATTGCCTCTGTCAGACTGAGACCTGATAAAAACCTAAGCTTAAAAAATGCCAGGTTTCCTCTTGCCTCCAGGGTCAGCTCCAGTCATCCACATCTATATCTTGCTACTAGAGTCAGATTTCGGGGAAGAACTGAATGAGGCTGGTGACTTAGCATAGCCCTTCCTCACTTAAATCCAGTTCACTTGCACAATCTCTCGGCTGTCCTGGTCAGCTTCCAGAACAAAAGACAAATGACAAACAACAATAACAAGGCCCAAATGATCTACAATTCTGTCTCAGATTACATTCTAATGTACAAGTGCTGTGAGTTGTCCACCCAAACGCTTATCATAATCTAGGCAATAGACATTTTTTCATCCACTCGGGTGGTTGTGGTGGTGGTTGTTTTTTCCAAAATTGCCAGTCGGACCAAACTCTTTTGAATTGCTACTAATCTTTTCCTGAGGGCCTTATAATATTCCAGGCTTTGATGTAACCGTTGCAATGTCATCCACTAATAGGAGCATATGGGAAACCTCACCCCCATAGAGAATTCTGTTTTAACTTGGTCTTTGTGGCAACAGCTTTGCCAGGCACACACCTTAATGTTTTATTCCTTGCCTAATGTTTATAACCACAGGTTTGTGGAACAGAGGGGTTTTTTTTTTGTTTGTTTGTTAGAAATCTTTAAAGGAGGCCTATTTTGCTCTACTGAATCAAATGCTTTTTCTTCTATTTTCTGTCTTTTTTTCCATTTCATCTTTAAATGCCTTTCAGATGACCATTTAGTTGGATGTCTTGCAAAGCTTTCTTTAAATTGGTTTTACTCTCTGCTACTACTCTTTGATTTAGGTGACATTGTTCTTAATCATTTACCAACCTTCCTGACTTCCCTTCACAAGATGGTTTTTACAAACCAGTTATTCTAATGAGTAGTGTCTTTCATCACCAATCTCTCACTATTTGGTAAAGTCAAATGTTTGCTGACTAAGGTGCTTTCTAGTCTTTTTTGGTCTCCTTGAATTAATAGATTTATTTCAGTTAAACTTATCCATAAAATTATTATAATTTGTGTCAATGCCATTTCTGTTGTTCATTTCCATTTTTCATTGCTAATTAGTCATTTAAATAGCTTGACATCGAGTTGTTTCAGTTATATCTTTTTCTTTTTAATATTCTTTCTTCTTGGTTCTAAAAATTCTGATCTTTACCCTGAAAGGCTGAAGGTTTGACTATGCATAGAAAACTGATTCAAGGATAACTCCCATATTAATAACAAATCTTTCCCCATCTGTTAAAATACAATTGATTTCATTTTTTCATGGTGCTAACCACGTCCAGCACTTACTCATTCTTTTCTCAAAGAAAGTGTTCAAGATATAAAGCCATGAGGTATTTCATTAGTCTATAAATCTTGGTCTGTTTCATTCCTTGTCTCTGAACCATACTTTCCAATATATCTCCTGCCATTCTTATCTTTCCCTAATTGTGCATTGGATTCACTATCTGATATGATATGTATATGTCATATTCACATATCATATGATATTCACAATCAAATGTGCTGTTATCAATACAGAGAATATCAGTTCTTACATAGCAGAGAACACCCTAACACTCTTGTTCTCCTTTGCTGTAGGATGAGTGTTTCCTCTCCTTTTCCCTAAAGACTTAGTCAAGGTATATAATCTTAGGAGAGGTAGCATGCTGTTGAATGAATCAAGTGCTATTTCATTCTAGGGTATAACTCCCCCCTGTCACTTATTACCAATGTGATGGTAGGCACCATCATTTAACCTATCTGAAATTATTGGTAAGTTGCTATTTGGGAAGATCTGACCTCAAGGAAATCACAGGTTATTAGCATGACTTTTATTTACTTCAAAGGTCAACACCCTAGGAAATTATTTTGTTATATTTGTTCAAAAATGTTTATTAAGCATCTATGCTTTATAAGGTAGAAACTGCAAGGGGATAGAAAGAAAAAGAAATGAAACTCTTTGCTAATTTCCTTCTTACTCCCTCAGACACAAAGATTTTTACCTGGAGCAAGATGGGTTGGTGGAAGGTGTGTAGAAAATGCATGTCCTTAGAAGTGATCCCAGAAACTCAAGGTGAAGCTTTTACTGGCAATCCTTTCCCTGTTTCTCTCCTGAAGAATTCAAATGTCTGGGAAGGGAAACGATAGTAATGGTGATAGTAACAGACAACTGGGATTTAGGATATAAACTGGCAGTCAAGACTTAATCTTGTGATTTTTCTTTTCTGCTCATATAAATAAGAAAAATGGTAGCAAGACTATGAAGAACGCAGTGTCAGAGATAGCAAGCCAAGGGTAAACCTTTAGTTCACAGCAAGAAGAAATGTGGCCTCGTTTGGAAATTGAATTGACCTTAACTCTGGAAGGAACTTTAGCCCCAGGAGGGATTGTTCTTGAAGATAAAATTCAGAAGGAGTTAGAAATATGCATTCTGAACAATCAAGAATGTTCAGGAAAAGTGGGGGCACCTGATGGGAATGATGTCCCTTTTCAGATCTACCAGATTCCAAAGTATCTGGTAAGAATGAAAAGTAAATCAACGGAACAGATTAGATAAATTCAAATTAGAAAGAAACACATAGACTAGTATTTGATAAATATAAGATCATAAAAACACTGGGGAAAGAATTCATTGTTCAGCAAACATATGGAAAAAATTAGATAACAATAAAGTGAAAAATTAAATTGGATCGATCTCTCATACTCATATTAAAATAAATTCTCATGGGATCAATGCTCTAAATCTAAAAATATATCACAAAAAATTAGAAGATAATGCAATGTTAGACATCATAGGCTTCTATACTTTTGTGATTTCACTGATGTAAGTATTCCTTGCAATGAAGCATATTACATCCTATCCACGATGACACCTCTGGGACTCTTGTCCATGTCCTCTCATTCAGCTGCCACAGAGGATTCAACCAACGTGCTACGGACTTTACCTTTGTATGGATGCCAGTGAAGGACACTGGTGTCTACTGATTTCCAATTTGATCTCAATATATAACCTGTATGCATTATCAGATATGGCTAGTGGGGGTACTTGTCTCTTTGCATCTGTAACCTTTAACATGTTTGATTTTTTTTTTTTTGGCCTGTCTTTTATTTTACAGAATCATAGACCTTGCGATTTGGAAGGAACATCAGTGATTATCTAGTCCAATGCATATAGAAAAGAATCCCCCCCTCAAAAAAGAAAAGAATTCCCCACTATACAATGTCCAACAAACAGTCATACAGCCTCAATTGGAAGATGTCCAAGGAGGAGAACACTTCTTGAGGCAGTCCACTCCTCTTTTAAATGACTCTAAATTTTAGAACATTTTCCTGGTCTAAATTTGCCTTTTTTGCAACTTCTAATGATTGTCTCTGGTTCTGTTCTCAGGAATCAAACAGAACAAATCTAATCCCTCTTCCACACGACATCCCTTCAAACACTTGAAGATCACTTATTATTTCTCCCTCCTCCTTCCCCCATCTTATCTTCTCCAGGCTAAACATGTCCAGTTATTTGCAGCAAACCTTATATTTCATGGACTCAAAACCTTTCACCATCATGCCCTCTTCCAAATACTCTACAGGTTTAAAAAGTCCTTTCTTCATCTAGACTTTGTGGGGTAAATAGTATAAACATGCCCTCACTTATCCCCATCTTATGAAGATTATGAGACTTGGTTGTGATCCCACAGTTACTAAGTTTTGCAACTGGGATTCAAACTCAGATCCAATGATGGCATGATAATGAACCACTCAACACTTATTTTGCTTTGGTTCTCTCTCCCAAGAATTATCTTTGCCTTCTGATGATTCATTTGAGGATCAGTTGAGGGAACTGGAGATGTTTATCTTGGAGAACAGATGACTTGGTCAGAGGGAGATGTTGGGGATGAGGGAGGTGGGGCAAGAGAAGTTTCTTAAGTATTTGTAAGGTTGTCATGTGAAATAGTCTAATGACTTGTTCTGTGTGGCCTCAGCAAACAGAACTAGGAACAGCTGGAAGTTTCAGAAAGACGGATTTTGCAAGGTAAGGAAAACTTTGTAACAATCAGCATTATTCAGAAGTAGAATGTGCAACCTCAGAAGGCAATTCGTCCCTCACCCTAGAGGTCTTTAAGCAAAGCATAGGTGACCAATTGGATGATATATTGTAGAAGAAAATCCTGTTCACTTGTGAGATAAGCTAGATCACCTCTGATCTCTCATCCAACTCTGAGGTCTGATGGCTAGATAATAGCTCAATTCAGAATGAACTACAATCTCGGGAAATCCTTAAATTCCACAGTTCAAACTTGACAAGTGAGAAGACTGACCACAAGTCTTGAAAAGAATACCAAGAATTGTGTTTGCTTTTGTTATAATCCCCTGTGAGCTATTAGGAGAAACACCTAATCGATCCCTCCTATCCTAAGGTAGGCAAACACTAACGTTCCAGAAAGATAAGAGTTCTTCATTTCATTGGCATTCTGAAACATTTCTTTGCGCCACAATCTTTTAATAGTTTTTTTTTACTGCGTCTTGTAGAGGGGTAGTTATATTTGGACCCATTAAAAAAAAAAAGAAAAGCAGTTTACCTTGAAAATTGCTTGCTTGTAAAAGAGTTGACTAGAAACAATTCCCTACATTTTTGCCTTTGGGAAGGAATGTTGATAGGTTGAAACCACCAGTTTATACAAATTGAGATTAGCAGAGCTGAAAGGAACCTTAGAGTTCATCCTGTGTAATGTCCTCACTTTATAGATTAGGAAGCTAAGGTCCAAAGAGGGGCACTTGCATGCCCCAGATCACATAGCTAGTAAGTAGAAAAACCAGCACTAGAATTCATGTTTCCTAATAGCTGATTTTCTAGCACACCATCACCACTGGAATGAATTAATTTGTATGTTAGAGATCTATAAATAAGTACCCTTCCCTTTTCCTTTCTCTGTTGTAAAATAACTTTCTTTATATCAGTTTTCCTTCAGGTTTGTAATCCAATGTGTAGAGCCTTAAAGCAGGAAAAGTAGGTCAAAGCTCCATGTATGGCTGAATTCAGAGGGCACCAAATTGGCAGCTATGAGTCCACAAAAGGGAAGGTGACCTGGGAGGTAAAGGATCCCCCAAACTCTTGGCTCTTTCTGCAAATCTCTTTTGTCCATCACTGTCTTTTCTTTAGAGTCTGAGAAGTCAGATCCAGGTACCTCCTTTTCCCCTGTGATTCTAAAATTCTGAATGCCTTTTAACCTACCAAGTTGAGACTGGTATGGACCTTGGAGAAGGAAATGGCAGAGAATCGTCAATCTTTAACCTTTTATGCTAAGAATGAGTTGGGTAACTGGGTACAAGGATCTGAAGATTGCCATGATAGCAGATCAGCCCTCTGTCACCCTGCCCAAAATGATCCTGGACAATCTACGGTCTCCCCCAATCATGGGAGGCTCAGAGATCAGGAGGGAAACCTAGAGCTTCAGCATTACTGGATTACTATAGGCTGGGGCAAGAAGTGATATACTTTCAGCATTGGAGGACATTTCTCCCATAAACAACAACCAATAACAACAATAACTGGTTAATAAATTATTAATAAACTAAACTAAATAAATTCTTTTTTAAAAACTCACATTTAGATAGCTCTTCCCATGTGCCAGGGGCTTTTGCTAAGTACTTTACAAATCACTATCTTATTTGATTCTCACAACCCCGGGAGATAGATGATATTATGATTGCCATTTTACAGATGGGAAACTGAGGCAAGCAGAGATTAAGTGACTTACAGAGTCGCACAGCTAGTAAACATCAGAGGACAGATTTAAACTAGGTCTTCCTACCTCCAGGCCTAGCACTCTACCTAGTACACCACCTATCTTCCCATAAAATCCTACTACCTCTTGCCTTAATGGTCTGGGCTCTTTCTCTCTACAGGAAGGCCTTCCTAAAAGGAGGAGAAAGAGAAAGTACCTGGGACTTCCCAAGGACAAGCAGGAGACCAAATGTGGGGCCCAACAATGTGTACTCCCTTCTATTACACCATCTAACCTTAGCTTTGTACTTTCTCATTAAGCTCCCACTTCTAATGCCTTCTCATAGGAGATATCTCTCCTAATCTCTCTGCCCTTTGCCTGGGGTCAAGTCTCACTCCCCAGCAGTTCAAAGAGGGAGAGACAGGTGCCTAGGGTCACCCTTGCATTCAGATTAAAAAAAAAAAAAGTTAACATAGACAGCAATTATCCTCTATTTTTCCTCCCTTTCAGAGGCAGACTCCCAGAAAAATCCATTTATACTTCCTGACCTCTTCTTTTGCTTCTACAGACTTAAAAAAAGAAAAGTGGTTTTAATGCCTTTCGTTTTAAAATCCCAGACATTATTGTACACAGTAACAGCAATATTGTAATGATGATCAACTGTGAAAGACTTAGCTACTCCGCTCAATACAATGATCCAAGACAATTCCAAAAGACACATGATCAAAAATACTCTCCACCTCCAGAGACAGACCTGATGAACTCTGATACAAATTGAAGCATACTTTTTGCACTTTATCTTTCTTGGTGGTTTGTTGTTGTTTTTGCAACATGGTCAATATGGAAATGTGTCTTGCATGACTTCTCATATATAATTGATTTCATATTGCTTGACTTCTCAATGGGTGGAGGAAGGGTAAGAGGGCAGGAGAAAATTCAGAATCCCAAATTTTAAATGAATGCTTAAAATAAGATGAAATTGATGTATGTTTCAATAGGAGCCTTCTTTGCACAATCTTCACAAAGTTAAAGTGGCATCTAACTCATTTTTCATCTTGATCAATGCAACACCACAGTGCCACATTTATTCAGATCAACTTCATATGTTTGCATTCAGTCTTTTCTGGCTCCTGTCGATAGATAGGAAATTTCTTAAGGCAGGGAGTTTAGGTTGCTGCTGTCTGGGCCCCATTGCAGGTCTGCACATGGGTCCCAGCATGCAGCAATGCCCAGGACAATGCTGTACGTCCAGGAGATTCCAACCACTGCCGCCATCTTGGCATATGATGTCACACCCCAGTAGATTTATCATCCTGTACAAATCTTGCTTGCATCCTCTCTTAATCATCCACTATGTGTCCACCCTTCATCCCGGCCACCTTCTTCTAGATACCTTAACATTATATGGATATTAATATAGCACATAAACTGTCTGTCTCTTCAGCTTCACTTCTGCTACATGACTGATCTCCTTTTCTGGGTCCACTTATCTTTGACAGATATCTTTTCCACCAATTCTTTGTCCTTGTTAATGTGCCACAATCTCTTTATGCTTTATGAATAGATGAATATCTCTTCACTGCCCTTTATGTGACCCACAGATGTGTTTCTTTGGAAATTGTGATGTTCCATGTTTCACAGCCAGGTAATAATAGCACTGGAAAGATACAAATGTTAAAAAAGATGACATTCTTTGTCCACCTGGTTTTCCTGTGTGGATAAGCAGGCCAAGCTTTTGCATAATTATGGATTTCCTTTAGTAGACTCTGAAATGTTGCAGGGCTTGATTCAGGTGGCACAATGTCATTTTCAAATGGGTGCATCTGGAGGATCTTCTTGTCATCAGATAATCCCCCTTCTACGTGGACTCTAAGCTGGACATCATCCATAAGAGAGGCCAACATCTTTGAAAAACAAACAGTTCCTTGTGCATGAATATGATTAACTAGAGGTTCACTGAAGTGTGATGAAGTAAAAAGAGTCTTGGGTTTGGAGTTAGAGGTCCTGAATTCAAATTCCATTTATCTGTGTGACCTTGGGTAAGGTATTTAACCCTTCTTGACCTCAATTTCCTCAATTGTAAAATAAGACAATGATTTCTAGAGGAGAAGGGCCTCTATAGTCCTTTCCAGCTCAAAATCTATGTGCATTATCTCTATTGCATTCTTCAAAAGACCCTGTATAAGAATAATAATAGTGGCATGTGTATACAGTGCTTTGAAGTTGGTAAAGCACTTTATATCCATTCTCTCATTTATGCCTTCAAAAGTGGGTACTAAAGGTCTTAACATAGGCTTGGGAGGCACCTCGGAGGAGCTCTAAGGATACTTTTTTCCACTACCAAGTTCAGATGTTTTTGGGAAATCAATAAACAATAAGTTGATATCAGAGACACTTTTCAGTTGACTAATAATGCTTGGTAATTTTATATAGCATTGTAAGGTTTGCAAAGTACTTAAAAAAAACTACATCGTTTTGTCCTCACAAAACTAGGAAGCAAGGACTGTTATCCCCATTTTTATAGATTAGGAAACTGAGGTAGAGAGCAGTTAGATGACTAGCTCAGAGTTCACATGGCTAGTAAGTATTGGAAGCCAGATTTTAATGCAGGTCTTTTTTATTCCAGGTTCCAGTGCTGTATCCCACTGCAAAACCCAGCTAAGGAAAGTTGGGCACAGATGGCCAGATCTACCAGATTTCAAATTATATTATAAAGGAGTAAAGCTATCTGGTATGGATTAAAAATCGATCAACAGAAGAGAGTCCAATGGAAGGGTCTGTTTGGCCTCAAAAGACAGAACTAGAAGCATCAGATAGAAGTCACAGAGGTAGATTTTGGCAAATTCCAAGGTAAGGTAAGCCTTAGTGAACGATTAGGGTTATCCAAAAGTGGAAGGGACAGCTTCTGGAGGGAGAGGGTTCTACAGCTGTGTGAATGTAAAGAGGGGCTCTGCTTAGGAAAGCTTCTCTTATTCTTTATCAAGAATGGCTTTGATATACGTCAATCAGGGTGTCTAGACTATTTTCCAAAGATTTTGTAGAGGTGAGAAAGTAGTTAGTAACACCATTTGGGGGGTAGTAATAATTCGGTGACATTTTAGGAAGTGAATTGATTTAGTCACAAGGTAAATTACTTTGAAGTTGCTCATCTTCCACCTAAATGTAGTCTTGTAATCTTTGTCTAAAACTTCCAAATATACTGGTCAGCTCTGTCCATAATAAGGTTGATGCTTAAAGTAAAACAAGTATAAAACACTTTTGTCTTGAATAAAAACACTCAAGAGAAAATTATTCTACTCCTCAAATTGAAATCATTTTTAACCATTCAGTTTTATTGATTTATTTTGTTTTTATATCATCTGTGTTTTCCCAATATGTCCCTTCTACTCCCCAATGTCTTTTAAAATAGCTGCTTAAAATTTTGTGATAATAAGAATAATATTTAAAATGAGGACAAGTCTATTTAGAGAAATCACTACAAGAATAGAAACCAACAAGGAAATATCCAACCTAAGACTGAAAGACTATCCCACCAACATTTTCTTTACCCAAATTCTGTAAAAAAAACCCAAAACTTACCCAATACATCCTCTGTTCTGTGTTATCAAGTTCCTGTTAATATAAATAAGTCATGTTTGTGGAATTTACATCAATTAAGATAATTTGGTGGAATCTCAGTATTTACAATAAAAAGTTGCAGTTTTGAGTGCACAGCCCAGATGTCACTTTCTGTACTGGCTACTCCAAATGAGAATGTTCTTCTGATAAAGGCATTTGTTAGTAGAAAGTTTTAACTGCTATAGAGATATTTTAAAATATTTACATTCTTTAGTGAGTGGAAGCACTGATTTGTCCTAATATCTCTTCTAATTACTTGATTTCCCAGGCACACTGTGGGTTGCCTTTCATCATAAAAATATTAACATCTTACATTTTAATAGTGCTTTTCATTTTGGGGAGTGTTTTCACAATGATTAGCTTATATTTGTTTCTCAGCAGCCCTGGAAAGCTGATAAGGATCTGATTTTAATTTCAACTAGCTTCTTAATTTCAACTAGCAGCACTAACTGCTGCTTAGGCATTCTTTTTTTTTTTTTAAAGCAATCGGGGTTAAGTAACTTGCTCAAGGTTACATGGCCAGTTATTTCTGGGTGTAGTGCTAAGTATCTGAGCCCGGATTTGAACCCCAGGTCATCCCGACACAGGAGCTGGTGCTCTTACTCGCTGAGCCACCTGGCCGCCCCGGGCATTCTTTTATTCATCCTTAACCATGAGACTATCCCATTTCCCACACCTGTTGTTCCCAACTTTTTCCACGTGCCTTAAATTTCCAACTCTACCCACCCCCACCCCCTTTCTTATTCTCAGTCAATGACCTCATTGCCAACTTTACTGAGGAGACTGGACCCACCTAATTCAGACTACCTCAACTTTCCCCATGTACTCAGAATTTCTCTGTGTCTCACCCATCCTCTCATTCACTTCTGTCTCAGACAAAGATCTTAGTATTATGAATTAAGAGCTAGAAGGGAACTTGGAGGCTACCAAACCCAACCTCTTGATTTTAAAGATAAGAAATTAAGGCCAAGAGAGGAAAAATGTCTTCTTTTTTCTCCTTCCTTCTTTCTTTCCTTTCTTCCTTCCTTTTCTTCTTTCTTTCTTAGCCATCCCTTCTACATTTATCACATCACTAACTAGATTAGATCCAGGAAATGGATCCATTTCAAACTGATATTTTCCAATATCCTCCTTCCTCTTCTTCACCCCCTCCCCATTCTAGTTTTGCCATGACCTTGAGGAAAAAGGACAGGTGGAAGGAAGAAGCAGAAACAGAGGGAAGATGGAACTGAGTAGAGAAAGGATGCCATTGAAAGAAAAGCAGAGATTCAGGACTTTGTAGATTCATAGGTTTGGGCTGTGCTAAGAGCTACTTTAACCCTAGCCTGGGTTAGGAGTCTTGTGTGGTGGGAGAGTCACTACAATGTAGCCCAAAGACTTCTGGGTTTGATTAGACCAAAAAATGTCTGGTAATTGTTGATGAGACTGACAATGGAGATTTTCTCCGGTGCTTTCTAGAAGGGGAACCCCCCACCCCCTTTATATGCTTTAAGCTCATTCTCTATCTTCCTTCACCTTTCCAGGTTAGAGGGATGGCTAGCCACAGCCTGTCTCTCTCTCTCTCTCTCTCTCTCTCTCTCTCTCTCTCTCTCTCTCTCTCTCTCTCTGTAGTCTATATGGCAGTAAGGGCTTAGAACTGTTACCACCTTTAGAACCTTTAAGAGTACCTTTGGAAAGAAAGAGGTCTGTACTGTATTGGGATTTATTTCTACAAAAACCAAGTTAGCATTTTTAGAATAAGAGTCTTGGCTGGGGGTTCAAGGAGCCAAGAGAGAAGACAGTTTTATCTGAGGGAGAAAGAGAATAATACGCAAAGACACTCCTAGTACATTCCAACTGGAAGCCAAGTGATGTAGCAGCCATTTCCCCCTCTTGGCCCTGAAAGCTTGTGCTTGAAAGGGAAAGTCATGCCTCTGAACTGGAGTGGTTGCCAAGAAACTCTCCTCCCAAGGGGCGGAGCAAGGCATATGAGCATGCTCAGTAGCTCTGCTGGCTCAGTGGGTGACTGACATTTTAGCCTGCCCTGCTCCCTGTCCTGTTACTGGGTGGTTAAGAAAACCTGCAAAAATATAGACAAAACAACTGTGAGGCAGTTTTTTGGGAGGAAGGAACCAGCAGCTGGGGGGTCTAGGAAGACCTCATATAGGAGGTGGTTATTTAGCTGACCTTTTAAAATAAACAAAGAAAAGAGTTAGGGACTTTATGAGGCTGAGATGAAGAGGGGAAGCATTCCAGAAATGGGAGGTAGCCTCTAAAAAGCCAACAAGGGGCAATGAAGGCGAAGGCCTGCATTGTTGGCCACAGTGGGGTCCTCGACCATTCTTACCATATGGATGAACTCTTGCCCAATATCCCTACTCTGCTCCCTTTCCAAGGGCAGCTGTAGCTTTAAACCTCAATTGCAAAATAGTAATTCCACTTTAGGCCTTTTTCTCACCAAAAAATAATTATCTTTGTGTTATCAAGAAAATATTAACAAAATGAAAACTTTTTGTCACTTCGTCAATCTGAAATCATAAGCAGGGTAGACAGTTGGAGAAAAGGCTATTTTACATTAGTAAATTAAAGTCCTGATCCCCTGCTGGGACAGGATTTAATCCCCAGGGGAAAAAAAATAGTACAGTAGCTTAAATGGCAAGAGGCTTTTCTCTAGCATTCATGTTGGTTTGTTATTTTAGGATTGTTGAGTTATTGGGGGCAGGGGGATGGTAGCTGGAGAAAAACTGAACCCAATAAATTCCTATAAGTAAACTTGGTAATTTAGTATCTGATCTGGATTTTACAAACTAGGCACTCCTCAAGTATACTTGTACAGCAGAAGGAGGCTTTGCTAAGCTGCTATCCCTGAACTCTGGTTGGAGAATTCCTGGCCCGTCCTTGCTAATCACTGTGATAAGAGGCTGTTACCACTTTTGCTCCTGCATATTTGTGTGACAGATTAGACCCTGTCTGGGCACCTCTTGGCAGGTCAAAGCCTGCAGGCCCTGAAAGGAGAAAGCAAGGAGCTCACCCAGCTTGGCCTCTGTCTCTCAAGCATCTGAGCAATCCCACTGAACCTGTTTGACAGCTCCAGAGCCAGGTACCTGCTGAAGCCTGCAGATAAGACCCTCTTGGAAAACCTGATAGCCCTGGTCAATAAGGAAATTACTGCAAGGGGCTGGGGTTTAAAAAAAAAACACCAAGCAACAAATCCCAAACTTTTTGATTTGGAAAGGCAACAAGTTTTCATCGACATCACCATAACCAACCTCCCTCCAAACACTTTCAAATTCAAGTAAGAATCATCAAAATTTCTGTGTTCTGCTATAAATATGAATTATGGGATCTAATCTGGAAGGTAGTGAAGAGATTAGTCAGTTAATACATACCTATTAAGCACCTAGTATGTGCCAGGAACTATGCCAAACCTGGAGATACAAAAAGAGGCAAAGGGTTCTCTTTGTCCTCGAGAAGCCCCTAATCTAATGGGGGAGGCATCAAGTAAACACATATGTACAATATGCTATACACAGGATAAATGGGAAATAATTAAGAGAGGAAAGGCACTAAAAACAAGAGGGACTTGGAGAGGCTTCCTGTAGAAGATGGGATTTGAGCTGGGATTTAAAGGAAGCCAGGAGGCAGAGATGAGGAAGGAAACAATTCCAGGCATGGAGTTCAGCTGGAGAAAATGCCCAGAGCTGAGAGATGGAGAGGCTTGTCTGTAGAACAGCAAGGAATCCAGTGTCACTGGATCAGAGTATGTGGGAGACTAGAAAGGTAGAGGGGGCTAGGTTAGGAAGGGCTTTGAATGCCAAACAGAGCATTTTGTATTTGCTCCCAGAGTCAATGGGAAGCCACTGGAGTTTATTGTCGGGGAGGGAGTATCATATGATCGGACCTGTGCTTTAGGAAAATCACTTATGGCTGAATGGAGAATGGATTCAAGTGGGGAGAGACTTGAGGCAGGAGACCCGCCAGCAGGCTATTGCTCCGGTCCAGGCATGAGGTGATGAGGGCCTGCACCAGGGTGGTGGCAGTGTCAGAGGTGAGAAGGGGGCATATTTGAGAGATGAGGCTTTGGCAATAGATACATATGGGGGTGTGAGAGATAGTGAGGAGCTGAGGACCACTCGTAGGTTGTGAGCCTGATGGACTGGGAGGATGCTCTTGGTCTTTATAGTAACAGGGAAGGTAGGAGAGGGTTAGGGAAGGGGGAAAGATAATGAGTTGTGGTTTAGACATGTTGAGTTGAAGTTGTCTACTGGATAAGATATCTGAAAGGTGGCTGGAGATGAAAGACGAGGTCAGCAGAGAGATTTAGGTGGTTAGGTAGATTGGAGAAACCTCAGCATAAAATGGCAATTAAACCCATGAGAGCGGATGAGATCACAAAGCAAAGTAGGAAGAAGACCCAGGAGGGAACACTGAGGGGGCACTTACAGTTAAAAGGGTGTGATCTGGATGAGGATTCTGCAAAAGAGCTTGAAAAGGATTAATCAGGTAGGACGGAAACCAGGAAAGAGCGGTATCCTGAGAACCTGGAGAGAAGAGAGCAGCCAGGAGAAAAGGGTGATCAACAGCATCAAAGGCTGAAGAAAGGCTGAGGAGAATGAGGACTAAGAAAAGGCCATTGGATTTGGCAAATAAGTCATCTGGCATAATGCCCACTTTTTGTAGATTAAGAAACTGAGACCCAGAGAAGTGAGGTTAGAGCTGGAAAGAACATTAGAAACTATCTAGTCCAAATGTCCCATTTTAAAAAATGAGACACTGAAGCCTGGAGAAGTCAGTGACTTACCCAAGGTCATACAGCTAGTAGATAGCAGAAAGTCGACCCAAGCCTAGCATACAGATAGGGACTGGACCAGTGGTTTCAAGTGATCACCGATCCAGGTCTGCCCCTTGTCTGCCAGTCATTATCTCAGAGAGCTGCCTAAAGCCTGGAGAAGGTAAATCATTTCCCCAGGCCACAAAGCCATCATGTATCAGAGGCTGGAGGATGAGGAGATACTGGGGAGAGGAGGAAGAGAGAGAGAAAGAGGGGAGGAGTTAAAAGGAGGGAAAGGTGAAGGAAGGGGGAGAAGAGGAGGAAAAAAAGGAGGGAGAGGAGGAGTAGTAAGGAAGAAAAGGAGGAGGGAGTGAGGCAGGAAAGGCAGGAAGAGAAGGGGGAGGGAAGTAGAGGGAGGTGGGGAAAGGAGAGGGAAGGGAAAGGGGGGGAGGGGATCCGATGTTATCTGGTAGATCTCAATTCTTCCCAGTTTGTTTACCTGTTGCATCACAGAGGTGGAATGAGTCACTTGGAGCCCAGAGAGCACACTAACACCAGGTTGGCTCTATCAACAATGCTGTAAAAACAAGAATTAAGCTTCACCGCTTCATTCTTGGGGTAGGCATTTTAAGCCCCACTTTTACACAAGGAGAAGCTGGCACAGTGAAGGATTTGCCTCTAGCTCCACAGATCTGACAAAGGCCAGGGAGCAGAATTCAGCAACCATTTGTTTGTCCATAAGGTGAGGCTCTTTCCAGGCTCTAAAGCTGTCAGATGTTATCGGACTGAACCATTGTTAAACTTCTAGTCAACTAGTGCTAGCTGCCCACCAGAGCAGAACTGTCCTTGCCCTTACCGGCATCGGTGAATTTGCCTCCAGAGAGGCATTGTGGTGCCACGGAAAGAATGTGGGGTTTGGAATCAGAGGCCTTGGGTTAAAAAACTAGCTTTGCCATTTATTTCCTGGGCACATTTCAGGATCCTCATCTGGAAAATGAAGGGGTTGGGGAAGGCAGTCTCTGAGTTGCCTTTCAGCTCTAAATCTAGGAACCTTTGACTTTGGTGTGTGTACCACCATTTGTTTGAGGGGGGGAGGGGTTGGAGAAGGAAGCCCTTATTCAAACCAGATGCCAACATCTGGCTCACAGAATGCAATCTATCCCTGGGGCATAATGCTCATAAATGTCAGGGGCTGTCTCAGGGAAAGAAGAAAGAAAAAGGAGGTTGAGAGGGTCAAGACAATGGGAAAAGGATTGGAATGCAGAAACGATAGAGGCAGAAAAGAAGAAAGGTGGCCTGTGGGTGCCACCCCTGGAACAATTAAGTTGCCTGAAATAGCTCCTTACCTCTCAGTGTATGATCAGTCAGTCTGTGTGGTTAACTTAACCATCATCACTGGAAGCTACTGAAGAGGCCAAGGGGCAGGGCTTAGCTATGGCTTTGAATGTTTAAGTAAAGCTTTTTCACCAGAAAAGTATAAAATAAAATAAAATATATTAACTTTTGAGTGGGCTTACAGCAAAAGCTCAGGAAATAATGCAGCTTCTGGGGTTTGAGATCACTAGGACTCCATATAATGGGCTCAGCAGAAATTCAATTATGACCCAACCATTGCCTCATCGAGGAAAAGGTGGTCTAGTGGTCGAATTTAGTGGTGAAGTACTGTTTCTCCCCAAATGAGAAAATCGACCGGATACGAGGATGTGGGTAGCTGAAGAAAGTAAATAAAAAAGACCACTGGTAATGGAATAAAGAGAAAATAAAACTGGCAGGAAATGCTGCCTTTTAGGATCACAGGCAAGTTCTTTCTTAAGGTCTTTCACAATACCAGAAAAGTTGGAAGAACAAAAGATGGTGACTCTCAGTTTTCTTGCCCTAAGTTTGAAAATGGAAATGGAATATTTATAAAAAGAGTGCTCTAGACTTTTGTTCTAATACAGAGATTGGTTGCATATTTCCGCTTTTTAAAAATTTTCTTTTTAAGCCAAGGGACTGAAATTAATGTTTAATTTACCTAATTGTTGATTGCATTTTTTTAATTCAATATTTATTGAGTCCTAATAAGTGTACGGCATGGTATAGGTAGGTGCTTATGAATGGACTTAGATCATTCTGCCACATACCTATCCACCTTAAAAATTTTTATAAGCATAATAATTTCTTTAATGTGTAAGGTATTTTTATTACAAATAGCTCTGCCAACAAGTATCATTAGTCTCATTTACAGACAAGGAAAATGAAATAATATTGGTTTATATACATTAGCTCATTTGACCCTTACCAAACCCTGGAAGGTAGTTGCTATTATTATTCCCATTTTTGTTGTTCAGTCATTTTTTTCAGTTGTGTCCAACTCTTCATGACCCCATTTTGTGTTTTTTTGGCAAAGATACTAGAGCAGTTCACCATTTCCCTGGCCTGCTCATTTTACAGACAAAGAAACTGAAACAAACAGGGTTAAGTGACTTGCCTAGGGTCACCCAACTAGTAAGCATCTTGAGGTAAGACTTGAACTCAGGAAGATGAGTCTTCTTGCCTTCAGGCCAAGTGCTCTGTGCCCTATGGAACCACCTAGCTGCCCATTCCCATTTTACAAATGAGGAAACAGTCAAGTAAGTTGAGTGATTTGGCCAGATCTCACATATAACTAACTAGTAAGCAAATGAAATGGCATTCAAACCCAGCTAACTTCTTGGCTCCAAGGTCAAGAATATAGCCACTGTATAATACTGTGCATATATATATGTATATATATAACATATATATATAACGAGGTTAATTGATGTTTCAAGCAATCATCAAGCATTTATTAAATACTCTGTGTCAAGTACTGGGGATACAAATACAATGAATTAAAAAAATCTCTACTCAAGGGAGCTCACATTCTAATGAGAAACACAAATGTTTGTCAGTTGCCATGGCGCTAAAGTTTCTTTGAGGGTAAGAACTGTTTCACTCTTGAGTTGTATCTCCAAGCCTGGTACAATGTCTAATACACAGCAAGAGCTCAATAAGTGTTTATAGATTAGTTTCGTCAAAAAGACTGTCAATCAAGGGTCAAGATTAGGTATTTCTGTAGTCCTATAAGGCCTGCCACACCAGTTTAGGTTGATGTGGAAGGCAATCTTTCCTTCATGGCATCTTGTAAATTCAGAGTGATGGCAGTACAGGTCAACAGTGAAAGAATTATATTGCATATCATTTTGTTATATGGGATTTTGAATTTTCAGAATTGAGAAAGAAGGGAATGAATTCATTTTCTAGAGCCACAAGCCTTAAGCTTAAGGAGTTTTCAGAATGGAATAAAAAATACTCCATGCTCACATAGTAGCAGTATGATAAGGACTCAGACCAAAGGAGGCACAGAAAGGATGAAAAGTCTTTGGAGCTTTGATCCTGCAATCAGGAATCAAAAGCCTGGTAGAAATATCCATGGCATGGGAGTGGCCAGTGATGATAAGCTGATTCAAGATTTGGGGAAGTATAGAAAATATAAAGTGAGAGAGATTCTTACAAGCAAAACCCTACCAAAATGCTATCAGTCCTCTCTCATATTAATCTCTTCCTTACCCAAAGTTTTAATCTCAATAAATTCAGGAATTTCCCCCCCCCCCACCCCCTGTAGAAATGTCCACATGATTTTTAAGGTAGAAATCAATTTGTTACATAGGATTAATTTTTTTTTTTAAGCAATTGGGGTTAAGTAACTTGCTCAAGGTTACACAGCCAGTTATTTCTGGGTGTGGTGCTAAGTATCTGAGCCCAGATTCGATCTCCCAGGTCATCCTGATACTGGGGCCGGTGCTCTTACTCACTGAGCCACCTGGCTGCCCCTGCATAGGATTCATTTTATAGAAACTAAAGACTTTGCTGGAACAAATCAAATGAGTTAAGATATTTCAAGCATTCTGCAAACCTTAAAGCTATATAAATGCTAGTTATTATTATTTTTGTTTTATTGTTGTTGTTATTGTTGCTACTATTCAGAAAATGAGGGGGAAATTTAATTATTAAAAACTGTATCTCCAAATATAAAAACATTCACCTTTTATAAACACTTTAGTCGATCATTAGGAAAATGTTCATTTTTGTAATCTCCAAAATTCTCTCTTCCCTCTTAGTCAAGGTGGGCAAAAGGCTACACATTTAGCCCCTGTGTTTGCCATGCAAAGGAAGAGAATTTTTAGAAAATAATAAAATCATACTATTCTTAAATGTATGCTTTGCCATTTGAACTAATCAACTTGGTCAAGTCCCTGGTAATTCTAGAGATGTCTGTTGTGTTTCTGCAAGAGTTGAGACTAGGAAGAAAAGTAGGACATTATGTCTTTTCTATAGTTGACTGAAATTAGTTTTTCCTTGGAACTGACCGCATGAAATCCTTAGTCACTTGGAGAATTTACAGTCCTTTACTAATAACTGTGAGCTCATTCACAAGAAGGCATTTGTTTTTTGGCAGTGAGGGCCATAAAAGTTTTCCAAAGCCCTGTTACTTTCAACACAGACCTATGAATTTCTACCTTGACCACACTTGACATTTTCATGCAGGTATGATTCCCTTCTACCATGATATGCCAATCAGAACTCCACCTATCCCCTCCACCCCTCAGGTTGTGAAATACCTGTCCAGATTTTCCCATGAATGCATCCTAGCCAAGATGTTGATAAGAGATCTCTTTGTGCTTTGTCTATCTTGGTGATACCAATGGTATCTCTTGGACCGTACTGTCCATATATCGGCTACCATTCTTTCCATGTGATTGGACCACCTCCTTTTCTGGCCCTACACATCTTCTGAGATGCTTCTTATATGACTTCCTGTACCTAAGTCATTGTTGGTAACATGCTACAACCTGATTATACCTACCATGAGTCTTTCCACACCTCCATTAAAGTCCTACTCTGATGCCTCATCATGGTATAGACATTATCCTGGGTTCTCAAAGGCTGTGCCAACAGATCACAAGCTCTAGCAGGTCCTACCAAGCTGGAAAGAGTTCAAGTATAGGCCTGGTGACAGTTTATGTACTTCTTATATGTAGACCAGACTAAGCAGAGGGAAAGGCATCCTCAGGAGGGCTGGCTATCACATGGCAACTCTTGAAACAGACAAAAATATAAAATGACCTTCAGATATATACAAATGCCCTTCTGCTTCCAGGGTGATGGTAGTAGCATAATGGAAAAAGGGGGTGAAGAATAAGGTAATGAAGGTTTAGACCCGTTTCTTATTGTTCTTCTTCAGTAGTTTGAGTCATGTCAAACTATTTGTTACCATTTTGGGGGATTTTCTAGGCAAAGATACTGGAGTGGTTTGCCATTTCCTTCTCCAGATAATTTTACAGATGAGGAAACTGAAGCAAATAGGGTTACATGACTTGTCCAGGGTCACCCAGCTAGAAGTGTCTGAGGCCAGATTTGGACTCAGGAAGATGAATCTTTCTGACCCTAGGTCTGGCACTCTATGCACCTAGCTGCCCTTTTAGACCAACTACCTTATTGCTATTAGCAAGCAATTAAGCAATAGATAATCATTGTGAGCCTACTATGTTCTTAGAACTGTGCTGGTTGATCTAAATTGTGGCCATATCTTATCTCTCCTATTAGATTACAGAGTCTCTCAGGGCATCCACAGTCTGGTATAACTTTTTGTCTCTCTGTGCCTACCTTGGTGCCCTAAACATAGTAGGTCCTAAATTAGTGTGTTGGTAAGTAACTGAATGAATGATGAGAAGACATGGTCCTTGACTTCATGGAAGTAACAGTTTAGTGGGGGAGACAAGATTAATATGCATACATAATTGGAGAGTAATAAATGACAAAGTATAATCTAGTGCTAAGTGATGTGGCACAGACCATTAGTTCAACAAGAATTCAGCAAAGGAAGATGTTACTGGGCCTGAGTCAGTGACTAATGGCTTAATGAAAGAGATAGGACATTAACTGAACTATGAAGGATGGGTAGGATTTGGCTAGGACGAGGAGGAGAAGGCGGGGAGGGGTAGTCTAGGCTGGCAGAGCAACACAAGCAGTGAGACAGATTGGAATTAGCATGGTGTGTGTGTGTGTGTGTGTGTGTGTGTGTGTGTAGTAGTAGTAGTAGTAGTAGTAGTAGTAGTAGTAGTAGTAGTAGTAGTAGTAGTAGCAGTAGTAGTAGTGGACAAGGAGGGGAAGTGCAGTAAAGGCCTGTCTGGAGGATTTTCAATGGGAAATAGTGAGAGGCAATGAGAGACAGGCAGGGCTGGGTTTGTAGAAGACCTTAAAAACCAAGCTGGTGACTGTAGCCTTGATGTGGTATGTAAAGCCATTGTAAGCTACCAAACACAAGAGTAAAATGATGAAGCTGTTTTTAGGAAGATTCATCTGGTGGAAATATGCAGAGGAGAGAGTAACTAACTTTCTCAAGCCACTCCTTGGAATGTGAATTGATGAATAAAAATATAATTATTAAATGCCTCCTATGTGCCAGTTACTATACTAAGCACAAGATCCAAAAGCAAAAGTGGGACAGTTCTTCCCCTAAAGAAGGTGGGAAGGGGGCAGCTAGGTGGAGCAGTGAATAGAGCACTGGCCCTGGAGTCAGGAGGACCTGAGTTCAAATCTGGCCTCAGACACAACACAAAAACTAGCCATGTGACCTTAGGCAAGTCACTTAACCCCAAGTGCCCTACCTTCCCCCCTCCAAAAAGAAAAAAGAAAAATCTAAAATGAAAAAAAAAAAAGGTGGGAAGAAACAACACAGAGAGGGGATTGGTGGCCGGGGAAGGAAGGGGGTTGGAGGTCTAGGGAATCACAGAAATGGTAGCATATATCACTTACTTTATGCAGAGTATGAGAATAAGCAATGAGTAATAGATATCCACTGAGTGGTTGATTGACCTGCCCTGTTATTGTTAGCATGGGTTTGATGACTGTGCTCAGGACAAGAGGTAGAAAGCAGGGGTGTGGGGGATGTAGAACAGAGGACAAGCTGGCCCTTGATCTATGGACCTTGTCTATAGACTATATTAATTGACCAGTTGGCATTTACTGAGTGTCTACTGTATTCCTGGAGGTTATAATTTGTAGATGAGTCTAATCTGACCTAGATTATATTATACATTCTACTAGATTATAAACTCTCTAAGGGCAGGGACTGTGCCTGGTATATGTTTTTTATTTGTTGGTGTCACTGTTCAGTTGTGACTGACGCTTCATGATCCGATTTGGGGTTTTCTTGGCAGAGATAATGGAGTGATTTGCCATTTCCTTCTCCAGCTCATTTTACAGAGGGGGAAATTGAGACAAACAGGGTTAAGTGACTTGCTCAGGGTCACACAGCTAGTAAGGGTCTGAGGCCAGATATGAACTCACAGAGGGGAGTCTTCCTGACCCCAGGCTCAGAACTCAGTTTAGTACAGTCCTAATAGCTCCGTACTATCTCTAGGATCAAATATAAAGTCTTCTCTTTGGTGCTTAAACTCTCACGGTTTAAGGCCTATTCTCACCTTTCTTGTCTTCTTATGCCTTACTTTCCTCTAAGTACTCCAGACCCTGCCTTACTGACCTCTTTGCTATTCCTCACACAAGACACTCCAGTCCCTGTACCTTCCAACGAACTGTTCTCCATGCCTGGAATATTCTCTTTCCTCACCTTCACATCCTAGCTTCCTTCAGGACTCAGCTCAAACTCCACCTTCTACAGCAGGCCTTTCCCAGTCCCCTCAGTGGCGAAAGTCAAAGGTTGTGAGTAGGTGAGTGCCATGGTCAGACATGTGACTTAGGAGAATCAGCTGTGCAGAGTGAAGACAACAGACGGGAGGCCAAAAGGCCACATGGATCCCACAGTATTTCCCAGTTTGGCCTGAACCAGATTGAAATGCAATTGGGAAATAAGTAATAAAATAAATAAAAATACAATAAAAGATACATAACATTACATTTTAAAACTAACTCAACATGCAGTCCACAAAGCTGCACAAACCAATACCCTCCTCCATTTCTATTTGAGTTTGCTACCACTGGTGCAGAAGGGAGAAGCAAGGAAATAAGCATTTATTACGTTATTATTGCTAGGCAAATGCTAAGTACTTTTACAAATAACATCTCATTTAGATCCTCACAACAACCTGGGATGTTGGTGTTTTATTTTTTATTTTGTATTTTATGTAAGCAAGTCAATTTGAAGTTAAATGACTTGTCTAGAGTCACACAGCTAGAAAGTGTTTGAGTCTAGATTTGAACTCGGGTCTATCCTGACTCCAAAGCCAGGACTCTACTGTACCATCCAACTGCCTCTCATGGATCAGATTAGAGAGAGAAGAGACTTGAGCCAAGGAGACCCTTTAAGCAGCCATTGCAATAGTGCAGGGGAAAGAGTCAGATTGTGGTGACTGTGTGAGTGGAGAAATTAGAACTTGTATTGATAGAATGACAAGATCTGGCAGCTGATTGGATAAATGGCATGAGTGACAGTGAGAAGGTCCAAAGTTAGCTAAGAACTGAGAGGAGTGGTGCCTCCTGGGCTGGAAGAAAATCAAATTATGCTTCACCTCTTTCACAATTGGACTTAGAGCTGCCTCTACCAATGAAAGACATGGTAGCATGATGGAACATATAGAACTCTCCATGGGAAGAGTGGAAATTTGGAGAAATGGTCCCATAAAAGCAGGAATGAAAAGTCTCTGAGATCTTAGCTGTGGAGGTGGCTGCATGAGTGGTTAAGAGAAGACAGATACAAGAGATGTTATGGAGGTAGGAATGACAAGCTTGGATACGTGTGGTGAGGGAGATGGTAGGATATGGTCCATCTTCTCACTCTACATCAATCCTTTGGAGTCAGGCCTGGGCCTCTGAGGAGACCAGTTCCCACTGTGGAGATCCCTGGTCTACACAACAGTGATTCTTATCCTATTATCTTACCCTTTGTGGCTAGTCAGGCCATACTCTTTTGAGTGGTTGTTGATGTCATGAAGGAGTCTGTTGGGTATTCTGGGACTTGATGTGATCAATACAATGTCATCTTAAAGTAAGATCACCTCCAGAGAAAGAACTGATGGAGTTTGAATGCAGATTGAAGCACACTGTTTTTCATTTACTATAGTTTTTTATGTGGTTGTTTTTCCTTTGGGTCTGTGTCTTCTTTTACAACATGACTAATATGGTAATGTTTGGCATGATTGAACATGTATAACTTATATCAAGTTGCTTACTGTCTCAGGGAGAGGGGAGGTGAGCAGGGGGAAAGAGAAAATTTGGAACTCTAATTTAAAAAAAAAGAATGTAAAAATTGTCTTTACATGTAACCGCAAAAAAACAAAATATTATTTTATTTGAAACAAAGAAAGCAAGAGTTTCTGGAGGACTTGATTTTTAGGGAATCTATGTTTTATCTATTTGTGAACATTCTCTATCACAATTGCAAACACCTTTGGCAAGCATTTGTCTCCTGTTTTATGCTTCTCTTGGTGTTGATAATCAGAGGGTCATTCACAAAGTTATATCTTGTGACTAATTTTAAGTAATCTTGTATTGGAGAAGATTTGTTAGAGAACTGCCTTTAAGACTGTATTTTGCTCTATTGAGTTCAATTGAAAGGAAAAAAAAGCATTAACAAACACAATTCAATAATGAATTCTCCATGTGTTTTAGCTAACTTCATCATGGTGGAAATGTTTTTTTGTCATACAATATTGTCTGTGTTTTCTTCTGATATTTTCATCAAGGATGCCCCTTATGTGCATGTAGATCACTCTCATGAAGATTTTATAGGAGATAGGCATAGGGAATGGATCCAAGATGTCAATGGTGCAGGTAACTCCCAGGTGAGAAACTCCCTCTATGTAGCACATTCTCTGCTTGGAGAGTTTCCTAGAGCACTGAGAGGTTAAATTTCTTGCCCAAGGTCACAATGTCAGATGTAGGATGTTAGACCAAGTCTTCTGGTTTCAAGGACAGCTCTCTAGCCACCATGTCATTCTGCCTGTCTTTAAAACAACAACAAAAAGATTTTATAGCTATGAAAAAAATAACATATGATTCAGTTGTTACTGAGGAGGTAGTTTGGTATTTTGGGAAAAAAAAAACACATTAGCCTAGGAATTTAAAATCATAAGTTTGAATTTGGGTCTGAATCCCAGATTTTTTCTTTACTACCTCTATGATCATGGGCAAGTTTCTTCTTCTTCTTCTTCTTCTTCTTCTTCTTCTTCTTCTTCTTCTTCTTCTTCTTCTTCTTCTTCTTCTTCTCCTTCTCCTTCTCCTCCTCCTCCTCCTCCTCCTCCTCCTCCTTTTTTCTGGTGGGGTGGAAGTAGCTCAGGTTCCTCATTTATAAATGAGAGAATTGTACTGGTCAAGTCAAAGCAACAAATACTTATTGAGGGCTACTATGTACTAAGCACTGTGCTTTCCACCTAGGATACAAAGAAAGGAAAAAAAAAACCAAAACAAACCAGGTAGTCCCTTCTAATTCTAAAACCTGGTGATTATATGACTACGTACTATCTTTATACCGCTGCTCCAAGAATAAGAGGACTACAAAGGAAATATAACATATATTTCAGTGTATATTTTCATCCTAACAGGAAAAACTAAGGAAATGAAGCTCTAATTATGGAATTTCAGCAAGAAGAAATGGGAAAAGGGAGGGTTTTCACATTCCATTCATTCTTATGGCTAAAGACATGCTTCTACAATAATGTTGCTGAATTTGTAGAAATAAAACCATGGACAAACCCTCATTATTTACCATTCCTTTAGCTATCTCTGGATCTACCTTATGCTTAAGTATTGCAATAATTATCAGCAATGCAGAGCTGAGAACAATATCACCATAGGTTTCATCTCAAAACCCTTCTAAGGCAACAGTATGCACTTTTATCAATATCAAACGTTAAATTTTTATCAATGGCAGACAGCCTCTGGTTTTCTTGCATAGCCCAAGTCCCAAAGGCCATTGGTATGGAGTCATCTCCCATACTCTCTCCAGCCCCATTCCAGAGAAGATGGAGGATACCAACCCTGCTTCAGGTTGCTGAAGGAAGACACTTTTGTTGTTGTTCAGTCGTTTTTCAGTAGTGCCTGACTCTTTAGGACCCCATTTGGGGTTTTCCTGGAAAAGGTACTGCAGTAGGTTGCAAACAGGGTTAAGTGACTTGACCAGGGTCACCCAGCTAGTCAGAGTCTGAAGCCAGGTTTGAACTGAAGAAGACTCCAGCACCAGCACTCTAGCTGCCAAATGGCAATAGCAGGCAGCAAGGTGACACAATGGATAGAATGCCAGACCTGGAGTCAGGAAGACTCATCTTCCTGAGTTCAAATCTGGCCTCAGACACTTACTAGCTGTGTGACCCTGGGCAAGTCACTGAAACCTGTTTCTCTCAGTTTCCTCATCTGTAAAATGATCTGTAGAAGGAAATGGCAAACCCTTCCAGTATCTTTGCCAAGAAAACCCCAAATGGTGTCACTATGAGTTGGATGTGACTGAAAATACAATTCAACAACTGTCGTTAGTCCAGTACTTTTAGGAAGATTGTTTTGGCAACCTGGAGTGGAGAATCAGTTGGAATAGGGACAGATCTGAGGCAGAGAGACCCACCACCAGACCACTGCAATCGTCTAGATGTGAGGTGGTAGAAGCCTGTCTCAAAGTGGTGGCCACATCCGAAGGGAGAATGATATATATTTGCTTTTCGGAGGGCAATTGGGGTTAAGCGACTTGCCCAAGGTCATACGGCTAGGTTTGGGGTGTGTGTGTGTGTGTGTGTGTGTGTGTGTGTGTAAAGTGTCTGAGGCTGGATCCGAACCCAGGTCCTCCTGACTCCAGGACTGGTGCTCTATTCACTGCGCCACCTAGCCACGCCAAGAATGATATTTTTAAAATACGTCGGGCTATAAAGGAAATCAGTTACATTGAAATAAACATGTCATTTCCTCCCTTCAAAGTATGAGAGGCCCTCATCTAAAATAAGGAGCTAGGTTTTCTATCCCTAAACTTTCTAATAGATAACTTGTTCTGAGGTTGTACAATGAAAAGAGGGCTGAAATTAGAGGTCCCAAACCTGAGTTTGAATCCTGTTTGTGACACTTATCAAGCTGATCTGGTGTAACCAACTCAATCACTCCTGCTTTGGAGTCAGAGAAACTGGGTTTAAATCCAGCTCTTCCTCATACTACTTTGATGACCTTAGGTTAGTCACCTAAGTCAACTGGGCTTCAGTTTCCTCATTTGTAAAATGAAAAGGTCTGCTTAGGTGGCCTCTGAGGTGCTCCCCATTCTCAATCTTGTGTGACTATGGAATTTTCACAACAAACTAAAAGTCTGTTTCCCCTTCACCGCTTGAGTTGTCATGAATCTTTGGGGGAAGGGTAAGGTGGGAATAGGACAAGACAGGCAATTCTCAACTCCTCCTTCTAAACCTGTCTCTGGTCTAAATAAAGACTCCAATGGCAGGTAGGCCTTGTGACCTGAGGGAAACCTTAGTTGGGGTGGTGGGTGGGGGAGAGCACTAATTAAGGACCCTGGCTAAAAAGCCCAAGCCTGCCACATGATCGGCCCTCTATGGTGTCAATGGAAACAAAACCCATGCTCTCCAACCATGCTGGTGGAGCACAGATAACAGGCCAGAGCTGAATCCAGAACAGACTCTGCCTTCTAAATAAGTCAAAATACAGAGGATGCCAAGCTAACATTAGCGGGCTCTCAGGTGTCCAAAGGTTTCGGCCAACGTCCCCCATGTGGGCAAGAATCTACCAGAAGGGAGAGATTCTTCACATCGTCATCACTCCCTGGCCACGCAGATGAGACAGCAAAGCTGCGAGAGCCTCCTTTAATCTCGAGCAATCAACTTCAAGGAGCCCTCAAGTCCTTGCAGTTCAGAGGCGAAAGAACCCAGGAGGGGAAACCCTGGTTCCAGACAGTCTGGGGATTCCTTTTGACCACGAAGCTGTTCCCCCAAGCGATTCACGGCTCCCTGAACTATGAAACAATCAAGAGAAATTAACCCTCTCATTTGTTAGCCTTCAATAGCATACTTTAACTGATCTGGAGCCACGGACTCTCTCAGATAATTGTCCTAATTAGTCTGGCATGGGGTGTGGAACGGGAAGGGAGAATTGGCATCCGAAGTCATTAAAACTGAAACCCAGGGAGAAGAAAAAACCTGGTCACTCCCAGTTTTGACATATGGGTTACAGATGGTGCAAAGAAATAGTCTCTGGGGGTTTTCAGGGGACTTTTGGGGGAGGCAAGGGGCTGGGGGCTGGGGGCAAGGAAGGAGTGGAGAATCTCTAGTTTTAACTGTGGAAAGAAAGCTCAAGCGAAACCTCTGATGTCTTCAACAATAATACTAGCTAACCTTTAGGTTTGCAAAGCACTAAACATAGTATTACTTAATCCTTCAATAACAATAGCTAACATATCCT
The DNA here is from genome assembly GCF_028583685.1 of Petaurus breviceps papuanus. Taxonomy (NCBI): domain Eukaryota; kingdom Metazoa; phylum Chordata; class Mammalia; order Diprotodontia; family Petauridae; genus Petaurus; species Petaurus breviceps. Next base: position 4,740,817 of record NW_027185876.1, on the reverse strand, counting down.
TTAAGATTTATAAAGAACTTTACATGTGTTGTTATTTCTTCCGGTAATAATAATAATAGCTCACATTATAGCACTTTACGGTATGCAAAGCATTTCACACGTATCAATCACATTTGACCAATGGATCCTCTTGCTCATTAGCCAATCCCACCCTGTCTCTTCCCAATGCCGCAGCTAGGTAGTTCAAGGCAAAAAGCATTGGACTTAGAGTGAGGAAGACCTGAGCTTAAATCCATTTTCAACATTCATTAGCTGTGTGACCCCAGGCAAGTCACTTAACCTCAGCCTGCCTCAGTTTTCTTAATTGTAAAATGAGGATCAAATGTGATATTATTTGTAAAGCACCTAATACAATGCTTGGCATACAGTAGGTGCTTAATAAATACTTGTTTCCATCTCCCCCAATACACACACGTCTCTATTCAAATGGCTGAGGCACTCTGCTCTGTGTCTCAACCAGAGCCCATGGGACTGAGGGAGTAGCTAATGCTCAGGATCAGCACTCTGAACTTGCACCCACAGCCCCATCCCCAAACATACTCCATTGAAAGGATTTTTTTTATTATTATTATAAGAATCATCTGTATTTTATTTCTATTTTTACAGAGTAATGATTGAAGCCTGATTTGTCCATGTACAGCAGGGATAGTTAGTTGGTTTGCCAAAGAACAGTGTGGTGTCAGAATGGGCATCTGAACATGGAGAGGATTTCAATCCAATTATCCCCTTCTCCCCATTCATAATACACACTTTGTGTACCTCACAGAGAATGATTATTCAATAAATTCCAACTGTGTGTCTACTATATGCCAGGTACTGTACTAGGAAAAATTCACAGAGAGATCTTCCCTGGGATCAAGGAGCAAAGGCTTTATTGGGAGGAGGGGCGTGAGAGGGGTATGTGATCTTTCCCAAACAAAAAGCACACAGACTGTGGACATTTGGGTCTTGGCACAGAAGAGGTTCTAGGGTAGGTTCTTCAACCTTCAATGTGTCATGGACCTTTTTGATAGTCTGGTAAAGACTTAGGGACTCCATAGCCAAATGGTGTTTTTAAATGCATACAGTAAAATACATTTTTATTACAAAATTACAAAAGAAACAAAATATATTGAAATACTTTTATTAATCTATTAAGAAAACAAGTTCATAGACCCTAGCTTAAGAGCCCCATATCCTAGGGTGTGACTCTCTGGGGAGTCATTTCTGATTATAGGCCTTACTCATTGCTTTACTTTTATTCCCTGCTTTTAAAATTTTTTCGTGGAGTTTTACATCAAAATCCTTAATGACAATTCCCTGACATGCCTTGAGATATATTGCAGTGCCACATAGAAACTAAGAGAACGATAAACTTCATCCCTGAACCACACAGAAAAACAATAATTATGTCAGGGGGGCATAAATGCACCAGTTGACCTGGAAAGGATTTCACTAACTCCTCCTTTTGGGTAAATTTCTAGAGAAATCAGCAAAGAAATAGGAAAACGTAAGCAGTGCTGGATCTGGGTACTGAAATGTTGAAATGATTATAACAAAGCTCCCAAATCTATGCCATGAACACTTCTTCAGACAGATTTTTATTTTTTTTTGCTTTTTGGAGGGGCAGTTGGGGTTAAGTGACTTGCCCCAGGTCACCCAGCTAGTTTTTGTGTTAAGTGTCTGAGGCTGGATTTGAACTCAGGTCCTTCTGACTCCAGGGCTGGTGCTCTATTTACTGCACCACCTAGCAGCCCCAAGATAGGTTTATTAACAAGACTAGAAAAGCAAGAAAAATAAAGACCACTCTGTGGAAAAGATTTCTGAATTTGAAAGGAGCTTAGATTATATGACCTCAGAGATCCATCCCAACATTAGGATTCTATCAGATTGGGTGGAAAAAGTATTTTGCAGAGCTATCAATGTCCAAATGATAAAAAGAAATATACAATAAAGGTAAAAAAAAATTCCTATCAATCAGTCAAACCACAAGTTTTTAAGGGCCTTCTAGGTACACTGACAGGCACCAAAGATGTTCAGACTCTCACCTCTAGGGTTTATATTGTATTGGAGGGAATAGCACAGGTGTTCATATATGTGCATGTAACCCTCATTCTTCTCAAGCTTGGGATGGTGTTCTTGAGTGACACCTACATGACATTTACTGCCTTGTACACAGAAAGAGAAGTGCCTCCTGGGTGACTGAGGGAGCTACTCTTTGTAAAGTGGGCGCACATCACGGAAGGAATCAGAGAAAGGCAGTGACAGGGGTGAGAGTGGATTTCTGAAGGACAAACAGGAGAGCTCCTCCAGCCACAGACAAGGCAAGAGGCCAGTCATCACTCCACCCCTGGATCCTCAGTGGCTACAACCCCAGAGACAGCTAAGAGTGGACTCCCCCTTCATGAGATCTTTCTATTTCTCCTCCATTGAACTGCTAATCTTATCTCACTTCCATCCAAATTTGCTCCAGTGTATTCTTTGGTCTAATCTAATCTGTATAATTTCTCTGATTCCCATTAACTACTTACTTTGATAAAGGGTTGTAAAAGCTATTCATCTTGGTCTTTCGTGTAATCAGCACTTGTGGAGAGGAAGGTACCGGTAAGCTAGAGATATCTTCCCCCAGAGAGCAATCTGTGCCTTTTATTTTGAAGTCATTGTACTCCTAGACTACAATTTTTGGGGGGTGACTGATGGATATAACTGGAGTCCCATATTCCTCTTGGAGATAAGAAGACGGACAATCCTGCCATGGCAGTCCTGGATCCTGCCTGTCCCTCCCCTGAGAGGCTGCTGCTGGTACTATTACTGCCTTATCCCTACTCTCCACAAAGGTGGAAATGGCATTCTCCTCTGGCCAGCTGTATTTGTACTAGGCAGCTACCATCTATCTATATGTTCAAAATGTATATATCCTAATGTAAATTATATGAATATAATGCACAATAACTTGTTTTGTTGTTGTTCAGTCATTTTTGGTCGTCTGACTCTCCATGACCCCTTTTGGGGTTTTCTTGGCAGAGATACTGGAGGGGTTTGCTATTTCCTTCTCTGGCTCATTTTACAGATGAGGAAACTGAGGCAAACAGGGCCAAGTGACTTGACCAGCATCACACAGTAAGTGTCTGAGGCCAGATTTGGACTCAGATTTTCAGCTAGGTGGTGCAGTAGAGAGACTACTGGACCTAGAGTTAGGAAGACTCATCTTTGTGAGTTCAGATCTGACCTCAGGTACTTAATAGCTGTGTGACCCTGGGCAAATCACTTAACTCTGTTTGCCTCAGTTTCTTCACCTGTAAAATGAGCCGGAGAAGGAAATGGCAAACCACTCCAGTATCTCTGCCAAGAAAACCCCAAATGGGGCATGAAGAGTCAGACATGACTAAAGTGACCAAACAATAATAAAGTTAGTACACAGTAATTTGGAAGGAGGGAGATCATTTATAGCTAGAACTGAGCTTTGGAAGAGGTGGGGAATTCTAATAGGTAGAGGTAGAGGAGTGAAATCCCTGGTAGTACAATGGACAGAGGATTGACTCCGGATTGAGAGGCCCTGGGTTCAAATGCTCACCAGCTGGTGTCCTTGGACAAATCATTTAATTGTTCTGAACCTCAGTTTTCTCATCTATAAAATAAAGGGATGGATCTAGATGATCCTGAAGGTCCATTCTAGCTTTCCATCTATGACCCTGTCACGGGGGATAGTCTGTATAAAGGCATAGAGATGGACTATCAGATGTGAAGAACAAGAAGAAAGTCTGTTTGCTCAGGCTAGAGAGTGCATGAAAGGGAGAAGTGAACAATCAAGTTGGAAGTATAGGCTGGGCCAGATGGTCAACAGTGTTTTGGGGAATTCTTAATCTGGCTCTGTTCCTGGATGTCTATGTGATCTCAGGAAAAATCTCTTACCCTCTCTGCTCCTTCTCAATCTCCTTTGCTCAATCTCCATCAAACTGCTCCCACTCTCTAGCTTTGAATATACCTCAAGATACTTTCTTGACCCCTTTTTTCTTCTTTCTTTACAAATATTCCCTTGTTAATGTCAACATTCCATGGATGATTCCCATATCTATCTCTGTTTCCTGTGTTACCAGCTGCCTGCTTAACATCTCCACCAATATCCCAAAGGCTCCTCAAACGAACACAGAAATATCCAAAATAGAAATAATTCTATTTGCTCCCAAACCTATCATTCCTGCAGACTGCTATTTCTGTAAGGGAAACCATCATCCATCCTTCCTGTCCCTCTGGTTCTCATGCATGACTCCTCCCTCCTTTTCAATCCCACCATAGCAAATCAGTGGGTACACCTTCTTTACTTTACTTTCACCCTATCTCTCTTATCTGTTTCCTCTCAACCCACAAGATCTCTCTCTATGGCTTTTTGGGCCCTTACTACCTCTCGGGCTACTTATTAGATTAATCCCATTTGTTTTTCTGTTTACCTCCACTCTGGTCCAGCCCATCCATCACACAGCTGATATATCTAAAACAAATATCTGACCAAGCTATCCCCCTACTCAAAAATCTTCCATGACTATTTATTGCCTCCAAGAATAAGTATAAAATCATCAGCCTGGCATTTAAAACCTGTCACTAACTGGCTCTTGCCTACCTTCCCAGCCTTATTTCGTATCACTCTCGTTTAGACAGGTTCCATTCTAGTCAAACTGGCCTGCACAAACTAGCCATCTCTAGCCTCATGACTTTGCCCAGGTGGTTCCCTATGTCTGGAATGCACTCCTTCCTCACCTCTGTGAGATATGATTCATTAGGACGCCCCCTCTATTCCAATTAGTATTAATCAGTTTGATATTTTACATAAATCATATAGGGATAATTAGATAAGAGAGGTTCTTATAGTACAACTCAAACTTAAATGTAAAGTTCACTACTTGTTTACCAGTTATGAAGCTCACTTGCACAACCACAAGAATGCTGACAAAGTTATCTCCATCCTGTTTTGTTCAAATTCCATGCCCAAACCCAGCGTGGGTTGGATGCCTCCATTCTTTAGAAAGTCCCTCAACTTATTTTTGCACTTCCCTTCCACTCTCTCTTATCCAACATGAGCAGGCGACCATCTTATGACCACTTCGTCAGTGGAGATGTCCCATGCTTTGCCCAATTCATGACCACCCCCTGATAACATACAAATTCTGGCCGAAGCATCATTTTTGGCCTGTGAAGTAAGGTCTATCGAGAAATGGGATTCTGTACTTTATGTAGCCCCTTTAGAGTGTTCAAGTATTAAATCTGGTATCAAGCCTTATAAAAAACAAGGCCCTGGAAGAAGGGGGCACTCAGATTGTGAGGAAGATCAGAGGTCCATTTCATTAGAGGGGACCAGGGACCCTTTAATGAAGTGCCATTGGCTCAGAGCTCTGCCCTCGTGGTTTTTCTTATACATTGGACAATTATAACCTTCCCTTTTTAGAATTCCTAGGTTCCTTCAAAGCAGATCTCAGGTGCTATTCCCTCCAGGAGGACTTTCCTGCATCCCTCTCAGTTATTGTATAACTTCATTTTGCATTTGTTTTCTTAATATGTGAGCACAGTATTTCTCCCCAAGAGAATGTGGGCGCTTTGAGGGCAAACACTGTTTAATTTTGTCTTTGTACCCCCAGTGTGTAGCAGAGCTTGGTACATAGTAGGCACTTACACAAGACTTGTCAAATTAAATTATCCTATAGTCACATTGTAAGAATCTCTTTGAAAAGAATCTTCCCAAGTGGGATGAATGCAGATGCTCCCTCAGAACCGACACACACTGATCTTGTTAGCACTTTTAGACACTGACTCTACCATCGGCCCTTTTCAGATACTGTTCCTCTCAGGACGTGAAACAAAACTGTGTTATTCACTTTGTGGTTACAGACCAGTACTGTAATGTTTCAACAAGGGCTTTGAATGAAGCGAAAAAACCAATTAGGCCGCCCATTCCTAGAAAAACAAGATGGAGGGCGGGCAGAGGCGGCTCTTGGGGGATCGAGAGCAGGAGGCAGAGATGCACATCTCATCTCCAAAGACAATGAGCTGGCTGTGGGCTGCTCCAGCTGTAAGCCGTTAAGGAATTGGCATTGATAGACTTTATGCTAAAAAAAGAAGAGTTGTTTGTTCTTACTGGAAAGAAGTACGGAGAAGAGCCAACAGAGATGGGATATTTCAACATCTGTATAACAGACCAAGAAAAAAAAATCAGGCATTATATTTTTCCCCTGTGTGAAAAATGAATCTTTTTTTCTCCATGCTTTGTTAGAATAATAATAACTGACACCTACAGCCTACTTTACCTATTTTATTTTATTTGGCCTCTCACAACCTGCCTATGAGTGAGGGTTATAGATGGGGAAACTGAGGCTCAGAACACTTAAGTGGCTTGTCTAAGGTCCTGGCATAGTAGGGAAGGCTTGGGACTTGGAGTTCCAAATCTGAAACGTGTACTGTGACCCTAGCCGTGACTGCCCTGGGCCTCAGTTTCCTCATCTGTAAAGTGAAGGGCTAGACTCACTTGCCTGGAGGGTCCCTTCCAGCTCTAATACTATGGTTCTATGACAGAGTCAATCACTAAGCATTTGCTTATCAAACTCGTACTATATGTCATGTCCTATGTTAGTACTAGGATTCATCCTGTCCTCAAGGAGCTTTCTCTCAGACGAAATGATGTGTGTGTAGACAAGTAGATCCCCCATATATAGAAAGTACAGATGAGGAAGGGTCATGAAGACTTGAACAGGACTGAAATGACTGTCCAACAAAAAGAAGAGGAAATTTCCTGGGGAGGGAGGTGAGGCACACAGCCATGGTGTAAGTCAGAAAACAAATGCCTCGCGTAGCAAAGACACAGACGGTGAGAGCCAGCACTCTGCCCACTCTGTCAGAGACACTACCCCATCATGAATCTGTGTATTCAGTGAGGTTCAATTAAAGGATGAAAAGCATTATTTTACTGCAGAAAACTGAGAAAGGTCAGGTTGTGTAGGATCAGAGTGGTTCAATGTGAGAGTCAGAGGACTCAGGTTCAAATCCTATCTCTGACACTGCCTATATGACCTTAGACAGATCGCTGTATCTCTTGGGCCTCAGTTTCCTCATCTGTAAAATGAAGGGTCAGTCTAGATATATAGGAGAGCCAGGTGGCATAATGGATAAAAGGCTGGACCTGGGGGCCAGGAAGACTTAAATTCAAATCTGGCCTCAGACACTCTCTGGGTGACCCTGGGCAAGCCATTTAACCTCTGTCTCAGTTTCCTCATCTATAAAATGGGGTTTATAATAGCACCTAACCAAACATTTGTATAACAGCTCTGGAGTTTATTTCTTGGGTGCTCTTGTACAAGCTTCTTAACCTGTGTCTCAGTTTCGCCATCTGTAAAATGAAAGGGTTGGACAAGATGGACTCTGAGGTGTTTTCCATCGTTATATCTATGATGCCAGGAGTTACTCTATGAGCCTTCTTGGCCTGAATAGTAGGGAATCTCTACGAGAGACCATGAACAACTTTCACTTGGCTAGAAACCCTAGAAGGGTCCTTTGTCCTTCTGGTGAAAGGGTCTGGAGTAGCTCAGGATTGCCAACGAGCAGGACAGCTAGCTAGCCATTGCCCGAGACGCTCATGTACTTCTGACTGGGGACAAATGCAACTCAGAGCTTACGTGGGGCTGTTTTGAGGTCTCTGCCACCCCCTGCTGGTTGACTCAGAAAGGGTCCAGTACAGACAGTACTGTCCCATGGCCAGCAGACACCTGCTCTTGCTGCAACCCTTTGTCTTGAGGGAAAATCTCTTCCTGGAGAAAAAGGAGCCCAAGCAAGAGTATAGCCAGAGGCTGAACTGGATCTCTAGAATGTTCAATTCAAGCGATTATTAGCAAGAGTGGAAAGCCAAGAACATGTTTCAGGGCAGGGAGGTCTGTATGGAGACTGCTACCAGAGACATCAGTAAAATGACTGCATGCATAAAGCAGGCAGTGAGCACCCTCCACCCTGGCCTTGGTCTGATGGATGGGTCTGTGAATCTAAGTCAATAGAAATCAGCTAAATATTCTAGAAAACATCTCTATCTCAATATTATCTCTCCTCTAAAGTCTGCTCTTTCTTCTGACTTCATCCTCATTCATCCAGCTCTTTAACTTTGGCTCTCTTAGGGTTATCTTGAGAGGCAGTATGGTACAATGCTAAAAATAAAAAAAAAAATAATACCCTTAAAGTCTAACCCCTCATCCATGCTGTGACGGGGTGCCAATGGCAAAGTAGAGGAATGTTAACAAGAGAACTGTACATTATGTTAGCTGTGAAGGCCTGGTAGGAACCCTGGACCTCTGGTGAAGTGGATCCTGGAGATATCAATGATTGGTTTAGCACCCTGGTCAGTGCAATACAACTCCTAAGGCCCATTGAAATAGACGCAGCCGTACTTGAAACCACTATGGCGGCCAATCCTTGACATGAAAGATAGCAAAGAGTGATGCTCCTTTGATTTTTAGCAAGATAAACTGAACCCGGTTTAAATATAGATATCTCACCCATTAGAAATGCTTCAGTGCAGATGGTTCTGGCCATTAAAATGAGTTAAATGTGATTTTGCTTGAAATGGGCTTTCATTACATGCCAATATTCTATCTTAACAAAATTGGAAACATTGTACCAGTTAGAGGCAAGGATTTTATACCACTTTGTCAAAGGTACCTTCAGGTCTAAGTCATACAACAGTGTATTGCCAATTGGTACAGGGCAATCATAAGAAATAAGTTTATCCTTAAACCTCAGTCAGATAAAATGAGGGATGGAATTAAGGTGTGGCTAAAATCTGAAAAGGAAAGAGCTGAATCTGTGGTCACTAAAAAAATCTTCATTTAATACAAACCCCAGAAATTGTATTTCAAAATGAAATTAATACAAAAACTATACCTATGTCTCCAATGATTTTGAAAAGGAGATGGGTTTATTTATTTATTTGGAAGGGGTAAGGCAGGGCAATTGGGGTTAAGTGACTTGCCCAAGGTCACATGGCTAGTAAGTGTTAAGTGTCTGAGGCTGGATTTAAACTCAGGTCCTCTTGACTCCAAGGCCGGTGCTCTATTCACTGCGCCATCTAGCTGCCCCTTGTGAGATGGGTTTATTTAGGCTGGAATTTCAAAAATACCCTCTTTGAGTTCTTTGCTTTAAATCTAACCAGCAGACCAATTTTGTAAAATGAAATTCAAAAAAGGTAGCATTGGCTACAAATATCATAAACAAAAGTATTCTCATAATTTCTGACAGATTAAAGTCCTAAGCGGAAGTATCAACACTGTTGATATTAACAGAAACATAGGAGTCAATAGCAATTGCTTTCAGAACATGAGTTTCGTTTTAGTTATGTTGAGTTTCAAGTACTGGTGGGACTCCTTGGTAGAACTGTGCAGCCTGTAGTCAGAGCTAATAGGACTGAAGTTCAGGATAGAAACAAGACTATACATGTAAACATAGGAATTGCTCCCCTGCTTTTATGCCGGTGTCTGACTGAGCCACCTGGAAAAAGATGAGCATCTAAATTGTCTAGAGATGTCCATGGAATGAGATTCCATTATAGAGGGGTCCTTCAAGGAGAATCTCCTCTATAATCTCTCTGGTAAGTAATCATCTACCTTCTGCCTGAACATCTCTCCAAAGACTCTCTTCCTCCCAAAACAGACCATGCCATTTTCAATCAACTCTATTGCTAATTAAGCATGTATTAATCATCTATTTCGTTGGAAATATGATGGCAGAGTAGCAGAAAGAAGTATGGCTAAACTCTATCCCATAGCTCCTCCAAACAGATCTAGAAAATGCACCAGCTTGGGTCCTGATTGGGAAATCCAAGAAAAAAAAATCAGGGAGTCATTTTTCCAGGCCAGGTTGTCACAGAGAGAGGTCCATGGACACTGGGGACAAGATCTAGACAGGAATGTCCCCCTAGAGCATTCCAACACAAGGAGAGGTTATGCACTAGGGAAAGACGAGGTCCCAAATACAGAAAAGAGGGGCCTAAACATATGTATGGTGCAAGAGTAAGTACCACCTAAAAGCTGTTGTTCACTATTCAGTTTAGGGTCACAGATCCAGGGTGGACTAAAGAGGGGACCTATGCTGAAGGGTGGTTCCAGAGGAAGGAGCCATCACAGGTCTCAGGCTGTGTATGGAGCAAGGAGGAAGCTCAGAAACATGCAGCCACTATGTGGTTCCTCAGGAGTGGAGGAAGGTCTCGGGCCTAATTGGAAACCTTCAGAGAAATAACCAAGAAAGGAATACAAGACCAAAGGGTAGATTGCAGTTCTGTCCCTCTGAACCATCAGAGCTTCCCAGCAGGCTGAGTTCCACAGCAGTTCACTGGAACTGCAAATGGAGTCAACTCACAGGCTTGTTGCTCAGAACTGGAACCAAACCCAAGTCAGGAACTGGCAGCACTCAGATCAAGGGCCAGTGATTACTTTGCCCTGTATCAAACTACTTTGGGGACACTGAAAACTTGCAGGTCCTCAGCCTGAGCTGCCACTGAGGCTTGGCTAATACGACACTCAATTAATAGAAGAAACAGCAGGCACAGCCCAGATATTCCCTCCAGAAGTGTGCAGAGATTGGCTCTAACATAAGGTCAGGAAGTAGGCTAGAAGAATGAACAAATAAAAAAAAGAATCCCACCATAAAATGCTGTTATGGTGAGAGGGATGCTCATGGCACAAATCCAGAAGAAAATAACTTCAGAATATTGACAAGCAAAGTCTCAAAGAAAAACACAGCTTGAGGACAATTTCAACTAGAAATTCCTGAAAGAGATAAAAACTTTAAAATTTAAAAAAAGTTTTAAAATTGAAATGAGAGCCCTAGAGGAAAAGAAAACTGGAAAGGAAATGACAGCTATAGAAAAAGGTATAGAAGGGGAATTTATAGCTTGGAACAAGAGGTACAAAATCTTGCCCAAGCAACAAATCCCTGAATGGACCAAGTAGAAGATAACTCCATTTAGACAACAAGAAATATTAAAACAAATTCAAAAGACTGAAAAAAAACCCTGACCCAAAATGTAAATAGGTCATATAAAAATATACTGACCTAGAAAACATTAAGGAGAGATAATTTAAGAATCTTTGGATTACCTAACAGCCATGACCAAAAAAAAAAAAAAGAGAGAGAGAGAGACAGAGAGAGCCTAGCCATCATATCATATTTCAAGAAATCTTCAAAGAAAACTGCCCAGATCTCTTAGAACCAAAGGACAAAGTGGAATTGTTTTTTAAATCCACCACTTGTCTCCTGAAAGAAACTTCAAAATGCAAATTCCCAGGAACATTATAGCCAAAATCAAGAGCTTACAGGACAAAAAACTCAACAACAAAAAACCCAACAAACAAAAAAAAAAACCCACAGTCAGAAAGAATTTAAGTACCAAGTAGTCACAGCTAGGATCATAGGTGATTTAGCAATCACCAGTATAAAGAAGTAGAGAGCATGGAACATGTTATTCTAAAAGGCAAAGAATATTGGCTTACAACCAAGAATAATTTAGCAAAACTGAGTATAATGCTACAGAGGAAAAAAAAAAATGGACCTTTAATGAAATACAGAATTTCCAAGCATTCCTGTTGAAAAGACCAGAAGCTACAAAGAAACCTTGAAGTGCAAACACAGGAGTCAAGAGAAACATCAAACGTTAAGTAGAAGTAAATAATCATAAGGGACTATATAATTTAAGTTCTGCTATGGGAAAACAACATCTGTCCCCTCAAAATCTTTAAGGACCATAGAGGGGAGTACTTGGGAGTGGTTCTGGTATGTTTTGATAATCTTAACAGAAGAATGAAAAGGGAAGGGACAAATACACTAAGCAGGGGGTAGAAGAGGAAGGATGAAGAAAATTCTCACATAATTAGGGTGTACAAGTAGAAATCTATGTAAATAAGGAAGAAGCTCTAGGGGAAAACAGTTGATACTTGGATCTCACTCTCATCTAAATGAACAAAGGAGGGAAAAACACACGTGGCTGAACTTTTGTTTTGTAAAGTCATTACAGTCATGTCTGATGTTTCATGACCCCAGTTGGGGTTTTCTTGGCAAAGATACCAATATAATTTGTCATTTTCTTCTCTAGTATCATTTTACAGATGAGGAAACTGAGGCAAATAGGGCTAAGTGACTTGCCCAAGGTCACACAGCTAGTAAGTGTCTGAGGTCACATTTGAATTCATGCCCTCCTGACTCCATGCCCAGTCCTCAATCAACTTGGCTGCTCATACATTGTTGAATACAGAAATACAAACCTTTCAACAGAGAAACAGAAATGAAACGGGAAGAGGACTAGGGGAATAAGAGAGAGGGTAGATTAAGGGAGTGATTAGTCCTCAGCAAAACAAATTCTACAGATGTACAAAAATACCAATGAGAGTTTTTAGGGTGGCAAAGAGTGAAGGATTCATGATGAAACTCACCTTCCGATAGAGGTGATGGCCTTAGAGCACAGACTGAGACCTGCATTCTTGAATTGGCCAATATGGAAATGTGGCAAATTCTGAGAATATAAAAATCAAGCAGTCCCTGCCCTTAAGGAGCTTTCCCACCTCATCCAGAACAGGATGCTCTACATATAGGTATTTGATAAATAAACGTCTGTTGAACCGAACTAAACATTTCTGTAGATATGGCACCACAGAAGGTAGGTATTGACAGCAGCCACGAACCAGAATTTTTTCAATATTTGAATTTAAAGTGAGGTAATGATGGTAATATTGAATAATTAATTTTATTTCCATGATCTATTTACACTGTACAAACATTTTGGAAAAGCACCTCATCAGTTCACAGTACACATACAATATATTTACTTTTAAAATACATTCTGTTATAAAAGGTTCCAAAAAACAATGACAGGTCAACAAAAAATAAATTTTCAGAGCAAGTCACTAATTTTGTGAGGGCCCCAGTGTTTCCACCAAGAATGATAATTTCCACAACTACAAAGTCACAATATGTGCAGTAATGATGAGTTTTTAATGAAACTTTAATCCTTCAGTGGAAAGTTTCTACTGCTGGACTAATGTGTGCTTTCCAAAAGGGAAGATGCTTTATGGAAATTCTGAAAATCCCAATACTGTTTGGATTTCCAACAGCATGTTTCCCCTTCCAACGTTCACAGTACGCACTCTTTCCTACTTTTTCTTCTTTCCTTGTTCAGTTTCCACTTTACGTTTTTTTGAAGTAGGTTCATCTTTTTCGTCATCTTTAAAAAGGAAAGAAAATTGTTTTGATCAGTAATTGTGAATATTTGTAGCTCACAACAGACATTCCATTACTATTCCCCTTCATATTCATGACTACAGTGGCTAAATATCTCCCAAAGCTAATTTGCAAAAAATGAAAACATGTTCTTTTACTTCAGTAAAGTAAAATATGAAAACAAGGGAACCTTTCATTTGAAGTATTTTAAGCACACAAAGTAAATTATTTATAGCAGTGTAATTTTGAGGTCAGGAAATTAGAAAGTTTTTTTCCCCCTGAGCTTACAGTTAACTTACATAATATTATACAGTATATGCTTTTGCAGGACAGCAGAATGATCAGGATCACTATTTACAATAATGAGACACTCTTTCCTTAATCATTGGTAATCTAGAGGTGGAAGGAGCCTTTCTAATGCAGCCCCCTTCATTTTTTGTAGATGAGGAAACAGGCACAGAGGAAGGAAATGACTTGGCCAAGATCATGCAGGTTGGTAACAGAACCAGTATTTGAACTCACATCTCCCAATTCTAAATTCAAGTACCCTTTCCCATTATACAAACTACTTATTTCTCAAGGACATATCTATCATAGGAGCATTGATCTACAGATGGAAGGGACCTCAGAGGCCACCTAGTCCAGATGAGGATCAGAGGCACAGAAATACGTAAAGATTTGCCTCAGATTACACTGGCAGGATGTGAACCTTGGTTCAGAGTCAGCCTTCTTTCCTTTGTACAGAGCTGCCGTTGTAACTTTTAAATGGTTAAATGACTTTCTATGAACAATCTTCCTTTTTTCAACTTGTTTTCTTTGCCACTCATGAGAAAAATACAAAACCAAGGGAACAAACCACTTTACACCTTGGGTCTAAAGTAAGTTACTTAGAGTTAGGGGTTCATACAATCAATCAATGGCATTCATAATCCAGGTACTGTGCTAAGTAATGCTGGACCTAAAGTCAGGAAGACTCACCTTCCTGAGTTCAAATCTGGCTTCAGACACTTGCTAGCTGTGAGACACTGGGCAAGTCACTGAATCCTGTTTGCCTCAGTTTCCTCATCTGTAAAATTAGCTGGAGAAGGAAATGGCAAACCACTCCAGTATCTTTGTCAAGCAAAGCCCAAATGGGGCTACAGAGTCAGACAGGACCAAACAACAACTATGCTCAGTGCCAACACCAATTTCCAAACAATTTGCCCTGCTCATACCATAACAATTTCCCTTCTATAGAGGGTATACAAGATAAGATAGCAACAGAATGTGTTCCTAACACACAGTTATTAGTCTAAAAAGTCACTCTCCCTGTATCCAAGTTCCTCTGATTCAGCTTCTAAGGCAAGTTTTCTAGGCCCCTGTCAGGTACTTGGTTTTTTTCCTATTCCATCTCATTTCTGTGCCGGCCATACCCCGCATCTCACATGAGATCACCTCCTAGTTTCCCAGCGTCTTTCCAGACTCATCTCAAAGGCTCCCTTCTGCAGGTAGCCTTTCCTGGTGTCCCCTGCCGCTCCAGCCTGCTGCTCCATGAGTACCTTCCCCTCTGACAGTAGCTTTCATCTACTCTCTCTCTGTCCCATATGTACCAATTATTTATATGATGTTTCCTCATTAGGATGTGAGTTCCTAGAGAGGATAGTTTTGCCTTTCTTTCTAACTTTGGTGTTTAACACATTACCTGGCACACTGAGTTGATTCTTCCTAGGTACTTCCCCATTTGTGACTTGGCTTCTGTGACATGCTCTCTCTGGTTCTACCACCAATCCAGTCACTCCTCTGTCTCCCCTTTCTCTCATCCTCTAAGTAGGTGCTTCAAGCTCAAACTGTCCTAAGACTTCTTCTCTCTAAAAACTCTCTCCTTTTGATCCCAAATGCTTACATGACATCAAGGATTACCTCTGCACAGATCTAGCACCAACCAATCATTAGCCTTAGGAAAAATTTCGTATTTCAAGGCACTGCTGGAAGTATCCATCTGGATGTTCCAAGAACACTTAAACATGTCAAAAATGGAACTTAACATCCTCTTCTGTAAATCTGCCCCTCCTCCCAGCTTCCCTATTTCTCTTGATGGAATTACCATCTTTCAAGTTACAAGACCTCAGTCATGTTCCCACTCAGACACCAAGCTTTGATCCCCCGCCCCTGCCCATCACAACATGTTTCACCTCTGTGGCCATCTGACCTCATAGTCACCAACCAAGGTTTACGGTCTCATCATCTCTTCCAGGGCTGCTGAAAAAACCTAAAGTGATCTTCATTATCTTCAACTACAATCTATTCTACACACAGATTATCTTCCTAATGCACAAACCTCTTCATGTGCCACTTATGTTCAAATTTAAAACAAAACAAAGCAAAGAACCCACATAAGTCTTCAGCCTGGCACTGAGCGTCCTCTATCATCTGGCTCCAACCTCATTCCACATTACGCCCCTCCAGTCACACTGGATTACCTGCTGTTCGTCACATTGGACATGGGCATCCTAGAAGGCCATCATACATGCCTAGAATGCATGTCCACATCTCTAAATGTTAAAATCCTTCTCTTCCTTCAAGGTTCTTTCTGCTACCATCTCCTTTATAATGGCTCCCTGGCTGGGTAAGGGAGGAAAAATATATATGGAAATGAATGTGATAAAAAAAAAATCATGAATTGTAAAAAAAGGATACAGGCAAATTTGGAGAAAATGTCAGTTTAAGTAAAAAGACAGTGAGTTCCATTTTAGAGACACTGAGTTTAATATGTCATTAAGACATCAGGGAAGAGGTGTCCATCCAATGGAAAGCTGGTGATGAAGCACTAAACTTTAGGACAGAGAGTTTAGGGCAGAATATATAGATTTGCCAGTCAGATTATGCAACTGAATGTATGAAAGAGCTACAAGACAAAATTCTATGTGAGGACTAAGAGGGGAAATCATTGATTGGAGGCTTCCATTGATTTGAAAGGCTTCAAGGAAAAGAGTTGGGTTTTAAAGTAATGAGGGGGAGGGAATTAATTCCAGGGGCCAGAATGAGTAAAGGCATTGAGGCAAGAGCCAAAAGCATGAGAGGGAAGCGGAGGAAGAAGAGTTCAATTTAGCTGGAAATTGAAGGGATAAAGAGGAATAATAGTATATAAGGCTAGAAACAGATAGCTTAGTACTTGATGGTAGCGGGTCTTGAAAGCAAGGTACAAGAGTCTGAACTTAACCTGACTAGCAATAGAGAGCCACAGAAGATTTTTTGAGTAGAGAAATAATATGACCTTTCAGAAAGGCTATTCCAGCAGCAGTTTGAGACAGAATTGAGCAAGGACAAAGTGAAGTTAGAAGTTCTATTAAGAGACTACCAAAGCAGTAGGTGGATGGTAATGAGGAATTGACTAAGGTTGTGACAAAGGACAAAGAAGATAATGAATTAAAAAGGTAACATGGTATTGTGAAAATAACAAAGGATTCAGGGAGAATTTTGGTTCAAAGTCTATTCCAGGCTATTACTAGCTATGTGAACTTGCAAAAGTTGCTTGCCTTCCTTGGGTCTCGGTTTTCTCATTCATAAAATGGAAGTATCAGACTAGCCAGATTCTAAATTCCATACCTCAATCCTATGATGCTAAGATGCTGGAGATGGAATAGACAAGGCTTGGTGACTAAGTGGATATAAGAAATTCATAAGATCCTGGAAAGGATCATAGAACTAACTATAGAAAAAAAACCTCAGAGATGATCAAGTCCAATCCCCCATTTTATTAAAGATGAGGAAACTTAGGCCCCAAGAGGTCACACAGGCAGTAAGTGGAAGAGCCCAGGACTAACCCAGATCCAGTGACCAAGGTGAAAAGGAAGGTTTAAAGACAGTCCACAAGAGCAAGGTTATAAATCAGGAGAAGGTTAATGGTAGTGCCAATACTGATGACAATAAATAATGGTTTGGGGACAAGGAGATAAAAGGTGTATCAGCTAAATATAACCGCAGCAGAGACCCCAGTAATGGTGTATTTATAAAGTAGTATCGATTTATATGAGCATTATGACAAAGTTGTTTTATTTAGTAATTCACTTTAGGAATACACAATGCTACTGTTATTATTAACAGTGATTGCAAATACCCATATATGGAAATAGGGCCTCCTCAGTGGATCAGAGAATCCTGAATTAAAACTTAAAGAGACCACAGGAATCATCTCATTTAAACGTCCTCATTTTCTTTTTTCCCCCTTAAAATTTTTTTACATCATTTGTTTATATCACCTACATTTCTCAATGTAGCCTGAACCCTCACGTGAGAGCCATCCTTTATAATAAATAAAAAAAAGAGAAAAAAGACAAGGTCAGCAGAATTAACCAACACATTGAAAAAATTATCTGAGGTGTTCCATACTCATAGATTCACCTCTGCAAAGAAGGGAGTGAGGTACCTTTTCAGAGGGACTGTTTGACTATTACAATTTCATAGCACTTGATTTCAATTGTTTTGTTGTCTCTTTCTTTCTTTTACATAGTGGCAAATCATTATGAATATTGCTTTCCTGGCTTTGTTTACTTCACTTTGCATCAGTGTAAATAAGTCTTTCCATGTATCTCTGATTTCATGTGTCTTCGTTCTCACTATATTTACTACATTTCCCCAATCAAAGGGCATCTATTTAATTTCTAAGTCTTCACTCCTACGATGCTTTGAGGCCTTTGTTTTTATCATTGGCATCCTTGAAACAGTGGAATCTCCTAGTTCAAAGATGGGCATTTTATTCACTCTCTTAGCATAGTTCTAAATTGCTCTCCAGAATGGTTAGAACAATTCACAGCTACAAATCATGTTAAAAGTGTGCTCATTGGGCAGCTAGGTGGCACAGTGAGTAAAACTGGCCCCGGGGTCACGAGTTCGGTTCCGACCTCAGACACTTAACACCCACACACAAAAAAAACTAGCCCTGTAACCTTGGGCAAGTTATTTAACCCCAACTGTCCTCCAAAAGGCAAAAAATAAAAAAGTGAGCTCATTTTTCAACAACCGTTCAGCATTAAGTATTCTCAATTTTGTTATCTTTGCCAATTTGCTGGGTACAAGAGATAAATTCAGAGTTGTTTTGATGTGCATATCTATTATAATTAAAGGATTTGTAGCATTTTCCACATGGCTGTTAACGAATCAACAAATATTTACATGCACCTATGTGCTAGTCAATAGAGATACAAGCACAAAGATGAAATAATCCTTTCTTGCAAAGAGCTAACATTCTAATGAGGGAGATGACAAATGCATAACTGAATATATACAGCCTAAGTTTGTAATTCTTTTGACAACTGTTTGCCTATTCTGACTATTTACCTATTGGGGAAATGCTTTTGATCTTACGTTTTGGTTAATTCCCTATATATCATGGATATCAACCCCTTATTAAAGATATCTGATATAAAGATTTTTTTTCTAGTCAATCATTTCCCATCTTATCTAAGTCGCATTAATTTTATTATTGCAAAAACTTCAATTTCATGTAATGGAAATTATCAGCCTCTCATTTTTTATATTTTCCTCCTAATGGTTCTATAAGGTAGGCAGTGTAAGTATTAATCACCCCCATTTTAAAGATGGGAAAAATATGACCCAGCAGGGTAAAATGATTTGTACAAAGGCATTCAGCTAGAAAATGGGAGAGTTAATTTCTAAATCAGGCTTGTCTACTTTGACTTCTATTAATGGCAAAATAAATTTAGAAAATACTCTGTAATTGCAAAGTAACAAGTTGTAGATTTTTTCATTACATTTGAAAATCCAGTATTTCTGTTGATACATAGTATGTTCAAAGGATATCTTGAGACTCCATAGGATCAATCTACAAATCTATTTCAATTCGGGTGACTACTATTCCTTAAGGAACAATTCAAAAGAGCTTTGCTCAATTGATGCTGTATCAATCATATCCTCTTCCTATTGGAGGATCAAGTCATTTCAATTCAGAAACTCAATCATAAGGTCTACTGAATTACTGCTACCTAGCCACAGTCAATAAACATTTGCTTAAAGACTATCTCCTGAAGAAAGAAAAGTGAAAATCAAAACTAGATTCTGTTTGTTATTATGGGATAATGATTTGACCCAAAGAAAGTGCAATTCAAATAAATTCAAACAATGATTCTAATTCTAGTAAATGCCTAACTACCCAGCTTCCAGAAATTAAAAACCAGTCACACTGTCAGAGGAGGCCCTACCTTTACAGACAGGTTGCAATCCTCAATTTTCAGGTGATCAAGAGAAGCCACACAGGGCAATGACCATATTGTTGGGCTCATCTTCACTCACAAAGGCTTCATATCGACTATCTATGAAACTCTGATAGCCTTCTGACCATACCTCTAATTCTGACATCTATCTTGCATCCCTCTTACACCTATTTTTCATCAGAATAGCAACCTCCAGTCACACCATACCTCTGGGCTTCTCCAAGCTATCAACTCTTATCTGGCCTCACTTCGGTCTCTTCCAAAGCTTTACCCTACAGTTAATCAGGCCAGCTTGACACTATCTTCTTCCCTTAAGCCACCTGACACTTGTCTTACTGCCACTCATTCTTCTCTAAACCACAGGCTAGGATAATTTCCCCCATTAGCTTTCTTTGCTCTTACTCATGTTGCTAAGCACTGATGAAGGAAGGCTCCTTCCTTTGCAAGTCAATCCTTTTACCTTTCCCTGACTGACTCTCTAACTCACTCCCCTCAGTGTCTGCTCCAAGCTCTTTTACTCCTCTCAAGCCCTGCACCACCTCTCCTCCTTTGCTGTCAGTAAAGGATCTTGCCAAATACTTGCCAAACAGAAAAAAGTCAAGGTCATCCTTTGCAAGCTCTTTCTTCTCTCCCATTCTACACTTCAAATCGCCTCAATATCATCGCTGACACTACTCCTTTGCTCTAGTCTCAAATACCAACCCCTCTACTTGTGTCCTTGATCTTGCCCCCTCTCAGAATTTCCTCTCTGTCAACCACCAGTACTCCTGTTGCCCCTCCCCCTCCCTCTCCCCCAGGCACTCCAGCTCTGCCCTGGACCCTTGAGTTCTTAGATGGTGAGAACTGACTGGATCTGCAAGTTCCCACACCCACCCTGAGATGATACTCTGCTCATGTTCTGGCCACATCACCAGTATGGAATACATTCCCTTCTCATTTCACCTACTAGAATCCCTAGGTTCCCTGAGGTCTCAGCCCAAGTGCCACACCAATCAAATAACAAGCATTTCTTAAGTGCCAAGCATTGTGCTCAGTCCTAGGGATACCAAGACAAAAACAAAACAGCCCCTGCCCTCAAGAAGGTTACATTCTAACAGCAGAGACAAACACATGCATCTATAAGTAAAATATATGCAAGGTAATTTTGTGGGGAGAAGGTGCTACCAGCTAGGAGAAAAGAATCAGGAAAGGCTTTAGGTAGAAAATCATACTTGAACCGAGTTCTGAAGGAAACTAGGTATTTTAAGTGGCAAAGGCAAGGAGGAAGTGCATTCCAGGTGAGAGGGCAGCCAGAGCAGATATAGAAGGTCAAGAGATAGTGTTAGCAATGAAAAACTGTTTGGTTGGACAACTGGGTGAAGGCAAATGAAAGGCTGGAAAGTAGGCTGGATGGCCTGATCTCCTCATCCCCACTTCCCAGTACCCTCACCCCAGAAATGACATCCTCTGGATATGTTTATATTTCATTTTCTCTCTACATATTGTTGAGATATGGACTATTTCATATTTATTTTTTGCTTTTTAGAGAGGCAATTGGGGTTAAGTGACTTGTCCAAGGTCACATGGCTAGTAAGTGTTAAGTGTCCGAGGCTGAATTTGAACTCAGGTCCTCCTGACTCCAGGGCCGGTGCTCTATTCACTGTGCCACCTAGTCACCCCCAGACTATTTCATTTTTAACTTGGTATTATAAATGTCTGGCACAATACCTGGCACTAGTGCTGGAAAAAATCTCAGATGCCTCTAGTTCAACACCTTCATTTTACAAATTAAGAAACTGTGGCCCAATAAGGGTAAATAACAGGGTCACACAGGAAGTAAATATCAAAGGCAAAATTTGAATATAGGTCCATCCAGCTTCAAAGCCAGTGTTCTTTCTGATATACAGCCCTAGGTATTTATTGTGTTTGTTGAATGAATAAATGAATGAAGGTAATCCCTTTATAATTTGTAGATAATCATAATGAATTATTATGGCTGAAAAATTGCTCTCAACCCATTGAGGAATCTTGCCTTAGCTAGTCTGGTACTTAGATGAGAGATAAACAGTCCTAAAGTTTATGTTTATTGATGTTTTTCAAGTTTATAATTTCTTAAAAAAAAAAAAAAAGCAGGGGTGGCTAGGTGACAAGTAAATAGAGCACCAGCCCTGGAATTAGGAGCACCTGAGTTCAGATCTGGCCTCAGACACTTAACACAAAAACTAGCTGTGTGACCTTGGGCAAGTAAATGTTGTGCACACACACATACATATATATACACACACACACACACTCACTCTTGGGCTAGAAGGTGGAGGATATACCAAATTACACAAGCTAAATTCACTACTATATTGTCATTTTTGGCTACATGACCTTGAATAAATCACTCTATGTATATAAGTAGCAAAGTTTACTTCCACAAAAATATCAGGAAACTACTATAGACAAAAATTTATCCTGAAGTTCGTTAAGGATAAAAAAGGTGTCATTTACGCATAGTGCCTAACAAGAACAAGGTCACACTAAAGAATGAATAAAAATTCATTTGATTAATTTATTTCTTTTTTTGCTAGCTAGTGCAGTGGATAGAGCACTCAACCTGGGGTCACAGAAGACCTGAGTTCAAATCCAGCCTCATACATTTACTAGCTCATACATTACTGGGGAAATCATTAACCTTTGTCTGCCTCAGTTTCCTCATCTGCAAAATAGGGATGATGATAATAAGATTCACTTTACAGGATTGTTGTGAGGACAAATGAAATATTTGTAAAATGTTCTGCAAACCTTACAGTGCTATGTAAATACTAGCTCTTATTAAGAAACTAATTTTCTAGGACTAGTAGTTAACCTTATGAAATATCTTAATACTGATTAAATTGAACCCTTCATTCAAATTGAAGGGCTTCTGCCCTTGTATGAAGCTCTAAATTCTGAACTTCTCAAGAATACAGAAGAATGATACAGGGAAAAAAGGTAACATTTTGCCTGCAGCATAGGAGAAACCCAATCTTTTGGTCTTTACTTTGATATAATTCAGGCCATCTCTAGTCTCAGAACTATAGCCCTCTATTATGCAACTCCAGTCTTAGTACCTTTATTATAGAGATAGAACTGCTTCCCAGGAGTTTCCAAGAGACCAGACCCCACAGGCTCTGCTTATTCAACAGGGCATTTTATATAATTTTTAAAAGAACAAAACGTTGTAGCTCTATAAATATCCCACTTCAGCTAAGCTCTTTAAATTTCTATGGAGTTATCCACTTGTTAAAAATGTTTCTCAATATGTTGAGTGTCAATTATTCATGTGCCTCTGATGTGCTGAGGAAAAACAGAACGCTGGCCAGAATATGAACAAGGAAGAAATGTCATCTCAGTTGCCTTCTTCTAATATCTATCCATAGGCATGACAAGAACAAAGGAGGCCCTTCATTTTAAAATGGCTTGAGATCTGTTTTAAAAAATGAAATTTTTTTCTCTGGCTAGGATAGATACTTTTGTCACTATCGTCCTGTTACTATTTGGAGTAAGTTCTCTGTTAAATTAAGTTTTTTTTTTTTCTATCCTAATCTTGGTACAACTGCTTTAATGTAAAAAGGTGGCTTCAGTTTTTCACAGCTGCAATCACAAGGAAAAGAACAAATAATTGTGTCACCTTAATTATAGAACATCTATAAATCATACTTGATATTGGAGGAAATCTTATTGACCTAGAGCAGTGACCCTGGGCTTTAGGCCATCAGTCACTTCACTTTAAGACCAGCTCAATGTATTTCTTCTACTGCAAAAACCAAGAATCATCTGAACATGATCATGAATCACTTTGACAATTCAATGATAGAAGCAGCTGTGGCACACTGGAAAATTGTGCTAAATTTGGAACGAGAAATCCTAGGTTCAGATCTTGGCTCTGCTATTATTTCCTGAGTGACTTGGCCTCAGTTTCCTCCTTTGTAAAATGAGGTTGGACTAAGTGGTCTCTAAGCTTTCTTTCAACTCTAAACTTACGCTCTAGGATGCTTTTACGCCC
The DNA here is from genome assembly GCF_028583685.1 of Petaurus breviceps papuanus. Taxonomy (NCBI): domain Eukaryota; kingdom Metazoa; phylum Chordata; class Mammalia; order Diprotodontia; family Petauridae; genus Petaurus; species Petaurus breviceps. The sequence goes on along the minus strand of NW_027185876.1, from coordinate 4,717,384 downwards.
TTTACATTCATTTCCTCGCTGGAGACACACACCGAATTTAAGGGGCTGCTCCTATAACACAGCCCTGGCCTGGGAGGTCCCCCTAAAGTGGGCGCTCCGTACCTGACTCCAGGGTCTCCTCCCCCTCGGGCAGCAGCTTGGCTTTGTGCGCGTTCTGCGGCGCGTCGTCCCCGTTGTCCTCGTAGATGTTGGACCACTTGATAGCCATGTCGAGCTCGGGCGGCGGCGGCGGCTTCTTCTCCCGCACGCTGTAGGAGTCGGGGGGCGGCACCGCGCTGCTCTTCCACACTCGGAACTCCTTGGGCGGCTGCAGAACAAACGCGCTCAGCGCCCCTGCCGGGGCATCTCCCGCAACTTCCCCCCGGTGCAAAGTTTACCAAAGAAGCCCCAGCGCCCTCCCGGGAGCCGCGGGGCGCCCCGGACTCGGGGGCCAGGGAGCCCCGCGGCTGAGAGCTTCTCCGCGGAAGCCCTTGGGCTGCCGAACACCCCCTCCTCCTGATGAGGGGTCCGGGGGACAAGCGTGACGGCGACCCGCAGGACCGGGCTCTGGAGAAAGGGCATCACGGCAAGGCAGGGACCCCAGGAAGGGTGAGGGGTGCTGAGGGGCGTGCGAGCCGCACAGGCACGGTCGGGGGTGGGGAGCGCTGCCCCCTCCTCCCCGTGGGACCCAGACCTCAGTTTCCACCCCCTGCAGAATGGGGGTCCGGCACCCCGGAACCGGCAGGGGCTCACTCACCTCCTCGGGCGCCTTCCGGACATGCCGCTCCCAGTCAATCTGCTTGTTAAGCGGGTTGTAGAGGAAAGCCGGCCGGGACACGCTCCGGAACAGCTCGTCCGGCTTGGGCAGCCGCATGCCCTCGGCCGCACCGCCCGCGGGGGCCGACTTGGCGGGCTCCCGGGCCTCCCGGCCCGCCTCCTCCGGTTCGCTGTCGTCCTCCGAAGACGACGACGACGGGCCGGAATTGCTGCTGCCGCCGTAGGCAGCGAAGTACCCGAGCGGGTCCTTCTCCTCAGCGGCCATGGCGGCTACTGAGAGCCCGGCAAAGATCCCGCCGCGATCTCGAACCGGATCCGCCTCCTCCTTCTCGGCTCGCTCTCCGGAGGCACAAAGCCGGAAGTGGCAGAGCCGAAGCGGCCCCGCCCGCCCGGCGCGTCCCCTGATTGCCCGGAGCCGGGGAAGCCCCGCCTCCGGGGAGGGGCCCAGACGGGGAGGCCCCGCCCATCAAACGGGGAGCCACTCTGCTGAGGAAGAGCCCTACCCCTTCATACCTCCTTGGCCCGGAGGTCCCGCCCCTTGTAGATAGAGGCCACCCAGTCCCGAGGAGCCCCGCCCCTCAGAGGAGTGGGAAACCGGGGAGACCCGCCCCCTAGATAGAGAGAGCCATACAGATGAAGAAGCACCACCACCCTCTCAGACCGCCCCTGCCCGGAAGTTCCGTCCCTTATGGAGAGAAAGACGGCCCAGTCCAGAGAAGCCCCGCCCCCTGAGGAGGTGTGTATGCGTGGAGTAAATGGAGGCGGGGGACTGGGAAGCCCCGCCTCTTAGGGGGCGGGATGCCGCTCTGTCTATTGAGCCCCGCCCCCTCAAATCAATTCGGTCCCTTACTGTTAGGTCGGGGGGAGCTGTTCTGAGGGAAATGCTGCTCCTAAGATCGCTGCTTGAGGAGCGGCAGAGTAGCCTGGAGAACCGTTGCTCTAAGGTTAGGTAGAGTAGTAGCTAGGTAGTGGAGTAGAGTGCCGGGCCTGAACTCAGGAAGACTCATCTTGAGTTCAAATCTGGCCTGAGGCACTTAACTAGCTGTGTGACTCAGGCAAGTCACTTAATCCTGTTTGCCTCAGTTTCCTCATCTGTAAAATAAGCTGAAGAAGGAAATGGTAAGCCATCCCAGAAAAAACTCGATGTGGGTCACGAAGAGTCTGGCATGACTGAAACGATTCAACAGGGTTAGGAACCGCCGCTACCCTTCAAGTAGCCTGTAAGTCAAGGGGCGAGGAAGCCCCGCCCCTCAGAACACCTCGGTCCCTCCCCCTGGTGGAGGAGCCTCGCAACCTCAGGTAGGTCCAGTAACCAGGGGAAGCCTCCTTCCTGGGGGAGGGAGAAGAGGCAGAGCAAATTGAGGAAGCACCGCCCCTGAGGGCGGAGCCCCACACACTAGGAAGCCCCGCCCCCGACACGGGTGTGTGGTCTCAGGGAAGCCCCGCCTTCTTAGGAGGGCGCAAACTCGTCCTTGTCTCTGCTTCGAGAAGGGGAGAGCTGGCCTTTGACCCTCAAATCCTTGCTGGCGCTGGTGTCTCTGGGCCGGGCCGAGTTCTGGAGGCCGAGGAAGCCTTGTGGGCCAACTGTGCCGGCATTCCCTAGGAGCTTAATGAATGCGCAGTGCTCGGCAGCCGCTGGTCTTTGGGCGCCCCTCCTCCGCTCCCCTCGCGGCGCCAGCCGTCCTCTCCACGCCCCTCGTTACCGTTATCCCGAGTGCTCTTTCCATTCAGCAGTCCCATCTCCCACACCCACCCAACCAAGGCGCCCGGACCTGGAGAGGCAGCGGGACATGGCGGAAGCAGCCCGGCTTCAGGCCGCCGCTCTGTCCTCATCTCCCAAGTCCCCTCCGGCTCCGCACCCATCGTCCTTAGACTGCCGCAGTCTGGACAGGGTCCTAGACGCGTAGTGAGACGGCAGGACCGGCCGTGGGGTCAGGAGCCCCAGGATGGAACAGCCGGGTGGCCGTGGGCAGTTGAGTCGGCTTACATTACAGGCGTCGTTTACTTAGCCGATGTTAAAGTCTTCACTCATTCACTTCACCCTCATTAGTTTTCACTAGGGCTATTTCAAGAGCCTAATTTGTCTTCTTGCCTGGATTCTCCAGTCTTCCCAGAGCTGTAAAAATAACATTAATACTAATATAACTAAAATAACATTAATACTAATATGGCCTCATTTATCTGCTCAGGATCCTTCAGTGGCTCAAATTCCGTTTTATGGTACTTATTAAGGTCTTCCACAATAGGGACTCCAGTCTACCAGTTTAGTATTATTTCATGGGACCTTTTTATACATTCCATTCTGTAGACAAAAATTAATATTAGCTGTTCTCCTGTTTCCTTCCAATACTTACCAAATGACAACCATTTAAACAGCAATCCCATGTGAATCCACATTTGCTTATTCAAATTCTTCTCTTCCAATCAAGTCCCAGTTCAGATATAAACTTGAATTCCTTGTAGACCCTCTTCTAGACCTAGATTCACTTCACAACTCAAAAGTTGCTTCCTCCCCAAATTCTCTTAGAGCATTCACTACCTGCCTTTTTCTATATCAAAGTCTACAAATTATATTTGTGAGAATCAGTTACAGCAGATTGATGGTGGGACTTTAAGTCAGGAAGTCTCAGATTCCAATTCTGCCTGTAACATATATAATTGTGGGCAAGTCGCCAAACCTCTTGGGGTCCCCTCTACAACTCTTTCTAAGTTACCAATCTAAAGCAATGATGCTTGTTTCTATACTGGGAGCTGTTCACATAAATGAAATCACAGGTTCAGACACCCTCCCTCAAGAAACAAAAAAACATGTATGTGTCCCTTATTGGTTTGTCTGTCATTTATCATAGATGTATTTTTAGTGTCAAAGATCTGGATTGAATTAAGTGGAAAAATTAGCAGAGTAGTAACCAACAAGAGCCAAAACAAATACAACTATTATATTTGTAGGCACTGAGGAGCAGAGGTGGCCAATGGTGGGAATGGCTTGTCTGGAATGGAAAACCTGGCAGATAGGAGGTTGAAGGTAAAGTTGGATGTTGGATACAGCCAGTTAACAGAGATCCTCAAATACAATTGAGGAATGATAATGATTTGCTATTGCTTCTTCTTAAATCTTTTTCAAATAAGTATTTTTAAAATTAATCAGTCCCTCCTACTAGCCCAATTAAGCAAATGAACAAAACACCACCAAATCCTCAATATACAACTAAATAGTTCAGCAAGACAAATCCCAAATTAGCTATGTAAAAAAAAAAAGGCAAATTAATTTCCTTCCTGTCACTTGGAGGCATCGTAATTTTTATTACTTTTGGGGCTAGGCAATCAGGGTTAGGTGATTTGCCCACGGTTACACAGCCAGTAAGTGCCTCAGGCCTGATTTGAACTCAGATGCTCCTGACTCTAGGGCTGGTGCTCTATCCACTGCACCACCTGGCTGCCCCTCATTCATTTGTTCTTGTGGTTTATCATTTCATTGATTAGAATCCTAAGGTCTTTCAGTCATTTTCCTCTATGTTATCACTATATGTTATTTGGTTCTGTTCACTAAGCTCCGCATCCATTCATAAGCCTTTTCAGTTTACTCTGAAATTATCCATCTCATTATGTTACAACTTTCAATTACAATCATATGCCACAACTTATTCTGGTCATTCACCAAGAAGACACCCCTTTCAGTTTCCAATTTTTTTGCCATCATTAAAAATAGATGCTTTATTTTTGTACATATAGCCCCATTTTCTGATACCTTTGGAATACAGGTCTAGTAGTGGTTTGGCTGTAGTATGGTAACTCTAAGCATAGTATTACAAATTATTCCCAGAATAGTTGGGGCAATTCACAATTCCATCCAGAGTACATTAGTGTATTGTTTTCCCAGTTTCCCCAACATTGTTCTTTTCATTTTGTCATTTTTGCCAGTCTTGAGTGTAAAGTAGAACTTCAAAGTTGCTTTAATTTGCATTTCTCTAGTGATTTAATGAATTTTTTCCCACATAATTGTTGATAGTTTGGATTTCTTCCTTTGAAAACTACTTGTTCATATCCTTTGACCATGTATGTATTGGGGCATGGCTTACTCTTATAAATCTGAAGCAGTTTTTTTAATAAATATATTGAAAATGATAGCTTTATTGAAGAAATGTTGCAAAGATCCTACTTACCTACTCCCTTTTTAATTTTTGTTAGGTAGTGTTTATGCAAAATCTTTTAAATTTTATAAATCAAAATTGTCCACTTTTATCATGTTCCCATCACTTGTTTAGTCATGTACTATTTCTCTACCCATAGATCTGAAAGGTAATTTCCCCATTGCTCCTCTAATTTCTGATATGATGTTTTATATCTGTTATTTATCCATTTGGAGCTAATCTTGGTATATGGTTCCTATTGTCTCTTGAATTAAACAGAATATTCTTAAGCTGGGAAATGATGAAGCCAGATCAGAAAAACTGACCTAATATTCTATTTCTGTGCTGATTTTAAAGAAAGTGTCCAAATGATGAATTTTACAAGAACACAATTACTTGTGTTCCAGATTCTTGGTCAGGCATATGTCACTCAGATGGAAGTGAAGCCTTTTTTCAGTTGCTTTTTTCTAGTACTTAACTACACTAAGGTTCATTGCTAGTTCAGTGGAAGACATTGTAAAACATACACATCACTTGAAGATGAAAAACTTTACATAAGTGTTTATTAAAACAAGATTATATTGAATGGTAAAATTTTTTCTTCAGACTTTGGTCATGAAATACTTGAGGAAACTGACATCCAGACTTGGTTAGCACAGCAAAGTAATATTCATATTTATAAAATATACTTTTGCATTTAGAAATACATCCCCACTGGATTACACTAATATTACATGTACTTTCAATTCTCTTACATTCAGTACCTTTTATGCTGTTCATTTAATATTTCTGACTTCCAGTCACATTTTTACCTGATTACAAAGGTTGAAGAAAATGCAAGGAAGGTCAAAAAGGCACTTGTTTAACTTTGGAGAGGCACTTCATACTGGAAATGGAAATATATACTTTACCTTTTCAGGAACACAAACTATCTTATTAAAAACTAAAAGGTAATCTGCTAAAATTTTACTAAAAATTTACTCCTTCAAAATAACAAGATTCCTTAATTTTGGAAGTCAACCAAATTGAAGTCAATGACCGGCTCTGCCCAAGACCCAGCCAAGGCACATTTCAGAAAAGACAGGCAAATCACAAGAAAAAGAAATTCATAAACTCTCAGGGAATATCCTGTGTCCTGCATGAATTTGACTTGAACTTCTAAACACTTAGCATCTATAGTACTATTTCAGTGACCATTTAGTTTTACAATAATGACACTGAGGTATTCTGAATGATCTTTAGAATCAGGAACATCCTACTTAATTGAGCTTTAACTTAAACACTGAAAATTAAACATTTAGCATACTAAAAATCTTGAGATTTGAGACTTTTTTCAGAATCTGAATCTACATGACTAAGTTTTTTAAATTTAGTTGTATTTCCCAGCCACAATTTAATGCAAATATGTTACCATAATATTTTGAAAATGTGGGACGTAATTCCTTAATTTCCAGGTAACTCAGAAAAATAAAAAATAAACTAAGTATAAGTCTTTTTTCTTCAGTAATACAGCTCAACTATAACAAATATACTAACATACTAGAAAAATATAATCAATTTCTACATTATAAACTTAATGAAAAATGTTTTTATGTAGTAACACTTAAAATTTAGTATTTACATGATCTGGTATAGATAAAAATAATTTTTCAGAATACATTTTAAAAATAAGTTGAAATAGATTTCATTTAAAAGCATAATGTTGTACTATAACTTGTACTGCTCCCTCTGCTGGGGAGATGAAACAGACCAGTTGGTTTTCTTTCTAGTTCTTACACAAGGAACCAAAAAAATTTTGTTCATTCTCTCCTATTTAGATTATGCCCAATGAATACTTTTACTAATGATGACTGGTGAACAATATCTGGTCAAGAGAGCAGATGAGAGCTTAGGTATTCAGTATGCAGATTTCACTAGAAATCATTACCAAAGGATTCCTTCTGTGGCTTTGAGAAGGTAGTGCTCCTTGGTCCTGAGTACAAATTTTTACAAGTTTCCAGTCAACAATATCTAGATATAAATTTTAATAGCAGCAGATTTGGCCAAGAGTAAAGTGGACAGGGGGAAGGGAAATATTAAGCTGGTAATATCCAACACAAAAAATTTTTTGGATACAAACTATGTTCTTTGAAAATATTAAAATTCTCTATCAACAGTGCAAACTCCTACAGAGATGGATGTCTACCATAGTTTCTCTGTAATTACCATAGCACCTAGTACAGTTCTGTTCACCTGAGAGATAAATGTGTGTTGTCCATGGTTCCTCATGAGTCAGGTTATAAAAACCCTTTTCATCCATCACTACATAAAGATAATGTGAACAGCTTGGGATGAGGTGCATAACTGGAGGGGAAATGCATTGGTGAGGAGAATTTATGACTGCTTTCAACTCAAAGAGGTCCTCAGATGCTGATATATGCTGTTTAACTTGAGGATGCACACAGGAGAGTAGCTCTACTCTACCCTGTTAGGCTACTTTTCAAATGAGCCTAAAATTTGGATAATGGTCAATTTTTAAGAATTTGAAGTTAAGTATTCTTTAGGCCCTAAAAGTCATTTCAATATTTTTTTTTGGAGAGGGGATGGCAGGGCAGTTGGGGTTAAGTGACTTGCCCAAGGTCACACAGCTAGTAATTGTTAAGTGTCTGAGGCCAGATTTGAACTCAGGTCCTCCTGACTCCAGGGATGGTGCTCTTTCACTGTCATTTCAGTATTTAAAGTTATCTTAAAAACTTGAATTATGATAGCAGAAATCTTACTATATTACTAAAACAGGGAGTTTTCTATCAGTTTTACATATCCAAAATAAATTATAAATGTCGAAGAATAGAACTTGTAAATGGAATATTCCAGGGTACCCAAATAAATTGAGACTTTGGATTCTCAGTTGTCTGTAACACAAACACATTTAAAGATGATTTTTGACCTGCAAGAACTTCTATTCAAAGAACAGTATTGACAATTTTTTAGGCGGGGAGGGGAAGAGGATATCAGGGCTACACTGGTATCATTAGTCAACATCTAAGAATGGTTTATAACTGATAGGTAGGTTTTGTTTATTTCGGTACAGAAACAAAATAGACCCTAAAGAATGGTATGTAAAGCTGACAGAAAACATTTCAAAGACCATTTTAGGAGAAAAACATTATTGATTATTTAAGGAACTTAAAAAACAACTATTCTGTAAATTAACTGTTTAAAAGATAGCTACATTTTTTTCTCTTGTAATAAAATGTCCCAAGTCATCATGAGTAATACGTGGACATAAATAACTCAATCTTCAGAACTGTTCTTATAAAAACATTGTAAATAGGTCAAGTTTGTGGCTGACAATTCACAATTATTTTCTAGGAGTACACATATCACAAACACTTGAAAATAGTTTAGTATACTGCTCTAAAAATGGAAACAAGTATTTGGATTCTTAAAGGAAATCTAGCTTTAAAAACCCTACAGTATTCTTGAGACCATTATACTGTTAACAAACACTGTTAGTGAGTTCTCCATCATGCTCTCAGAGCCCCATCCTCCTGCAAGACTGTGCCAGCCCTAAGAATCCCACCACAATCCCTTCTGCCTGTAAGGCCTCTCTGATTGAGGCAGGAGCCCAGGCTGGTCATCTCTTCATTTCCTACCAGGCTGCATCCCTTTAGGTCTCTATCACGCTTCCAGGCTGGGGTTACCCTTTCCCACCTTCCCCCATTCCTCTTAGCTTTCTTTTGGGTGGCATCTCATCCCATTAGATGGTAGGCTCTGTGAGGGTAGGGACTAGTTGTCTTTTTCACATTTGCGCCCCTAGCACTTAGCATAGTACCTGGGCACATAGTGGGTACTTAATGTTTACTAACTGATCAAATAGCATTTCTACCATTTGTTTACTGCAAACTTAATGTGGTTAAGAAAAGTCTTATATGATAAAGTAAACAATAACAAATTTAATTACATGAGATAAAATGTGACATGAATGAGTAATGGAGGTGACATTCCATTACAATAAATGACAAGACCACCAGAAAAAAAAGACTGTTAGCAAATGCCCCGCTTATCAAGCAATGTTCACTAAAGCTGAATTTCCATCAGAAATTTGTTCTAAGACTTTATCTACACTCAAGACAACGACCTGGACAGAATGAATGTACAGAAACTAAAAACATAAAATACCTCCATGAAATATTAATGACTGGTATGTTACAAAATAGCTTTTTCTTAGGAATGATAAAAAAATCTAAGAATATAAGAGGGTCTTAGGAGAGGCATTAAAGTCATTGATGATGAACATAATTGATCAAATTGAGATACTGGCACATTAGGTGGAATCAGGAGGTAGAGGCATTACATAGATTAAAGGACTACGTCCTCGTATATGTTGCTCTTTGGGCAAAATCTATGCTGGTCTGGGGTGGCTAGGTGGTGCAGTGAATTGAGCACTGGCCCTGGAGTCAGGAGGACCTGAGTTCAAATCCGGCCTCAGACACTTAACACACACACCAAAAAAACTAGCCATGTGACCTTGGGCAAGTCACTTAACCCCAATTGCCCCCCCAAAAGCAAAAAACAAAACCAAAAAAAAACCCCTATGCTGGTACTGGTTAGCAGGCACTTCACCAGCCAGCAACACATTCAATTACAGAAAAGAGCCAACTTCTGGACTCTGAAAATTTTACCGGGAGAAGTCTAAGAAGTTGGTGAGAACTATTAGGTATGGTCAGACCACTTTCAGCACACATCCTAAGATAAACATTGTATTAGTATAGCAAATCCAACCCAATTGGTCACATTATGAAGAAATTGTCCCCAGCTGCAAAAATTAAATTGAAACAGTATTAAAAAACAAAAAACATCCAACTCTTACAATGAAAAAGCAAGAAAAGTGAACAATACTAAATTTCCTAAAAATGCATTAACACTCCATTTACATGACATGATAAAAATATACTAAAAACACTACAATACGTTGTTAGTAAGCATTTACAGCAACTGCTTTCTTAAGATCTTGTTAAGTCCCCTTAAATATTCCTGAAGGAACTTTTTTAAAGAAGTGGGGTAAACTGTCATTGCTGGCAAAAAGACCGTGATCTTAAGGGAAGAAACATATCAGCAGAGCCTCCTTCTTCTTCTGACTGTGGCTCTAGGGGAAGAGGAGGTGCCCCAGGGTCTCCAGGTCCAGGAAGGGGAGTTGAGGAGAAGACGTTACTTTCGGTTCTGCCTACCTCGACAACAGGTAAATTCAATGAAGTAGTATTGGAATAGAAGGAGGCTGTGCTGGACTCTCCTGTTGGCTGGTAAACAACAGTGGCATCTCCGTCTTTCAATTTGTCAGAGAAATTGTACTCATTAGAATCTAATCTAGACAGACTATTTGTTGCTCCAGGTGGAAGAGGCATATAGCTATTATGGTGCAATCCTAAAATAAAAACAGAGAAGATGGTGAATAAACTGGTTGGTAAACCTAATCAGTGACAGTCAATTCAACAAACCCTTAATCAAATACCTGTTATTAAATCGCTAATTACTGTTACATTTAGGAGGCCCGATATTGTAGGAAAAAGCCCAACATCTAGGATTCCTGTGAAAACTGAATTAAGCATGACTGCTTAAGGAAATCTCGTCAGTAATGAAGATAAACTCACTTGTTCATAAAAGAAGTCGTTTTTAGAGCTACTGAACCCCCTAGAGTTCTAGCAGCACAAAAGCACAAGTGCCCAGACAAAAGGAAAAGGCTAACAGAATTCATTTCAAACAGTGTGTGTCAAGGAGAAAGTTTATGAACTGACTAATGTCCATCTGTGATGAGCAAATGAATAGTCTTTTTGGGAAGACACTATTGAATCTTGTGCTTATTTAACTAAGAGCCTTAGAACTCTAGGGGAGTGGAAAAGGAAAATTCTTGTTATAGTCAAAGGATAAAACGAAGGATTAACCTGGCTCTGCAAATATCCAATGGTGATCAAGATAGCCCATAGTAGAATCTTCTGATTCACTCTTTCTTGTATTTCCACTCTCCAAACTCAGACACAACAAAGATGGCTTAGCTGCAGGCGTTCATCTTGGGTATGTGAATTTTTTTTCTTAAAAATTTTTATAATTGAATTTATATCTAGATGTATATATGTGAATATGTATATATGTAGAGGTATATGTGTATGCATTATACACATATACATATGTATATATGTGTATGTATATATGGTTTCCTTTGTAATTCTAGATTTTCTTTCATTTAAAAACATTTCTTACATTTAAAAACAGTATTGTGTGAAGGGCTCCACAGACTTCAGACACAAAACACAAACAAGGTTAAGACTTCCTGTGGAGAGGGAGGCTGCCCAAGGGCCAGGAAGATGTGATACAATCCTGGCTGTGGGATGCTGGCCAAAGCACTTCAGCTCTCACTGCTCCAGGGAAGGTCAAAGGTTCTACGTTTCAAAGGTCAAGTTGCAATGGCAGAGGGAGTCTGCTCTTCTGGGAGCTCCCTACACTAATGAAAACTTACAGGTCCAGTCCCTGTCCAGCAAAACACTCTACTGAGCCACTAAGCAAACTAGTATCCCATTTAGTTGTATTACAGGGGCAAGTGCAGTTCTATAATAGAGGGATCAGAAGTCCTGTATCTTACACTTAGCCCTGTGCCTTTGGGAAGTCACTCATCAAGTCTAATTCTCTTTCTTTATAATATTATATGTTTTGCCTCACATCAATCTGGGAGGAAGTCCTGTATAACTAAATCCATGCTTATCAAGCTGTGACCAAATAGAAACCCCCTTCTATTTTATCAACCTAATAAAATTTTCTAAAGCAGAACAGGCAATCCTAAAGGAATTCTTGGGTTAAAGATCAACTCCACTGAGCAAATCGCTTTATTTAACTTGTCCCCTCATACATGCAGGTCACCTTACCTTTCAGATACTCAAGTTTGACAATCTTTAGCTTCTGCACTTCATCTGTGATCTTCTCTATCAGGAAGCTCTGTGTTTTCTCTCGTCGAATAGATTCAACCAGAGTGTCAAGTCCCTTAGGGTTTTCCTGTAAGTAGTCCAACAGCTTACCAGCTCTTTTTTTACTAGATGTTCTGCAAGAAATTTCTTCAGTATCTTCTCTAGTGAGTATTTTCTTTGCACGTAGGTGATCAAAATGTCTCTCAGCTATGATTTTTTCACATAAATACACCCTAAGATTTTCTAAAGCCTAAAAGAGATAAAACATATTTTAAGGTTATTTTAAATAGAAAACATTTTACGGTTAAGTACCTGACTAAGTGTCAGGCATTGTGCTAAGTACTGGGGATACAAAACTAGGTAAAGGACCCCTGTTCTCAAGGAGCTTACAGTCTAATGGGGAAGACAATATGCAAACAACTATGTACATACAAGATATCCATCTATCTACCTGTCTATAGATACAGGAAATAGCTGACAATCTCAGGAGGAAGGCAATGGGATTGGGGGAGGGATGGGGGAAAGAACAGATCACAAACCCTACACCACGAACATAAATTACATAGAAGACAGAACCAATTCTAGTAACTAAAACTAGTTTGCCTGACAAGTTATCAGTAGGAAATCTTCTAAAACCATTGTCTTGCTTCAGTGACTGATGTATCTGGTTACTCTAAAGTATCTGAGATTTTGAAGTGCCTTTTGAATTCAGGAAAAACTCCTGCTCCATTAACTTCATCTTTCCATTCTCTAATCCTGAAGGATAACAGAAAAAGGACCAAAGTACCCTGCATACCAGTGTGATGAACTGGAAAAAATCCAATTTAGTTAAAAAATTATGGCTTACTACTACATAATTAGCTGTTTGGCTTTTACGCAGCAGGAAAACTTCTGTTTTCTCAGTTTCTTCATCTGTAAAATGTGAGGGGTTGGAAAAAATAATTCTAAGGTTCCTTCCATCTCTGAGGTACTATGTTCTTATGTGTAAGGCAGCGGCTTAGATTGGGCAGCAGGGGGTGGAGGGTTATACAAAGATGAACAAGACATAGTCCTCACTTTTATAGGCTTACAATCTACTTGGAGAAAATAATATAATGCAAAAGTACAAAAAGAGAATCATAACCCAACAGGATAAATGGTCAAAGTATATGGATAAACAATTCTCCAAAGAACTGAAAAATATTAACCAGATGAAAGATTACTACAAGTCATGAGTAAGAGAAATGAAAATAAAAACAACTCTGTGACTTTCCCTCACACCTAGTAAACTGGTAAAGATGACAAAAGATGGGAAAAATCAATATTGGAAGAATTGTGATACACCAATAGTCTACTGATGGCTAAGGGTGGATTCAACCATTCTAGAAAGGGAACTGGAATTATACTAAGAAAGTGATTAAAATGTCTATAGTATTTGACTGAAACATCCCACTGTCAGACATATATTCCAGGGAGGTCAATGATAAAAAGAAAAGGTCACATATATATTCCAAAATAATAGAACTTTTGTAACAGAATTCTTCAGAGTACTAAAGAATTAGAAACAACTGGGGAACGGCTAAACAAACTGTGGCACCTGAATGTAACAGAATATTAATGTGCTGTAATAAATGAATATAAAAACATAGTGAAACAAGGGAACACTTGTATGAACTGATGCAAAGTGAAGTGAGTAGAACCAGAAAAACAATATACACAATAATTAAAACAAAGTATATAGAAAGTGCAAGGAAGCAACTGAAACTTACACTCGGCAATTATAATGATGAAGCTTGGCCTCAAAAGTATAGAGGAAGAGATGCAATTCCTTGTCCTTTTTTTCGGAGGGTGGGGGAAGGGGAGATGTTGGACAGGGAACAACACTGCACATACTGTCAGCCTGGGCTAATGTATTGGTTAATTTTGCTGAACTATTTTTTCCCTTCTTTTTTGCTCTTTGTTACAAAGGATAACTATGGGGAAGATAGCAGGAAGGGATATTCTTAGAAAGGAATGTGATGTACAAATAAAAGGTACCAATAAAATATTTTCCATGTCCAGTAAGAGGCATAACAAGATATTATGGAAGTTCAGAGAGATTTAATATCATTTCTAGTGTGGGAGAAGGCAGGAAGAAGTCATGAAGGAAGCAGAATGTGAGGTGGGTTTTAAAGGTAGGATTCAGAAGGTGAAGAACAAGATCTACAGGGAAGGAATGCCAAGGAATGAGCAGAAAAGTGTGGGGTCTATTTAGGGAGTGAAGTATGGTGGCCATATAAAAACATAATAGGATATAAGACCACAGGGCAAATTGATGCGTGTGTGGGGAGTCCTTTTAGTCAGCATGAGGAATCTGGGGCAACTGAAGTCATTGAACAGTTTTTGAATAAGCAAAAAACAAAATTAGGTAAGAAATAATAAGGCGTTACTAGGTATTTTTTCCTGTAATGGTAATAATGGATTAACATTGATCTGGTCACACATTTTTACTTGGTTTTTCTTTTGTTCAAAAGAGTAGAAGTACAAGATTGTTAGATTTAGGACTGTACTCTGTAGCTAAGGGCACTAAGCAGCCAGAAGAAGATCAAATCTGGCCAACTGTATACATTAAATAGAAAGTCCCCTAAGTTATTAGACAAGCATTTCACATTTTGAAGGCCATTAATTGTTAATGTTTATACACATTCTAAAAATGGAGTAATTCACAGTACTCCCTTAATTCCTGAATTCTGTTAGAGAATTCTACACATTGATTGTAATACATTTTTATAAGGGCTTCCATAAGAATGACAGGCATGGAAAAAGGATGGGACAAAAGTGAGAGATACTGAACAGGTAGAATTGTCAGAAAAGGTAGAACTGATTGGTTGTGCTGAATTGAAGCAACTAAATCCTATCAATCTTGACTCTATGAACCAGGAAACAAAAAGAAGTTGCAGCTAAATGGAAAGATGTTTCACAGGATCTGAATGCAGAGGCAAATAAATGAAGTGGTATACCAAGTAACATCACCAAAAAACCCCAAACACCCACCCCCCAACCACGTGATTATGTATCAGCAAATAGAAAACAAACAACTCACTACTGATGTGGGAGTCATTACTGAATCATCTCTGTAGAGTCAGACTACTGTCTTGTTAGGACAAATATCAAAATCATTACAAAACCTGAAGACTAAAAATAAGAAGATAAGGTATGGAATTAAAACTCCAAACTAATATATTTAATTGACTTTGCTGATAAAAAGGAAACAGATGGAGGAAAGGACACTGACACTATGACTATTTAAAAAAGCAGTTTAACTCTGTAAAACAAATGTCACGAGACCAAAAGAATCTAAAAAACATTTTAGTCTGCAAGAACTAGTTTACAATATCCACTTATTTGTAAAAATCTTACAGTGAGGGAGGGCAGATTGGGGGAGAGGGTAGTTAGAAGCAAATACTTTGGAAAAGGCACAGGGTCAAAGGAGAAAACAGAATAAATGAGGGGCAGGATAGGATGGAGGGAATTATAGTTAGTCTTTCACAATATAACTTCTATGGGAATGTTTTGCGTAATGACACATGTACAACCTATATTGATTTGCTTATCTTTCCAGTGGGAGTGGGTAAGGAGGGAAGAAGGGAAAAAATCTGGAACTCAATTGCTTTTTACATGCAACTGGGAAATAAGATATATAGGCACTGGGGTATAGAAATCCATCTTGCCCTACTAGAAAGTTGGAGGGAGGGATGAGGGAGGATATGAGAGAACAGATTGAGGGAATTTTGGGGTGGGGAGTAGGGGAAAGATGGGGAGAAAAATTTGTAACTCAAAATTTTGTGGAAATGAACATTGAAAACTAAAAATAAATAAATAAATTGGAAAAAAAAATCTTACAGTGAAGAATAGTGGGAATTATGAGCAACAGCATTAAGAGAGGAGTGAAAAGAGATGGACAGTAACCATACTCTGCAGAAATACACGAATGGCAATGGGAGGAATGTGCTCCTGACAGATGTATGGCAGACCATGGACCAGAATCACATGGGGATGGACAGGCATGGAGAAGTCGCCATCTGTATGAGCAGAATGAATATTGCAATCCACGAGATCATTAATTAAAATATAACACAAGAGGCCATGGAGCACAATGGATATCATGCTGGGCTTGTAGTCTGAAAATCTGGTCTGAAATTCCAACTCTGACACTTATTAGCTGCATGATTCCAGTCAAGTCACTTAACCTACCTCCTCTGAATATTTTCATTAGCATGATATATAATGGTCACTACTTTTAAAGAAGAAAAAAGGAAAGATTCAGATTAATTTTTTAGTTGGAACTTTTCATTATAAATGAATTTCTTTTAAAGACAATCACCTTCAAAGCAATACTTTTCAAAGCACCATATGTAGCTTTGGAATAAAACAGTGATGACACCAGATGAAATGAGTTATATAACTTGAAGTCTTTTGGAATTATTGTTAAGAAATAACTAAAAGGGGGTGGCTAGGTGGCGCAGTGAGTAGAGTGCTGGCCCTGGAGTCAGGAGGACCTGAGTTCGGATCTGGCCTCAGACACTTAGCACACACAAACAAAAAACCTAGCCCTGTAACCTTGGGCAAGTTACTTAAACCCAACTGCCCTCCAAAAAGCAAAAAAACAAAACAAAAAACTAAAAGAATATAAATTTAACAATTTGAAAAAGGATCAAGTGGAAAACTTTTTTGAACAAAGAATGTTAATTTCAACTAGAATTAATCTGCCTACTGTTGTGGGGCTATCTTTTATCAAAATATTAAAAAAATTGAACCCATTTTGCAAATTTAATAACTGAGTCATAATACTACAATAGGGTATTTCTTACTACATTGACCAGAAAAAGTAATCATGTAACATCAGATGATGCCTGAAGAAAAAGTCTTAGTAAACTTTAAAAAGTTCTGGGTCCATGGGGTGGCTAGGTGGCGCAGTGAATAGAGCACCTGCCCTGGTGTCAGGAGGACCTGGGTTCGGATCTGGCTTCAGACACTTAACACAAAAAAATAGCCATGTGACCTTGGGCAAGTCACTTAACCCCAACTGCCCTCTCCCCCCCCAAAAAAAATTCTGGGTCCCTTAATTTTTTTTTAAGCAATTGGGGTTAAGTAACTTGCTCAAGGTTACATGGCCAGTTATTTCTGGGTGTGGTGCTAAGTATCTGAGCCTGGATTCGATCCCAGGTCATCCCGACTCTGGGGCCGGTGCTCTTACTCACTGAGCCACCTGGCCACCCCGAGTCCCTTAATTTTTTAATGAAATGGTAAATATTTTAGATTTCTCTATCACTTTAGTAGCAGCCAGAATGTGCTTTATAATTTTATTTTATTTTTTAAAATTAATTTATTTTTAGTTTTCAACATTCACTTCCATAAGATTTTGAATTTTAAATTTCCTTTCCTGTCCTCCCCTTCCCAACACAGCATGCAATCTGATACAGGCTCTACATATACATTCATATTAAACATTTTCACATTATCATATTGTAAAGAAGAATTAGAACCCAATGCGAGGAAGCACGTGAAAGATGAAAGAAACAAAACAACAAAAAAGAGAACAAACAGTTTGCTTCCATTTGCATTCAGATTCGAAAGTTCTTTCTCTGGATGTGGACAGCATTTTACATCATGAGTCTTCTGGAGTTGTCTGAGATCCTTGCATTGCTAAGAGCTAAGTTTATCAAAGTAAGCCATAGCACAATGTGGCTGTTACTGTGTACAATGTTCTCCTGGTTCTGCTCACTTCACTCAGCATCAGTTCATGTAAGTCTTTCCAGGTTTTTCTGAAGTCTGCCCACACACCATTTCTTATAGCACAACAGTATTTCAGTATCCTTTACAATTTTAAACAGTAGAGTTTTATCTGAATCCATGTTTAATAATATTCCTCCTTCACAAGAGCCCTCCTCTTCAATCTATTTATCTCTAGTTTCTTCAACTATAAGATGCTTCATCATCCTGGTCACTCCTCCAAATTCACTTTAAATTGCCTATATTCCTCTTAGTGAAATGTAGTGATATGAATTAAACATATTTTAACCATTGTTCAACCACTATCAAGTACAGTAGGATTGTACTTTCTGTGATCTAGACATTAGATTCTCAGACATTTCATCCACTTACTTAGCTCTATTACCACCTCTATCCAGATCATCATCAGTCTCAACTCATCTCCAACAACCAGTTTAGAAATGTCTGTGGCACATTTCTACCTAACTGTCCTGATGACAACTCAAACTCAGTAGGCCCTAAAATGAACTTGTTTTCTCCCTAAATCCTGTCACCAACTTCCCAATTTCTTTTAATGTCATTATCATTCTAGCTACCTCCCCAATCTCTTACAAATCTTCCCTTTTTCTCCACTTACACAGGCTCTACCCTAGTGAATCCCTTATTACAGCTTGTCTGAACTATTATAACAGATTTCTAATGCCCTGCCTCGCCCCTTGCTTCCAGTCTCTCTAACCCATCTTCCATAAAACACAAATTAATATTCTCAAAAAACAAAAACTATGTCACTGTCCTATACAAAATTCTTCAATGGATCTTTAATGCTTTTAGGATAAAACACAAACTCTTCAGTGTGATATTTTAGGAATTCTCCACAATCTGGCATCACTTCTTTCCAGAAAGATTTTATGTTACCCTCCCTTCCCCACACACTGCATTACCATCAAACTAGGCTAATAACCATTCCTCGAGCTCAGCACTATTTCCTACTTCTACCTGGAATACACTCTCCTCAACTCTACCTCTTGGATCAAGGGCTAAGCTCAGGTGTTACCTACCTTCTATGCTGACTTTCCTGTTCCTTCTTGTTGTCAGTGACCTTTCCCTCCTGAAATTATTTTGTATACATATTGTATCCCTCAAGTAGGGCATGAGCTCCTTGAGGGCACCTGTTTGGTTTTGGGTTTTTTTGGCCTTTATAATCTTGGAGCCTAGCCTCCCAAGGTGCTTCAAAAATGTTTGCTGAATCGAATTCCCTAACCTTATATCCCTCTTCTATGTCCAATTAATTCTACTTATTCTGATGATTCTACTTGGTATAGTATCTCTCACACCCTTCCACTTCCATAATCCACTCCCTTGTATTGGCTCTAATGAAGACAGATTACTATCAAAGCAGAATTCTAAAGAGATTCAAGCAGGTAAAAGAATCTCATCAGAAGTACCCAGACTCAGCATGGTATTCACTTATAAATAAAATAAACATCCTACAGGAAACACAAAAAGCAAGAGGGAAGAGAGGCTTGATACCATTTTGGTTTATTTTTGTTCATCAATGACTTATCTCCCTTCCTTGGAGATGCTTTTATAATTACTGATAGCATAGCTGTCAATGTTAATGACAAGCTCTGGCAAATTCTCTTATTTTTCCTGCTTACTGTATAAAGACCTAAATGAGATCTTTAGTACTGGCTTTCCTGCCTATCACTTCTCCTTGATTTGTGAACAGACCTAACTAACTTCTATGCCTGAGCCAGTTTTGTCAACATACCAATAAGGGGACTTCAGGCTAACATTCTGTCTAGACTAGGTGATACCATCTACCCTGCCTGCCTGACCAACAGGGTACCAACACAATCTGATAAAGCAGGCCACATAATGTAGCTTCTTGGTTTTGCTACCCAAGTAAAATGAAAAGAGAACATTGAATTTTTTTTTTTTGGGGGGGGGTCCTTTTCACAATGAAGTTGAATTTCTTTACCTGAAAGTCTAGAAGGCTCTCAGAATTGCTATTAAGAAGACCCAGACAGTCACTTTTTATTCAAAATAGTTTTAAAATCTACTAACAGGTTCTGTTTTATTTAATGATATATTCAATAACCACTGCTAGAATTAAGTATGCTTTTCTAGAAGAAAAAAAATTTGAACTGGTGTAAGCCTAAGCTAAAATTCACTTGCTTCATTTTTTCACAATGTTATGACTCACAACTTTCTGAAGTACCTATGTGGGGGCTGTATTTTAATATAACATTTTCACTGTTTTGAAACTTGTTTCAACTAAAGGACTTCAACTATTATATTTATCTCTAATCACAGCTTTTCCTAAGAAAGTCCTAGGTGGTAGTAAGGCCATAGAAAATCTGACTTCAGTACTAAAGTTTTCTTAATTCAATGTGAAAAGAATTGTTTTAGGGTTAAGAGTTGAAGATAACACCAAGGTTGCAAATTTATGTGACTGTGGTGCCCCTGACAGAAATAGGGAAGTTAGCAAGAGGGGGAGGAAGGGTAATGATTTCTGTTTTGGACATTTTAAATTTTAGATGGCTAGAAAATACCAAGTTCAAATGTCTAATAGTCAGTTGGTTAAGTAGGAATAGAGGGAGGAGGGCTGGATACATAAATCTGGGAGTCATTTGCAGAGATGATGATTGCACTCAAGGGGGCTAATGAGGTCACCAAACAAGAGAAAATATAGAGAAAGAAAAAAAGAATCCAGGACAGAGCCTTGTGAGTGTGGCCACAGTTAAGGGGTGAAACACGGATATGATCCAGCAAAGGAGACTGAGCAGAGATCAGACAGGTAGAAGAACCACCAAGACAGTGCAATGTCAGGAGAAGTCCGAGGAGAGAGCATCCAAAGAAAGAGGCTCATCAACTGGGTCAAATGTTAAAGAGAAGTCAAAAAGCCTGAGGACTGAGAAAAAGTCATAGATTTCCAAATCCTGGTTTAAGAGACTGGTTAAAAAAATCTATGAAACAATCCCTTATTTAAGAAAGAACAAAAATAAAACTCCCACCACTTGCCCTCTGTATCACTTGGCCTCATGCTCCAATGATCTGCATATATGTTTCATCTCCCTGATTTATTCCTAAGTTCTTTGGGGTCTGGATTTATCATCTATTCACCTACGCATTCCCCAAATAATTGCTGAAGGAAGAGTTGGGGATGATTTACATTCGCTACAAGAATTCATGGATTTTTATTGTTGTTGTTGTTATTATTCAATTCCTGACCTCTATCTTGGCCCCTCTTGCTAGTCAAGCACAGTAGGGAATTTATGCTAGAAGGGGAAGGGACCCAGATAATCACATCCAAGATTTGATTTTATGAAAGTTCTGAAAGAGAATTGTATGTTCATTTACTGTCTTGTAGTACCGTGTTTCCCTGATAATAAGACCTATCCCGAAAATAAGCCCTCCCCTTACTGTGTAAGATTCCTCTAAAATAAGCCCTCCCCCGAAAATAAGCCCTATTGAGATTGCTACTGTAGTGAAGGTGATCCCCTGCACTACATGCTACATTACGGTACCCTCTGTATGCACTGTTCCCCCTCCCCCCCCCCCGTGAAACGCACCCCACGCTCCGAGCTGCATCCACTCAGAGCTGCAGCAGTGAGTGTGTCATCCTGTTCTTCCCCAGTGATTTGCTTGCTGGCGCCATTGAGAGCAGTGCCGCGGAGGAGAGCTGAGGCAGGACAACATAAGCCCTCCCCTGAAAATAAGCCCTCTGGTGTTTTTCTTTCCAAAAAAATTAATAAGACAGTGTCTTATTATCGGGGAAACACGGTAGTTAGTTTTACATCTGCTTTATCTCAGCCACTAAACTGTAAGCCTCTGGGCCAGGGGTGGGGAACATTCAGGGGCCTCACGGCCACATGTGGCCCTCTAGATCCTCAAGTGCAACTTTTATACTTTGACCCTTAAAAGGATTTGTTCTGTGAAGTTTGGATTCAGGCAAAGGGCCACACTTGCGTACCTAGAGGGCCATATGTGACCCTGAGGGCCCCTGAAGTTTCCCCACCCCTGCTGGGCTCCCACTGTACCTGGCAGACACTAATTCACAAATAAAAGGTCATATACCTAAGCTTCTAAAATATTCTGTGAATTTATTTTCCTTTTACAATATGACATAAAAGTCCAAAGGGAGAAGGAAAGGGCTGTAGGGGAAGGGAGATGAAGGAGACTGTACTATATGAACTTAAGATGCCTAAAAATACTAATATGCTTTAGAGAGTAGTTCTCTAGGCTCCAAATTCCAATCATTTCCTCCAAAAGAGACAGGTAATTCATGGTTATTTTTAGTAAGTCAAAAGCACTGAATCATACTTTGGCCTTTAGACAAAGTAGTTAAGTCTTGAAAGGAGACACTAGAATTAACCTTTGTTCATTTTGTTCCAGGATTACTGGCATATCTGTTCAAAGGAAGCAAAGTGTAAGGGAAAGAACATTAAACAGGGTTCTAGTCCTGAATCTGCCACTAACTAGTTATGTGACCTTGAGCAAGTCACTGCTGCTGTGGGCCTCAATTTCCTAATCTGTCAAATCAAAAAACATTTCAACAAACATTTACTAAGTGCCTATCATGTGCCAGGTATTGGGCTAAGCTATACTACTAGCATAGAATCGCTCCCATCCAGCTCCAGAATTCCATGAACTCAATGTACAAATACTATATGAGGACCAGCAAAAGTTAGAACGCTGGAGGCCTGAACTTTTCTTTTTCCTGTCTAAATAATAAGATGCAAATGATGG
Source organism: Petaurus breviceps papuanus (assembly GCF_028583685.1). Classification (NCBI taxonomy): domain Eukaryota; kingdom Metazoa; phylum Chordata; class Mammalia; order Diprotodontia; family Petauridae; genus Petaurus; species Petaurus breviceps. The sequence goes on along the minus strand of NW_027185876.1, from coordinate 4,695,081 downwards.
ATAATTATCACTCATGCTTGGACATCTAAGATGGCAATCATTTGCATGAAAAACAAAGGGAAACATACAAACATGAACTACCTTATAATACATCTGATTATAACTAAGCGTCAATATCTATGCTACTCTTTAGCATCTAGGAAGGAGAGGTCAGCTCACATGTTACAGTTTATAGAAATCAAATCATTATATTGATATTTTTGAGGCAATATTTCTACCCTCAATTGTATGAATTAAACTGCTCTTCCTCCCCAGGCTAGAAAGGCCAAAGGTCTCATTTAAATGGGGAGGAGTTTTCTCTTTAGGGGAATTCCTAGTAGCAGCAGTTAGCTTTCCCTCTGGGGATAATGACCTTTCCACTTCTGGAACATCCCGTGGGCATTAACTATTGCCACAACTGGAGGGATGGCTCTCTCATTTTCCACCGTGGGTATTCTGATACCCATTTTTAGCTCTAGTTTAGAGACAGCTGCCAGGTCTTACTAACTCAAGGGGGTTTTAGCTCCTATAGCACCGAGGGAATCCCGGACCTGGCAACTGAACTGAGTGTGCAAACGGAAAGTGATCAGGCCGAGCTGTTCCAGGACCCTAATAACAAAGGGATGGACCCGGAGTCCATTTCTAACAATTAAGCACCATTGCGTTTCTCCTGCATGAAAGGCATACCGTGGACACAAGCACAGCAAAAAAAAGTCCCTCGGGAACGAACTGGACAAAGAACAATGAAACAGGCCGGCATAAAGGACGTGAAGGCAGCGCGATCTGGGGCCAGGGAGCCTGGGGCTGCCTCCAGCTCGGGCACCACCTGGGTGATCTCTGCGGCCTCAGCTCCTACAGCGGGACATCTGGGGGACGACCTCGAGACCCCTCGCGGCCCCAGGCTGTGGACCGAACAAAGGCTGGATCTGGAACTCAAACCGGACCTCGGACAAGCCACCCCCCCCCCCACCTCCCAGGCCGGCCTCAGTTTTTTCATCCTGAAAATGAGAACGCACCAGCTCCTGCCCCAGGGAGTCTGGAAGCTCTCTGCAAGCCTTCAAGCTCCATACAAATGCGGGCCATTACTATTTATGAGGAACCCAATCCAATCAGAGGTCCTGGAGCCCAGTCAAAATCTGTAACACTGAGGGGCACAGCCGTGGCAGGCACTGTGCTAAGGGTATCAATCACAACCATCACCTCACTTGGTCTCATGAGCAACCCCGGGAGGGGGGTGCTATTATTATTACGATTCCCGTTTTACAGCGGGGGAAACTGAGGCAGGCATTCCGTGAGTTGTCCAGCAAGGAAGTACCGGAGTTAGGATTTGAACTCGGGTCTTCTTGATTCCGGGACACTTTTGGGGGGGGGAGGGGTCCTTCTTCCGGGTGCCCAGAAAACCCGGGGCTTCCCCCAGCCCAGCTCCCTTGGGAGTTTGGGGGGCCTGGGGGACGAAGCTGCCCCGCCCAGCCCCGGCCCGGCCCCCGCCACTCACATCCTTCTTTACTTCGGCCATGTCCTCCTCGGTAAGCGCTGGCGCCGCGGGCTCCATGGTGGAAGCTGCAGAAATCCGGCCACGCCGCCCCCAGGACTGAAGAGGCTCCGCACACCTCCCCCGCCCCCCCGCCGGCGATCCAAGGGGTGAGAGGAGCCAGGAGAGCGGAGGACTCGGGGGCCCAAGAGCGGAGCGGAAACTTCCGGTTCCGGCCCCCAACCCTACCCTGCCGGCTAGGAGGGAGGAGGCGGCAGCACCGAACGGACGAGCCCGAGCCGGGACTCCCGCCCCCAGCCGAGCTTCGGAACGAGACTGGAGCTCACAGCTGTCAATCCAGCTGGGACGCGGTCCCGCCCCTTCACCGGGGGAAACCATTAAACCTATCCCTTACACCCCGCCCCTCAGGGGACAAGCCACGCCCCTTACAGGCAAACCACGCCTCTCGTTCCGGTGCTGAGGTCAAGCCACGCCCCCCCACCTTCCGTTTGATATGACGCCCCTTACGGAAAATCCTCTCCGCGTTTCCTCCTCCCGCGGTGCTTAAGCAAGACTCAAACTACGCCTCCCAACTAAAGCCCGCCCTATGCTCGCTAGCCCACAGAATTTAAGCTCCGCCCCCTCGCATTGGTCGCGGGCCGTCCCAAACCTCTCCGGATACCAGCCACACCCCACTCCTATTATCGTCGATTCTAGCCCGAAGTGTCAAACCTAGCCTCCCGCGAAGGGCCCTCCCAGCGCTTCCCCATTCCCACTAGACGTAAGCCACGCCCCTCCCCACAGACTTTCCAAGTATTCCCCAACCCCACCTCCCTACGATGGAAACCCACTCACAAGGGTGTGGGGGAGGGACCTCAAACCACGCCCCCTAATAGGGCGCGCAAGCTTCCTCCTCCCTCCTGAGGGATGCAGGCCACGCCCCTCCAGGAAGCCACTCCCCATTCTCACCTCCCGCGGAATTCAGACCGCGCCCTTCTTTAGTTCCAAACTAGGTCCAAACCTTTGCTCTCCCGCCCCCAGTGGCTAGGGTTGTCCCGGGTTTGTCCCACCGGAAGTTCAGTCTTGTGAAAGGAGATAGAGGTCCTTAGGGTCAGAAGACCTGAGCTGTGGGACCTGTGGTAAATGAGTTAACCTGTCTGCCTCAGTGTCCTCATCTGTAAAGTGGAGATGCTAACAGCCCCTCCCTAGCGTCTCATCCTCCCTTTCTAGTCTCCAAGGTGTCAGCACAGTACTGCTCTGTCCTCATGTCTGTGCAGCAAACACCGGGTCTCAAGCATCGAATGAGCGATTGATTTCTGTTGATTGTAGTCAAGTCAACAAGCTTTTAGTCTGCGCCTGTTCTGTTCCACGCATTTGAAACAAAGCCCCCTTTTTGCAATTTGACGACTACAAGAAAGGGACTGTGATTTTTTTCCATTGGCTTATTCGTTTTATGAAAGCTGTATTTAATATTTCATGGGAGCCCCAAATCTGCTGTTATCCTGAAAGAACAACTCCTAAAGGCTTTGGCGCTTCAGTTACAGCAGCATCTGGTGCAGATGTCTCTGGGTTCCTGGTCCCTTCTGCTCCTGTGTTTTCCTGCCTTGTTTTGTCTCTTTCTAAAAAGTTTCCTAGTGATTTTTTTTTTTTTATGTGATCATATCATCACTGACCTCTCCTCCCAGAGCTCTCTCTTGTTACAAATCATTGTTTCTGCGACACGGGCGCAAATTGTGAGCGCGCACCTAGGGGTTATGCCAGGTAACCCCAGGTGCAGCAGCAAGAACGCCCTGGTCGACACCCACTCATCCCTTCCGTAAGCCTACAGAAAGACCATTAACAAGCAAGGTAACCTAATTTATGTTTTCTTCCCACTAGATGGCGACCTACTCAAGCTCCTTAAACCTCAACACACTTGGTAAAAGCTCTCTCAGTCGAGAGTTTAAACTTTAAACCCTTCATAAGCCCTTTACAATCAGATTTTCTTTGGCTACATAGTTAGTTGAACATAGCAAAATTCAGAGGAAGCTACTGGAATGCTTCACACAACCATCCCACAAAACTCCTACATTGGTAGGTCATTGAAAAGTATTAAAGGTTGGTGCTGCTGCTGTCCATGGTCTATGGAAAAGTGAAAGCATTAAAATAGGGACATGTTAGCCAGGGGTCTGAAGAGGCTTCTCTCCCACTAATGAGGTGTCAGCACAGTACTGCTCTGTCCTCATGTCTGTGCAGTCCTTAGTCTCTATCTGAAACAGGATGGGTCTCATCTCCACCTTCAGGGAGTTCACCTCTTCAGCACTTAGCTTAGAGTTTATCTCAATTCTTTTGCCTGGGCTCCCAGGGGAAATCACAGCAAAAAGGCAAAAACTGGCAGCATTTCTCTATTTTATCGCCAGAGCTTGGTTGCTTCTATCTCAGCCTGCAGCAGCAAAGTGGAAGGGCATCATTTGGCCCAACTACCTCATTTTATAGGAAAGGAAACTGAGGCCCAGAGGAGTGAAATGTTTTAGAGCCAGCTCTCAATGAGTTTATAGTCTAGTAGGGAAGACAGACAGACCCGAATAAAACAAATAAGAGGTAGTCTGAGAGAAGTAGAAATATGAAAGGAGTGAAGAGGGATGAAGGAAGGTAATAGGACAATGGAAATGGCATTTGAATGGGTTCTTAACTACATAAGAATTTTTTTTTTTGGCTTTTTGGAGGGCAATTGGGGTTAAGTGACTTGACCAAGGTCACAGAGCTAGTTTTTGTGTTAAGTGTCTGAGGTCGGATTTGAACTCAGGTCCTTCTGACTCCAGGGTCAGTGCTCTACTTACTGCACCACCTAGCCTCCCTGAGATTATATTTTTTTGTCAGCTCTTCTTGGTCACTACAGGCAATAAATTCTAGTTTAGTGGACTGTGAATTGTCAGTTTTCCTGGTAACATGAAGGAATGGCAATTGAAAAAAGATAGCAATTGACAATCTTTTGGCTAATTCTTTCTAACTGGGACAAGTGCTGACAGGAATGTGAAGTCATTAAAATAGAAGGTAATAACATAAGTCAATATAGGTAATAATATAGGTCAATGTAAATACCAGGACTTTCAGACCTTGTCAAAGTGAGTCCTACTTTTATTTATACACAAGAAAAGCCAAATGTGAATTTCAGTAGTTGTAATATTATATTCTATACCGAAAAACCCACAAACAAAACCCATTTGTAGATACTGGTATGACCTCATGTTATGAATGGAAAAAACATGTAAAAAAGAAATTAATTCTGTTTTATATATATGTAAATATATTAATATATGTATTAATATATAATATATACTATTTGTATATTATATATTTGTACATATCTATATACTATACATATATAGATATAAATGTACCCACATATGTGCATGTATAATATGCCTTTACTCTCCCCAAATATGTAGACCAGTAACTTCTCAGTAACTTTAAGACTGTGGGGTCATAGATCTAGAGTTGGAAAGGATTTCAGAAGGTCATCTAGTTTAACCCCCTCATTTTACAGATAAAGAAACTGAGGCCCAGGGAAGTTAATTGACTTAGAGGTAGGATTTGAATCTAGATCCTCTGTCTTCTAGGACAATTAGATGTAGTGCCAGTGCAATATTTACAGCACCAACCATGACTATAAATAGTCCCATTTGGTGCTCGATTGCAAAATATAACATACTCTCCATATAGAGGATAGAATCAAAGCATTTATTTAGACACCAGAAAACCAAATCCCAACACCAGGAAATCAAATCTATCAAAGCAACATAAAAGTTAATGCATTGTTGCAGTTTAAACCCAGGGACACCAAAAACTATTGAGGTGGGGGCTTTGCCTACCCCCAAAACTGTTGGAGTTTCATGATGTGTTGTGGTGGAAACATCTCAAAGAATTCAGAGTCAGACCACTTTTAATCCAAGTATAGGCATTTATTGAGATTGACGCCTCTCATGTAGCAGACTAAGTTCCAAGAGTAACCAGCAACTTTAGAGAAAGCAAGATGGATTTTTATAGGGTAAAGATGCAATTATATAACAGAAATTTACATAGAATAGAGATATTAATATCATTAATATTAAAAAGGCAGGAGGAGTTTCTTAAGGGATTAGGTAATAGAGGAGGGGTCCCATCTATGGTTTGGTGGTTAAACATTCTCATCATGCTGCCCTCCAACAGGCTAGCTATTGTGGTCCTGTGTGGTTAAGACAGATAGATATTTATGGTCCTGTCTTAGGCTAGTGGATGATGTGATTGTGATTGAATACAAGAACACACCTGTTTCTGTGGGAATGGGTCTGGGGGCAGTGACCAGGTAGAGGCAGTAGCTGGGTTCCCATCACATGGACACACCTGCTGTTTCTGTGGGAACTAAGAGTTCAGGGACATACCTGTTGTTCCAGTGAGCAGTGAGGCATATACAAAGAAGTTAGGACATTGGGGGGCAGAGGGGCTAGGTAAGAGCAGTGGGCCTGCTGTTGCTGTTCAGTGAAGTTAGATAATAAATAAATAAAACTATAATGAAGTTAGAATATTGAGGCTATGGGCAGCTTTACTAGGATTCCACCAGCACCACAATGTAGCAGAGAGCCATGCTGTTCTTTAGTCTTCCCACAAATGAATGCAACATCAACATTTATTCACAAACCTCTCTATCACCTTGCCTGAGCTCCTCTCTCTCCCACTTTCTCTCTAGCTCTAACTCCCAGCTTCCTGTGGCTCTTCTCTACCCTTTAGCAAACTCCTCCCGCCACAGGATCCATGTGATTACATTCAGCCTTTTGGGGATAGAGCTTACTTTCAAAGTAGGGAAGGTCTTCAAACTCCCCTAAGTCTATTAAGGGTCAGGGAAGGTCTTCAAATTCCCAATAGAGGACCAAAAAGACTAATCTTCCTGAGTTCAAATCTGGCCTCAGGCATTTACTAGCTTGTGTGACCCTGAGCAAATCACTTAACTCTGTTTGCCTCAATTTCCTTATCTGTCAAATGAGCAGGAGAAGGAAATGGCAAACTACTCCAGTATTTCTGCCCAAAAAAACTCCAAGTGGGGTCACAAAGTATAGGACACAGCTAAAAATGACTGAATAACAATAAACAAACAATAACAACAAAACCCCTCCATCTCCAAAGCCAGTATTCCCTGGGACAATAAGCAATTAAATGGCTTGCTTTTGGTTACATAGTTATTCTGTGTCAAAGGCCCAGGGTTTCCTGATTCTAAGGTCAACTTTCTATTCCCTACTCACACTGCCTCTTATTACATTTATGTCTGTATTTCCTTTGTGTATTCCCTTGGTTCTCCTCACACATGAACCCACAGGAAGCTATCATAGGTACTTTGTAGGTTTGCATCTACTTAAACTCATGGCTTGCAAGCACCCAACAACGTGTAACATTATTTCAGAGCAAATGACTTTTCATCAAACTAAGTGGCAATGAAGATCTTCTCCCCGAAACACACAGGGCTATACTCTCTCACAAGTTAGCATACTACCAGTGTGGGAGGGGAAACATGTGGGGACCATGCATCACAGGGGTACCAGTAACATCATCTAGAGGATTTCTGGGCTGCTCTCTGATGCACATTCACATTGAGCAGCTTTTGCTCTCAGCTACCAGGTGTGGCTGATTTGTTGAACAGAAATAGCTTTTGGTAGGATTTCAACTCTGAAAAGCTCAGAGTTTAAGGCTACAGACTTTAGGAGCTACAGACAGAACCCCACTAAGATGGACCCAGCTAGTTAGACAGAAAGAAAAGTCCTCGTGCCCATTCTTTTGAACTCTTTCTTTTGATGCTCATGTCCTTTCAGTACAAACTCTAATTTGACTAAAAGTGACATTCCTTTCAACTTCTTTCCATTCCCATGATTCCTGTGTAAATAACGTGGGTCCATGTAAATTAGAGGGGCTGAAGCAGAAGAAACTGAAAGGGGTTGGTGACTAGGAGAGAAATTGTTGCTTTTCCTATATTTGTAAAGTAATAGGTTTAAAGTGGAAAAGTCCTTCTGAAATACATAGTACTATGTTGATACACTCTCACTTATTTTCAATCTCTCTGTCTATTGCCTTATTTCCTACTGCCCACTGTAGACATGCTCATGTCTCTTCCAGCCTTAAAACAAAGCAAAAAACCTGACTTTATCCTTCTGCCCCAATTAGTCCTATATTCTTCTCTTCATAGTTAACCTTCTCAAAAAGACCATCTATAATATGGGTTTCCACTTTTTCTCCTCTCACTCTCTTCTTTTTTTTTTTTTTTGCCTTTTGTTTTTTGGAGAGGGTGAGGTAGGGCAATTGGGGTTAAGTGACTTGCCCAAGGTCACACAGCTAGTTGGTTTTTTTTTGGGGGGGTGTTAAGTGTCTGAGGCCAGATGTGAACTCAGGTCCTCCTGACTGCGGGCCGGTGCTCCACTCACTGCGCCACCTAGCCGCCCCTCTCACTCTCTTCTTAAGCTCTTACAATCTGACTTCCAACTTTGTCATTCCACTGATGGCTCTCTCTAAAGTTACTAATGAGCTCTTAGTTGCCAAATCCAATGGCCTTTTCTCAGTCTTCATTCTCTTTGCCCTCTCTGCACCTTTTGACATTTTCAACCACTCTCTCCTTGTAACTTCCCTCTCTGGGTTTTGGAGGCACCACTATCTGCTAGTTCTTTTCCTGCCCATTTGACTCTACTCTACCCACTGTATCACCTAGCTGCCCCAAGTATTTTTCAAGTGCTTACAGTCAAACATTGTGCTAAGAGCTAGGGCTATGAAGAAAGGCAAACATATACAGTATAAGTAAGAGGGAAGATGCTAACAGTGGCAGGTGAGAAAGGACTGCATTCTAGGCTTGGGGAATAGCTAGTAAAGATGTGTAATTGGAAGATAGAGCATTGTGTCTGATGAACATAGAGAAAGCCGATGTTACTGTATCATAGAATATAGGAAGGGAGTGAAGTGTGTAGGAAGGAATCTTGTTGTAGAGGGCTTTAAATGCTAAGAGGGTTTTATATTTGTATTTAATACTGGAGCTAATAGGGAGCCATTGGAGATTATTAAGTGGGGAGGGAATGGGACCAAAGCTGACATAGACACCAAAATCACTTTGTGATTGAGTGGAAAATGGACAGGGAGATCAACCAAAAGTTTATTGCCAAAGTTCAGGTTTGAGGTGATGAGGGTCTGTTCCTGAGTTGTGACAGAATCAGAGGGGAGACAGGGGAGTGTACATGAGATATAAAGTAAAATTGACAAGACTTAGCAACAGATTGACTATGGGAGTGTGGTGAAATGGAATGAGGAAATGAAGATGATGCCAAGGTTTTAAGACTGAGTAGGATGGTGGTGACCTTAATAGTAATAAGAAAGTTAGAAAGATAGGAGGATTTGGGGTGAGCTAAGATAATGAGTTCAGTTTTAGACACGTTGAGTCTTAAGACATCGATGGAAGTTGGAGGTGTCCATTAGGGAGTTGGTGATCTAAGACTGGAGCTCAGGAGACAGGTTAGGGCTGGATATATAATCTGGGAATCACCTACATAGAATTGATAATTGAACCCCTGGCAACCGAAGTAACCATGAAGTAACCAGGTGAGATAGTATAGAGAGAGAAGAGGAGAGAATCTTGGACAGAGCCTTAGGAGACGACCACAATTAGTGGGTGTAATCTGGATGAAGATTCAGCAAAGCAGAATGAGAAGGAGTAGTCAGGTAGGCAGGAGAGACCAGTGTCATGAACACCTAAAGGAGAGAGAGTAACCAGTAGAAGACAGTGATGGACAGTGTCAAAAGCTGAATAGGGTTCAAAAAGAATGAGGATCAAAGAAAGACAATTACATTTGGCAAGTAAGACTTAATCATTGGTTACTTTGGAGAGTAGTTTTAGTTGAATGGCCATGCCAGAAACCTCATCCCCTGTTATTTGGACTATCAATTAATTAATTAGTATCCCTGCCTCTAGTTTCTTCCTTCTCCAGTCTTTTTTTCCCCACAGTTGACAAAATAATCTTCCTAAAACACAAAAGTGAAAGATTGCAGAGGGTGAATTGAGAAGAGAGGAAATGATGAATATAGATGACTTTTTCAAGGTATTTAGCCATGAAGAGAAGGAGCAGTCCATATCTCTCCTCTCCTTCATGGCTAAATACCTTGAAAAAGCCCTAATAGCCAGTGGGAATGATCAGATCAAATGAGGGTTTTTAGGTAGACTCGAGGCAGATCAATTTATTGGCCAAATCTCCTCCTTCTTCTCTTACTGCCCACTATTTCCCTGCTGAGGAGCTTAAAGCATCTTCTACATCCAGTCCTATAAACTTTTAATTGCCAACCATCTTAAAAATTTTTTTTTTGCTTTTTGGAGGGTGAAGGCAGGGCAATTGGGGTTAAGTGACTTGCCCAAGGTCACACAGCTAGCAAGTGTTAAGTGTCTGAGGCCGCGTTTGAACTCAGGTCCTCCTGACTCCAGGGCTGATGCTCTATTCACTGCCACACCTAGTCACCCCACCAATGATCTTTTAAACTACTAAATACTATGGCCTCTTCTCAGTCCTCATCCTCTTTGACCTCTGTAGCTTTTACTACCATTAATTTCCCCTTCCTCTTCCTTGAAAGTCTCTTCATTTTTTTTGGGGGGGGGGAGTTCTCAAGTTTATTGGAAAGAAGGCAAAAGTAAATATTAAACAGCTCCTCTTGGTGTTTTGAAGTTCATCCCAACTGTGGGCTGGGTAACTTGCAGGTTGGACAAACTACCAAAGTCCAGGAGTTTCAATATTTCTTTGGTATCAGGGTCCACTTCAATGATTTCCTGATCCAAAGCAGAGACCTCAGGGACATAGTTATCCCTCCTTTCTCTTTCTTCTTCCTGCAGTTTGATGGAGATACCTCTCACAGGGCCTCTCTGGATCCACTTCATCAGATGAGTAACATATCCCGCGATCTTGTTGTGGAGCTTCTTGCTGGGGATGATGGCAATCTCCTCGCACACGCGCTTGTTGGTGTGGAAGTCATTGCCTAGGCGGGTGTAGTACTTCTCAATGATGACTCGCGCCACCTTCTTCACGGTCTTGTCCGAACGCGACCCATGTTGGCTCCGGAGGGTGAAGGCGTCTCTTCATTTTTGGCTTTCCTGATACTGCTGTCTCTGGAGTCTCCTAATTGTCTGCTCTCTCCTTTCCCGAGTATTATCTGTCTTCTATTCTGTCAGGTTTTCTCCTAGGTCCTCTTCTTTCCTTTCTTTATACTCTATCCCCCGGTGAATCCATTATCATAGCCTTTATTTTATAATCACTATTATCACCTTTATGTAGATGATTCCCAAGTTTATATATGCAGGTCTTACTTCTCTATTTCTCCTGAACTTCAAACCCATACTTGTAACTGCCTTAATATCTCACTACCATCCCAATCTCAATGATTATAAAATAAATCATAATCTTCCCATATATCCTCACCTTTTCCAAACTCCTCTCCTTTTGTTCCTGCCTTCAGAATGTCAACTATATCATCCTCCTCTCTTTACGGACACAGTTGTCATCTTGATTCAGGACCTCATTACTTGTCATCTGGATGATTATAAGTCTGTTTAATACATCTCTTCCAATTCCTTTCCCACACAGTTGACAAAATAATCTTCCTAAAATCACATTGCTCAAAAATTTGTGGTTCTATGAAGAGGGAAATAAATGGTAATGTTAACTTAATCCTTTTATTATGCTTCTGTTAATTTGGTGAACAAAATATTTGTTTTAAACATGCATTTGAGGCTTGAATAATTGGGAATTGCCCACTGCTCAAAGGAAGGGTATGATCAATAGTTGGGGGTATGAGACAAATGACTGAAGGACATATATACCTCTAGATGGCATAAAAGCATTTAACAAGGGGCAGCTAGGTGGCACAGTGAATAGAGCACTGGCCCTGGAGTTAGGAGGACCTGAGTTCAAATCCAGCCTCAGACACTTGACATACCTACTAGCCATGTGACTTTGGGCAAGTCACTTAACCCCAATTGCCCTCCAAAAAAGCAAAAAAAAAAAAACCCCAAACATTCAACAAAGTCAAGGATGAAGTCAAGGAGTGAAAGACATCCGGCATGCACCTGGGCCTTGCTGATGCTTTAAAGAACCAGGCAGTTGGTTCTATACACTTACACCACCACCTGGTGGTTCAGTTTGTATCACTATTTTTTCCGAAGAGAAAGGTGGCTAGCATGTTATAGAGGATAGAGAGTTGGTCTCAGAGTTAGGAAGATCTAGGTTTGGGTCCTGCCTCTGACACATGCTGGCTGTCATTTAATCTCTCAGTGCTCTGGATAACTACAAAACTGTAAGTTGCAGAGGAAAAATGCCAGCCGGCGTTGTTATGGAGAGTTCCATCACCACAGAGTTCCCTATACTAGTGAAATCACTGGTCCAGTCCCTTTCCCTTTATGATTTTCCAATTATAGGTAGACCCTCTTGTGTTTAATATGATACACATTCATTTAAAAGCATTACAGAATGCATAGTTGTTTTTAATTGGTAAGGATTTTCTCAATCAATGAATATTAATAATACAGGTACTATCTTATGTCAGACTGCAAAAGTTTCTGACATGAATCCATTTCAGCGCAATTCATCAAAGGTCTTACTATGTCCTAGAGACTGTGTAGAACACTGGAAATACAAAGACAGAACCGAAATAATTGTCTTGGCCCTCACAACGGGCATTCATTCTACTAGAGGGAGAACCTACGTATGTTCACAGCTAAGTCAATAGAAGGTAAGTAAATATTGGTGTAATGCATATGCTCTGGTCTTACTCTGTCAGGGTCAGGAAGAGTTCATCTGCCTTTCAGGGTTCTAGAGTACATTGAGTAGTTTGTGGGTCACTTTTTCATCTCAGTTTGGATTGAGCTTCCCTCCCCGCCACTCCCCGGATTGTGTTCATTCCACTTGTTAGCCCCCATCTCCATTTAGTCATCATTGGGTAGCTTTTACAAATGAACATTTATTTCAAATCTACAGCAAGAACAAATGTCTAACACTCTCCCCCACCATCTCCAGGGCATAATCTCTCTGCTACAATTTTAGTCTCTGGGTCAGGGTGGGATTGGGTCTAGGCTCACACAATCCCTGCATAGCCTTTATTCCACCAAGTTCACACCCACAATTGGCATCATTGCCAGCTTCTTCTGGGCTGGAGTCCCAAGGGTCATTCCAAATGATTGCTTCATACTCCTCAAGGCATCAAGGCTGTGATATCTGTAACACCCAGCCTGCATTCTTGGACTTCTAGATTCCTGTGGCTTGTGATCCAACCTCTGTAACTCCTCAGAGACTCCACATCTTCTACCTAGCATGGAAAAGAGCAAGTTAAAAGGCCAAAGTGGCCTGTTTCTAGGGGGTATATTATTTTATGGGTGGGTGGAAGCCCTAAAGTCCTTCTCCTTATCATATGGTATCAGTGGATGCTGGAAAAGAAGTCATTTCCTTTCCCAGATTTGAATGTAGCAAAAAGAAGTGGGCCATGACTATCATGTCTTTTTTTTTTTTTTTTAGGCAATCAGGGTTAAGTGACTTGCCCAGGGCCACAACAGCTAGTACACGTCTGAGGCAGGATTTGAACCCAGGTCCTCCTGACTCCAGGGTTGTTGCTCTTTCAGGTCCTTTTGAAGACAGTTCCTGTTATGTATCCAATGTAAAAAGGCTCCTCCAAACATGTGGTAGCCAAATGGAACCAGTTACAGCATGGCCGTGTGCGATCCAGTCAAGACAGTTCTCTTGGAAGAGGCGTCTCAGCATCCCTTACCTGGAGATGGTGTCTGTAATGGGCCAGGCTCCCCCTTCCACCTCACAGAGGAAAAGGTAAGACAATTTAAAAAGAGAGGGACAGAGACAGGGAAAGAGAAGGGGGAGAGGGGGGCCTGGGCATCTCCTTGAAGCAATCAAAAACACATAAACTAGGTGCTAAAGAAAGTCTGTTCTTATTGTGCAAGGACCTTGGGAATGGCCTTCGGGGCCTGTATAAAATCTGTGAGCTAGTTCAGAATCCAGGAAACTTGAGTGTCCAGTATCTCTGAGTAGAGAATATTCAGGCTAAACCCCAGAAGGAATTGACTGAGGGGGAAGCAGAACCTCAGGCCTCAGCCTGGACCTCAATCTCCTTTCCCTTTGACTAGGGTTCTATTTTGCGAATTTGGGAAGTTTGGGAAATTTGAGGCTTCCCATCTTTCCATGAGGTTCCCCATTTTCCCATGAGGTACCCCAGTTTCCCTGGGACAGCTAGTGGCAGAATCCATATCAGGAGCCAAGGACAGAATGGACATAAATTGAAGGCTCTACAAAGAGCCTCACAGAAAATCCATCTCAGAACTGAAGCAAACACAATGAGGACCCCAACAGAAGGACTTTTGGGAGCTTTGAGTTACCCACTTTGCCACTTATGCAATCTAATACTGAGCCCTCTTTCCCCTGGACAATACATGTACTTGTTGGAGAGTATATTATACTTGGAGAAATGTTTTATGACAAATGTTCTTATACCACTTTAGTAAGTTTTCATTTTAAAGATACTTGAGTAGTTTGCCACTTTATTCTCCAGATCATTTTACCAATGAAGAAACTGAGGCAAACATGGGTAAGTGGCTTGCCCAGGGTCATACAATTAGTGAGGGTCTGAGATTTGAACCCAGGAAGAGAAATTTTTCTGACTCCAGGCCAGCACTCTATCTACTGAATCACTCAACTGCTCCTGTAAGAGCTAGTAAATGTTAAGTGGTCAAATAGAATAGAGTTGCTAGCCATGGGGGAGGAGGGGAACAGCCAGTTGGGCCCTAAATTCATGGTAGTAGAGGAGATGTTCTCACCCCTCTGGCCACCCTAGAACCAGAGGTATGAGATGTAACCAGTTTGGCTCTGGAAGAGGGAGCCATGGTATACACTATACATGAGGAGGAGCATGCAGTTTAATATACCTAGATCATAGTCTACATGGATGGGACTAAAGCAAGCACCCCAAGCGTCCTCAGGGTTTGCAGTTACCACAGGTTCTTGGATCTGCTTTGTTAAAGGAAAGCAACTCAAAATGGGTTAACAAGCTTACTTTAATCAGTCAGACATATATCGTTTACCTTGTTCAGGAGAAAAGGTCAGCACCCTGAACCTCAAAGTACACAGGCACAACCATCAAGACAGAAACATCAAGTAGACAGATTTCCAAACTGCCCAACCATTACATCCATACCCAGTCAACATCTGGGTTTCCACATTCTGGGTTTTTCAAAGCCGGGGGACTCTCAACAACGGCTTCCCAGAATTCAGATCAAATCACAGAACACTTCTCAAAGTGAGTCCCAAAACAAAGCTACACATCAGGGCTTATATAGCCTTCTCCTGGCTCAGAGAATGTAACAACCTTATTGACCCACTGGCCAATCAAAAAGTATCTACTGAAAAACAAGCCTCCCTCCCCAGGCTTCTGGTGCACTTTAGCCTAGGGGCAGGGAAGATCTTTAAAATTTACATTCGCATTACAACACTATACATGAGGAGGAGCATGCAGTTTAATATACCTAGATCATAGTCTACATGGATGGGTCTAAAGTCTAAAAATTTGGAATAGTAGGGAGGGGCCAGGTTGTGAAGAGCTTTAAATCCCAGACAAGGGACTTTATACTTGATCCTGGAGGCAATAAGGAACTGCTGGAGTTTATTGAGCAAGGAGATCACAGATTTAGTTCTATGGTTTACATCTGAGTTACTGTTATTACAAGACCATTGTCATTCCTCAGAACAAATCAAATATACACTCCCACTTCCATTAGTCTCCTGTGGGAATAAGTAACTAAATAGCAGTCTAGTTACATGGTAAGTGTGAATGAATCTTATTAGTGAAATTCTTATTCTTGGGAGAATCTATATAGTGTAACATTGATTACTTTGATCACCTCAATGCCTCAAGGATTGGTACATTTCTACCCCTCCTCCAGGGTTTTCTGGTGCTCTTAGGGGGATGGGGGAGTTTCTCTATTTCTTCCATTGGCCCAAGCCTTCACTAATTGTGTTTCCCCCAGTTTTAGGGGTTCAAGCACCCCAGTTCCATTTAAGCACTTGCTAGTCAGATTACCTTCTACAGAGGAATATTTACTTCAAAAGTATAGCCAGAACAAATATACAACTATTTTTCCCCAAACCTCTAGGGTGTTATCTCTCCTTTTCTGGAGGAGGAAGGGGAAGTGGGAAGGTGGCTGGGAGGAAGATTCAGTTCCAAGTCCAAGGACCACCTTGGGTTTGTATCCTGGGACTTTGGGTCCTTAGGGCTTCCATGTTGGGATGGTTGCAACTATACCACCTGAAATCCTGGGTTCCAAGGTACTCAGACTTCAAGTTCCCCAGTTGGGGGCTCCATTCCCCACAGATTTTGTGTTCCCCAGAAAAGGACAAACAACACAGACCCAAACAAGCCCATTTCTCAGAGACTCAGGGCCTAAGAGGAGGGGAAAATGGCCTTCAGGCCCTTCTTCTTAGCTTATTTATGCACCCCTACTGTGAGTGAACCAGTAGCATCTTTGGAAGCTACAGTTCCATGGAGAACCAGCAGATGGCAGGAGTGACTAGCCGAGTACCACCCAACTGGTCATTATCTGGTAGGAACTGAACATGGGGTTACTATTACTTTATCTACTATGTAGCACAGTCTTTTCGCTCTGCAGAACTCGTTTTTGTTGTTTTGTATCCTTGGTGTCTAGTCTAATGCCTTGCATAGTGCAGGCAAGTAAAAATTTTTTTAGGCTGAATTGGTGTGGAGCTCACAGAAAAAGCTTGTAATTATTATATAATGCAGTAGATCTTATGGTAGGGAAAGAGCTGATTTTGGGGGCCAGAAGATGGGTTAAAATCTCAACTCTTAAGCAAGCCACAACCTTTCTGAGCCTCAGTTTCCTTTCTGTAAAGTGATGAGCTTGGTTGAGATAACTCTAAATTACCTTCTAACCATAGATCCTAAGATTCTATACTATAGTTATGTCATGTGACTGGCTGATGATATGCTTTATGTATTTTGGTGAAATAAGGATGCAGATCGGTAAGCACAAAACTTGGAAATATATAATGTTGGGTTAGCTCATTTTCTTAAAGAAATATTTCTCTTTGCACTAGAAATATTGGTAAAAGAATTCACCCAAGACGAGAGAAGAAATTTTCCTGAATAACTAATCAACAATTTTGTTTATGTAAGTGGATCATTTGGTTCGAATTTTCCCAGGGGATATTGTAGAGTTCATTGACCCCAAGCTTATCTCTCATCTTACTCCACAAACCCTCAGGAGGTAGTTTGCATGTGGAACAAGGTCTGACGTCATTGTAACTCATGTGCTGACCTTACCAGGCAGCAAGAATTTATAGATGGTGCCAGAATCAATCTGAATTGTAACCAGATTGCTTTTATCCCAATCTGTTCCTAGGGATAAACCCAAGGCATGCTTTTGATCAGGGACATTCATCCTGATTGACATTTAAGAATGAAGCCGACTCTCACACTTGGGCTCACAGATCAACAAAATGATTGATTGAATCAAACATGGCTAGTGAAAGGTACAAGGCCTTGTGAATTGGTCATGTAATTGCCCACCAAAGAAGGTGTCATGAGATCCTTCAGAGATAATATATCTTTCCCTGAGTTA
This sequence comes from Petaurus breviceps papuanus, assembly GCF_028583685.1. Taxonomy (NCBI): domain Eukaryota; kingdom Metazoa; phylum Chordata; class Mammalia; order Diprotodontia; family Petauridae; genus Petaurus; species Petaurus breviceps. Next base: position 4,677,979 of record NW_027185876.1, on the reverse strand, counting down.
GGCTCCTATATAGGTAGGTCAGTCAGTCAGTCAATAAAAATTTATGAAGCACCTACTATGAGCACATAGTGATGCTTGTGTGTAGCTATGCATGCCAAAAGGTGTCACATGAACTGCTGTCAGACCCTAAGACATGCAGAAAGAAGGGAATAATGGGCTACTTCTGGGTCATGGGAGGTCTTCTGCTCTCTCAGACAAACTAAATAACGCAATGTTTTCCAAATTCCAGTTCAGGATCATTAGTAACTGAGTAAAGATTCAGGTGGCTTATTTCATTCCCATTCTTCTCACCCTCTTTGTCCAGCTCTTTTAGTAGTATCAGAAGATCTGAGTTGGTTGTTCAATTAAAGATGGTGAAGAAAAATATAAATACATCCATAACTTCTGGTTAATAGTAATAGAACCAAAGGGTTTTACATGAGTCTTGAGTTGAAAAATAACTCAGGGATGATCTAGCCCTCCTCTCTCATTTTACAGAGGAGGAAACCAAGGACCAGGTCCCAAAAGCAGAAAGCATCAGATACAGGATCCGATTCCATGTCCTCTGACTCCAGAACCAGTGGTCTGGATCTAAGCTCAGGAATTACCTAAGAATTGACTGTGCCACTAAGGGATCATAAATTTAGACCTGGAAGGAAACTTAGAGGTCATTTAGTCAAACCTAATCACTTTAAAGGTAAGAAAACAGAGGTTTAAAGAAATGAAATGACATGCCTAAGATTGCCCAAAGTCATCCAGAGAGTATGAAGCAGAGATAAGATTTAAACTATCAAGCTTAAATCCAGTACTATACTGTTTTCACTATACTGCATGACCCACAATAGCTGCCCCACTCTTCATAAGCATATATACATCATGCACAAACACATTATTGGCCAAGTTGCTTCATACCCCTTCCACAGACCCAGTCTAAATTTGACTGACAGCACCTTTAATCACCTAAGGACTATCGTATTCCTACAATAATTCTGCCATCTTCAGAGTTCCATATTCTCCGTAACATTACACCTCAGAACCTGGAAGGACAAAGTTCCTGAAACCTTTGCCAACATCTCTCTCTCTCTGTCTCTGTCTCTCTCTCTGTATCTCTCTGTCTCTGTGTCTCTGTCTGTCTCTGTCTCTCTCTCTGTCTCTGTCTGTCTCTGTCTCTCTGTCTCTGTCTCTCTCTGTCTCTCTGTCTCTCTCTCTGTCTCTCTCTGTCTCTCTCTGTCTCTCTCTCTGTCTCTCTCTCTCTGTCTCTCTGTCTCTCTCTCTGTCTCTCTCTCTCTCTCTCTCTCTCTCTCTCTCTCTCTCTCTCTCTCTCTCTCTCTCTCTCTCTCTCTCTCTCTCTCTCTCTGTCTCTCTCTCTGTCTCTCTACCTCTCCCCCCACTCCCCTTTATCCTGTAGTTGAACTATATTCCTCAGATTGTTTCCTTGGAAAATATCTCCTACTCCACTGAAGAAAAGAAAACAGGACATTGCTATCATTAAAGGAGGGAAACTCTCTCCTTTCCTCCTCATGTTTTTTTTAAAGTCATTTATTTTTGTATTTGTAAGGTGTGTGATGCCCATGCAAGATACATATGTGTGTGTGTTGTCTGTGTGTGTGAACTGTCTAAATGAGGTTCAGAGGCACTGATAATTATGAGATCTAGAATTGTCCCCAAGGAGAGGAGACCCTGATGAAGGGAAGAAGAGGAAGGCAACTGACAAGGGCTTGGAGAATCACCTGTTTGGGTTATTTTTGCTCCTATGTTCATATGGTATCAGACTAGAATTAAATATCTCTCTCCCCCTAAATATTGTAGACTTGGTATAGGGATACAATAAGTTCAAAATAAAAGTTACTTCCTTAAAGGGGTGAGATGCCTCATGCTTAGATCCACTGTCTTGGCCTTTTCCCAACAAATGTAAGTGACATAAAAAACCCATCACAAATAGCGAACCGCAAAACAGCAAACAAATTGGAGAAGTTCTGAATGAATGTGTATCCTCTCCAAAGCTCTCAGACCATCTCTATTCCTCACATGGTCACACAGAGTCATGTCCAAATTCTCCCTATCAATACAAAATAACTTTCTACAGGCAGCATGAACAGGACCATTCCCCTCCTCCACCCAAATTGGTTGGGAGTTGGATTACATGTCACCTTCACTTCTAAATATATCCTCTCCCCCCACTTACCAGTGAGCCAACCCTTACAATAAAGAATGAAAAATGAAGAAGAAAAATAATTCAGCAAAACTAACCCATACATAGACTAAGTCTGACATAATATGCAATATTCTGCACTCTTTTACCTCGGCACAGAAGGGAGGTGAATAATTCTATCACTTCTTTGGGGATGTGTGGTCATTATAATTATGGAACATTAGGTTCCAATTGTTGGCTTTCCCCATAAAAATTGTTGTAGTCATTATGTATATGGTTTCATTGATTCTTGTTTCACTTTGTATTAGTGTGTGTCTTCCCATGATTCTTTGTATTTTCATATTTATGATTTCTTAAAGTGTAGTAATATTCTGTTACATTCTCCTCTTCTCTCTCTTTTCTCTCTCTTCTCTCTTCTTCTTCTCTCTCTCCTTCTCTCTCTGTCTCTCTCTGTCTCTATCTCTGTCTCTGTCTGTCTGTCTCTGTCTCAGTCTCTCTCTCTGTCTCTGTCTCTCTCTCTCTCTGTCTCTGTCTCTCTCTTTCTCTCCTCTCTCTCTCTGTCTCCACAGAGCCATTCTCCAATTGATAGACATCAATTTTTATTTCCAGTTTTTTGCTAGCATAAAAAGTGCATTTTGTATATTTAGGACCTTTCTTTCAAAGGGTTTGTAGATTTTAGTAGATTTCTTAGAAGAATTCCAATTTTTTTTTTCAGAATGGTTGGACCCATTCACAAATCCATCCGTAGTGTATTAGTGTGCCTGTCTTTCTCACAAACCCTACAACATTGAGAGTTCACATTAAAAAAATCTTTACCAATTTGCTGGTTGTGAGGTGAAAGCTGAAAGTTGTTTTGATGTGCATTTCTCTAATTATTAAAGATTTGGAACTCTCCTTAGTGTTGATGGGTTCATGATATTTTTAATCATTCATCAGATAAATAGGATAAGGCTGAGACTATCAATAGTGGTTTAGTTTTCTAAGCACCATGTCTAGAAGTTTACTTGCTAGTTTCTCAGAACAGTGGAGTCAATTTTTTTTCCAATTTAAAACTTCTTTGGAAGTTTTTTGTAAACACCAAAGTAGAGTAGAGAGTTAATTTGAACAACACTGTGAAGGGTTTACATCAAGCCAAATGGGAAACCTAGCAGAAAATTGGAATTGATTCAAGCAGCGTGTTGGGAACCTTTTAAGTCAAGTTGGGTTGTTGAGAAAACAGGCTAGGTGACCTTTCCTTGCAGGGCCATGATGTGCACATCCAGAGTATAAAGCTCTAAAAAGGACAAAGGGGTGGGGTTTGGCAGAAATCACTGCAATAGAGGAAGCCAAGAAAGAAAGTTTCATAGAATGAGCAAGAATTTTTTTTTCTAAATAAAAATAACTATCCCAAGGTCAGCATGAACTCATTGATATTTATGTAAGTGATCAAAGGCTAATGCAAAAAAAAAGTTTTCCCCCAACAATGACACAATTCATTAAAATAGAATGAACTTTTTTTGGAGGGGGAGATACTTCATACACTTAGGTTTGCCATTTACTGTTTGGGGCAGCAGACTTGATTTTGTCAAGTGACACTAGCCAGAATGGAACCTAAGAATAAGGGAAAAAACCAACAGAGCCTGTCCATGTAAAGGGAAAAGAGGCATAGGTTGTTTTCTTTAAAAAGTTTAAGAGGAAATTCTCGAGTCAAGCAGATGTGATCTGAATGTTGTCAAGTGGCAACTGCTTGTGAGTAGGTGTGTGGTGCTGGGTAGCAGGAGGAAGTGACTAGTAGTGGTGGGAGGTGAGAATGATAGACAAAACTAGATTTATGGTAAACAGGAGACATAATCTGGAAGAGTAAAAAACTTCAGTAACAGATAGAGACAGACACACAGAGGAGAGAGGGGACAGAGAGAGAGAGAATAGAGGAGAGAGAGAGAAAGAGAGGGAGAAAGAAAGAGGGGGAGAAGAGGAGAGAGAAGAGAGAGAGAAAAGAAAGAGAAGAGAGAGGGAGGAGGAGAGAGAGATGTGCTCAGCAAGATCTTGAGCAATAATTATGAAAACAATTTGAGAAATATTAGGCATGAAAGTTCACTCAAAGAACCAAGGTTATTTAGTTTGGAATGTACATAGAATTGATATAAAATACAAATCAAAAGCTTTACATTGCTCTAGAGGATGTGACACCATGGGGAGGGGGGACTGGTTTCTTTTCTGGGGAAGAAAATGAAAAAAAATCCCCATAAGCATGGTTTTGTGAAAGGAGATGTCAACAGAAGAAATAAATCCATGCTAAAGACTTGGGTAGAATAGACAAAGGGAAAAGTGAGGGAAGCTGGGATAAGATATTAAGGAATGGCATTTTATTTTATTGCCTTTTGGAGGGCAATTGGGGTTAAGTAACTTGCCCAAGGTTACACGGCTAGTTTTTTTGTGTGGGTGTTAAGTATCCGAGGCCTGAACCGAACCCAGGTCCTCCCGACTCTGGGGCCAGCGCTTTACTCACTGTGCCACTTAGTCGCCCCATGGAAGGTCATTTTAGGGAAAGCAGGGGTTTGGGAATACAGAACAAAAGTTACCTGCTCCATCCTGCCCCACTCCAGTCTTGCCAAGAGAAGTTCTAACCTATATGACCCTACTACTTGTGGCATTTATTCATCCTAGCCCAGGTATCAGCCTGCCACAGGAGGTTCAGGGTTGAAGAAGAGACAAAGTATTTCAAAAACGACCCATAATTGAAGCAACTATCAGAATTCCATTGATCTGGACCATCTGTTGAGCTACTGAGTCCCATGTGATGTCCAGAGATCTGGGTTTGCATAGAGCTTATGACACCTACTAGTTCTGTCATCATGGGTAAATCATCTAACCTTTCTCAGCCTCAATTTACTCATCTGTCAGGGTGGGGTAATAATATATACCCCATGAGACACTATGCTGTAGTGAAGTTGAATATAGGAAGGTCTCAGGTTAAACCTTGCCTTTTACTAGTTTACTAGTTGTTTGACCAGGGGAAAGTCAATTAACCTCTCGATTCCTCAGGTAATTGCCCAGGACTTGTCTATTAAGTCAGGGATGGTTATGGGATATATTGGTGAAGGGACACATGCTCATGAAATCACAGGTTGTTTTGTATTACAATGCCTCTCTCACAGGGTGGTTGTGAGGATCAAAGGAATGTGTACAGAGTGCTTTGCAAACCTTAAAATGATAGATAGATACAAGCTCTCATTAAAATAATTGGGGGCTGGCCAACAGGACTTAGTCCTATTTTTTAGAGCATGTATAATATTTCTATCTGTTACCAATGCATGGGGAGTTTTGGTGAGCCTGCTTCTGTAATTTCACTATGGAAGGGCCCTTTCTATTCCCAATTCAGAGTAGATGTAAGTATTCTCTGTTTCATTTTATTAGTGTGGTGACAGTCGGACTGCTGAATCAAAACTTAATGTGCCTACAAAAGCTGAGAAGAGATGAACTCTCCCTCTTTTCCTTAACAGCGTTCAAAGAGGAAGAACTTTTGTTTGCTTCTGGGTTGGGGGAGCCATTCTTTCCTCCTGGTTACCATGTGTCTAAAGCACGGTGCCTCTGTTTTTTTTTCTGTCTTTATTGTGTTTAATCTTTCATGATCTTAGGTGAATGAGTATTGGACACATAATGGTCAAGATCACAACCTTGTGAAGTTCTAATGGTCAGAAGAGATATGGTAGGAGGAATGTTTTGTTCCAACTTCTTTGTTTAAATCCCCTCATCCCAGGGATTCAGCGGGTATATAGAAAGAAAATTGTGCACGTCTTTTGGGGTGGGTGGGGTAAGAGATTTTTGTTTTGCACTTTGGTCCTTGCTATATATTTTTAGTAAATATTCCTTTCTAAAAGTTAATTTATATTATTTGGTTGGTTAACATTGGAGAGATGGTAACTGATTAAGTGATATTAGGGGGAATATGTCAGATGGGAACTCATGAATGCCATCTATTATTAAAATAAGGGGAGTAGCCAACCAAGGCTAGTCCTATTCTTTAGAGCATACACAGTATTTTACATATTTTAATAGTATTAGACAACTCTAATCCTTTAGGGTTACCCCTAGAACTTTGAAGGGGAGAAATAGCCACCTTCTGGGGACCTGACCTTCTAGTCTGAGTGGGCTTGGAGACAGTGAGCCCAGAGCATGTGCTACTTTGTTATTGTTTTTCACTTTATCATTTTCAGTGGAGTCCAGATGGAAATGGTTCTGGGGCCAGTCCCTACCCTACTATTATTATTATTCTTATATTTAATATTCTATGGACTATAGTGCAGGTGGATAAAGTAACTGCTTTTTATAATTAAATTGAAGTATTAGGATGGAAGCTCATTGTGTGTAGGGTCATGAAAGCATCTTCCAAACACCCCAGTAACAGGATGAAGGGAATGAGCTACACTTTCTTTGGATCTACCATGATTTTGATCTCCTCTTTTAGTCTCTTTATCTTGAATTTTATTTGTTTTGCATAGCTTGGAGATGATAATGGTGATGGGGATGACTGTATATTTCCTTTTCCAATAATATCCAACCTTGCTGCTCACCTAGATTCTTTCATACCATTCCTTCACACTCCAATGGCCTCAGTTCATCCCCCCTCCCTCTACTACCACTTAATTCTCATTGTCTTCCTTCTCAAGGAGATGCAACATCTGGGAACAGAACTTTGGTATTTGGACAATCACCCATGGCTCCAAGAAGCCCTAGTATGGCATTTGGCAGTAGTTGAGTTAACCATCAATACTATGGATTGAGCCCATAATGAAGTCATGTAGACTTGGAGTCATGAAGTCATAAAGACCCATTTTCAAATCCTGCCATAGACACTTAGTAGCTGTGGCTAGTCATGGAGGCAAGTTACTTAATCTCTCTATGCCTCATCTGTAAAATGGGGGTAATGAGACCCTCCAAATCCAGATCTCCTACTTTTTCCATGGTTCCTGTCATAGCCAAGAAAGTAGTTCCAATTTTGGGTTGCAGTAAAAGTCACTCCCTTTACTAGGGAGGGGATAGTTCTGATGTTCTCTGCTCTAGTTAAATCATATAAAAATATAGCATTCCATTCTTGGCATCATATTTTAGGGTAACCTGTGGCTCACAACCTGCAAGGACTGTGCTCACACGGAGCAAATCCCATTCTTTGGACTTGATCCTGAAGGGGTCCTCAGAAGCCACCTACTTCAGCACCCTCATATTATAGATAAAGGGAGTGTATGGGGTATTCAGGGAGGGCTAACACCTCTGGTATGAGAGCTTTGCAGAGCCTTTTGCAAGGCTACTATTCCTTGGGTGTCTACCTTTCACCTGACTCTCAGCTGTGACTGCAAAAAGCTGTAGTGCACAGTGGCCACACCGAGATGGGCTAACCCAGACTGAGGGTAACCAAAAGGCCTCAGACATGTTGGTGAGATAGGGAGATGTTTACCCAAGTATGTGAAGATTTCTCCTGGTGGGATGAGCAGATGGCTCCAATTGTTCCAATGGCTACGAAGGCAGCTGCAGCAAGCATTGTGGAACACTTAGAACTTGGGCAGGCACCAACATGCCACGGTCATCTACTGCATCCCAGACCATAACCTTGACTTTTGTCTTGCCACTGGAACTTGATGACTCTGGAGGAGAGACTGAGGCAGACTCTGTCTCACTTGAATACAATTCACACACAAGTCAAGCCATCACCCCATGATGTCATCAATCCTCTTCAAAAATGGAGGACAAACAAGGAACAGATGATAGATGAGGAAATGGAGGCCTGAAGGGCTGAATGCCTTGCCTGAGTTTGACTAAGTGGGAAGGGGCAGAGCTAGTATGTGAACCCAAGAAATGCCCAAGCACTTCCCCTTTCTACTGTACCACATCCTTCTACCTCTCAGCATTCTTGATCTCTTTGATTTTCCTCATACAACACATGTTTGTGAATATCCTGCATTCTCCTACCCACTGGTGCCTAACTTATTCAGCAGGGACATTTTTAATCTTTGTACCCCCTAGTACATGGCAAACAATAAATGATGGTTAAATTTAATTGACTCGATGGAATTAGCACTGACTCTGGAGTTGCCATTCAAACCCTATCTTTAATACTTACTACTTGTGTGACCTTGGGAAAGTCACTTAGCTTCCCTGTGCCTCAGATTCCTCATCTCTAAAATAAAGAGCCTAGAAAGATGGTCTCTGGGGTTTCTTCCAGTTTCAGATCCTACGGTACATTCTACTTGCTAATGGAGATCAAAATGAGAAACTCCAAGTAGCCACTTGAGGCCACCCTTGCTCCATTGCTGCCATTCACTCAATAAACATGGATCCTGCAGATACTTCTACAGAAGTTAGATCAAGAGACTCCTACCAGGGAGGCCTAGCCAGTAGAGAGTCTCAGATCTAGGCTAAAATTAAAAAAAAAAAATAGAGCTAGAAAAAGACTTTATGGGGGGAAAATGCCATCATTACACCTTCCTTCAATATTTATTATATTTTATACCTTTAAAGGTGAGTCCATTTTTGTTGTCATTGTTTTTCCTGTTTACACTATTTAAATAATAAAAAGAGACCATCAGTTACTTACAAATTCAACTGGGAGCTGGGCTGTAGTCGAAATATACTCACTGGGATTAGAGGAAAATCAATGCTTTTGGTCAATTGTAGTTGGTGGTGTTACTCAGACAGGTGGTCCTCTGGGGAAACTTTCAACTAGTGTCCCCCCCACCCCATCATGTGTTAAACAGTGCTTTTCCCCTGATACATTCATATAGTTATTGAAAGAAAAATCATTATCTTTGAATTCTAATCTTGGCTATTGGCCCTGTCACTCTGCAGTTCTGGGTAAATGACTTCATTCTTTGAAATTTCAATCTTCTCATTTATCCTGCTGCTAATCAAATATCAGACTAATGTCAAAACATGAATGAAGTGACTTGAGAACCTTGCATGATGGGAATCGTACTGTAGTTGTGCAGTCATACTAGCGTTTGTACAATGGGAACTCACGAACTTGAATCGAGTGCTGATTAAAGGTGGAGTTTGGGGAAATTATATGCAAGAAAATGATTATTTCCTACATGTTAAAAGCAAATGAACCTTCCATATTTTTTTTCCCTTGTAGAACTTCACTAAAAGAAAAGTTCTGTAAGGGCTAAAAGGTCCCTTCTGGCTTCAAATCCTATAAATTCATTTGAAGTGCTATAAAGTGTTTTGCAAAACTCTCCATGATGTAGTGGAAACTCAGTCTCTTATCTAGAATGAGTATATTGTGCTACATGACTTTAAAGTTTCTTCTAGATCCAAATCTATGCTCTGTGATCCTCAGATAGATCATGGATGTAGGTCAACTCTCTAGGGTTCTTTAGGCAAACCGTCTGCAAAAAAAATAATAGTCTTGTTTCTTTGCCTATGTTCATTTCTTTTTCTTGTTTTCTTGCTGTAGTTAGCATTTCTAGTATAATGTCGAATAGCAATGGTAATACTGGATGTTGCTTGATCCCTTAATGGAAAAGCTTCCAGTTTATTTCCATTACAGAAAATGCTGGCTTTTGGTAAGATCATGAACCTAGCAGGCAGAAGATCTGGGCTTGAGTACCAGCCTTGTGGCATATGGCCTAGGATGCCAGACCTGAAATCAAGACAATCTGACTACCACCTCTTTGTAGCTGTGTTGTTGGATCTGGTCAAATCATTTAACCTCTGTTTCACTCAATTTCCTCAACTGTAAAATGGAGATAATAACACCTTCCAGGGTTTTATGAGGATCAAATAACATTTGTAAAGCATTTGGCAAGCCTTAAAGTGCTATGTAAATGCTAAATATTATTATTTGTGTGAGGCACTGGGAGTCAAATATAATAAATGAAGCAATCCCTATTATACGACTAGATGCAAACAAATTCATCTCTTTCAGCTTTCATTTCCTTATCTGTAAAATGGGTGTGGTAATAATTCACCTTGATACAGCACTTGAGAGGTTACAAAGCCCTTTTATCGTAGCATCAGTGAGTTGTACTCACAAGTAGCTTATCCTGATTTTACATATGAGGACAGAGAAGTTAAGTGATTCATGGAGGAACACACAGCTAGTCAGTGCTGGAGCTGGGATTTCGTCCCCATTCTTTTGGTTCCAAAGTCGGTGTTCTTTCTTTTTTTTTCAAAGTCAGTGTTCTTTCTTTCTTTCTTTTTTTCAGTCGGTGTTTTTTTTTTTTCAAAGTCGGTGTTCTTTCTTTTTTTTTTCAAAGTCAGTGTTCTTTCTTTTTTTTCAAAGTCGGTGTTCTTTTTTTTTTTTCAAAGTTGGTGTTTTTTCTTTTTTTCAAAGTCGGTGTTCTTTCTTTTTTTCAAAGTCGGTGTTCTTTCTATTACACTAGTCAGCTCTCTCTACTTACCATTTTGGATTTTTAGGTGGAACCAATTAGTTAATATGAAGCAGCTTGACATAGTCTAGAATGCTGGGAGATTTGGTTCAAATTCTGCCTCTAACATTTACTAGCTATATGATAATGCACAAGTAACAACCTACCTGAGCCTCAGTTTCTGCATCTGTAAAGTGGAGATAATGTAATCTATAGTGCTTGACTTATGGTGTTATTTTGACAATCAAATGAACGGACTCACGTAAAATGCTTTGTGATCTCTAAGGAGTTGTATTAATGGGACTTTTTTTTAAAACTGTGAAAAGTCTTCTGTAAATGAAACTGTGCTGGACAAAAGGGCCAGTCAATTTAAGGCTTTCTTTTCTGTCATTGAAAGCTAACTATTAAAGAAAAAGAATTGTAACATTCCAGAAATTTGCTCTTAGGAAAGTTAGCTTATTGGTTGTTGGCATGCTGGAACTGGTCAAGTTTCTGGTGGTAATATAACTCCTTACCTTCAGGACCACCCTATTGCATACTGCCTCCTTAGGAACTTCCTCTCCAATGACTAACACCAACAGAGACAGCAACATTCACTTGGGAGATGAGTGACAGAACTCTTCCAGGAGACTAAAGGAAATCTGGTCCAGGTCTTTGGAATACTATATACTCACCACCACCACCACCACCACCACCAC
>NW_027185876.1:4605354-4666708 GCF_028583685.1 Petaurus breviceps papuanus | reverse complement strand
ACCACCACCATCACCACCACCTTTACCGCCACCATCACCACCACCATCACCACCACCTTTACCACCACCTTCACCACCAGCACCACCACCAGCACAATCATCACCACCACCACCATCACAAGCACCACCACAACCCCAGCACCAGCACCAGCACCAGCACCACCATCATCAACACAGTATTTAATATATTATTTTAAGGTCTGTAAAGCATTTTATATATGTCATCTTTGATCCTCACAATAGCCCTGGGAAATAAGTGTTATTATTATCAATCCCTATGTTATAGATGGGGAAACTGAGGCAGAGATTGAGTGATTTTCTCACTTTCACATAGCTAGTAAGTGTCCGAGGCTAGATCTGAATTCAGGTTTCCCTGATTTCAGGTCTGGTGCTCTATTCACTGTGATATTCAGGTTAAAGGAATAAGGGATGTCTTTTGTAGAGAAGAGATGCTTAGGAGGAATGTTACGACTATCTTCCTACATGTGAGGGTTGTCATAGGGAACAGGAATTATAGAAGAAGAACTGGAAGGGACTTCAGAGTCCAACTTCATTTTACAGATCCCTGAGACTCAGGAGGGTTAAGTGACTTGTCCAAGGTCACACAGTGTCAGAGGTAGGACTTGAACCCTGGTCCTTTGACTCCAGAGACAATATTCTTTCTATTGTACGACACTTGACAGCAGAAGGAAAAATTAGGAGCAGTGGTGGGGGTGGGGAGCTAACAGGGACAAAAATTTCAGTTCTATATAATGGGAAACCTCCTAACACTTGGAGCTGTTCATAAGTGGCATGAGCTGCCTTGAGAGGTCTTCAGGCAAAGGCCAGATGACCAGATGTCAGGGAAGTTACAGAGGAGAGGCTTGTACAGGTACAGGGTAGACCAGATGGCTCCCCTCTTGTGCTCCAACTCAGAGATTCAGTGATGTTGAGTGTTTGGATCTTTCCATGGCAACATAAACACCGGAACCCAAAAAAAGCCTCCCACCTGTCAAGGTGGGTTAGCCCACAGAGACAGAAAGTGAAATACAGAAAACAAATTCTCTGGAAACCCAGAAATACTCCAGTGTCATCAGAAGGTCACTAACATGCTTAAAAAAGACAACTTGCTGGTTGGGTCACCAAGGTCTCCAGAGATTCTGATGTATTTTTAGAAGTTACTGAGTGCTCACTAAAGAGGTTTGACACTCATACATCTGGAATTTGAAGTTACTTCACTCAGAACCCACACATACAAACTGGTTTTTTCTGTTGTTGCTGCTGATGGCTTTTTTCCCCCTTTAGCTGTGGTCATTTCCTGATATTGAGATCGAAGACAGCTTGGCCATGACCTTCAACTCAGCCTCACATTTGAGAATCTGTTAACAATAAGCACAGTTTTAATGATATGCCAGAGGAAGTTCATTTATGATAGGATTACTTGTATAATGGATCATAGCAGTCGGCTCAAATGCAGACATCATGTTTGTTTTAAATACTGAAATACTTCTTTGAAACTTGTATCTATTCAGAATAGTTGGAACATGGTTTGCACCCCTATATGATTCCCAAAGCCTGATAACCTTAGATGTCATGTACGATACAAGGAACTCAGCTTAGACTGAGGTAGGATAAATGGAAATAGAAGAAGAATGAGTGAATTTGGAGATAGACGACTTGGTTCCAAAGTTGCTTCTGCCACTTACTCTCTGGTTACCTTTATCTAAATATTACAAGGATCTGCACCTTTATTATTATTATTGCTTTTTGGAGGGCAATTGGGGTTAAGTGACTTGCCCAAAGTCACACGGCTATTAAATGTGTCAAATGTCTGAGGCTGCACTTGAACTCAGGTCCTCCTGACTCCAGGGCTGGTGCTTTATTCACTGCGCCACCTAGCCGCCCCGATCTGCACCTTTATTGATGTCAGACTGAAGTCCTTCCATAGCTTAGCAGATAGTCTTTGTGGCAAAGACACAGGATAATGTTAACTCCTCGAAGTCTTCCTCAGACCAAGAAACTTTCCAAACTTTATAGAGCTATGTGAAGGGAAGTTATTTTAATGTATGTAAAAGACCCTCTGTAAATGATAACATGCTAGGCAAAAGAAGAAGCCAACTTAGAGATTTCCCCCCCTCCCTGTTTTCAAAAGCTAATTATTAAAGAAAATTCAGCATGGGTGCTTTTAGGCCAGTCAGTGTGTTGATTGGTGGCATTCCAGAACCAGCAGGGTTTCTGGTGAAAAGGTAACTCCTTACCGTGCTCCTACTTCATCCTCTTCCTGTGCTTCTTGGCTAAAATACCCACTCCTCAGCCTGGCCTTCAAGGCTTCCACAATATAGCTCCAATCTGTAGTTCCAGATTGACCACACATTCCTACCCTCCACGAAGTCTATGTTCCGTCCAAACTGGTCTACTTACCTTCCATTTCCCACATTCCTTCTTGTGGTCAGTGTGTCCCTCATGCCTGGAACACACAACCTCCTCACATTAGATCAGTTACCTCCCAGGGGTGTTGTGAGGATCAAATGACATAAAGTTTCTAAAGGTCTTAGCACAGTGCCTGGAATAAAGCAGATGCTTAATTAATACTCAGTGTCCCCCTGCCCCTCCTTGCTTCATGCTCAAAGCAGAACTCAGGCATGAGCTCTCACAGGAGACCTTTCCGGAATCCTCATTCATTAGTGCTCTCTTTCCATCTCTTCTTCCCCAATCCTCAAATTGCTTTCCTCTGTATCTATTTTCCAGATACCTATCGTGTACACATTATATCTTCCCCATTAGAATGCAAACTCCTTGAAGGCAGGGACTGTCTTGTTTTTGTCTTTGCAGGTCTAGTACCTAACCCAGGGCTCTGCTCACAGCAGCCCCTTAATAAATGACTGTTGAATTGAACTGTTTGGGATTCTGTGACAGAAAACATAACCCCTGGGTGTTCTGACTTCTGGTGATGCCCCTCTTTGCATTTAGTTCTTGTGATCCTTAGGTGACTAACAATTTGTGGCTGACCCTTGCTTGATGACTTTCTAGCTTGGTGGGACCTGACAGAGATGTATTTCACTGATCATCCTTTTGAGAACCAGAGTCCTTTCCTTAGAAGATGAGCTATCAGAGTAGTCAAGGTTTAAGTGACTTTAACAGAGTCTCACTGCTGGTAAGTAATTCATAAGAACTCATTTAGAATTTAACCTAGGTCACCTATGAAAGAAAACATAAGCTCCCCAAAAGGTAGGCTTGCCTCTCTGCAGCACTAGGGAGATGGGCCTCAGAGTCAGGAAGACCTAGTTTTAAGATCTGTCTCTGATACATTCTGGCTTCATGGGTAAGTTCCTTTCTTACTTTTTCTGGACCTCAGCTTCTCATCTATAAAATGAGGGGATTGGACTAAGGGGTCATTGTCGTTGCTTTCAGCTCTGAATCTATCATCCTGTTTTCACAGAAACATATTCATTCAAACAAAGGGATGCATGATAGTCTTTTTATGGGTTTGGGGTGGGGGCCATACAAGTAGTTGGTTTTTTCCCCAGAAAGTTTTAAAAACCACTTTCCTGAGTTCTTGGGTCCCTTCCAAACACATTCTGATCTCCAGAAATCTAAAGGAAAAAAAAAGATGACTTACTTCACATCACATTATTGGAATCTGAGACATATCCAAAATCTGTGAATCATGGTTTGTGGAATCAATTCTTTCCACTAGGAGATGGGCAACCAAGGCCATACTCCATGGAGCTTGGCAACTGACAGAATCATGACTTGTCTAATTCCTGAACTTTCTGAGGACCCAGGAGGAACATTCTTGTAATTGGCTGGTCCCTCGAGAGCAATGAAGACAGCATGGAACAATGATGAATTTCTTCATCTTTAATTTTAGTAAGGGGCCCACCAGAGTCCACATCCTGCTCTATTGTGCAGCTGTCCCACAGGAACCTTGGACTCTACACTTGAACCATCCTAGCATCTGAGAGGCGGGCCCGTCTTTCAGGTAATTAGACCTCTACCTCCATTCCTATGCACCAGCTCCAAGCTGTGCCCTGAATGTAGCAACCATTCACCACTCTCCAGCTTCATTTTATGGGCTGTATTCTCCTCTTACAACATCAGTTGTCTGAAAGCAGAGACTGTCTTGCTCACTTATATTTGCATCTTCAGTTCATACAATACAGTAGCACCATCACCAGGCAAGCACTTAATAAATTCTATCTCTCTGCCAATCTTTTTCTTTGTTCTTTCTCTCTCTCCTCCATCTCTCTTTATCTCTCTCCCTTTTTCTTCTTTCCTTCTCTCTCCCCTCTCTTTCCCTTTCCATCTCTCTCTCTGTCTCTCTTTCCCCTTCTCCCCTTTTCCCTCACTATCATGAAAGTTTGAAGAAGTGTTCTTATACAATTTTAAGCATAAGAAAAACAGCTTCTCTTCCAAGGTTTGGGGTTAATTGACCCTATTTTCTCCACTCACATCAGAGAAACATGAAAAATTGATGCTGAATATGTTGAGAAACATCTTGTTAAAGGCTAACTCCTTTGAAATTTAAAGAACTTAGCTGAAGTGAGTATTTATAGAAAGAACAAGTTTTTCAAAAATTATATAAATACGTCTTGTTGAATTAGCAGAACCTGTGGGGTTTGCTTCTGGCAAGCAGCTGTCTCTCTATAATTCCCTGCCCTGAGAATGATGTTTCATAATAGAGAGCTGTAGTTCTGAGGCTGGAGATGGCCTGCTTTCTATCAAAGCAAATGGCAAAAAGTTAGGCAAGGCATTTCCAGCAGGGTGTTGGCAAATAGCAACAGGACTTCCCAAAGTACAAGGGCTGAGCTGTCATTGCTTTTAGGCATTGTTTATGTCAGATAGCAGCATGAAGCTATATCTTACTGGCTGGCATAACTGTTTGAAGCTTTTATTTATTTATAGTGACAGTGACATGGTTTACACTTGTACATTATTCCCAAAGCCTGATAACCTCATTTGTCATCTACTACAAGAAACTTAGCTCCCAGGGAGACATGGCAAATAGGAGCAGAATAGGAAAAAATCTTGAATTTGGAGACAGAAGATCTGGGTTCCAGTCCTTCCTCTGTGACTTAGTGTCTGGGCACACCTCAGCAAGTCACTTCACTTTTTCCAGCCTCGGTCTCCTCATTTGTAAAATGAGGTAGTTGAACTGGATGATCTCTGATGTCTCTTCCAGCATCTATGACCCTCTGGTCCTTTCGAAGGAGAAGGGTGACAAGAAAGCTTCAGACCACCAATGCTTTGCTTTTGTATGAATAACCCTTGTGTCCAGGTGTTCAGTTTAATTCTGGGGCTATTTTACTTTCTTCTTGACTCCTGTGTCTTTCTCTCAAGAAAATCTAGAGAAATCTCTTAATTGCACAGTCCAGTGTACTGATATTTTGCTACCTTTCCAGACGTTTTATACATTCTTCCACTTTATCCATTCTAAATTCCAGCTAAACTGACCTTTTTGCTGTTCCTTATACACAGCCTCCCCATCTTCTGTCCCTGTATCTTTGCAGATTGTTCCCAAGCTCTCTTCTTCCTTCTCAACTTTGAGTAAAGAGGAAAGCAGCAAATATCAGAGGAGATGTGGAAAAACTGGGACACTAATTCACTGTTGGTGGAAGTGTGAAATGATCCAACCATTTCAGAGAGTAATCTGGAATTATGCCCAAAGAGTTATTAAACTGCCTATATCTTGACCCAGCAAAACCACTACTTGGTCTATTTCCAAAGATGATTAGGGAAAAAGGAAAAGGACCTATATTTTCTAAAATATTTATGGCAGTTCTCTTTGCAGTGGCAAAGAATTGGGAATTTTGGGGATGCCCATCAATTGAGGAATGTCTGAACAAGTTGTGGTACATGATAGTGATGGGATACTACTGTACTATAAGAAATGGTGAGTTTGATGATTTTAGAAAAACATGGATAGACTTTCATGAAATAATGAAGAGTGTAGGGGCGGCCAGGTAGCACAGCGAGTAAGAGCACCGGCTCCAGTGTCGGGATGACCTGGATCGAATCTGGGCTCAGATACTCAGCACCACACTCAGGAATAACTGGCTGGGTAAGCTTGAGCAAGTTACTTAACCCCGATTGCTTAAAAAAAAAAAAAGAAATAATGAAGAGTGAAATGAGCAGAGCCGAGAACTGTATATGTTGCATATAGTAACAGAAATATTATTTTAAGAACTATTTTAAGCAACTAAGTCATTTGGCTATTATAAATACCCAAATTAACTACAAAGAACTTAGGAAGGAAGATGCTATCTGCATTCATAGAAAGAACTGATAAAAAGAAGCATATACAGACTGATTTTACATCTATTTTCACATATTTGTGTCTAAAGGTAGCTATCTCTAGGGTGGGGAGGGAAGAAAAAAGGGAAAAAAAGAAAGTTGCACAATAACTTTATTATAGATTTAAAAGGAATAGCAAGTTGTATATACTAGCTTTGCAGTTTGTGTGATTATCTTTTCCCCATATTCTACTATGTTATAGAAATGCTTGTTTCACTACAAAATGAAAAAATAAAATTAAAAACATGTGGGGCAGCTATGTGGCACAGTGAATAGAGCACTGGCCCTGGAGTCAGGAGGACCTGAGTTCAAATTCGGCCTCAGACACTTAACACACACACACACACACACACACACACACACACACACACAAAACTAGCTGTGTGACCTTGGGCAAGTCACTTAGCCCCAATTGTCCTCCAAAAAGCAAAAAAAAATTTAAAAATTGAAATTAAAAAAATTTTAAAGTAAAATTATAAAAAAGAACTCCTAGCTTCTTTCCAAGCTCGGCTTTCCAAGTGCCATATTCTGTATGTTGTCTTTCTTGATTTCCCCATTACTAATGCCTTCTCTCCATCCCTTTCCTATTACTTTGTATATATTTTATATATTTCCTTCATAGAGTTTTATAAGCACGTATCATCTATCCCTATAGAATGTAAGCTCCTTGAGGGCAGGAACTGTCTCCTTTTTTTTTTTGTCTCGTACTCTGCCTGGCACATAGAAGACAATAAATACTTGTTGACTGATTAATTGATTGTTACTAATTCTATACTTGTAAATTCTTGGATCCTAATACATCAAAGAAAATTTTATTAATGTTGTAGCTAGGCTGCCTTGAGATCTGCACATGATACCAGAATCATAGCTCTAGAGCTAGACTTCAGAAGCTGCCTCATCCAATCCCTTCATTTTACAGTTGTAGAAACTGAGGCCCAGGCAGGTTAAGTGACTTGCCTAAGGCCATAGAGGCAGTAAGCTTCATGGGGAGGATTTCTATGTGAGCCCTCTCTCTCTAGTGACATTTAGGTAGTGTGGTGGATAGAGTACTGGACTTGGAGTCAGGAAGGCTTGAGTTCAAATCCAGCCTCTGATATTTACTATAGCTGTGACTTCTAATTTCTATGTGTCTCAGTTTTCTCAGCTGCAAAATGGGGATAATAACAGTTGTTGCTGTGCAGAACAAATGAGATAATTTTCCCACAGTACTTGGCATAGTGCCTGGTACACAGTAGATGTTTAATAAATGCTTGTTTCCTTTCTTTCAGAGTCAGTGCTCTTTCTACTATATCAAGCCCAATTCAGTACGTACCAGGGTGAAATACAGGCTCATCTCCATCTGCAATGTGTACCTACAACAGAAGAGGGCATTCTGGTAACTTCTTCATTAGCCTCATTTTCAGAGCTCGCTGCTTCTTTTCCCTTAGTTTTTCCCCTTTGTGGGAGGAGAATAAGTCATTGAGAAATGTTTAGATTACTAAATCTCTATCTTGACTTAGGCCCTTCCTAGGAAAGCTCCTTCCTTTTGTTAGATCACGTGCCACCCAGCCATCCACTTAGAAGCCAAGGGTCTACCTGGCAACCTTACCATCCACCCTTTCTCCCACTTTCCACTGTCCACATCTTGCTTTGAAAACAGTTATCAAATCAATACTACCACAGCTGCTGGAATAGGCATGTCAGTTGACTGACCCATGTCTCCACTCACATTCCCATCCCTCTCCAGAGCAAAACTCCCTTTCTTGGTCATGACTTCTTTAGAGGTATTGTGATTCCTTACTGGTAATATAGGAGCAGCTAGGTGGCACGGGGGATAGAGTGCTGGGTCTGGAGTTCAAACCTAAGTTCAAAACCACCCTTAGACATTTATTAATTGTGTGTGACCCTGGGAAAATCATGAAATCCTGTTTGCCTCAGTTTCCTCATCTGTAAAATGAGCTGGAAATGGCGAACCACACCAGTATCTTTGCCAAGAAAACCCCAAATGGGTGTTGGGTCACAAAGAGTTGAACATGATTGAAAAAAATAGACTGAATAACAACTGGAATGTAAGTTAACTGAGGATAGTAATTGTCTCCATTTTATAGGTGCTAGTGCCTAGTGCTGCATCTGTCCATAGGAGGCACCTCATTAAAGCTTTCTCATTCATTGATCACTAGCTACATCATTCAGTGATTTAATTTCGCTCAAGGACACATACATCAGTGTGGGCATCCCATTTAGACAGTGCCGTTTTACTCAGACCAGGAAGCGACCTCTCTTGGCTTTTCCCATCATTGTTCACCTTGTCTGCCCTGCATGGAGCTGTAAGTCCTCCTTAATACCAGGGTACCTGAGGAATGGTGCACATTTCCCCCTGAGAAATTCTGCCCTTGGAGCTCTTCTTTCCCTCAAACCATCAACACGGGTGTCCTGGCACAGATTCCAAGGTCATGTGGAGTAACTCCAAACTCCAAGGTTTGCTTGGATTTGCCATGCCCAATCAGCCAACTGACATTTGTTAAATCAGTCACTGTGCTAAGCCCTGGGGATACCAAACAAACAAACAAAACCAAACCCACCACAGGAGTCCCTGCCCTCAAGGAGCCCACGGTCCAAAATGGAGGAAACTCCATGCAAACAAAATGAAACAAAATCTATGTAAAAACAAGATATAATAAGGATGAATTGGAGTCAGTCTCTGAGGGAAGGTATTAAGATTAAGGAGGACTGGGAAGGACTTCTCCTAGAAGATGCTGTTTAGACATAAAGGAAGTCTGAGGAGTTGGGAGGCAGAAACTGGGAGGGAGGGTACTCCAGGCAGGAGGATCAGCCAATGAAAATGCCTGGAGGAAGATGAAGTGTTGTGGAGGCCAGTCACTGGATCAGAGTAGTGGAGGGGCTTAAGGTATGGAAAGGTACGAAGGGGCCAGGATGTGAATGACAAACAGAGTGAATATTTGGGAGTTTTAGGAAGTCACTGTGGTTTATTGAATACAGTGATAGGGTTTGATCTTGTCAGAGTTTTATCAAGATCACTTGACAGCCGAGTGGAACATGGATGACTTGAGTGGGGAGAGACCTGAGGCAGCGAGAACAACCAGCAGGCTATTGTGCTAGTCCAGGCATGATAAGGGCCGACACCAGAAGAATACTCCCTTCTTGTCTGTTAGCTCTGGGCAGAGATCACGGAGGACTTACAATAATCTATAAACACAAATCTCATCCCTTTCCAATCACCTCCTAAAGCTTTATGCTCTCGGAAACACTGCTGGGGAATGATTCTAATCATTGCCCAAGGACGTCTGTCTACTGTGTCCTCAGCATTTCCTAAGATCTGACTAGCCTACCACTGCCACCCTTCTCCTCAGTGAGCCCAGGCAGGGAGATTTGGGAGGAGGGGTGGTGTAAACATCTGATAGAGGGACTTCCCAGTTATGGCTATGTATCAGCTGCGCCTGCTGGCCAATTAACAACCTGTGAATTCGTTATTCAAGCTGTCAGAAGCAAGTCGGAGACATCAATAATGGAAATCTTGAGTTATTTCTGGACTAGATGATTGATTTGCTGTATCCAAATGACATTCTGATGGCTTCCAGACTTGCTGCGAAGGGAGTAATGAGGATAATGATGATGGTGATGATGATGAAAGCATGATTGATACTACACCTTTCTTCCAAAGAACTCTGAGTGTTTTCACTCCTTTAATCTCATATATCTTCCAATATTCCCTGTAAGGCGGGGGGGGGGGGTTAGCTAGGTTGGGTGTTTTGTTTTTTTTAAATTTTCTACAGGAAAACCTTTGTACCACTCAGAAAATAAAAGAATGCCTAGGAGCACATAATGTAGAGATTTCAAAAAGAATTCAAAGTAATCCATATACAAGCAATGCAATCCATTTCCCTCTTCCAGGAAGTTCTTGGCACCATAGAAAGAGCACTGGCTTTTAAGTCAGAGGAGCTGAGTTCAAATCTGGCTTCAAATGTTGTGTGTGACTTACTTTCTGTAGGCCTCAGTTTCCTCATTTGTAGAATAAGGAGGCTGGACTATATGACTTCTGAAGTTCTTTCTAGATCTAGAATATGATGCTCTGACACTCTGAACTCTTAGTGGCCCCTTGTAGTCTGGACTTCTTGAGGAAGGAATTGGCCTTGGTAGAGATCAGCTATTGTTACAGACAAAGCAAGTAGGTAGGGAAACCAAGGTTTAAATTTTCTTTCTTTTTTTTGGTGAAAGATGTTTACTTTCATCAATTAGAGTAAGAAATAAGAATAATGTTTCATTTAATAATCCTTCATTAAGGTCTTAGTTGTCTTTTCTTGGAAACCCAGGGTTCTCAAAGGTGATGCTTGCAAAGCCCAGGCATTGGCAAGTCCTCCTAAACTGGAAAGGCTTGGAGTATGGGCCTGGTGATAACCTGTATGTGGAATTCCAAGGGCCCAGGTCGGGTAGGTTTGGAGGAGCATGCCAATCTGAGGATGGCCACTGGACAATGAGACTTTAACCTAGCAATACTAGAAAACCATTTACTAAGTCATAGAGGGGCTGTGATTTTGATGGTGGGAGCGCCCTAACTGATAAAAATCATGGATCTCTGAAGTGTGGACATGTACGAATTATAATAGTAACATATATTTATATATAGTTGGACAGTTCCAAAGTATTTTCACTTACATTATCTTATTTGATTCTCGAAACTCTCTAAGGTAAGTACCGTGTTTCCCCGATAATAAGACACTGTCTTATTTTTTTTGGACAGAAAAACACCAGAGGGCTTATTTTCAGGGGAGGGCTTATTTTAATGAACATTGACAGCAATTTTAATAAACTGGTAAATGTGAACAAAAAAAATGTACCTTTATTCAATAAGCAAATCACTGGGGAAGAACAGGATGACGTGCTCACTGCTGCAGCTCTGATTGGATGCAGCTCGGAGCGCGGCGTGCGTTTCACCCGGGGGGGGGAGGGACGGTGCATACAGAGGGTACCATAATGTAGCGTGTAGCACAGGGGATCACCTTCACTACAGTAGCAGGCTTTTTTTCAGGGGAGGGCTTATTTTAGAGGAATCTTACACAGTAAGGGGAGGGCTTATTTTCGGGATAGGTCTTATTATCGGGGAAACCCGGTAGCAGTAGGATATGATTTCTTTTTCTTCATGATGTATGGGGAAAATCAGCATTAGAGATTAAATGATTTGTCCCAGGTCACAAAACTAGCCAGTTGGAGAGCTCCCCAGGTCTGAAGTTTTTGCATTATATCTTATTGTCTTAAATACATGCTGCTATTCTCCAGGATACAAGCAGAACTGAGGAGACGTCCACTCCCAGCCCCAATACATTCCCATAAGACCAGCCAGGACTGGTGTAAGCAAGGAAACTGGGGTACAGACCTGGGGCAGTTTGGGTTAACTTTGCCTTCAGGGGGAGTGATATGGGACCCAGCTATGGTAAGAAGAATATAAAGATGGTTTTTAGGACTATGACACAGAACTTCAGAAATCCAAGGGAACCCCCTAGACAAAAGCTTTTTAAGCTCCTTGATGACTGCTTTTAATCTCCCTTCTGGACGATAAATGATTTTATTTTCCTGAATTGCTTTTTAATAACTTTGGGTACTGTTTTTTTCCCCCATGCTACCTGACCTACTGGGTTTCCTTCTAATTTCTCACATTTCTTAAACAGTAAACTGAAGTAATCAATAAATATTTGTGAAGAGCCTACTATGTGTCAGGCACCGTGACAGGTTCTGGGGACACAAAGACAGAATAGAAACAATCCCTGCCCTCTAGTAGCTGCCATTCTATTGAGAGAGAAAACACATACAAACACAAGGGTATACAACATAAAGAAACACAAGATAATTTAGTGGGAGAGGCACTAGTTACTAGCCTCTAGGAAAGGTTTTGTGTAGAAGGTAATGCGTGAGTTAATCTTTGAAGGAAACTACAGATCCTAGGACTTTAAAGTCACAAGTGAAGGGGAGTCCTTTCTAGGCACTGGGGACAGACGGCCTATGCAAAGTCAGGGATAAAGGAGATAGAATGTCTTGTGTGAAGAGTAGAAGGAAGGCCAGTTTGGCTGGACTGTAGAGTACAGGAATGACAGCAATGTACCATAATGCAATTGGAAAGGTCAGTCGGGGCCCAGTTTCAAAGGACTTTAAAAGTCAAAGTGGGGAGTTGGTATTTGGCCTTAGAGGTAATAGGGAGCCAATAGCTTATTGGGTGAATAGGAGAGTCAGAATGGTAGGATTTATGCACTAGGAAAATCATATGGGCAGTTTTGTGGAGGGTGGATTGGTGAGACAAATTAGGAGGCTCTTGCAACAGTCCAGATAAGAGGCAATGGGGACCAGGACCAGGGAGTGACTGGGTAAGCAATGGTGTGAGGTTCTGCTTTATCATTCACATAAAAGATTTTCTTCTTTCTCCATTTTCTTCCCTCATTCCTGTCTTGTTGGTTGTGACTTCTTGTTAGATGGACTTATTACATTTTTACTGTTCTTTCATTAATTTGATTTCTTCATGTCTTTTCTCAGAAGCAGAGATAACCTTGAAGCCAAGATCTAAGTATAAAGATCCTGCTTCTGGTGTATATTGGCAGTGTGACCCTGGGCAAGTAACTTAACCTCTCAGGGTTCCAGAGTACAAATTCTCTACTACCACAAGTTGTAGGAAAGGTGCCATACTGGACCGGCAGGTGGAGTGCCCTTGGTGCTCCTTATACCACTGAAATCACAAGTTCATTAACTGCCCTTGGATTTTTTTTTGAAGGTATAAACCTATTTGCAATACAAATAAAGGAGAATAAATCTACCTATCCCAACTTAGAGGGTAAGAGAGAAATTCGTTTTTCCCTAAAGGATGCCTACTTAGGTTGGTGTTCATTTGTACCCATCATTCTTGACAGGATGAAATTAATTTGAACTAATTCTCAAACGACAAAGACACCTTCTTATCCACAACCAGTCTCATGACCCTGAGGAGCAGAGGAGCAAGGACACCTGGGTATATTAAGTACATAGTTGACATTTCTAACAGGAAGATTCTCTAACTGTTAGAAATCATTATGTGGGCACTGGGAGAATGGTTTTATTGCTTATATAACGGACCTTCCTGCTATACTAAGTGCTATTTGAAGGAAATGGACACCAGAGGTAGTAATACATGGGACATCTATGGTCATGTCAAAATGATTTTTTTCGGCTCCACTATAGCATTTTATGAGTATGTATAATTTTAAAATGCCTGAAAAGTGACTCACAACTTTAAAAGTGATTTGAAGATTCTTATCCTAGTTGCCGTACAGGTATTTTCTAATCTGTGGCAGGATGGGCAAGCATGGATGGGTTGGGATTTGCATCGTTGGAGGAAATACCTACATGAATGGGATCACAGAGCTTTTGTAGTACACTGGGATCATCCCTTAAAGAAGGAGAATTTAAAGAATTTAACCCCCTCCCTTGCCCCCATTTTTGATATCTCTTAATGATTTTGAGAATGAATCTCTGATTCACGACGCTTTCCATCACAAATGAAAGCCCAACACCATTTGCAGCACAACGGACACTTTATTCCATAATTGGTTTACATCGAAGATTGGAATTGCAAGAGAGTAAAATCGGTGCAGAATTTCTCTGGTCTAAAGGACTAGGGTATTTATGATTTTGGCACACAAAAAGAGGCTAACAATATACTGGCTGGAAGAATGTGATCAGCAGGAGAGATTGACCAAATCTAGAGCCATATTTAATTCTATCTGCAAGCTGTACAACAATGCAATACTAAATGGTGAATAATTATAAAGATTTACGTGCAACTCTATACAAGTTACATTATTCATCTACTAAATATTTTTTCCCATAAGGTGAAGAGATGGCCTTAATATTCTGTTCACAGTAGATAAAAAAAGAGCAAAATAACTGGTAATAGATCTGTGTTTGATGGTTTCTACAGTTACCTGCCACAATTGGAAAAACCCTGAAGAAATAAAGAAATTTCTTCGTATTCCCCTTATTTGATTTGATTCGACTGCTTTAGTAATTCTGTCTGAAGTTTCTATATGAATAAAACACGGACTTGATTGTGTCAAAGGGAGCTTTTGTTACAGTTTGCCTGTCCTTACAAATTCATCATCAACCAGTGAGGAAGATGTTATGTGGCTGGTATCAAAAGAATACTATCATGCTCTGTGTATGCTTTAAATATCCACAACAGGAAGGTCACACAGAGCATCGCAAAAGGGAAATGTAATGTGTGATATAGAGGTTTATATAAGAATTCAGGATGAGGCTCTGGGGAAGAGGTGCCCCATTTTTAAGTCATTTCTTAACATAAAGGAAGAGAAGAGAAAAGAGGAGAAGGGAAGAAGAAAATAATGAAATTCTGGGGAATAGATGGTTCAGGGGAGAATTCTGTTCACCTTGCAATTGACTAAAAATGCACAGGGTTACAAGGTCATCAAATTTTGATAATAGATGGAGGTAACAAGAGTTCCTTTTACTAAACTAAGCTTATTTATTAAGTTTCTTCCTTCCTTCCTTCTTCTTTCTCTTCTTTCTTTCCTTCCATCCTTCCTTTCTTCCTTCTTTCTTTTTTTTTTTCTGATATGGAACCCTGAAAGTCAGTCCTTCCTTTGCCTCTGGTCTGATTTGACATGAAGGGGTTAACCATTTTCTTTGGGTTCAAATTCCTTCTCGCCTCCCTCAACATACGGTCAATATTCTCTCCCTTGGTGGTATGCTACTTCCCTATTTTGATTTGAATTTGGGATTATTCACCTCTGACAACTTGAAATATGACACTGACCAGCAAATGTTTCATTTACAGGATGTACATGATCAGATGTCTGCATATGATAAGAATTAAAAAGTTGAGCAATGGGGATTTGGAGGAGATAAGTCGGCCCAAGTGGAGGATGGCATGCTTTTGTTTTCTTAGTGGTTTTTCTAGGTTGAGTTCTCCCTTCTATCTACTCAGAGGGCCACTGAATAGTCTAGCTAAGGTATTTGTAGGTGGTTCCATATGGCTGAGGGAAACAAGGATGAGTAAAGGTGCAGTTATGTGTCTTTTTCTGCTGATTGAGTAAAAACATGTAAGTTGGCAAGGAAGAAATATCTGAACAGAATAAGAATGTCACAAGTGTTTTCTGAATTTTCCTCATCCCTAAATCCACAGGAAAGGTGGAGATGACTAGGAAGCTGATAACATGTTGAAACCAGTCACCGTTCCGTGGAAAATACCATTTCCCCCGTCTGTGTAGGGGCAGACTCTTTCAAGTTGAAGGAAAAAGACAATGGCTTCTTACTTCCCTGTAGTATTTTCCTTTGTACTGCCTGAGTCAGTCTGAAGGTTGTGCAATTTGAGAGTTATAGGAGAAATGGGATTTCATTGGATTCCATTGTAAATATTCATGGAAGTTTGGAAAACAAAATCGCCTATTATGTGAAGCTGGTCTCAAGTTCAAGTTAGCCATGTAGGGACTGCCCAATCACTTCTTTTGTCAGGGACATGATGCTCCATTCTTTTTCAGTTACGCCCCTAGCATACACATTCATTTTTGGATGTTTTTTTTTTTTTGGCAGGGAGGGAAATAGCATACTTTTTATTTTTCTAACAGATTCTTGGGAGAGACAAGGAGGACAGAGGCAGGAATCTAATAAATAAGGAAAAGAAAACCTTTTTTTTGAGTTTTAAAAAATATGCACCCAAATGATCTGGATTCCCATATGAGAAGGAATCCCTTAGCATGGCAAATGGATCCCCTGTGGTAGGTTTATGGGAGTATATAGACAAGAGTCATACAGGAATGGGCAGAAATGAATGGGTTGAGACTTATAAACTGGGGAAGGGACTACCCACCTCAGGGAGGTCACATATCCATCGGAGTGTTGGGAAGCCCCACAAGGGGGAAAAAGCATGCAAATTTAAGTATCCTCAAAAAGACTTTGCAAAATGCAAAGTTAGTATGGTATTTCCAAGACATCTCTTGCTGCTTCCCCTCATTTCTACTTAGCATGTTAATGCTTAGACTTGCCACAGTCACTTGAATTTTCATGCAGGGAATCTGAGTTATCATCAGAAGACTAGGTTACAGCTTGCCTAGGTATGGACCTCTAACTCTTCTGGAATTTGAATCTCTGGGGCCAGCCCTGTCTTGGTGCGCCCCTGCATAGTAATGCTTTCCCAAGCTGCCACCCAGATTTTGGTTGTGATTTTGCTCAGGAGCCCATTTGCCTATTCTTTAAGGCAGAAGTTGTAATAGTGAGGCAGACTGTATTGAGGCCATAGTGGAATTGCATGGTGGTGTACTGGCTAAAGCTTTACTACCCAGAGGCCCAAGATGAGTCAATGTCAAGGTGACTGTGAGAGGAGAGGTAAAGACATGAAGACAAAGATGGAAAACCAAAACCGGAGAACAAAGAGAGAAGGCCTCAGGTTCCTCATCCGTAAAATGAGGGCATTGGACCAGGTGGCCTCTGAAGTTCCTTCCAGTTCTGGATCTATTACAGTCAATAAACATTTAAGTGCCTACTATGTGTCAAGCACTATACCTAGTGCTAGGGATAAAAAGAGGCAAAAGTTATTAGAGGACAAAATCAAGAAATTTGTGAGAGAATCCTACTATATGTAGATAATATATAGAAAAGAGAGATTATCTGACCAAGACTTTCTTCTGAATATACTGGTATCTCAAAGAATTTTCTCTAAGTCATTAAGATGAGTGATTTCATTGCCCCAATCAAGTTTTAATAGTTTGTTAAGACTTATATTTCCTAGACTTATTCAGCTATCAAACCCACAGCTTAAGTTCCACCTGGGGTGTGGAGAGAAGCAAATGACAAAATGGAACGGAAATGAGAATTAACTTTTGTAAACACATATTAGTAGCATCGTGGCACAGTAGATTGTCAATCAAAACAAGACTGGGTACAGAGTCATTGGCCTTGCGTGTACATTATTGCCAGTGACAAGGAGGGGATTCTGTGGACTCACAAATCTACCTTTTTGTTAATCAAAATTGAACTACAAGTTAGTAGTCCATCCACCTTTTCCAGTTCTGTGTTGGTGACAGGTATCAGCATGTGGTCCTTCAGTTTTTCAAACACCTATTGTGAGAATAAATGAAAAGATTGAAAGAAGATCACATTTTTTGGGGGGGGACAATTCCTTTCAACCCTTATTCTATCCTGAATCCAAGATTATCAGTGCAATAGAACATTCAAACATTTAAATCAGTGTATATGATTAATCTTTCCATTCATTTTACCCCAAGGTACAGATGAGACACAGAAAGACAGACAGACAGACAGACACACACACACACACACACACACACACCCCTTATTCACAGAACTGATAAAGTGGTTTGCCACTCACCATTCTGAGGCAGCAAGGTGATGCAGTACATATCCCTATATTCTTCTTTTTCAAGCCAAGAATGCGTTATAATTCAATTCAGTGTTGGATGAGTACATACTAGGTATAAGGCATGGTGCTAGATACATGCAGAGATTTGTTTGTTTTTTAGTGACAATCATAGTACAATGAAAAGATGTTAGTTTTAGAGTCAATCCTGGGTTACCACTTACTACCTTATATGACCCTGGGCTTGTTTCCTCAGATATCTATAAGATGAAGGGATTGGACGAGGTGACCTCTGGGGTTCCTTATGTTTCTCAAACTCTCGATCCTATGATCCTTGCCTTGAAGGTGCTTGCATGCCTTCTACTGGGGGAGATATGACAAGGGAAAGGTTAAGTTTAATACAAAACAGGGAATGATGGGGTCAAAGAAGATGTCAAACAAAGTGTTACAGAGCAAGATTCTTAGCCTTTTTGGAGTCCTGGGTCCTTCTGGCACTCTGGTGAACCCTATGAATCTCTTCTCAGAATCATGTTTTTATATGCATAAAATAAAATACTTAGACTAATTAAGGAAGCCAATCATATTGAAAGTTATCAAAACATACTTTTAAAAAAGTTCACAGACTTCAGGTTAAGAACCCCTTTGCTAGGGGAATATTTGAAGAGTGAAAGAATACTTTTAGTTGAAAGATACTGGGTCTATATGGAAAAGGTGATGTCTAAGTGGAACCTTGAAGGAAGACAGGATTGTGAATGGAGAGATGAGAAAGTAGTCCATTCATAACATTCTCACCTTTTCAGGAAGCCATTTTAAGTAAGCAAACCACTTTACTATCATTCAATTCAACATTTATCGACTGTCTACTATCTGCAAAATACCGTGTTGGGTGCTGGGTATGAGAAGACAAACACAAAATGGTTCCTGCCAATAAAGGGAGTGGGTGTGAAATACAGCTTGTCTACCTGGGAATTAATATAAAGTGCTTTCAAGAGGGAGAGAGTACTAGTAACTTGCAGAAAGACCTGAATTATGCTTTGAAGAAAGTCAGAGTTCCTATGAGAAGAATGGATTTCAGACATGGGGGACCACTTATGCCAAGTTAGAGATGGGAGATGAATGAACTGTCTTGTTCAGAGAAGAGCAAATAGAAAAGTTGGACTAGAATGGTAGAAAGTAGACTTTGATAAGAAAGTAGAGTGTGTGAAAGGGAGTTATATGAATCAAGAATCTCTTGAACTAGTCTTATTTCCCTAGAACTTCCTAGGGTTTATTTGGTTATAGTTCAACCAGCTATTGCCCCAAAAGTTTTTGTTCTTGGTTGAATTAAATATTTCTCCAAGTTTTCTTTCTCTCTTACTTCTAGTCATTCACTTCAAATCTAATCCCCCTTCCCCCACCATGCTTTCCCTAAGTTTTCCCAAGATTCAGTTCTTAGTTCTCTCAGTTCTTTTCTCTCTATACTCTCTGTCAGAGAACTGATTGGTTCTCTAGTTTGACTATTGCCTCTCTGAAAATGACTCAGATCTCTATATCTACCCTTGATCTCTTACCTAAGATCCAGTCTCATATCTCCATCTGCCTCCTAGACATTTCCGTTGGAATGCCCTGCCATGATCTCAGACTCAAGATATGTGTCCTAGAAAAAGGCTTGGAGGTGTGAGGGGAATGACTAAAGAGGGACCTGTATTAATTTATTAGAGTGCCATATTTGGATTAGATATCTCATCTTGGGTCACCATGGCTTCTGTTATAGGATGTGCTTATAGGCTCTGGCAAACTGTAACACACATAGCATTCTGGACTCTATGGACCCCAGAATTTATTTTTCAAGGACCAGCTTAGCCAAGAGGGGCTAGAAGTTCATTACCAATAGGCTGGTTACTAAATGATCCAGGTATGGGGGCTGGCCTGTGTCAGAAATGTAGCTCCAGTAGAAATGACTATATTTTCCTCACTATTCTATAAGAGATGAGCTAAGTGTATGTGTGGATCTCTATTTTGGAGTGAATTTTAATCTGCATACAGAGAAGTAATTTTACTTTGATATTTCTCTACCTATATTGCTATAAAATAAAACATCATTTAGATCAGGGGTTCTTATTTTTTTTTTTAAGCAATTGGGGTTAAGTAACTTGCTCAAGGTTACACAGCCAGTTATTTCTGGGTGTGGTGCTAAGTATCTGGGCCCGGATTTGATCCCCAGGTCATCCCAACACTGGAGCCAGTGCTCTTACTCGCTGAGCCACCTGGCTGCCCTAATCTTTTTTTTTTTTTTTAATGTCCTGGACCCTTCTGGAAGTCTTGGGAAGCTTGGGAACCTTTCTCAGAATAATGCTTTAAAATGCAAAAAATAAAACACAGAGGATGACAAAGGAAGCCAATTGATTAAAAACCCCTGATTTAGAGGATGGCTTTCCACCCAAGTTAGTTTTAAAATGGTAACTGAGCATTATCTGTCAGTAAGAGGTACAAGGTGTCAAGTCTGAAATTTATAACTATACTGGCAAAAATACTGTGAAAGTCCAAGCATTAAAAAAAATCAATCTTACAAAATGTAATAGCATTTTGCAAAAACAAAAACAAATCCACCCACCCTACCTTCAATGAAACAAAACACTATTCTCTGGAGTGGCTGCTGCCATTGTTTTTAAAAAAAATTTTTTTTGGTGGGGCAGCTAGGTGGTACACTGAGTAGAGCACCGACCCTGGAGTCAGGAGGACCTGAGTTTGGATTGGGCCTCAGACACTTGACACACACACACAAACACTAGCTGTGTGACCTTGGGCAAGTCACTTAATCCCGACTGCCCTACCCTCCCCCCTCCAAAAAAAAAAGCAAAAAAAATATTTTGGGGTAATAGAAAAGCAAAAGAAATTTTGAAACAGGAATATTGCATATGGTTGTAATTCTATAATAAGGAAGAGGGAGGGACTGCAAATCTAGAGACCTAGCCAATTTCTTGGATTAACAGCAGTAGGAGAAGCCACTCTAAGATCTTGGTCAGAACAAGTTAAAAGGCTAGTGAAGATTAAGAAAAACTTTAGGGCTGGTGAGAATGTGACCTGTTTGGGAGCCTTCAC
The DNA here is from genome assembly GCF_028583685.1 of Petaurus breviceps papuanus. Taxonomy (NCBI): domain Eukaryota; kingdom Metazoa; phylum Chordata; class Mammalia; order Diprotodontia; family Petauridae; genus Petaurus; species Petaurus breviceps. The sequence continues at coordinate 4,646,007 of NW_027185876.1, read as the reverse complement.
CAGAGAGGAGAATAAATTTCTGGTAGCAGCTATGTTCCTTCTGGATCACTCAGGCCTCACCCACTTTAGCAACTGCAAATATTTACTTGGCCGATTCTCTAACCTTTAGTTTTAGCTGCTAAGAAAAGGGAGGGGTGGTTGGGATGTGGGTGGAAAGGACTGCAGGACTCCAGTAGAGTATAAGTGTCTTGAAGGCAAACACTCTTTTCACTCTGTATTGCCAGGGCCTGGCACAGTACCTGAGACATAGCAGGCTCTTATAAATTGACTCTGCATAGTGCGGATTAGCCTAAGGAGGACACAGCTTATTAGGAAATATTTTGATATATTCCTATAACTTAAGATGTCAAGAAACAAAATTCAGTGGTTACTTTAGAATTTTATACTGTATTATTCTCCCTGTTCTCTTCAGTGGAAATATTTTATTTGATTTTCTAGGAGCATACAAGGATACTTCTTGCACAAAACCTCCAGGCATGTGAACAGTTTAACAGTTAAACGGATTATGAACTAGAAAGTCAGATATGCAGTAATTCCTGCTAAACAGGATTAACCAGAAATTACAAAAGTAGAAAAAAAAACCATGCCTTGAAGTCAAGTGAAGATTCTTGGATTGGGAAGGGAATTCCAGTACTGCCCTTGGGAAAATTCCTCAGAATACTGATCTAGAGACCCCTTAGACATAGAGGCACCTTTCAGCTGGTTATGGTGCATAAATGATAGATGGCCAGCAGTTTTTTCTCATTCACTCTTCTGATGGAGCACTGCTTTTTGTCACTTGGAAAATGTAGCTCCTGGTTACACGAACCACACTGGCTTCTTAGGACACTGATACTGCTTGGAAGTCTGAGCCCAACTGGCCTTGCGGCTGTTCTTCACATGAGATACTCTGCCTTGTATATCCTCACTTTTGCACTGCCTGTTCCCCATGCCCGGAATGCACTCCTTCCTCATAATCCTTTGTTTCCTTCAAAACTCTGCTCAGGGTCATACATGAGGCCTTTCCAGTGCTCCCCCACCAGCTGTTAGTGTCCCACCAGATTTACCTTGCCTTTATTTTGTCTATGTTCATCTATGTTCATGCTGTATCTCTTGATGAACTGTAACCATCTTGAGGGCCGTGAGTATTTCACTACTGTCTTTGTATCCTCAGCACTTAGCACGATGCGTGTTGATGGACTGTGGGAGGTGGACTTCTTACTAAAGTTAATGTCTTTATCTGGACCCTCTATCCCATTCCATTCCATCCCATACCATCCCCCCAAATTATTTTCACCACCCAGCTACATTTATCATTTCTATCTCCATACAGCTTAAATCTTTCCCCCTGCAGCTTACAAATACATTTGGTATTCCTCCTACTGCCAAAAAAAAAATTTGCTTGACCTTCATACTCTCTCAAACAATTTCCTTTGCTCTCTCATGCCCATTCACTGCAAAACTTTTGGAAAGAGTAGACTACACTGCGTCCAATTCCTCAGCATCCCACTCCTCAGCTGCTTGTTATCTGTCTTTTCTGAAGCAATTTTTTTTCCAAGGTCACAAATGAGCTTGTTCTCAAAATCCAATGGTTTCTGTTTTGGCCTCATTCACTCTGACTTGTATTTGATACTTCAGATACTCTCTTCTGCTTGACACCATTTTTTACTTACCTTCTCTAATATCATATTCTAGAATTCCTTGCATAACCTTCCAACCAAGTCCAGGATGGTTTTTCATGCTGCTTTGTATGTGGAGGAAGATGTGACTCCTGATTAACAGAGGGGATGTTGATACCTTTGTAAGGGATTTACTGTGTTGGTTTAAGTGACATTCTTCAAAGAGACACAGCAGGAAACTCCCAGGTGAGGAGAATGAGAAAGACTTTGAATAGCAGATGTCAGTTCTCCAAACCATGGGCATGGACTCCCTTCATGTTCCTAAACTTTAGGGCCTATGATGCTAGAGACTGCTGAGAGAGGACCTCCTTGGATAAGAGGGATCTTATCTTGCTCCCAAATGAGGAGCTCATTTACACTTGTGTCTCTTTTGGAATATTCTCATGTGTAGAACTGCTCCCATTTCTGTTTGCTCTTTTGCTTAGGGTTATTCACTGTTCACTATTTGCATTGGTCTTTTGTGTAACTAGCTTTTGGTGAGGATGCACTGGGCTGGCAAGTGTGAGTTAAGGGTTATCCTTCCCCTTAAGAGTGATCAGGGGAGTGGCTTTTGTTCTGGACCTGTTGCATGCCTAGAACAGAGACATTTGAGAGGTGGCAAACTGATATAATTCTAGCCCAAAATTCCTTTTGGGGACTACAGGAGAGATTGCTCAGCCTCAGCTGTCCTGGACCCTGCTAGGCCCTTCCTCCTCCTCTCCTCCTTTCTGCAGACTGAGCCAGACCTCAAATCATATCTAGTTGTACTACTCTTGCACACTTAACAACTTACAACACATGATTTCACACATATGTTATGCTTAAATATTGGTGTTTCCCAAGGCTCTGTTCTAGACTCCCTTTATTCTCCCAACTTTCCCATTATTATTTGGTCCACTCGCATAGCTTTGATGAGTAACTGATTCTCATTTCTATACCTCTATCCCAACTTTTCCCAAGAGCTCCAGTTCCATATTTCCAGTTGCCTATTGGATATGGATTTCTCACCATCACTTCAACTTAACAAGTTTAAAACCAAGTCCATCCTTCCCACACCTACCTTGCCTATCAACTTCATTTTTGTTGAGTGGCTCTCCTAGCCTGCCACGATCAACGCAAGGACCTTCCATGGCTCTCCATCACCTGATGTATAAACTGTGATTCTGGAATTCAAGATCCAATACAACATTACCCTAACTCACTCACTCAGCCTCATGTCTTACTCTTCTCCATGGCATCCCAGCCAAAGTGGACTTGTGTGACCCTTATTTCTGTCTTGTCCTTTCTTATATACCAGTCTTTGTTCCTGATGCAAGCTCCTCTCATCTCTACCCTTTGCCTCTGTCTTTTGAAATCCATCTCTCTTTTCAAGACCCTATTGAGATGTGATCTTCTAACTTCCTTCTTATTCCATGCCTCCCAAGGGCAAGTGATCCTTCTCTCTCTAGTTAAATGCAATTAAAAAAAGATATTGGTAGTCTAGAGAGTGTTCAGAGGAGGTCAATCAAGATGGTTAAGGACTGTGAGTCCATATCCCATGAAAACTAGTTAGTTGAAGAAAGTGGACATGGTTAGCTTGGAGAAGGGAAAACTTGGGGAGAGGGGGGAAGCAACATGATAGCTGTCTGAGCATCTGAAGCACTGGACTTATTATGTTGGGTCTAGAGTGCAGAACCTAGAGGAATGGGTGAAAGTTGCAAAGGGGTTAATTTAGGTTTGATGTCAGAAAAACCTTCCTCACAATGAAAGCTGTCTAAGAGAGGACTGGCATGGCTTGAGAGGTGGTGGGTTCCTCTCCTGTGGAGGTCTTCCTGCAGAGACTGGAAGAACACTTCTTGGGTAACACACCATGGTGATTCCTTTCCCATATGAATTGGACTAGATGGTTGCTGAGGTCCCTTTCAACTCTCAAATTCAGTAATTCTTAGAAAGTTCTTATGGTAGCTTTTCTGGCTCTCTCTCTCTTCCCACATTCCATTAAATCTTACAACTTCCTAATTTATGTTTATGTCCTACTCCCAGTATTAGATGGTAAGCTTCTTGGATTCCCAGAAAGTCCTATTTTCATCTTTGTGTTCCCAGCACCTGTCAGAGTGCCTCAGGGGTTAATAAATGTTTGTGGAATTTATTGGAATGAACTGAAATGACCCCAAGATGAGAGATCAGGAAATTTTGGGAAAGATTTGCCAAAAAACAATGAAGAGTTCATTAAAAACCCATTTTGAAATGAATGCTTCCATTTTACAGGCATATTTATATAACCAGAGACAGAAGGCAGACTGAGAATCAGGTTTGGAGATTCATAAAATGCTAGAAGTGACTTTATTCCTCTTATAGTGTGTCATCCTAGGATTAAGAAGTGGAAGATGCCTGAGACATCACATGGCTCAGTTTCCTCATTTTGCAAGAAGGAAAGTTAAACACAGATGAAATCTGATGAGGAAGAGCCGTGTAGTCTATGGGGACCTAGAGGGAAGTCAGAGGACATTCTGGTTTCAGCTTCCTTCTCTGCAAAACGTTCACACAGGTGGCATCCATGTCATGGGGCTGCTGTAAAGTTCAAGTGAGGTAATGTATGCAAACTGATCCCTAGATGGATGTTGGCTATTACAGCTGTAATTTGACTGTTATTTATCACTCAGATAGTAAGTGACAGAAGCAGGATTAGAATCTAGTCTGGTTCCAAACCTAGAGCGTTTCTTATTACAAACAAAGCCTTGAATACAACTAGTGACTTAGTCAATTGGACTTTAGTAAGTGCCTGTTATGACTTTTGAAATACCCTGTATCTACACACATAAACACACACACACCACATACATACATAGATGTGTACATACATAAACATACAACATATATTTCATCAGTGCAGGGAATTCCTATCATTGATACAGCTCAATAGCTCTTTTGCTATTTGAAATCTATCATATTATAATAATTTAATCCACTTATAATAGAGCTACCTGGGATACTGAGAGGCGAGCTCATATAGCTAACGTGTGTTTGAGTCAGGACTTGAATTCAGATCTTCCTGTCCTCAAAGCATGCTGCCTCTATACAATATATATGTTTTGTGTAAGTATATATTTTTATGAAAAGCATTAGAAAATATAATGGCTTTTTGAAATTAAGTATTTGCTAGGCTTACTTAGGAAGTCTAATGAAAAAGAACCCTTGTCATTGAGTGACTAGTCTTTGAAATGAAAATCTCCCAGCTGGGGTGGTGGGACTTCTGGGATAGCCTGAAGACTTGCACTTACCTTGGCACTCTCTGGGTACTCTTCCGGGGCTCGGTGCAACAAGACATGCCCTTTGTTCGGGATGTTTAAGTACACACAGTTTGCTGCCACATCATCAGGCACGGTCAGCTTGTCATAGCGATGGTCACTCATCTGTTGCATGATCTATAAAGAGAAATAAAGAGGTCCCTTTTGGAAGAGTTGCTGAAAGCTCCCAGAAAGGGCCACTTCTCAGCCCTAAATGAAGTTCTAAGTGAGGCCCAGGAACATTTATCTACATGGAAGGTCCCTTCTGGACCACTCTTCCACCACTTGAGACATACTACAGTCCAGAAAAATATTTAAACTCTGCTCAGACTTCTGCAATCTTAGGAGTTGGTTGTCAAAGGAGGAGGTGTGGTCGTGGGAAGGATACCAGCTCTAGAATCCGAGACCCTGAGTTCAATCCTGCCTCTGATGCTTCCTGCCTGTGTAACCTCAGACAAGTCACTTAACCTTCCTGGGCCTCTGTTTACTCATCTGTAAAATGAACTGATTGGAATGGGGTCTCCAATATTCCCTCACAGCTCTCAATCTATATTCCTGTGACCTGCTTCATATTTTTCTATCTCTCCATCCACAGACAGAAGCAGCAAAGTTCAGATTATATTACATTGTATGACAACAGAAAGAGCAATCAGTATTTTTCCCCTTTTTAATGTTAATAGGTTTGATGAAGTAAGGACTTTGGGCACAGTGGATAGAACACTGGGCCTGGAGTCAGGAAGACCTGAGTTCAAATATGGCCACAGACACTTACTAGCTGTATGATCCTGGATAAGGCACTTAACCCTGTTTGCCTCAATTTCCTCAGCTGTAAAAAAATGAGCTGGAGAAGGCAATGGCAAACCACTGCCAAGAAAACCCCAAATGGGGGTCACTATAATAATTTTAAAAACATTTTTAAAAATACCATTTATTTCACTGGACGGGTAACACAGGAATGCTATTCCTTTTCTTTAGGGTCATAGTTTTAGAACTAGAAGGGACATTACAAAGTCATTGAGTCCAACTCTCTTATTTTTTGGATGAGGAAACTGAGGCCCCGTAGGGTTGGATTGCTTATTCACATTACATAGCCTACTAGCTGAATCAGGAATTCAGAAATATTGGCAGAATCAGGATTTGGATCCAAGTTCCCAGATGAGGGGTGGCTAGGTGGCTCAGTGAATAGAGCACCAGCCCTGGAGTCAGGAGGACCTGAGTTCAAATCCAGCCTCAGACACTTAACACTTACTAGCCATGTGACCTTGGGCAAGTCACTTAACCCCAAATGCCCTGCCTTCCCCCCCTCCAAAAAAGGGAAAACCAAAGCAAAACCAAGTTCTTGGATGGAAAGTTTAGGCTTCTTCTTTTAGACTGGGTCATCTATCTCTCAATATCAGAGCACTGAGAACCAGACAGAAGGTTTGACTCCCTACCCCAGACCCAGCAGGGCTGATGGCAGTGGGTAATTCACATTCGTCAGAGCTGGTGGGGATGTTGAGCTCCCAGCCCTCCTGCCTTTCCCCTCCCTGGTATAGACCAGGAGTCATCTTCTCTTCCCTCCCCATGCCTTTGGATCCAATTTTGCACCCTCTACACTCAGCATCACCTGAGGCAGAGGCCTCCTTGCCCCATGCTGGTTATAGTTCTGACTCAGTGTCCCCAGGACACTCCCTTACCTTCCTCATATCTCTACCTCTAATCTATTTCCTTTGCCTGGAATACCCTCTCCATGCCTCTCTGCCTATCTAAATTCTAGCCATTTTTTTAGTGGCTCCAACCTCTAGTCCTCCATAGAGGGCTGGATCTACCCTCTGAATGATTCTAGTACTGGACGCCTGTACCATTTAATTAGCATTTATCACTGCTTCTTGTTGCTGGTTAATTTTTTCAAACATATATCCTGTTATTAGTTATCTTTTCACAGAAGAAAGTCTATTGAAAGTAGTTAGTGAACTGACTTTCCACTATGTGACCGTAGTGCCCCAGAAATTCTCTTAAAACTACAAACTTGGGAAACGTTGCTCATTTGCATCAATAGAGGGAGTTTCCTCATAAAAGTTCCCTACACCAAAAAAAATCATGGCTCTAGGACCGCCCCCCCCCCCCTTGGAAAAAAATCCTTGTGGTATTTGACATCACTGAAGTAGGACTGAATCACTGAATTTTCCTTAAAGGCTTTCAATAATCATTCAATGAGCATTTATCAAGCACCTAGGTAACATAGACCGAGAACTGTGCTAGGTGATGGGGATACAAAGAGAACACACGTGCTCAGTCCTCAAAGAGCCTGCTGTCTGCTGAAAGCTTGTGTCTGCAGGTTCACCTCGGTGCCACTCATGGTGGAAGCCACATCAGGGATTGGAAATGGGAAACAATTAATCAGTTGTACCGAATGTTGACAAGAACTCAGTGAGTGTACAGTATTTACCTTCTTTTGTTTTCTCTTGACCTTTTATTTTCCACTAATTTCAGAACAATTTAGGAAAAAGTATGTAGAAGAATTTTTTTTTGCTATGTGTGAACTTTTCCTAGATTGACCTTTGTGAAAAATTTTTGTTTATAGGAAAATTCAAAGAAAATTTTCATGTGGAGGCATTTTTCCTACATATTTTATCAGATAATGTCTCTGTCCCAAGAGATGTTAGATCCCTAGCTGAGAAATGGTAGATTTTCATCTATAATTTCCCAAACAAAATAACAATTGTTAACAAATACTGTATGCAATTTAAATCTCTATAAGAGAGTTAAATTTAAGAGATAAGGTAATCATAGAAACATTATGAAGAGAGGTATTTAAGAGAAAGAAAGCATTTAAGCACAAGAAGGGCCTTACTCTCTTCTACCCTGTTCTAACTACAACCTAAGTAAACCAAACCCTGACTTAAAACACGTCCCTTAAGAGAGGATAAAATCTACTTCTAAGCCATTCATTCTGCCAGAAAGAGCTTACTTACTATTCTCTGTTTAGTATGCTTTGGCTTTTAGCTTCACTCCTAAAGGTAACTTCTCCAAAGTCAGCATTTCTCAAATTTTTTGTCTCAGGACTCCTTTATACCCTTAAAAAAGCATTGAGGATCTACTGAGGAACTGATGTCTATGTGGGTTATCGTCACATATTAGAAATTAAAACATTTTATTAATACTATGAAAATAGTTTTGATCTTGTGGACCTCCTGAAAGGGTCTCAGGCATACCCAAGGGTCCCCAGACCACACTGAGGCCTGTGCCCTAGGGGGTCAGACTCCATGGACTGTCTTGAACAGCCTGAGTTCCTAACTTCCAATGAAAATAGTCTTATTTTCTTCTAGCAGAGGTCTTTCTGGTTTCTTGTCCTCTGCTCCTTTCTCAAGCATCCTTACTCTATAGAGTTCTTGAGTTAATCAATTAGAAATATATGTATCAAGCAAATTTATTAAGTGTGCAAGGCACTGGGCTAGTACAAGGGGGAAAACTGAAAGTTTTTGCCCTTAAGGAGTTTACAATCTAATGAAAATGGGCCATAAAAGGGATATGCCACACGTAGGAAAGAGTATGATACAAAGTAGAATGTGATAGAAGCAAAGGAGAGAGCAAGGCAAAGTGCTTCTAGAAAATTTGAGGAACCAGAAAAAGAAAGGATACTTTTTGAATACAGACTGAAGGATACTATTTTTCACTTTCATTTTTTTCTTTTATTCAAGTATTCTTACACAAAATTACTAACATGGAAATGTTTTACATAATTGCACATGTGTAACATATATCTGATTGCTTACCATCTCAGGGAGGAGAGATAAGAGGGAGGGAGGGAAGGAGAGAATTTGGAACTCAAAACTTTAAATAAAAAATTTTAAAAAAGAAAATTTGAGGAAGAAGAATCACTTTTACCTGGGAAGAAAACTATGATTTGGGAACCATAAACCATAATCAAATCAACTGTGTCATTGTTCCTGGATGGGACATGTCAATCTATTGCTTTAAAGCTACACTCTGAATCCCTATAATTCTCTGGACAAAAGTGGTGGTGGAGATCAGGAAAGACTTCATGGGAGACATGACACGAGCTAGTCATTGAAAGAAAAGATGGATTTCAACAGAGAAAGAGGAGAAGGGAATATATTTTAGGCACTGGAGTGGGGGAGAAGTCTGTGCAAAATGCATGGAAGTTGGAAAATGAAGTAAAAAAATGTAGGAAGCATAGGATCATAGAAATGGATGAGTTCTTAGAGGTTACTTATTTCAACCCCCTCATTTCACAGATAAAGAAACTTAGATCCAGGGAAGTAAGGCGATTTGCCCAACATTGCACAGCTAGTAGTAAGTATCAGAGGCAGGAATGCCTAGCAGTCCAATGTGGCTGGAATATAACGTTTGTTCACACTATGTGAGAGTGGTGGGACATAAACCTGAAAAGACAGGCTGAAAGTAAATTGGGGGGGGCCCTAAATTTCAAGCTAGGTAGTTTGTCTCCACTTTCCATCTGCAGCTCTGCTTGGTTTCAACTCAGTGGAACAATATGCCCAAGTCAGGTACCCTCTGGTGTGTGTCCACCCAAGTCCTTCCCCTTTCCTAGCTTCCTTCTCTGTGTTATCTTCCCCTAATAGACTGTAACCTCCTTGAGGGCAGGGGCTCTTTTTAAAAAAAAACTGTATCCCATCCACATCCAGAGAAAGAACTATAGAGTCTGAATACAGATTGAAGCAAAATGCCTGCTCTCTCTCTCTTTTTGTTTTGTTTCATTTCTTCTTTTTCATTGTTCACTCCATTGGTTATAATCCTTCTCTACAACTTGACTAATGTTTTTTTTTTTGCTTTTTGGAGGGCAGGGCAATTGGGGTTAAGTGACTTGCCCAACGTCACATGGCTAGTAAGTATTAAGTGTCTGAGGCTGCATTTGAACTCAGGTCCTCCTGACTCCAGGACTGGTGCTCTATTCACTGCGTCACCTAGGAACCCCTTGATTAATGTTTAATGTGAAGGTATTTATAGATCCTATATTTGATTGCATGCCATCATGGTAGGGGGACAAGGGGGAGAAAATTTGAAACTCAAGGGATTGTGGAAGTGAATGTCATAAACTAAAAGTAAATAAACAAATCAAATTTTAAAAATGTATCCTTAGTGCTTAGCCCAGTGCTCAGCACACAGTAGTGCTTAAATGTTAACTGAATTAAATAGAACTGATTAAAAGTCAAGGGACAAAACAACACCCAGAAGGGGAGATCAACAAATGTTTAAAGTTATAGCAAAATCAAGAAGAATGAGACTTTAAAAAAAGGTCATTGATTTTAGCAATTAAAGAGACTTCTGGTAACCTTGAAGACAGCAGTTGCAGTCAAGTTGGAAGTATAGACAATGAGGTGTCTTTTTTTCCAAGTTTGTTTGTGAAAGGAAATGGGAGATACAGGATGATAGCTTGAGGCTATGGCAAAGTTAAACAAACGTTTGGATGTTTTTGTTTTTATTTCATTTTTTTAATTTTAAGGATGGAGGAGACTTGGGCATTGCTCTAGGCAATACTGAAGACACCAATACAGATGAAGAGATTGGGTGAGTGGATTGGGGGAGAAAGCGGAAAAAAAGAGAAACTGAAGAAAGGAGAGATATCTGAAGGGCAAACTCCTGTAGGAGATACAAAAGGATGGGACCATGAGCCCAGATGGTTGGCAAGGGTTGACTATGGCAAAGATAAGGGGAAGAGAATAAAGATAAGACAGAAAGCAGAAATGAACAAAGGAGCAGAGGACAAACACAGGTGGGATGAGACTGAAGGTACAAGTAGGGGATGAACCTTGGCAGAAGGGGGCCACCAAAGACTCTGATTTTAAAGGCAAGGATGAATATGGGTGATGACAAGAAGAGATACAAGAGTCCAGCTTATGACAGATGACTCCAATCTTCATAAAAAGAAAATATCGAAGATCATTTGTTGAGAGACAAGTCAGGGATGTAGTGTGGGAGGCTTGAGGTCACAGGAATAGGTTTGGAATAGCTACTGTGAGAAGAGGATAAGGAGTCAGTGATGAATAAAAGGATTGCCATGCAGTGGTGAGAGCCAAGTTTATATTAGCTTGAATCTGCAGCCCAATCGGCAGCTTCCTGCTTCCTCCAGGAGCAGATGCTGGGGATAGCCAAGGATTAGCAAGTAGGAGGGTAAGAATAGTGGAATAACAACAGGGAAAGGGATTTGAGCACAGCACTCAATGGAAATGGTTGACTCAAGGGTCAAGATGGAAGGGAGGGAAATAAAGCCATATCAGAAGCAATAAAGAAATGCTTGCTAATAGAATGATTTGAAGTAGATTTTGTGGTTGTTCAGTCATGTTCTACTCTTTGTGGTGCCACTTGGGGTTTTCCTGGCTAACATACTGGAGCGGTTTGCTATTTCCTTCTCCAGCTTATTTTGCAGATAAGGAAACTGAGGCAAACAGGCCCAGGTGTCACACAGCTAACAAATGTCTGAGGCCAGATTTGAACTCAGGAAGATGAGACTACCTGACTTCAGGCCCTCAAGGTCATTTTACCCTTCATTTGACAACTGAGGAAACAAACTTAGGCCCACAGACATTCAATGACTTTCCCAACCCACAAATGGTAGAGCCAGATATAAATCCTCTTAGTCAAAATCCAACATGCTCCCCCCTGCACCACACTGTTGAATGAATGTCCTAGGAGAACAGAAGGACTGAGAGACTGGATGTCACAATGAGGACGAATGACAGACAGAGGAGAAGCAAGCAATGGGAGAAGGTGTAATCAGAAAAGGGAGTTTCAGGATCTTGCAGATAGAGCAGCTTCAGATGATGAAGTCCAAGTTCTAATTATCCTGATGGCCGACTGAAGTAGAGGAGAGACAGAAGCCACACGAGTTGAGGTGGTTGATGAAGTCAGAGACAAAATTATTATAAGCCATTAATGGGAATACTGATCTCATCAGAGATGATGGTGGGCATCAGACTGGAGAATGAGCCAGTCAATGAGGAAGGTTTGAATACTGTCATAGAGGTTGGTAGGGGACAGTGACAACACTGAGGCAGGGTATTAGAAATGGATGGTAAGAACATGAAAGGAGGGGAAGAGATGGGCTGCTTCTTTTCTGGCTGCCACTGTACTGGCCCCTGCCCCTGCCCCTTTGTGGAGATTTCCCACAAGAGAGAGTGAGAGACAGGGTCACTGTTAACAGAGTTTGGGGAGGAATAGGAAGGGACAGTTATATCCTCTCCTCCATGACTGTATCCCTGTTTGGACTCTCTTTTCCTGGGTCTCACCTGTCTTTCTCCTAGATTAAAAATATTTTCCCTTTGCTACCTCTTCCCACATCTCTTTCTAAGTTCAGCTCTATCCTTGCCCAGTCCCCACATCACTCTGCCCTCCTTTCCTCTGGGACCTGTTACCAAACTCCTCTTCATCTCAGATATTTTCCTCTCATATTCTTTTCATCCATTAGATTGTAAGCTCCTTGAGGGCAGGAACTATTCTTTGCCTCTTTTTATATGTCTAGTACTTAGTACATTGCCTGGAACATAGTAGGCACTTCCTGATTGATTGAGTTTCTTAGATCCCATTAGTAGGTAGGACTCCCTATCCCCCAAAGTCTGGGTTCTACAGGCAGAGCTTTCAAAAACATGAGACCACTACTGTAGCTTATGTGGCATCAATGAAGGACGAGTGGAGAAACCTTCTAAATGGGTGGTTAACCTTAGGCCTGTGAATGTGTTTTAAAAAAAAATTTTGATAGTTAAATTTTAACATGATTGGTTTCCTTTGTGATTTTCTGTATTTTATGTTATACATTTAAAAACATTATACTGAGAAGGGATCCACAGGTTTCACCACACTGCTAAAAACATCCACAACATGAAAACAGGTTAAGAACCTGTTTTAAAACCTTGAATTTAAAAAAAACCACCTTACTTTAAAAAAAAAAAAGCATTTCTTTCCAGTAATTTGGCTGGTTGGGTGACAATTCCTAGAATTCTCAGAAACCATACTGTAAAAACCATAGTCAGGTTGATAGATCATAATCCATAGATAAAAAAAATCCATATATTTTTACTACTGCTTTGTGGTTTATGTTCATATGGAGAGATGGGACCAAATTATATAATGTAAAACTAGGCTAAAATCCTTGAATTATAGTTTTTTTCCTCTTTATGCTTGGTAGGTAGTCTTAATCACCTGGTGAGAAATAATAAGAATAATGGGCAATTTGCAACTAGCAAAAGAGAAAACTGTCTTTGGATTCAGGAGGACCTGCATCCAAGTTCTATCTGGGATACATATGTAAGAATGGGGTTCCATTGATTATCCCACATACTTAAAAGTAATTAACTTTGTTAGGTTTGACTCTGTCTTGATTGCCTGAATCAATCCATCAATCAGTCAATTAAAACATGACCATAACCTGGATAGTTTCTTGAATCAAAGCCGTTGGATGAGATTGGGAGAGGGGGAACCATGTGGCCCTAGAGGCCATTATATTGTGTGTCCACACACCAAGAAGATATAATTATTTTAACTGGCTATACAAGAGCCCCAGGCAACTCTCTAAAACTATAACTCACAGAATAGTTACTCATCCATAGATGCCATGAATTATAGCACATTAAATTATTTCTGGGGAGATTAGAAATGTAGTTTTGGCACAGGAAACTTCTTCAGCCAGTTGAGGTTAACCCCTGCCCTGAGATTTATGGTTTTAGACATCTGCCTGAGGCACTGAGAGGTGAAGCCATTTGTCCAAGATCACACAGTCAGTCTACATCAAAGGAGGTCTTGAACACCAAAGACCTAGGTTCCCCCTCTTCCAATCTCATCCAATCGCTTTGATTCAAGAAACTATCCAGGTTCTGGTCATCTAGTTCTCTACCTCACCCCCAAACCTCTCATTAAATGATTACACACACAGAAAAAAACCCCAAATGAATTTTCTTGGAATTCTCTAAGTAATCAGGGAAAAGTGGTTTTTCTCTGACTCCCCCCTTTTTTCTTTGGTCTAAGGAATTCAGATTAACCTTCTTTGCTGTCCATCTTCACTAGATGCCAGTCTTCCTGTTCATTTGCCCTCAACAGACCCTGGATAAAATTAAGTAGTTAGGAAGTATCTTTTCTCCAATATAGATAACCAAAACTCTATGAAGACAAAAAATGCTTTCCTAAATTTTCCTTTGTAAAACTTTGGCATGTCTGGAGCTCTGTTATCAAAGACAACGGTTTTCATTTATACAGAATTTTAAATTTAAATTAAAAACAAAAGTAAACCATGGCATATCTAGAGTTATGTTAAAGGTAAGAGCAATACTTTTCACTTATGGGAAATTTTAAAGGATTGTTTACACAGTGCCTTATGCACATTATGTCATTTGAACCTTCCAACAATTTAGTGAGGCAGGTACTACAGATGTTATTCCCATTTTCAAAAGAGGAAATTAAGACTCAGAGAGGTAAAATGATTTGTAGTTATCTAGCTAGTGAATGACAGAGCCAGAATTTGATCTCAGGACATAGGATTGTGGGCAACTAGGTGACACAGTGGATAGAGTGCCAGGAATGGAAGACTCTTCTTTGTTAGTTCAAATCTGGCCTCAGACACTTATTAGCTGTGTGACCCTGGGCAAATCATTTAACCCTGTTTGCCTGTTTCCTCATCTGTAAAATGAGCTGGAGAAGGAAATGGCAAATCACTCCATATCTTTGCCAAGAAAACCCCAAAATGGGGTCATGGAGAGTGAGACATGACTGAAATAACTGAACAATGAAAACAGCATAGGATTATAGGGTCAACAGATTCTATTTAGATCTAGAAGGAACCTCACAGGTTATCTAATCATTTCATGGATGAGGAAAGCCCAGAAATTTATGGTTGATATATGGTTATTTAGTATTTATCATTTTATTTTTAATTTATGAAATAACACAAGCAGTTCCTTAGCACAGTAGAATAATTTAAAAAAAGATGACTGCACATCAAACTGCAAGATATTTATGAGTGACTTGCCCAAGGTCATTCAGGTAGGAAATGGCAACATAGAGATTTGAACTTAGGTCCTATGACTTCAAATCCAGTGCTGGTACTGGGTGATAGCATCTAGAGCTGGAAAGGTGTTACAGATGACCTAATTTGATCCCCCTCATTTTACAGATTGAGTGAATCATGGAGAGACGAAGCACATCTTAGCAAGCTTAGCACAATGCCTGGCACATAGTAGGCCCTTAGTAATATTTATTGATTAACTGACTGAAATGTCTGACTCAATGACAGAAGAAGAATCCTTCCAGTGTTTTTCCTGCTCATTGCACCATCTAACTTCAACAAATGAAACTCTCCTTGGGTATGTAGTTATGTTAGGGAGTTTTGAGAGAGAGGCACCTGTCCAACAGACTTGGTCCCTCTTAGAACTACCAACTCCTCAAGAGGTCCAGATACATTCCACACATTGCAATCTGAATCATGCATGTCCAGTGAAGACTGTGAAATACAAGTGTGGAATGTTACGCATTTTAAAGGAAGCATTACCAAGAATCTCTGTCGGCTCCGACTTTCTGTTTATTAGAGAAAGAACAAACTTTTCAATCTCTAGAGTTGTCTTCACCTGCAAAAGAGTAGTGAAGTCACTGGAGTAAACAGCTAGAGTGCCTACATCCTTTCCTGTTTTTAACTTGGCCTTTGGATTCAGCCTTCACCTTGTCCCCTTCACCCTGACCAATCAGCTTCCTGTTCCTCTCTATTTGCTGATCTAATAATTTCTTGATTTAGCTAAAGACACTAATTTGAGGTCCTGAGTATTCTTTCTGGTGGTTTTTATTCATTGTTTTTAAACTCATCTTTTTCATTTTTCCCCCTCATCTTTCTTTCTCATTTTTTTGGGTCTTTTTAGAGGGGGAAGGAAGGGCAATTGGGGTTAAGTGACTTGCCCAAGCCAGTAAGTGTTGAGTGTCTGAGGCTGGATTTGAACTCAGGTCCTCCTAACTCCAGGGCCAGTGCTCTATTCACTGTGCCTTTTAAATGCCCCCTTTCTTTCTCATTTTTAACTCATTTTTTTCATATCATTTCATAGTTTTCCCCTTGGCAATGCCCAATACCATGAGGGGTATTGGAAGGGCCTATGATTCTATCTTGAGTGGCTGGGGACAATTTAATTCTTCTATTATTGGAAAGAAAGTAACTCTAGTCTCTTTCCTGTGGTTGGGTTTGCTGTGGGGAAAATATGCTATGATCCATTGTTAATTCTACCGGGAGGCAATCTTAAAATAGTCACTTTTGCAAAGGCCACCTGAATCTACTCTGTGAGAAATTTCAAAATTAATTTACCAGGGACTCATAGATCTTATTTCAAGTCAAGTGAAAAAGAAAAGAGCCAAGTTACCTTTAATGTTTTTGATGAGAGAGAAGGACCCAAATGGAACAAGAGAATAACTCTATGGTGCATGAGAAAAACTAGAGATAAAAAGCCTCTGACAGATGGGTTAACCTAGCTGAAAGGATAGAGGAAGTGGTAACTGTAGAAGCCAAAAATAGAAAAAAAATTAAAATGAAAACACTCAAGGTGACTCTGATTAACTCTCTTTCAGTCCAAAAGGCTTTTTAGGGCCTCTGGCATGAATTCAACAACAAATTAAACAATTCAAGAAATGGGGATTGGAAACCTTATGTTGGGCAAAACTAATGTAGTATACAAAGTTGTCGTTGCTGGTTTTTTATTAGTCCCTGGCCTCAAGGAGCTTACATTCTGCTAGGGAAGATATTCCATTTACACAGATAAGTATGACACAAGGAAGAATGTAAAGAATAATGTAGGAGAGATTCAGTCTAACCAAGTGCACCGGGACAATTTAGAAGAGAGAATATTTTCAGCTGGAGGTTGGGTGGGGAGGGACCACAGGGCAGGCTTCAGAGAGAAGGAAGTAGGATTTTCAGCCAAATGGATGCTCCCTGAAGTTGAAGAATTATTTTTCATTTTATCCTTGTAAATTTATACACAATGGGACTTTAATGAATGTTTGCTGGATTGGATTCTGAATGAGTATAAAAGTATCAGGTACTGGGAATGTGTAGAACACTGTGTAAGAAGGAATTGTAAAGGAAAGATTTCCTATTTTCTCCCAGACAACAGCCTTCTAATTCTGTATTACCTATTCTTATGAATAATACAGTGTGCCATTTTTGATAGCTGAGCTTTAGGAGATAAATGCATCCCCAGGGTACCACTATCCCATCCTGATGGGGTTTCAAAGAGAAAGCCTCAGAAGAGATGATGTCTCTGTATCATCTTTGCCCCACTGAAGCCGGGTGAGCTCACCTGGAGAGCCAGACAGGACACTAGGAACCACCAAAGGGTTCAGGGAATTCTGGACCTGTGACAGTCGTGTTTGGGGCTTGGGTTTTGCTTTTGCTTAGAAGATGAGCATCAATTCAAATATCCTGAGAATGCAGCTGTCAGGCTGCATTAATTTCATGTTCCAACATTTTTTTTTCCTTCTAAAGGGTGGAGGTGGTATTTCTCCATAACACTATGAAAAGAGTTCTCCCACCCTTAGGGCTGTGCTTCCTGTATCCATGGCATCATGAGCCAAGGCGGAAGGGGGAAAAACACCTAAATGAACCAGTGATACAAATTCCTGTCCCCGAGAACAGATTACTACACATCCGCCTACAACCTTTGGGACTAACTCCTTGAAGGACATGGAAGGAAAAAGTAAAAAATATGGAGGAGGAGACTGAGAAATGTAATAGCTGCCATTTGGCCATTTTCTTGCTTTTGCTGGCCTTCCAAATATCATCAGTTTACTGGTACATATCTGACATGGGGCAGCTAGGCGGTACCATAGTACACTGAGTGCTGGGCCTGGAGTCAGAAAGACAGATCTTTGTGCATTCAAATCTTGTCTAGACACTTCCTAGCTGTGTGACCCTGGGCAAGTCACTTAACCCTGTTTGCCTCAGTTTCGTCACCTCAAAAATGAGCTGGAAAAGGAAATGACAAACCACTTCAGGATCTTTACCAAGCCAACTTCAAATGGGGTTATGAAGAGTCAGACATGACTTAAAATAACTGAACCACAAACACATATCTTGCATATAATAGGTGTTTATTAAGTGTTTGCTGAGTGAATGAATGATCATCCTTAACCAAACTCAAATATAATGGGTGTTCTACCATATTTCATTAGAGCTATTCCTTGATCTAAAGCTGGAAGGGACCTGTGAGGTCATTTAGTCCAAACCCTTCATTTTCCAGATGATGACAATGCTACCCAGGGGGGTTATGTGATTTTATTAAGGTCACAAAGCTAGCAAACACCAGAGGCAGAATTTGAATCCAGGTCCCCAGAATGAGTGCTCTTCCCATTGTACCAATTCCATGATGCACATTTTTCTTTTTAAAATGAAGAAGCATGTAGTCATATCGGACACTGCTTCCAGAAGCCATCACGGGCGAATTGTTTGTGTCAAATGAACAGCTGCTGGTTTCAGAAAACCTGCCTGGTTCACAAAGGCTGTTGCTGTCATAAAATGTTGTGGGAAACTTCTGGCTTCCTGCCTAAGAGTATTTACATGACCAGAGCTGTATTAGCAGCCAGGCATTTCCGGTGGTTCCTCACATTTCTGGGAATTCTCTAAATGGCTGGAAAGCAGTTTTCTCAGTACATTGTCTTGGTTCTTAGTCATACTTTCCTTATATTTGAACAATTACCAAAAAAAAATGCTGTGTTGTTTCAAATCTATGATCTAGGTACACTGGGGGTCTTGGTTAAACAATGAAGCAAAAATGTGGAAAGTATTTCTAGACGTTTCAGAGATCCTCAAAGCACATTTTGGGACAGATGGTTTTGGCCCGCCAATGGTTAATTAGCCTCTCTATGAAATGCATAGTTATGCCAGTACCAAACATGTCAAAACAAAATTAATATTAAGAGTAACTTTTTATAGCATTGCTATTCAGATATGCAAAGCGAGATGCCCTATCACATCTTTCATTCTGAGCAACCAAAATTATGAAAATAACACAAGGACATGGCATTTGGCTCGAGGCAAAGCCAGCAGAGTACAGCTCACTAGCTTGCAGAATCAATCATCTATTTTCATTAAAAAATATATACACACAATCTGGGTATGCCTAACTACAGATATAGAACAAAAGGCATAGAAAAAGCAGTTTTTTTCCCTTTGGTTGATGGGATTTTCTTCACCATAGAAGATGCCATTTGTTATAAGATGCCAGACTAACCACCATCCCCATATTGCCTTTCTTTTTTTTTTTTTTTTAAAGCAATCGGGGTTAAGTAACTTGCTCAAGGTTACACGGCCAGTTATTTCTGGGTGTGGTGCTGAGTGTCTGAGAACGGATTTGATCCAGATCATCCCGACACTGGAGCCTGTGCTCTGACTCGCTGAGCCACCTGGCCACCCCTCCCATATTGCCTTTCAATATTCAGATGCCATCTTCTCTCTACTAGGGATGTTTATCTTGAAGAACAGAAGAGTAAGGGAGGGTAACAAGAGTCTTCCAAGTATTTTAAAGGCTCTCGTGAAGAAGAGGGATAGAGTTTGTTCTGCTTGGTTCCTTGGCTGGAAGAATCAGAGAGCCAGATTTAGGACGGATGTAAGGAAGAACTTCCCAGTCACTGGAATTGTCCCAAGGTGGAATGGGCTGCCTTGGGTGGTGGCGGCTTCCCATTCATTGGAAGCTTTGAAGCAGATGCCAGATGACCCTTTGTTGGAGATTTAATTGATGAGATTCTTGATCTAGGCATGACCTGGATTAGGTGGCCATCTTGGGTCCCTTCATTAATTTTTATTCTTTATTTTCTGTTTATCCAGTACTTAGAATAGTACCTGGCATATAGTAAGCACTTAAGCCATGTTTGATGGCTTAGATTCTAGGTTCTTGGACAAGCCCTCCTGTCCTCTGCCTTGGCTGGATACCATCTTTAGCATTTTATTTAGTTCTGGGGACTATAGTTTAAGAAGGTCACTGGCCAATTCCCGGAGCATAGCCAGAAGAGGGAGACCCAAATACTGAAAAAGACTTAAAATTATGCCTAAGCATGTTTTCTCCTAATCAATCAGCAAACAATTATTATATGCCAGACACTGTACTAAGTTCTAGGGAAATAAAGAAAAGAAGAAATAGTCCCTGCCCTCAAGAAGCTTACATTTTTAATTGGGGAAAAAACATACACATATACATGTTTTATATATGTATATATACATACATTATGTATTTATTGTATATGTGTATCTCTCTATATTGAAAACATACAAGATACATGGAGACTAGATGGACCTTAGAGGGGAAGGCTTTAGAATCTAAGAGGAAAGAGGAAGGCTTTCTGCAGGAGTTGACATCTGGGATGACAGGTGGAGGTAAGGAGGGAGGGCATTCCAGGCATGGGGGACAAGCCATATAAAGGCAAGGAGATGAGACACAGGTCAAAGCACTATCAATGAGGCGTGTGTGACTGGATGACACAGAATGTGGAGGGGAGACAAAAGAAAGAAGACTGGAAAGAAAGAAAAGGGCTCGATGGTGAAAAGTTTTAAAAACCCAATTTATAAGAACTTTAAAAATACCAAACAAGACTTTCTCTTCTGGAGGTAACAGGAAGCCATCAGGGGTTGTTTTTTTTTTTTTTTTGAGTAATTGGGGATGACACGGTTGGACCTGAAGTTTAGGATAATCACTTTGGCAGATGGGTGGAAAGTAGATTAAGGTAGAGAGAGACTTGAAACACTGAGACCAATTAGGAGATTAATAGAATAGTCCAGGAGAGAAGTGATAAGGGCCTTGACACGGGTGGTGGCTATGTGAGCAGAAGAAGGGAATGTATGAAATAACTGTAAGAAATTATAAGGTTTAGCAATTGATTAGATATATGGGGTGAGTCAGAGGGAAGATGACATTGAGGTTGCAAATCTGGCTGACTTGGAAAGATGGTGGTGGCCTTGACATTACTAGGAAATTGAGGTGAAGATGGAGGTGGAATATGGGAAAAGGAAGGGAATATGCATTTATATAGTGCTTACAATGTGTCAGGGGCTAAGCACTTCTTATAAATATTATACCATTTGACCCTCACAACACTATGAGGTAGGTGCTGTTATTACCCCACTTTACAGTTGAGGAAACTGAGGCAAACAGGGGTAAGGTGAACTGCCAAATTATAATTAATTAGTTAATTACAGTTAATTAGTGTCTGGGGATAGATTTGAATTCAGGTCTTTCCGATTCTAGGCCTAGCTCTCTACTGACTGCACCATAGCCTACAGCTAGGGATATGATAGCTAACTTCAAGAATGTTTAACTTCAAGGCTGACATGTAAAAATGAATTTCGTTTTTTTCCCTACTTGGCCCCAAAGGGCAGAACTGGAAGGAGTGGGTGGAAGTTGCACAATGATTTTGGCTTGATGCAGAGAAGAAACCTGTTAGCAGGTCTTGGGACTTTCCAATGGTGGAGTAGATTTCCTTGGGAGGTGGTGAGTTCCTCATTGCTGGGTGTTATTGGTAATAGGCAGGATTCCTACTTTGGTGTGAGCTAGACTAGATGGCCTTTGGAGTCCCTTGTAATACTGTGACTCACCGATTCTCAAATAACCTCATGTGCATTCACTTCATACATTCAATCTGTTGCCCAGATATCTATCTATTCTTTTAAAGCCCCTCAGAACTTGGCTCTTCCCCACTTTGTTTGTCTTATTATGCATCACTCTTCATCATGTACTTGATGATGGAGTAACACTGGCTTTCCCGCTGTTCCTCGCTGTTCCGCTCCATCTCCCAACACTCCGTCCCTTTTCCCTGGCTCTATCCCATGCCTGGAATGAGTTACTTCTTCACCTCCTGCCTGGAATGAGTTACTTCTTCACCCCTATCCTTTAGTTTCTTTCCAGACCCAGCTCAAATCCTACCTTCTGCATGATGGATGAAAACAAAGTCTGTAGAAATGGAACAAAGGGAAGAAAAGGGGGGAAGCTAGGTAGATAGAGCATCAGCCCTGGAGTCAGAAGGACCTGAGTTCAAGTTTGACCTTGGACCCTTACTGCTATATGACCCTGGGCAAGTCACTTAACCCCAAAAGCTTCAAAAAAAGAGAAATGAACAAAGGACATATATCTGGGAGGGGAAAGACTGGACAGTGGCATTAAGGCAGAGTAAAGGACAGATGAGGCAATTAGGTAGTCCAGTGGATAGAGTACCAAACCTGGAGCCAGAAGACTTTTCTTGATGAGATTGAATCTGGACTCAGACACTTACTGGGCAAGTCACTTAACCTTGTTTGCCTCAGTTTCCTCATCTATAAAATGGGTTGGAGAAGGAAATGGCAAACTACTCCAGCATCTTTGCCAGGAAAACCCCAAATGGGGTCACAAAGAGTTGGACATGACTGAACAACAACTACCTATCCCAAACACATACTGATGAACAGATTCACTAAGATTGACCATTCAACTGTAATTATAATTATGACTTCATCCATTTGGTTTTTACTATGTGAATGGTTAGGACAAACTCTTAAATTTTCAAATTTCTCCCAGGAGGCTTTGTAGGGTTGTGAACCTTTGTTGCACTGAGTATTATAGCATCTGCAAACAGAAGCATTTGGAGGACCTCACTATCCACAGGAAATCCCTCTTCAACTTAGGTTTTGTGCTAGATTTCCCTTGTAACAGGGTCTGAAACTTTGGCAATATGCCCTTGTCTTGTGCCTTACCAGATAGATGCTTATATTCAGAGGTCACTGAACAAGGTCATTCTATCTTTCAAGGAATCTTGAATAATTTCGATCGTTTTCTAGCTAGAAATACAGATCTGGGGGTCACCAGCACAGAGGAGGCTTCCCATTTGGTACTTTGTTGGAAGAGAGTTTTTAGGGAAGTGCTCTGCTCTCCTGAATCATTTAAAAATCATTAACAAGCAACAGATATGGGGAATTTGGGGTTCTCCATATCTTAAGTGATGGTAAACTGTGTGGTCTACTGTGTAATAGGATATCTCTTGTAAAAGCCTGCCTATTCTCTCTTATTATCCTTACCTAGGATAATTTTGAAGTGTGTACATTAACTAGTTACTAATGTTTTCTCAATCAACTTTATGGGTATTAATAATGTCTGAGATTTTTTTGTTCGCATCTTTGGCATCCTTTTCCTCAAATACCATGTGATTAAAAAAACATCAATAACTACTGCCTTATGCTCTGACTTTCCCATCTGTATTACATTTTTATGGAAATCATTAATTCGCTGTCTGAAGGAATAATATGATTTTGTTTTAGCTTTAGAAAAATCAGATGAGCAGCTGTGTGAAAGATGGTTTGAAAAGGGGTGACACAAGGCATTAAGACCAAATATTCTCACATTTGATCTTTGTAATAATCCTGGGAGGTAGGTGCTGTTATTACCCCCATTTTGGAGTTAAAGAAACTGAGGAAGACTGAGTTTAAGAGACTTGCCCAGGTATCAGAAGGCAGGCTCACCAAATTGGAGAATAAAATACATAGCAGACTCTCAAACACACTAGGAAAAATTTGAATGACCGAGTCCCTTCCAAATATTCGTGATCAATGGTGAGGTCAACTTATCCTGATTGACCATAACAGTGAAGTGTCCTTAATATCGTCATTCAGGAAAACCCCACATATCTCAAATGCTTAGGCACTGAAAGCATTGTTGATAGCTTCGTAACAAGTGCTACTAAATTTGGCATCTCTTATCCACAGAGATTCTGTCACTTCCATACCTACCAGTCTCCTCCTTCCAACAAGCTCACCAACGCTGGGGAGAGGAGTAGAAATACATGGCCCTCTATTTCCGAAGTACCAAAACATCCCCTTTTCAGCCTATATGCCCTTTTTTTTTTTTTTTTTTTGGTGAAGGCCCAAGCTGCACTGCTTTCACAAGATTCACCCGGGATAAAACCCTGAACTCTGATTCACATGAAATATGTGGTATGTTAGATGTAAACTTCTGTAAAATTGGGTCATCAAATCTCTCCTGTTGGCCCAGAGGCTGACACTTCATGGAAACTGGGCAAGGAAAACAGCAACCAGATTTACAAAGAAATAGCAAATCTACTTATCCCTTCTCATTCGGAAACACTCAACATCTCTGCCAGGAAATGGGTCGGGTCTTAGGGAAACATCTGTTGTCCCTGCTTATCTTTCACAAGAGGCCATAATCTCCTATGTTAGATACCATAATTACTCTGTAACTACTAGACTAAAGCTCATTGAGAGGCAATATCGTCTCTTGGAAAAGCACTCAAGTCACTGGGTCATAAGACATGGGATCCATCTTTGCCTTGCCACGTGATTCTAAGGGATATTATATTTTACATTTAAAGTTTTCCCATCTCTGAAATGGGAATGGGAATATTTGTTACTCTTCTTTTGGAAAAGACTTTTTTCTTTTGGTAGAGAGGATCAGATAGTTTATATGTATAAGAAACTGAGCAAATGGAAAAAAAAAACAATTAAAAAAACCTAAGTGGAATTAGCAAATTTTAGAATTGTAAAAACCCTCAGAGAGTACCAAACCTTCCCATTTTACAGATGAGGAATCTGAGGCCCATAGAGGTTACAACTAGTTAGTACCAATGCTGGGATGAGAAGTCTTTTGAATTCCAGTTCAGTACTCTGCACTTATTTTTTTAATATACTGTTTTATTTTTTTCCCCAATTACATGTTAAAACCATTTTAATAACTTTTTTTTGAGTTTTGAGCTCTAAATTCTATCTCTCCTTCTTCCTAAGACAGTAAGCAATCTGATACAGGTTATATATATACACTTGTATCACACTGCATAATCCTAATATCCAACTTAGAGGCAGCTTGGGATAAGACCATGCATAGTAACAACAACAATAGTAATATCAGTAACAGCTAACACCTACTGTGCTAAGTACTTCACAGAAATTATCTTCTCATTTGATCTTCACAACAATGCTAGGAAGTATTATTATCCCCACTTTACATTAGGGGAAACCGAGGCAGGCAGAGGTTAAGTGATTTGCCCAGGGTCACACAGCTAGTAAGTGTCTGAGGCTGGATTTGAACTCAGGTCTTCCTGACTCTAGGTCTAGAGAATATCCACAAACAGCACCGCCTAGCTGCCTCTATGCGTACTTCCCAGGTTGGTAGGGTCAGGTTATACAGACCGAGAGGATTCCGATACTGAATTCTCCTTGAGGTCACTGGGTCCTCCTGTGCTTCTACCACTCTAGGAGATAAAGCTAAGGGACAGATTTAAACCATGAACCACTAATCAATCAGTCAGCCTTTATTATGTGCTTACCATATGCCAGGCAATGTGCTAAAATATCAGGGGATGCAAAACAAGGATAGAACTGTGTCGGTCCTCAAGGAGCTCACAGTCTAATGGGAGAGACAATAACCAAACAATTATGTTCCTGTAAGACACGTGTACAGAGTAAATGAAAGAAAATCTCAGAAGGAAAGGTGCCAGTGGTGGGCGAATAAGGAAAGGCTACTTGCAGACAGGAGGACTGGAGTTGAGACCTGAAAACCACCCCCTACTAGACCTGTTCTTGAAGATATTCCAGGAGCTGTCAGAAGTACGACAGTGGAATGGTGTGATTGAAGGAATGCTGGATGAGGAGTCAGAAGATGCTGGGTTGGAATCCTGACTCGGCCATTCACCACTTGGACAAATCATTCAACCTCTGAACTTGGTTCATCTTTAAATGATGGCATCCTTTCCTACATAAAACTGTGATTCCAAGAGAGCTTGTGCTTCCCGAGAACTGACTTAAGAAACCCAGCGTCACCTCCATCTATGACAAGGTCATTCAGGGAACCTGAGGGTAAGTCTATTCCATCTTGTCTAAACCTCAGGAAGAAACCTGCTAATAACTCGGCATGTTGCTTTGTTGAGCTGTTTTTCAGCTGGGTCAGACTCGTCCTGACTCCATTTGGGTTTTTGGTTGTTTTTTTTTTTTGGCAAAGACACTGGAATGGTGTGCCATTTCTAATATTATCCATAATGTCGTGACTATCATTGATAGTATCACAACCATCACATCAGCCAGTGCTGTTAGTCCCCTGGGACATATTATCTGAGCCTGATCCATTTAACTCCTCAAAGGCAGCGAGGTGCTCTCAGACACGTCCAATTCTTTGTGACCCCATTTGGGGTTTCTTGGCAAAGATACTGGAGTGGTTTGTCATTTCCTTCTCCAGATGATTTTACAGATGAGGGAACTGAGGTAAACTGGGTGAAGTGACTTGCCCAGGGTCACACAGCTAGGGTCTGAGGCCAGATCTGAACACAAAGCTTTCTGATTCTAGACTTGGCATTTTATCTACTGTGCCACCTAGCTGATCCTGAAGTCTATTAAGTCTCAAGCTGAAAAATTTTTTTGTTGCTTTTCAGGAAAATTTTCTGAGAGGTAGGGAGGGAGGAAGAAAGGGAGAGAGGGAGAGAGGAGGGGAAGAGAAGGGGAGAGAGGGAAAGAGGGAGGGAGAGGGAGAGAAGGAGGGACAGGGAAGGAGGGGAAGAGAGGGAGACAAGAAGAGGGAGAGACAGGGAGAGAGGGAGAGAGAGGGAGAAAAAGGGAGAGAGAGGAAGAGAGGGGGAGAGAGAGAGAGAGAAATATTATATATGCATACAGGGGTAAGGAATATATTACTCAGAGTAACCTACTGGCTTACCCTAAATTGACCATAAAAAGAGGATTGTCTTGTATAAGCAACATAGGCAGACCCCAACTTATGAATGGTTTGTTTCAAAAGTTCATTAATAAATGTTTGGAACTTGTGATGAAAGCACATTTTCCTACAGTAACAAAGTTATAAAATGGTGGTTAGGTCCCAAAGGTATACCATAAAAACCTTTTAAACTCACAGGGTGATGTATGTATGTATGTATATATGTATGTATGTATGCATGTATGTATAGATACATATATAAAATACAGGGTATAATATGTACATATATAATATAGGGTATATATAATATCTGTGTGTGTGTATATATATGTGTATATATATATATTAAATACCCAAATACTTTGGGAATCCCCAAAGTCTCAGACTTTGGATTATATTTCCGCTAGTGGTTCAAGGTCTTGGTTCTAGAAGCAGGGGCCATGCAGGGAGGAAGATAAAGAGGAAAGGTGTTTTCTTCTCTTTTCTTGGGTCCCTCCATCCAATGGGCCAAATTTGATATTGATATGTGTGATAGTCTAGCAAGGGAGTATAACATATTCTGCTAAACAGAAATTACTCTGTTTTTTTTTGCAAACCTTTGCCTCCTGAATTCAAATAATGAAACAATCAACAAGAATTTGAATGCCAAGCACTGAACTAGATACTAACCAGAGATAAGAAGGTAAAACTGAGGTGGTTCCTGGTCTCAAGATGCTTACATTCCACAATAGACAACACAGTCACAGATAAGCAAACACTGTATATATAAAAAATAAAAATGAAATGATGGATAAAGGGTGGGTGGGTAATAGCAACTCAGGGTGAATCAGAAGAGTTTTTAGGAGGCTGTGCTAGGAATACAATGGTGATGGAGATGCAGTCTGTTCAAATATGGCTTGACTTATTTTGTCTATATGTCTGGCAATCTAGGAGAGGAGCTCTGAAAGATGAGCTTGTCTTTGTCTCTCTCCCATGTCTTTATCTGCCCCTAAATCCCACATTCTAGTCCTTCTATTCCCAGGTTCCTATGCTCAGGATTCTTCTATTTCCCTACAATCCCTTGGGTGGCATCCTACCGAGGCCCCCTTTATCTCACAAATACTCCATGATTAGAAAAAGACTTCTTTCCTTTCTTTTTCCACCTTCCTCCAATTCCTATGTCCTCAGCATAGCTGTTCTTCCCTAGGTGATAGGATGAAACGAAGAGATTTAAATTATAATCTTATAATTGAACTAATTCATGCTAATGTATAAGTGGCTGCTTTGTACACAGTGGGCACTTAATAAATATTTGCTTATACTCTGTCCTCCAATTTAAAAAAAAAACCTACTGACTAAACAAAATGTATTTTAACTAGTAAGAGTTAAAAATTGTGAAGAAATAAAATATAATAAGTATTCAGAAGGTGTGAGAAAAGATGTTTTTTGGGCAGACCTGGCTGCCTGGGAATCTGCTGTAGGGAGCTGATTTCCTAATCTTTTCATTGGTTAATCCCTTCCTCAATTCTACAGATCCTCTCAAATGCCACCTTCTACAGGAGACCTTTCCTGGCCCCCTCCCCCACCTTGTACCCCTAAATGATGATGTCGTCTTCTCCTTGAAACTTACCTTCCACCTACTTTGTATGTATCTTCTAGGTAGGTACCAGGTACCTATTCATTTACATGCTGTCTCCCTTATTAGAATGTAAGCTCCTGGAGGGCAGGGACTGATTTTGTCTCTTTTTCCAATTCTGTTCTTAAGCACAGTGTCTGGCAATTAGTAGGCACTTAATAAAGTCTTGTTGACTGACTGACTGACTTTTCTGTATAATGGCAATGGGTACCCCATTTTTGAAGCCAATGGTGATGGACGTGGGCAGTGTTGGGGCAAAGATAATTCTTTGGAAGCACAGATGGATGGTAAATTAAGGACTGCTTGTATTTCTCTTCATAGAGCCCAATCACACATTTGTTCCCAAATTACAAGAAGGGTTCTGACTGGGTGCCTTCCATGTATCCGGTGACAGCCTGAGGCATAAGGAATGACAGCAGATGAATTCTGAATATAAGAGGTTAACTCTAACACAAGAATGTTTTCAATATGGAAAGAAGCAATAGAAGGCAAACAGGATAAATTGCCTTACATCCCGTAAGAATTTTTCTGAAGACAACCTGCTGCACACCTGTTTCCGACTGAGCATCAGCATTCCATTAGGAGTGGGATTACACATTGGAGGACTTTTATTTCTAAAGGGCTCATCACCACTTTCCCCCCCTTTTAAATAAGAGCCATTTCTTTGAGTTGCCAGTTATTTTACTCAAGAGGACAGCCTACTGAATAGCTTTTATATGGGCTCTTTTCATGTTCAAGGATTCAGCAATTTGCTTTTGAAATGTGTTTTACCCATGGATTTTAAGGATTTAAAATTTCAATGCTGTGGGTACTTCCTCCATGGACAACTTTCTATATGATGGTCTCTGAAAATGTTGTGGCCAAAAGGCTCACAGTATCATTGGTCTGGAACTGGAAGGAGGTCATCTAATTCAATTTCCTCTTTTTATATATGGGGAAACTGAGGCCCACACAGGATAAGTTAATAACATAGGATTACTGAGCAGGAAAAGAAGGGAACCTCAGAGGCCATGAAGTCCAAGCTCCTTTATTTTTAAAGTTGGGGAAACTGAGGCCCAGAGACATAAGATGAGTTGTCCAAGGCAACACAGGTATACCAGAGATGGGATCTGAACTCATGTCCTTTTGTAAATAGGAGAGCTGGGATGTGAGGTCAAGCCTCCAAGTTGAGCATTCTTCCCACTGTACCTCACTGAGTCCAGGTCACCCTTAGAAAACCCAGTGATGAGCTTCTCTGAATTCATCAAAGTTGGTGCTCAGATGACAGAAACACTGGGTAGCCTTGCACTAGAAACCTTTTTATCTTGGTAGGGACTGCTAGTACTTGCATCCTGCTTACATAGCCTTGAGCACTCCAGGTTACCTTTAGGTCATGAGGCTCTCTAGGAGACTTTAGAACAGGATCTTTTTTCCTACGTATAAAGTGATATTACATCTACAAATTTGGGGATAAATTCTGACTTACTTGCTGAATACTTGCTAAAGGGGGCTGTAGAGAACTTTTTGCCAATTTCTAAAATATTCCAAAGGAAAGAAAGAAGGAAAAAAGGAAGGGAGAGAGGAAGGAAAGGAGGAAGAAAAAAAGAATTTGCCGGGCACTATTTTACTTTACAAATATTATCTCATTTGATTTGCACAACAACTCTGTGAGGTAGGTGCTATTATCTCCATTTTACAGTTAAGGAAACTGAGGCAAACAGAGGTTAAGTGACTTGCCCATGGTCACACAGCTAATAGGTGCTTAAGGCCAGCTTTGAATTCACTTCTCCCTGATTCTAGGCCTGGAACTCTAGCTACCACACTAACCTTGCTGCCTGGAAAAAAAACTGATTAGGGTGCTTTAGGGTCAGATGAAAAATCTACTGCCAATGGATGACTTTTTTTGTTTTTTGCTTTTTGGAGGGGGTAGTAGGGCAATTGGGGTTAAGTGACTTGCCCAAGGTCACATGGCTAGTTTTGTGTTAAGTGTCTGAGGCTGGATTCGAACTCAGATCCTCCTAACTCTAGGGTCAGTGCTCTATTCACTGCTCCACCTAGCCACCCCAATGGATTATTTTTAGTATAAATAACAAGTATTGGGGTATCTTGGGAAGCAAAAAGTTCAGTTCTTGCAAAAGTTCCTGAGGCAAATGGGACTCACAAGGTCTATATGCTGGTCCTGGCCCAGCCTCTAACTTACTGTATGACCCCGGGTGGGTTGCTTGAATTCTGTGCCTTGGGTTCTTCATCAGAGGAATGATGCCTATTCCTCTTAAGGCATGTTGCAGAGATGAATATTAATAAAATGGCTTTGTGCTTTTACAAAGAAAGGTACTAAAGGAACATCCCATTTTATTTTTTTGATCATTCTATCTTCAGGTGCTAAATTAAATCACATTAAATTCAAGAAACATTTATTAGGTGCTAATTATGTGTGAGGCACTGGGAGCACAAAGATGAGAATGAGATAATTCCCAATTCAAGGGGTTTACATTTGTTCTACCAGAGGAATACAAGAGTGTGCAGAGAAAGAAATACAATGGAATTTGAGGAGGGAGAAGGTGCCACCTGAACCAAGACTCCAGCAGAAGAATTTTAAGAGATGGAAATGGAATTCTGAGTGGGGGGAGCACAAGTAGCAGTGTTTGGCTAGAATATAGAATGTGTGAAGGGAAATGCCATGAGCCAAGTCTGGACAGAGAGATGAGTCAGAATGTGAAGGCAGATAAATGCCAGGCCAAGGAGTCTATATTCTGTTTTAGAGGCAACAGCAAGTTGCTGAAAGTTTTAAGCAGTGTAGTGACCTGGCCAGATCTCTGCCTTAGGTAGGATTATGTTGACAATTACATAGGAGGATAGAATGAGAGGAGAAAGATCAGAAACAGGAAGACTAATTAGGAGGCTTTTACAATAGTTCATATAAGAGATGATGATGAGCTGAACCATGGTGGAAACCAGAGGCATGTAGAAAAGTGGAGAGAGATGTGGAGAGAGAAGGGCAGTAGATAGCAATGGAACAGATATGGGTAGAGAGAGAAAGGAAAGATTCTGAGATTTTTAACTGGGGTGATTGGGAGCCCAGAAATAGACAAGGTTTTTTGGTATCCATCCATCCATCCATCCATCCATCCATCCATCCATCCATCCATCCGTCCATTCATCCATCCACACGCACATCCACACATGTATATATGTGTGTATATATGTATATGTGTATATATATGTGTGTATTAAGATGGTGGCATATAATGATTTTGTACACAGACACAGACACACACACTTGGATGGGTATATACAACAATTTCCATTTTGCACATATAGGCATAGAAAATCAACAAGTAAGTTGCTGATGCTGGACTGAATTTTGAGGGAGATAAGAATAAAATGAAAAACTTGGGAATCATCTGCGTAGAGATAACTAAATCTCTGAAAGTGAATGAAATCACCAAGGGAAAGAGTGTAGTGATATGAGATGAGGGTTTAGGACAAAGACTTGAAGAACACTTCTGGTTGAGGGTAAGGAGTGAATGATGATCCCAAAAAAGGAGATTCAGGAGTAGTCAGAAAGATACACCAAAAGGTGGGCAGCATCACAGAAGACAAGGGAGGAGAAGGCATCCAGGACCACAGAATGGCTGACAGTGGTAACAGCTGCAGGAATGTTAAAGAGGGTGGACACTGGAAAACATCTGTCATATTTATCAAATAAGAAATTGGAGTTTCTCACTAAAAGACCATCAGGAGAGCAGTCTCTTTGCAGTATTGGTTCTAGAACTCAAATTGTAAAGCAGAAATGAGTGGGTGATTATCATGTCAAGGAAGGTAACTCTCTATGAGTTGCCACTGAAACTGGAAAGAGATACAGGATGCTGGCTCGAGGGGACAGCAAGACCAAGTCAAGGTTTTCATTTTCATTTTTATATGGAATTAGAGAGCCCTGGTGTTTGTAGGTAGTGGGGAAGGAGCCGGTAGACAGTGTGTGATGAAAGATGAGAAAGAGATAGGTCAAGCTCTGGGAAATAGGGGACTGAATAACGGGCAGAAGGAAAAGAGCCAATTCTAGCTAGTGGCCAGGTGGCAAGTGACAAGAATCTACTTCTTTCTCAAAGACTGGCATAGAGGAGGAGATGAGAGAGACTCACTATACTGAGTCATATATTGGCCTTTATTATGCCCAGATATCATGAACATGGAAACTTGAAATAACACTTTGTAACTTTTCTTTAACATTTTTTCTTTGACCTCTTTAGAGGAAAAAAAGTTTTCAGTAAATCAATTTCACCAGTACCTTATATTTAGTAGGAAATACCATCTTTCTTTTTGAAACTAGAATTCCAATATAGAAGGCCAAATTATAGGCTTCCTTATAGAACCAGTTTTTATTTTTTCAGATGTTAAGGGCTTGTAAACGAAGCAATAACTTGAGTTATTGAGGAAATAAAAGAAATGGGAAAATGGCCAGAAAGGGTGATTTCTCAGAAAGCAGGTTGGAAAGGGGCCTTGTTGAACAAAGTCCTTAATTAAGACAGTCTTTGCTTGGGGTCCTCCAGTGAGGATAACCTCCTCTTTTCCAAATCGGTCTATTCTGTTTTGGGACAGCAGAAATTGTTAGGCAGTCTATATTTTCCTCTTGGCTATTTTCACCCATTTGTTGCCCCTACTCCTGCCCTCTGGGGTTGGGGAGAACAAATCTAATTTGTCTTCAATGGACAAAGCTTCAAATACTTGAAAAAAACTACCATATGCTCTCTCCACCCCTACACTCCCTCCCATTCCCCAAGTCTCCTCCAGATTTTAGCAATGGATTATGGCAAAATAGGAAAGGAGCTTAGCCTGGTGGGGCCTGTTCTTGATGAAACTAGGTTGACTAGTTATGAACACTAACCACTTCCTTTATGTTGACTAGTTATGAACACTAACACTCTGGCTCTTTTGAAGCCAGAGATTGAAAGAAGTAGGCTTAGAGATTTATTCTGTAGAATCTGAAAGGCTGCTTTAAACACTCATTAAAAAAATCACAAGTAAAAAAATCAATATTCGAAGAACTGATGATTTAAAATGTTCTTAAACATTACTGACAATACTCCTAAGAGCGTATTTTGAAAGAATCTGAATTAATGAAGCGAGTGTGGGAGAAAATAAGTGCTTTAAACAGAAAAATGATTGCTTTCTCTCCGGTCTTTGGGGATGTCTTATTCTGTCTGCTCCTTCATTGTAGTGAGGTGATAATGGTGGATTTCAGAAGGCGAGGTCAGTAGGGAAGCAGCTCTGGAGAGTTCTAAACCTCAGGGAAGGTCCAGCGAATAGACTGGAAGGTCTCTGGTCCAAAGACCTGTCTAGTTATCCTCTGAGAAGTTTAGTGCTTGGCTTCAATGTTGGCTTCACTAGAGATGGCGAATCTATAGCACATTGGATTTTAACTTCTCTCTCTCTCTCTCTCTCTCTCTCTCTCTCTCTCTCTCTCTCTCTCTCTCTCTCTCTCTCTCTCTCTCTCTCTCTCTCTCTCTCTCTCTCTCTCTCTCTCTCTCTCTCTCTCCCTCTCTCTCATTTCATTATTTCCAAGGATATCCCAAATCCCAATGTTCTAAGTGTGAAGGGGAGGAGAAGGGGCTGTGAGGAGCCATTCTCCTCAGAGTCTGAAGAACAATTAAATTATGATTAAAGCATCCCTTTACTGTGACCCTTCTGCCTATCTAAAGTCTTTGCTTTTCAAATCAGGTTATTTGAAAGCTGCATCTTCATCAATATGTAAGCCAGTTATAGATGCAATTTCCAACAGTGACAAAAAACCCATAGACACCTTTGCCCTAATTCAACTGATGCTTTACTTATCCTGCATCCAAGGTGTCAGATTCAATATGGATATGGATTTTTGGCATAGTACAAAAACTGTAATGGGTCACGATGGAACATATTTTCAACACTCCAGACAGAAATCGTTCTTCCAGTGAACAACTGGAATTACTGGTTTGAGAAATAGTAGGGTAACTCTAGTGGAATCATTATTGGACCAGGAGTCTGGAGACCTGAGTTAAGCTCTTGCCATGAACCCTTACTATTTGTGTGAACATAAGTAAATGACCTAATTTCTCAGAACCTCAGTTGTTCATCTGAGACTGGATTTCAAGTTTGGCCTCTTTTTTCCCCCAGCTACAGCCTGTGCTATCTGTTCCAGTGTACTTAAATTATTTTGTCCTCTAGACTGGAGAACTGGCTGATAAATAATCAGTGATCCCCAGAAGCAAAGAGAAAGTCCAAAGACCTCTGTGACCATGTAATGGATCCCATTTATCTAGAGGTTTAGAGTCTGTAAAGAATTTTCTTGTGGTAGCATTAAGTATTACTGTCCTTCACCCTTTTCAGATCATTACCCAAGACTCTGACAGGTTGAGTGACGTCTTGATGATCAAACATAACTAACTAGCTACCTAACACAGAATCTAAGGCAGGAGTTGAACACAGGTCTCCTGACTCCCAGGTCAGTACTCTCTCCACTACAGTCATCGTGCTTCTTCTCAAACCAATTATACAATGGAATAGAGGCCACGGTTCTAACATCCTATGAGCTTAGATAACAGATGTCTGAATACATTAATGTTTAAATAAATTTGTTATTACCTTTTTTATATATCAGTTGTTTCAGAATAAGGCTCTCTCCTACCTTTAATCAAATCATCTCTTATAATAAAGAAAAACAATTAAGCAAAAAGAATTGATGCATAATTGTATCTGGCGATGTACACAACATTCTGCCCCACAGTTTCCACATCTCTAAAGAGGAGGGATGGATGTTTCCATTGGTTTTCCAGGAAGAATGGCTATTATAATATATTCTTCTGGCTATGGTATAGCAGAAAAAAAGACAACTTGGAGTTAAGAGATGTGAATTTGGATCTTGAAAGGAATCATGGCCTCTCAAGTGGATACAAACTGGACTTCAAGCTAGGAAGACCTGTATTCAAATACTAATTCTGATACCAACTAGTTACATGACCCTGGCCCATGAGCTTTCCTGAACCTCAGTTTCCTCATCTGTAAAATGATGGGGAGAAGGTCTTTTCTAGTTATTCATCTATGATCGTATTAATGACACAGTGTTTGGCTCCTTTTAAAGTATTTTTTTGGGGCGGCCAGGTGGTGCAGTGAGTAAGAGCGCTGGCCCCAGAGTCAGGAGACCCAGGATTGGTTTTGGCCTCAAATCCTTGGCACCCACACAAAATAACTGGCTGTGTAACCTTGAGCAAGTTACTTAACCCCAATTGCTTTTTAAAAATAGCATTTTTTTCATCGATGATATTATAGATATAACAAAGATTTGAGAACTGGCATCTTGAGGTTCAGAGTTCAGAAGGATGAATGTTCTCACTTAGCCCTAAGACTGATTTGGGACTCTTGTGATCTTTAAGCCCAAAGGCAGACTTAAGGAGCAAAGGGTCCGTAAGAGGATATGCAGAGTCTACAAAAGATAGAATGAGAGGAAGGAGTGAGGACGGCAGCTGAGGAGCTGAGGCAGCAGGGAGGAGACAGTGTCCCCAAGCCCATTTAGGACTTAAAGGTTTAAACTGGAAAGAATCAGTGGCAACAGCTGAAAACAGAAACTGAAAAGGAAAAAAACACAAGAACTGAGCCATGGGGGGAAGGGTGGAGAGGCAGAGGTGGTCCAGCAAGTGCTCAAAGCCTCTCAGAACACAGGATCTGGACTGAAATCACTGCCTATATTCACCTCTTCAAGGACTGAGAGAAGTTTTCCCCCCAAAAGTTTGCTTTTTCTCTGACTTTACCTTTCTGTTCCTCTCCAAAAACAGACACTAATATATTCTGCTCACCTCTTAAATGTTCCCTGTATCCTTAAGAGACTAGGAGTTTGCTAGAGATTCACAAAAGTTTAAATTTGGGCTAAGAGTCAAACTCCTGTCCAAATGTTAGGAATTTATTTTCCCGAACTGGGGGCTCCAAGTTATTGTGATTCTATTAGTAACTTTTCACTTGCTATAAATTCCAAAAAGAAATCATTTGAATCTGAAGCCCACTGTATTGCCCCTAGGTTAAAAAAATAAGCCATCTACTGTAATAGGATGTGGTTAATTAAATCTCTAGCCTCTACTGTGAGAAAAGAAAGGAGCAAGGATATACATAGGTAAGACGTTGTTGAGATTCAGTCCCAGCCTTTCTAGGAAGGAGGAGATGGCAGAGAGGGTTAAGGAATTTCCCCAGTGCTACAAAGAAATTGGGTACATTATTCTGCTGAATCCACTTTTTGGGGAAATGGAATAACCCTTCTGGAGAATGTGATAAGGTGTCAGTAAAAGATGAATAATTTTTTTTTTCATGGAGCAGTAAGATGAGCTAAAAGGGCATGAATTTGCAGTGGATTTAATCAGCAAAGTTTCATGACTTCCTCTAGGAATTCTCTATTCCTTGAGAGTAGCAGAGGAAAAGGTAGATGGTGGAGGTTATTTAAGATTGAGCATTAGTTGCAAAGGAATGAGTCAGCATGATGGTTCAGCGGAGAGTGCCAGGCCTGTCATCTTCCTGGGTTCAAATTTGGTCTCAGATACTCACTAGCTGTGTGACCCTGTGCAAGCCACTTACCCCTGTTTGCTTCAGTTTCCTCCTTTGTAAAATGAGCTGGAGAAGAAAATGGCAAACTACTCTAGTATCTTTGTCAAGAAAACCCCAAATGGAGTCACAGAGAATTGGATGCAACTGAACAATAAAAAGCATAGGAATGGCTGTATTTCAAGTAGGAGGAGAGATTTAGGGATGGAAAAATCTATCAGTGAAACTGTTGGCCACAGTAGCATGATTATTAAGGGAGGAGAGTGAAACTAGAACAAGGCTGGTGAACTGTGAGAAGAGGGTGGGAGCCAAGAGCCCAGAAGTCAGGAGGAGGGCAGCAAGGAAGACAATTTTTGACTTCCAGATCTTGGAGGCTAAATTTTAAATGATGATGAGATATAAGGTGCAATGACCTGAGCAGACTCAGTGGAGACAGAAGCCACAGGAGTTGTGGTGGTTCAGAAACTGAGAAGCCAGAGTATTAGAAGGGTCCTATGTAAGACCAAGGAACTCAAAGTTGAAATTGCCCATGATGATGGAACGATGCAAATAGCACTGATTTCAAGTGAGAGGTCCTGGATTCTTTCTTGGATCTGGCCCAAGATCCTTCCAGTTCTAATCCCATTATGATATGTTAACTGAGATAATTGAGAAGACAGGAAGACTAGTAGTCAAGTGCCAAAGTCATAACATTATTATCTTATTATGACATAATTATTGATTATTAATAAGACTATCTTATTAAGATTATGTTTGAGCTCAATGGTCAGCTATTACAACCCCTTTTCACTTGACAGATGAGGAAACTGACCCAGAGAACTTAGCTAGGGTCCCACATCTAATGTCTCAGTGGGGATTCCAATCCAGGTCTTCCACAGTTTATCCAACTTGCTTTTTCAAGGAGTGATCAAGGTGTGAGGGTGTCCTGGAGGTTGGTGAGGATTAGGAGAAAGTGGTATAATCAATGGTATGAATTTCCAAGGAGAGCTTGTTGAGGGGTGATAGTATCAGGTGCTTGGATGGGCATTGGGAAATAAGGAATAGTTAGATGAAGCTTACTTGTGCTGCAAAGCCCCTGAAAACTTACCTCACTGAGCCTGCCCTGAAGGAGCTTTCCTTCCTTTCAATACCTAGGGTACTGTCAGCATTCATCACAGGTTGCCCCATATCATTCCTCATCTCTAGGTCTGTGTCCTAAGCTCCCCAATGGACGATACTTTTCTTTGGGTCAGGTACTCTTTCCATATCCCCAGGAATATGGAAATACAAATTAATATAAATATAATATATTATAGAATGTGCATTCTATATTTATATTGTATATTATATAACATATACCACATAATATATTTATATTATGTATTATATATACCATATTTCTATTATGTATTATATACTATATTTATATTATGTATTATATAATATAAATATTGATATAAAATATAAATATGTTGAATACAAATGTTAAAATATTAACATACATTTTAATTTAATATACAAGGGAGTTTGATTAGATGTCTTTTTTTTTTTAAAGCAATTGGGGTTAAGTAACTTGCCCAAGGTTACACAGCCAGTTTTTTTGTGTCGGTGTTAAGTATCTGAGGTCTGAACTAATCCCAGGTCCTCTCGACTCCAGGCAGGCACTCTTATTCACCGTGCCACCTAGCCGCCCTGATTAGATGACTTTTAAGATATGACGCCTTCCAGATGTAAACCTATATATTTATATTTAAATGTAACTATGGATTTATTGAATTTTGCTTTAAGAACAAACTCTTCTCCATAGGGCTCAGTAACTGTTTGTGGCTGAGGGCCAGTGACAGTGCTCATGGTACAATGTGGAGGAGGCTAGAACCTCACCACAACCTGTTTTTTAAAAAATTTCCTAAAATCTTCACTCAAAGGACCCAATGGGAAGGGGCCATGCTTATTAGACCCTGGCCTCCCGACTGAATTGTCCTTTAAGAGGAGGGAACCAAGTTAGAACCTCCTGGAAAGGCAGGGAAATGTGGCAGAAGGAGCCTCTGACTTGGAGTCAGGAATACCTAGGTCAAATCCCACCACTGGCACTCAATGCATGTGTGAAGGGCAGTTAGGTGGTGCACTGGATACAGTCAGTCCTGGAGTCAGGAAGACTCATCCTCTTGGGTTCAAATCTGACCTCAGAAAGTTACTAGCTGTGTGACCCTCAGCAAATCACTTCACCCTGTTTGCCTCAGTTTCCTCATTTATGACATAAACTTGAGAAGAAAGAGGCAATGGCAAACCACTCCAGTATCTTTGCCAATAAAACCCCAAAAAGGAGTAATGAAGAGTTGGATACAAATGAACAAAGATAAATAGGTAACTTAGCTGTTCTGAAAATGGTTTCATCATCTGTCAATTGGTGATGGAATGGAATGGAACAAGCACTTATTAGGAACCTATTGCATACCAGATACAATTTGGACTCTGGCCTCCAAGTTACAGGGCAACAAGACTGAAACCTGACTTAGG
Organism: Petaurus breviceps papuanus; assembly: GCF_028583685.1. Lineage (NCBI taxonomy): Eukaryota > Metazoa > Chordata > Mammalia > Diprotodontia > Petauridae > Petaurus > Petaurus breviceps. The sequence goes on along the minus strand of NW_027185876.1, from coordinate 4,606,811 downwards.
AGTGAGGAATTAAGCCAGAAACCTCCTGAAAAGGCAGGGAAATGTGGCAGATAGGGCTTCAGAGCCAAAGTCGGGAAGACCCAGGTCCACTGTGCCACTAAGCATTTTACAAATAGCATCTCATTTGATGTTTTTTAATAATAACATCTCCAATTTAGGGGCTCCTGACAAATTAATCTTTGGATGAATTTCAGGAGGTCTGTGAACTTAGTTGGAGGGAAACAATCCCAACATCTTTATTTTTTACTCACTTCTAACAGAAATTTAGTATTTCCTTAAATTATTTTACAAATATCATTCCAAGAAGGTTTCACAGACTGTCAAAGAGGCCCAAGACACAAACAAATTTAAGACCCCGCAGCCTCATACTTACCTCAGAGGGTTTTTATGATGCTCATAGAAGATCAATCACTCAATCAATAGACATTTATTAAGTAGCCGTTATGTATTAGGCTCTGGTGGTACAAATGCAAAAATAAAATAAGAGTCTCTGCTCTCAAGGAGTATAGTCTATCAGGGGAAACACCGTGCATAAATAAATATATACAAAAGAAATGCAAGGTCAATCATGTGTTTTGCAAATTTTGAAATGCTACATGAGTAAATGTCTGTCGATATCATAAATGATACAGTGTCCCAAAAGAAATACTGCAGTCTAAAAACTATTAGGCATGTTTAGTTAAGCTGTATAGCTAGCGGGCAGAATGCTATTCCTGGAGTCAGGAAGACTCATGTTCCCAAGTTTAAATCTTGCCTTGGAAACTTACTAGTTGTATGACCCTGGGTAAGTCACTTAACCAGACATTGCTCTAGGAAATGAAGACTACACGTTGCATGGAGAGTTCTAGTGGAGAGAGTTTTCTCATATGGAAGCCTTCTAGGTCAATAACATCACAGGATCCATCACTATCCCTGGATTATAATTCTGAAGAGCTGAGGATCAGATGATTAAAGGTAATTCCCTTCCTACTTTTCAGTCCCTAAAAGGTCCCAGGTTCATTCTGTGATTTGGAACTAATACAGAATGGTTAGCTCTCGTGCAAGGCTTGGGAGTATCACTGTCAGAATTTTAGCAAGTGCTACTGGTGGGGTCAATTTTGTGATGCAAACAGGAAAAATAGTAACAAACATCATAATATATGCAATAATAATAAATGGTAATAGAAAAACAATGATTCACACTGGTATACTGATTTAAGGTTTGCAAAAGGTTTTCCTCACCAAAACCCTGTGAAGAAAATGTTATTATCCCCATTTTACAGACAGAGAAACTGAAGTTCAAGAAGGCTAGAACTCTTAGCCACAGTCACACAGCTAGTAAGGATTAGAGTTTTGGTTTTGAACAGAGGCTATAGCCATTATCTCAAGCTTCTTTCTTTCTTTCTTTCATTCTTTCTTTCTTTCTTTCTTTCTTTCTTTCTTTCTTTCTTTCTCTCTCTCTTTCTCTCTCTCTTTCT
>NW_027185876.1:4420968-4605254 GCF_028583685.1 Petaurus breviceps papuanus | reverse complement strand
CTCTCTCTCTCTCTCTCTCTCTCTCTCTCTCCCTCTCTCCCTCTCTCCCTCTCTCCCTCTCTCTCTCCCTCCTTCCTTTTCCAATTGGGGTTAAGTGACTTGCCCAGGATCACACAGCTAGTACATGTCTAAGGCCATATTTGAACTGAGATCCTCCTCATTTCAGGATTGGTGCTCTATCCACAGTGCCACCTAGCTGCACCTCTCTACGTTTTTTATCACCCTGTCTCTCTGGACATTGTCAGACCGAACAGAAAAGAATTGGAATAACGGGGCACTATCCATTACAGTGTCTTGTCCTTGAGGGACCTGCACTCTTAGCCTAGGGCCTTGAAATGCTGATTCTTTTCCTTGCCTGTTACTTATAGCTATAAAGGTTTTTTGAGGAATGAGGGAAGCAGGTCTGGGCCTGCTTTTCCAAGCAGAAAATTTGAGTCAGAAGAGGGCAAGGTCATAGACAAAGAATGGGTGAGAGAGCTGGAAATACAATCCGTGGATTTTGATTCTGAGCTTTCACTCTCGGCCTTGGCCATTTAGACATTTTGGCCTGGTGGACGATTACACTTCCTTAGCAGAGCAAACCGGTCTCTATTCTTAGCTGCATGTCACCCAATCTCAGCATTTGGTGTGAGTTGAACATGCTTTTTTCTCATTAGCACGAATCCTTCAGCATTCAAAAAGAGAAGGAAGGTGTCGCTAAATCTGATATAGGAGGGGGAAGGGATGGGACCTGGAGTTGAATGCATGTTCTGTGTTCTCAAAAGATGGTATTGCTAAGCATTAAATATTTATAATACCTTTTAAGTGTTCTCTTTGCTTGTGAAAGCCTCTCGGGAGACTGAAAAACACACAGATCATTTTCTCCCTCACTAAGCCTCAGTTTCCTCATCTGTAAAATGAGTAGGGTGGAACTAAGTTATTCCCCAAGGTCCATTTCAGCTTCAGCCATCTATGAGCCTGTGCTTACTCCTAGGAATACACGATTTCTTCCTGCATTTAGAATGAAGCTGAAATTAAGCATGGCGGTTTTGGCTTCACAGCTCCCAATTACTCAGGAGCTTATCATGCCAAAACATTTTTCTTTTGGCTTTCTACAGCCTTGTTGGCACAAGGCTCTGGGAATACTGTTAGATCCTAGGAAAAGGGAGCCTCAACATTTGCTACAAACTTGAAGGCTATTTGGTTTAGTTTTTTAATTTCTTAATAAAGGATTGGTTGATCTAAAAAAACAAAAACAAACAAACAAAAAAACCTCCCCAAAACTATTGTTCTGGCAATCTGGACCAAGGAGCCTGAAACTGACAGCTAGACAATGAGGCTGAAATCGACATATAATAAGATCTTAAATACGCCTTTGATTTAAGGAGTCTCAAAGAGGAAAATCCGGTGATGACAAGCTATAATTCCTCGGGACATAAAAAGTAAAGTCTCTTTTTCTTTTTTCTATCTAATCCAGCCTATTGATCTTAGCTGTTTCTTCTTTTATTGGTTATTTTTACTGCTACAGTCCCAGTCCACATTTGGGAACTTTCCAGACAATGCAAGTGTGCACAATCCAAACAAAAGGGTTGTTTTTTTTCTCATTAAAAAAGAAACTACATAAAAAATAAGATGAACTTTCTGGATTATTAAACCAACCCTACTGCCTGGTCATAATGAGAGGAAATACTTGGTAAAATGACCTCTATTATAGATGTTGGACGTTTTAGAGAAAAAAAAATGGCCTTGTGTAATTTAGATTAGCTTCTTGACAGCTTGCATTCTCATTCAAGGCATCTTTTAAATGCACTCCCTTATTTCAAGAACCAGATAATGGGCCTTAAAGACATTTCTATCATGATGTACTGCAAGAATTTTAATTTAAAATTCCAATTCTATTGGAAATTCACTTACAAGGGATTTCTGAGTTATTTGCATGACAAAGGCACTAAAATGGAATTGTGGTTCCATTATAATTCTTCTTACTCTAAATTTTTTTTGCATTCTTAAAGTATTTCTAATAAAAATTCTTTGTTATAAAGGTGGACTTCAAACACACACACACAAACACATAGCACAAAACCAGCAACAGAAAGCCACAAAACAAAAACAACAACCCCTCCCCCCCCCAGAATGCCAAGGTTCCCAAAGGAGAAAAATCACTTTCTAGGCCAACACTTCTGAGGGATTGAGAAGGTGCCTCTTGGCTACCTCTCCAGCAGGTGGCACAGACTCATCACTGGTCATTCCGTAAGGCATCTTAGGCTCTGCTCTGATTCAATAAGTTTTGAAAAATCTTTAGCTAAAACTTTCCTCAAATGGCTAGGGCCTGTCTACCACAAGGAAGCCTGAATCCTAAATCACCAGTGAAAGTTTCTATAGCCAGCCCAACCTCCAGGGACAGATCCGATGAGACAGATCCCTTCAAGCTTGAGAGAGGCTGGCGCTTTAAAAACTGGATCTCCATAGGAAGAATGCAGGCCATTGCATCAATTTCTGTTGCACTATAGCTCTCTCCTCTCCTCTTTTCTCTCCCCTCCTCTCTCTGTCTCTGTCTTTCTCTCTCCCTTCCCTCCCTCTCTCTCTTTAAATTACCATTAATGAAAACTTTTTTACTTCCCTGGGTCAGCCTTAGTCCCAAGGTAGCAGTGGCCATACTGGTGAAGTTAGGCCCAGGCATATTGGTTTACATTCAGAAGGCATCATGCCTTAGACATTATCCAATCCAACCTCCTTGCATTTTTAAAAAAATTAAATCTAATTTTTTTAAATTAACAAGCATTTAAAAAAATCCCCTCATTTTACGGATGAAGAAACTGTGGCCCATAGAGGCAAATTGATTTGCCTAAAGTTAAATAGATAATAAATAGGAGAGTTAGGATTCGAACCTAGGTCCTCTGACTCTTGTGCCAAGCTGTGTGGACAAGTTGTTTATGTGATATTGGTGAAGGGTCACTGGAGAGGCTGCCGGCCCCCAACTCTCTGGAAACTAGTTATCTCAAGTGTCAAACACAGGCAATAATGCCCCCTTTCTCCAACCCTCTCCACTTCAGTAATGGTTCTTTTAATAATAATAAGTGGGGGTGGTTAGGTGGCACAGTGAATAGAGCACTGGCCCTGGAGTCAGGAGGACCTGAGTTCAAATCCGGCCTCAGACACGTAACATAAAACTAGCCGTGTGACCTTGGGCAAGTCACTTAACCCCAATTGCCCTATCCCCCCCCCCTGCAAAAAAAGCAAAACAATAATAATAATAATAAGTGATTTGATGATGGTGACAAGTAGGCAGTGCTGGAGAAAGAGCAAACAACAGACCAACAGTGAGAGATCCTAACTTTTCATCTCCATGAGTACCCATTTACCCATCTTTAAAATGGGGATAACAACACTTCTACTATCGACCTCACAGGGTTGTTGGAAAGATCAAAAGACCTGGGGTCTGTGAAGCGCTTTGAAAATCTTAACTATAACAGGTGACATCTGTGTAGCACTTCATGGATTACAAAGTCGTCACGACAATTTTCTGAGTTGATGCTATTATGATGCCCATTTTATGGATGAGAAGCCTGAGGGTGACAAAGGTGAAGTGACTTATTCAGGGTCTCACAGCTAGTAAGTGAGAGGATTCTAACTTTAGTCTTCCTAACTGTCCACACCCAGCACTCTCTATCTCTCCTGGAATAGTGAAGGAGTGACCTCTGAGTATTATATGACTGTCAGTTACTATAATTATTCAATAAATATTATTATATATAAAGCAGTAGAAGGATAAAAATTAGTGAAACACATTCTCTGACCTCAAGATGCTTATAATTGAGTGGCAGAAATATAAAAAATGTACAAATAACTAGAAAGTAAATAAAATACATGCGTCACAAATAAGATACACATAAAATGTTATGTGAGATCTAAGGAGGAAAAAATGACTTCTTAATGGAAAAATCAGGGCAGACTTTCTGGGGGAGGGAGCCCTCAAATGGGGAAGCTTTCAACAGAAATACATGCGTCTGGGAGGGCAGTACAGATGTGGGGAACAGGAGCCACAAAAGTAGTAAGGTAGAAAAATATGGGATGGTTTTGGCAAAAGGTGAGTAGCCCCATTTGGTTACAGTTCTCAGAATATATAAAAAAATCAATGAGAAAAAGTCTTACTTCTATCTCTATGACATCTCATAAAGCTCTCCTTCTCTTGGCTCACATATCTTTTTTTTTAACTTTTTTTTTCTTTTAGAAGGGGGTAAGGCAGGGCAATTGGGATTAAATGACTCGCCCAAGGTCACACGGCTAATAAGTGTTAAGTGTCTGAGGCCGGATTTGAACTCAGGTCCTCCTGACTCCAGGGCTGGTGCTCTATTCACTGCATGGCTCACATACCTTATTCAGGGTTTATCATATCTCCCATAGATTACTATATTAGAGGCAGCTAGGTGGTCTAGTGGATAGTACACATTGGAAAGGTCCAAGTTCAATTTCTGTCTGAGATACTCACTGGATGTGTCACCCTGGGCAAGTCATTTAACCTCTGTCTGCCTCAGTCTTCTCATCTGTAAAACGTGGATAATGCTAGCATCTTACCTCTCAGGGTTATTGTGAGGATCATGAGACAATATTGGTAAATTGCCTGGCACATAGCAGGTACTATAAAAATGTTAGCTATAATTACATAAATGCTACCTGTTATTATTGCAACAGCTTCCTAGCTGGTCTTCATTATTATATTATTATTATTACCAGCATATGCTATTAGTCAATTAACATAATTTATTTATTATACTATAACTAATATTAATCAGTGATGATGATGCTTTGTAAGCCTTAAAGTGCTTTGGTGAAATGGACAGAGTGTCAGGCCCGGAATCAAGAAGACCTGAGTTCGGGGCAGCCAGGTAGCACAGCAAGTAAGAGCACTGGCTCCAGTGTCGGGATGACCTGGGGATCGAATCCTGGGCTCAGACACTTAGCACCCACCCAGAAACACCTGGCCGTGTAACCTTGAGCAAGTTACTTAACCCCAATTGCTTTAAAAAATAAAAAAAGACCTGAGTTCAGATCTGATCTTAGACACTTACCAGCTGAATGACCCTGGGCAAATCATTTTACTTATGTTTGCTCAGTTTTCACATTTTAAAAAATGGGGATAATAACAGTACCTGCCTCCCAGGATTGTTGTAAGGATCCAATGAGATAATAATTATAAAGCATTTAGCACAGTGCTTGGCACACAGTACTGACACTAAGTGTTCGCTGTTTTTATTATGACTTTTTATTAACTGAGTACATAGTAAGCCCGTAAGCAATCTTGGTGGATTCACAGATGTGCTGAGGATCCACTGGTACATTATTGTGTTGATTCCTGGTAGAGCAAACAGATTCCACCTGAGGTGCTGAAATTTCCCTTCCCAATTTTCAGGCTAGAAAGGTAACAAGCACCCAGTTTGGAATAATCCTTGACCACTGAAGTCCTGTAGGAATTTCAGGTAAAAGAGGAATATTAAGCCAGAGAATGATGGTGCTTCACTGCATGACAAAGTAGGTAAAATGATCCCAGCGTATTTGTATGTTGTTATAAACCAATTAAATGACGCACATGCTGAAATCGTTTACAATTTTCTGTATGACCAGTCAGATATGCAGCTTTAATGGCAAAAATATGACAAATTGCATGTGCTTTACAGAAAGCCTTCTGAAAGGTTGTGCATAAATCAAAAATAATTTAATTGAATCCTATTTCAAATGTACTGAGCAAGCTTCTCAGTAAATTGTGTTTCCTAATGTAAAAAACCACTCCTAATTTATCCTCTGTGAATATCAGAGAGTTGATATTACCTGTATTGTAAACCAAATCTGACTATTAAATGAACGCCTGCCATTACATTCTTCACTGCTGGGGGAGATGGGAGGCAGCTGGGTATGGCGTCCTGATTCCAGTTATTAGCTCTGATACTACCCCTTGTTAGCCATGTAATCTTGAGTAACCTCAAGGAGACTTGGTGTCCTGATATGTATAATGGAGATGGCAAGACTTTGTCTACATACCTTCTAGAATTGTATTGAGGAAGTATTTCAGCACCTCATGGATATGGGCACCATGGGTATGGGTATAGGTATGGATACCACTGGCGTGGGCAGAAGTCTCTCTACCAACATGAAGCCCAATTTCCTATGACCTGGTAGATTCTTTTTGAGAGCTGCATTGGTTGAAGAAGGCCTCTCCCCACTATGGCCAATCCAGTGATGAATCTCTCCACTCTTAGCTAGGCTGGCCCTTGGACAAAATGCATATAGTCTGTCACTTTTCAAGATGGTAGGTCCTGCCAGAGCTTGGGGTCCGCTGGAACAACCCTACGTACTTCAAGCCATAGTGAGGCATCCCAGGTAGACATTAGGTGAGGAATAATTAACTATCAGTCAGACAATACTCATTTATTAAGCATTCACTATGTGCCAGGCACTGTGCTAAGACTGGAAATATGAAGAAAGGCAAAAGTTAGTTCCAGTTCTCAAGGAGCTCCCAGTTGAATAGGGGAAGACATGCAAACAACAATGCACAGACAAGCTATAATATGTAACATAAACTGGGAAAAATCAACAGATGGGAGGTACAGAATTAAGGGGAGAAGGTGGGATTTTATATGGAATTCAAAGGAAGCTAGGAGGTGGAGGTGAGGAGGGAGAACAGCGCAGACACAGTCAAAACGCCCTGAGCTGGGAGGTGGAGTGTTTTGTTCAGGAAATAGCAAGGATACTAATATCCCCGGATCCCACAGTGCACTGGGGAAGGCAGTGTAAGGGGTGAGAAAATTACAAAGGTGAGGGAGGGGAGACAAGCTCTGAAGGGATCTGAACACCAAATAGGGGATTCTACATTGGATCCTGGAGGTGACAGAGACACTGGGGTTTGCTGAGTAGGGAGCGGATATGGTCATGCCTGCACTGGAGGAAGATCCTTTTGCCAGGTGAGTGGAGATTGACTGATTGGAATAGGAGAGACTTGTGCACTCCTAACACTGGTCATTGGCATGATCCAGGCATGAGTACTCATGATGAGGGCTTGTACATGGCAGTGTCAAGGGAGAGAAGGGAACATATTCTAGATAGGACAGATGGGATTGCTTGTGCCAGTAGAAGGGTGTGCCTTGGCAAAGAGAAGGGCCATCCCTTGATGGGAGACAGCGATGATGGAGGAGATAGTGACAGAAGGCCTCTGGGTGGTATGAGACCAGGAGGAGGGGAGAAGAGGGAGCTCTCAGAAAAGTCTCAATTTTTTTTGGTAAATATGAGTTTCTCAACTGAGAGGGTAGAGGGAAGGGGAGTTATGGAGGGTTTGAGGTGGAATGAAAAGATTTAGAAGAGTGGAGGGGATGGTGACTTAATTTGTTGTTCAGTCATTTAGTCGTTTCTGACTCTTTTTGATCCCATGGATGCCAATACTGTTCATGGTGTTTTCTTGGCAAAGATACTGGAGTGGTTTGTCTTTTCCTTTTCCAGAAACAAACAGATGTTAGGTGACTTGCCCAAGACCACACAATTCATAAGTGAACTCAGATCTTCCTGACTTCTGGTCCAGTGCCCTATCCCCTGAGCTACCTTGATTAGGGAGGTATAAAAAATCTGCCTTGCAGTAGTGAGGGCCCAGCTGAGGTTAATTAACAAAAATTTGTAGTGGGATAGGGACTGGATCTAGTAAATATAACTCCTTAATAAGGAAATTCCCTCCACTCACATAAAGCAACACTTTCTCAGTCACTTACTGAGGGTCACATAGCCAGCATCTATCAAAGGCATTATTTAAAAAGACTCCCCTAAGTTTTAAAAGTTTTAAAAGCTCCTCATAAGAATGACAGCTCACATGTGTAATGGTGTTTTAATCATCACAAAACAGCTTTGGTCAAAGAAGTCTACCCCGAAGGCCTCCTCCTGCTTTGAAGGTGACCAAGACATTAGCAGAGCACAGGTTCTAAAAGGTCCAATCACTGGGTCCCAGGGACAGAGATTTAGAATTTAGAGGCCACCAAAGGAAATTCCCTCATTTTACAGAGAGGTGAAGGAACGTGTACACATTCACACTGCTGAAAGGTCTTGATTAAAGGCTCAGCAATGCAACCTTTAGAGAGGGTCCTTCTCAGACTGGTCACAGCTCAGTGGAATTCTGAGTCCCAGACACTGGGATGTGTCCCTCCTTCCTAGGTTATCTCAAACTGGATATCCCACAGGCATCTCAAACTCAATATGTACAAACTCATTATCTCCTTCTCCAAACCCTTCCCCCTTCTGAACATCCCTATTATTGGTACCTCCAACCTTCCAGTCACTCAGGCCCCCAAACTCAGAAACATCTCTGACCCCTCACTTGCACTTACCCCACATATGCAACTGACTTCTTCTTCACAGTATCTCTCATATAAGTGCCCTTCTCTGCTTGTCCCTCCACAATCCCAGTTTAGGCCCTAATCCCCTCTCACGTGGACAATTGTAATAGCCTTCAGATGGGGTTCCCTGCTTCACACCTCTCCCCATTCCAATGTGTTCTCCACTTAGCTTCCAAAGGGATTTTTCTAAAGCATTGGGCACTTCTGACCATGATCCTCATCTGCTCAATAAACTCATACATACCCCTGTCACCTCCAGGATCAAATACAAAACCCTGTTTGACTTTTCAAACCCTTCACAAGTTTGCCTCTTTTTGCTTTTCAGGTATTTTTACACTTTACGCCCTCCACACAGCCTGCGGTTCAGTTTTATTGAATTACCTGTCATTCTGCAAACGCAACATTCCATCTTCCATCTCTCTGCATCTGCATTTCCCACATCTATACAGCTCTGTTCCCTTACCTCCATTTCTGAGTTTCCTTGGCTTCTACCAAGGCCCATTTCATATCTCACATTCTGTTGTAGGAGGCCTCTCATGGTCTGCATAGCTGCTAATGCCTCCCCCTTGCAGATTGGCATCATTTCCTCTGAATATATATTATATATACGAGGTTATTTCCATGTTGTCTCCTTCCATTAGAACATATGCTCATTGAGGGAAGGGAATGCACAGAACCTGGCACATAGCAAGTGCTTAATAAAATGCTTGTTGTTTGACTGATACTGATCACATTATTGATCCTTGAAATACTGAAGGGTAAGCCCGCCTCACTCCATTTACACAGTGCTGTAAGAGTGTCTCCCTGTAGAGAAGGTAATAATACAAAAGTGAAGTCATCATTTCAGTGAGCTGTCCATGGTAATAAAGCTCCTGTCAGAGCCAGAGTTGAAACCCAATTTACTTGTTGATATTGTTCAGTCATTTCAGTGGTGTCTAGCTCTTTGTGACATTTGGGGTTTTCTGGGCAAAGATACTGGAGTGGTTTGCCAGTTTCTTCTCCACCTCATTTTACAGATTAGGAAACTGAAGCAAACATGGTTAAGTGACTTGCCCAGGGTCACATAGCTAGTGAGTGCCTGAGGCCAGATTTGAACTCAGGAAGAGAAGTCTTCCCAACTCGAGGCAAGGTGATTTACCCACTCTGCCACCTTCACTTCTAATATTACAACTATGTCTCACATTATAAAAGAGGCCTCAAAAATACAGAAAGTACCAACACTTTATCTCTGATTCTATGCCCCTGGGTGTGTGGGTCCTCACCTCTTGGGGAATAATAAACTTAAAGGTCAAAGGAAAATAGGTGGTTCAGTGGATAGCGTCCTGGGTCTGGAGTCAGGAAAATCTGAGTTCAAAATCAGCCCCAGATGCTTATTAGCTGTGTGACCCTGGGCAAATCACTTAACCTCTTTCTGCCTCAGTTTTCCCATCTGTAAAATGGGGACAAGAATATTGCCTACCTCCCAGAGCTGTTGTGAGGATCTAATGAGATGATTGTAAAGTCCTTAGCCTAGTGCCTGGCACAGAGGATGTTAGTCATCATTGTAGCTATCTATATCAGCTACGTTAGCTATTATTATTATCGATGCAGAGAGCTTGGAGACGCAAGGCTGATTTTCCCAACTGCTTAAAGAGCTCTCTGAAGGCAGAAAGAAGCACCACTGTTGCCTCTGCTTTCAAGGCTGCCAAGTGGCCACTTTTTAAAAAATTGGCAACTATTTTCGGAGCCTTCTTATGTGATGAGTACTTTGTTAGGCGGTACCACCGGGCTGGAAGCTTGAGGGCTACTTCCTCCTCCCAAGGAGGTTATCGTCTATGTCATGACGTGCCAAGGGATGTGGATACTGAAGCTGTTGTCGCTACAAGCAGTCCCTTAGTAAACTGCCTCACTGTAGGAGATGATTCAGCTGTTAGGGGCTCTGTCACCCTTTCAAAGAAATCACTTCTTTCCAACACGCCCAGTGATTTACTCCCAGAAAATATGTCCATCTTTTTCTAAATTAAGCAGAACTAAAACAACAAAAGGATCTTCCAAAGAAACAAGGAAACACGCATTTATTAAAGCAAATACTGCTCACCAGGCACTGTGCTAAGCACTGTACAAACATGACCTCATTAGGTCCTCACAACAATGCCAGGAGGTAGACATGTTACGATGATCCCTGCTTTACAGATGAGGAAACTGAGGTAGACAGAGGCTAAGTAACTAGCCTAGGGTCACACATCTAGGAAGTTTCTGAGGTAGGATTTGAACTCAGGGCTTCCTGACTTCAAGTTAGCTCTCTATCTGCTGTTCTACCTAGCTGCCTCTCAGAATAAACCACCATGGGGCAAAACCAAATTCTTGAGGCAGAATCAAAATCTTGAGACAGATTCAAGCCAGTGGCAGGCAGTGCTTAACAACCTAATGGCCGATATAGTATGAGAGCAGAGAAAAAAGAGAGAATGGCTGAAGACAAGCTGGAATCTTTCAGAGAATGCAGAGAGGGAATCCAACTTTCCCAGGGGAAAGTCAGCTGCTTCCAAGCAGCAGCCACCGCAGGGGTCTTAGGAAGTTGACAAGGCAAACAGCCCACCAATGTTCCTCAGTTCACTTTCTTTTCACCAAGAGACATTTCTACAAAGCTCCTGCCTTTGAGGTTTTAATGGTGGATTCTAAATAAACAATCAAGGGAATGGAAGAAATTGAGCCATTCAGGTGCTTTTGAATCAAGACACTCTTTGAAGTGAGAAACAAGTGAGAAATGAGTATCTGCTATAATATGGATCTCTGCCTCTTGAGAAAAGCAGTTTCCAATGAATTTCCCTTATTACAATGAGAAAACTGTGTAAACGAGCACATCCCAGGTGGCCATGATGCTGGCACACTGCTGAATGATCACCTCGGGCTTCTTGATTTTGTCTGAAAGCAGGCAGGCACTGGAAAGAAGACAGTGAGCATCTCCCCCACACCCCATGGTGGGGGTGGGGGGCATTCCAGTCTGTTATACTCTACCTTGAGAGCCTTTTGTGCAGGTTCACTTGAGCCAATGGCGATCAGGTTGGGTCCAGCCATACTGCAGAAACTTTTCAGATGCAGAGTGTCAGACACTGGCACTGTGGAAACAGCATAATCCTATGCACAAAGCAGAAAATTATTAAGCTTTTTAGCTGCTGAGTTTCATCTTCACAAATTAAATTAAAAAAACATTTCCCAAACCCTATCTTTCCACGCATCGGCTGTTATAGGGGACTGGAATGTCTGGAGGGAAAGCTAGGATTTCAAGGGGGGTGCAGTATTACTCGAATGGATCTGTGATCTCATGGATTTGGGAGTTCCCTTCAATGATGCAGATCACAACCCACCCAGGCCTGCCCAACCCATATGGCTCTTGTCCATGTCCTCCCATAATTTCAGCACAGAGGGCCCACCCTTCTTCTGAGGTCACAAAGATACCAGGGGAATCCTCAGGCTGTCTACCTCTCATCCCACACCCTTGCTACTTGACCAGTTCATCTCTTTTGTTGTGCATATATGTCCCGCAACGACATCCTTAGTCCCATTCTTCTTGAATGTTCTTTATTTGGGTGATAGTGCAGCTTCTCACTTCCACCAGGCCCCTTCTCGGTGTAATCCCATTTTTAAAGCCTCAGAGACTGTAGTGTTACGTATCTCCAAGTCATGACATATAATCTGTGTGATGCTCATTCTTAATTCTCTAGACACTGTAGTGTTCCATGACTCACTGCGATTTAATAGTCTGTGTCAAATGTCAGTGTGGGCACCTGTTTCTGGGAGAAGTTTGGGGGCTTACTAATCTGACAAATCAGTCAAGTTTCTAACTCCAGGATCAGTGTTATATCCACTGTACTCCCTGACTGCCTCAAATGAGATAATGTATGCAAAGTGTTTTGTAAATCTTAAATCACTACAGAAATGTGAGACGTTATTATTATTATACATCAGTTAGACTAGAGAATTAATTAAACCCATATATTCCTTCCAACAGCATTTATTGAACACCTGCTGTTTGCAAGGCACAGCCATCCTTTTACTCACCTTGAAAGTATCAGCCAGGATTTCTGCACCACGTTGATTTGTCCTTTTGGAGAGGCCCACAAAAAATTCCCTGCCTAGATAAAATGACACAGACTCAGTGAGGGGCCCTAGCAACTTATCAACCATTTATTTCATTAAAAAATAATTAAAGTACAATGCAGTACTCTCTAATCACAGTGGCCCACCTTAATGCTATTCCCACCCCATTTACCACTACCCACTCGAAACATCAGCTCATTAAACAAATGACTAAATTAGTTTGTGAGATAGAGTAAAATTATTTTCATAACCAATTTTATAATATTTGAAATGTTGGAAGACAAATAAAGAGGCTTGTGACCAGAAACAAAATGGTGACTTTTTTACTTTTCAGCAGCAATGAAAGTTGCAATTTTACAGAAAATCACTTTAAGTTTTGGGAATTTCTTTATGAAAACAGTCCTCTTCCCTTAAAAAAAAGGACATCCAGAAAATGTAGAGAGCAGCTAGTCTTACTGAGTATATCATTGACTGCTCTTTCAGCTTGTTCCCAAATCTAATCCAATGTAAACTCCTTGAGAGCAAGAACTGTGGTACTTTTGTCTATGACAAAACTCTATTATGGTTTTGTTGTTGAAGAGTGTAACAGCAAGTACCCCAGCATATGCAGGGTGGCTGCCCACACAGGTTCTTGGATCTGCTTTTCTAGAGGAAAGCAACTCAAAATGAGTTAACAATCGTGCTTTAATCAATCAAACATATCATTTACCTAGTTCAGGGGAAAAAGTCAGCACCCCGAACTTCAGAGTATACAGACAGGTTACAAGCAGACGTTACAAGAAGACAGAGAAACATACCAGTAGACAGGCCTCCAACTGTCTGACCATTACATCCATACCTAGTCAGTTACCAGACAGGGAAGCATCAATATCTGAGTTTTTCAAAGCCAGAGGGCTCAACCAAAGGGCTACCCAGAGTCTCGTCTGGTCAAATCACACAACACTTCTCAAAGTGAGCCCCAAAACAAAGCCTCACATCAGGGTTTATATATATATATAGCCTTCTCCTGGCTCAGAGAATGTTACAAGCCTCTTGACCCCCTGCCGTATCACAGAGCACCAAGGTGTGGGCATTCCTGAAAACCAAGCCTCCTGCCATAGGCTCCAGGTACGCTATCTAAGGGCCTATCAAAGGGCCTAGGGGCAGGGAAGATATTAAATTCCCATTCCCATAACAAAGAGGCAACATAATATGGATGAAAGAAGGCTAGCCTAGGAGCCGAAGGGGTGGATTTGAGTCTCCAAGTAGATTTCAACATTAATAGCCAGTGTGCTGGACAGAGAGGATACAAGACACCAGAGGTGTTCTAGCCATATCAGAGAAAAAAGGAGGGTCACAGAAGGCATAGGACTGCCCCTGGAGATGGACAAGACAATGATAAGTGAGGATGGAACAAAGTCACAGCTGACCAACTCTTAGCTTGTTTCTTTTTTCTCTATCAAGGAGTGATATCTTGGGAGTAAAAAGAATGTAACAAAAAGAAAATCGGAGTCAATACCCAAGATAAGTTAGGAGGCAGGAAGAGAGCAAGGGGCAGTGAGGTAGTGTAGTGGATGGAGTTTTGGGCTGGAGTCAGGAGGACCCAAATTCAAATCTGGCCTCAGATACTACCTGTGTGACCCTGGGCAAGTCACTTTACCTTGTTTATCTCAGTTTCTCATTTGGAAAAGGAGAAGGAAATGGCAAACCACTCCAGTATCTTTGCCAAGAAAACCCCAAATGGGGCCCCAAAGAGTTGGACATGACTGACAACAAATAACAAAGCAAGACAGTACCCAACTGCCTCTGATGAGTTAAACGGATCAGGTCCTGTTGAAATATATCCCAGGGGACAGACAGAATTGGCTGATGTGATGGTTGTAATACTGTAAGTGATATACAAAAGATTATGGATAATATTAGAAATTAGGCAGGACTAGAAAAGGGCAAATGTTCTTCTAAGTTTCAAAAAAAAAGGGAAGACTGGAGCCTGAAAATTAGAGGCCAGTGACCTGGACCTTGATACCTGGCAAAATTCTAGAGGGGAATATTAAGGGGATTTAAAAAAAATTACTGATACTTTTTGTTTTTATACAATAGATACTTCCCACACTTCACAACAATGCCACCTCCCACCTTCCCAGCCACACACAAAGTATAAGCCCTCGAAATAATTTATCCATTTTTAACAGAAAGTTCCTTTAACTTGGACAACATGGTGCCGATAGTAACTAGTGTATCTGACCAGGATTTTGTTGCCTCTCCATGTTGACTTTATTTACATTGTTGCAATCACTGTGCATAGGGTTCTTTTGGCTTTGCTTTTGTTCCTTTGCATCATTACACACAAGGCTTTCCTTGTTTCTCTGCATTTTAGTAATCATCATTACTTAACAACATAGCAGCATTCTTTTGAGTAGCCAGGTGGCACAATGGATAGAGTGCCAGGTTTAAAATCAGAAGGATTTATCTTACTGAGTTCAAATCTTAGACACCTACTGGCTGTGTGACTCTGGGTAAGTCACTTAACCCTGTTTGCCTCAGTTTCCTCATCTGCAAAATGATCTGGAGAAGGAAATGGAAGACCACTCCAGTATCTTTGCCAAGAAAACCCTAAATGAGATTATGAATAGTTGGGCACGATTAAACTGAATGAATTACAAAAAGCATTCTTTTATATTCATAAACAATAATGTGGTCAACCATTCCCAATTACTGGCACTTTTTTTTTCTGGCTTGTTTGTTAGAATGATGCTATGAACCTTTTTTTTTTTCTCCAAAAATCTCCTTGGGACTATAGTTCCCTGTACAGGACTTTCTGGGTCAAAGGGTATGAACAACTTCGTAACTTGCCTTGTATAATTCTAAACTGTCTTCCAATAACATTTGAACTAATTTACACATCTATCAGCATTGAATTTGTATGCCTGTCTACCTTTACCCTCTCCAAGAATGAGCTCTAACTTTTTAGTTCCTTCTCTAGCTTGGGGAATATGAAATGATACCCCAGGATTGTTTTGCACTGCTTAAATAGTGGTTTAATAATTACAATATATTTTAGAGAGACAGGGCTGAAAACGGCAGCTGTCAGCGGCTTTTTGTTGGACTGACAGTTATGGTTACCTGGCAGGGGCTGAAGGACTTTGAAGAGAGTTTCCTAATGGCGCAGTAAATGAGTCACTCTGGAGGTGGGAAGGGAGCAGGGAGGGGAAACAACACACATCTCATGCTTTGTTTCCTGCTCAACTTGTCCCCTTGTAGGTGACTAAAGGCAAAAGTGATGAGCAGAAGTGTTCCTCATTCTTGTGTTTTATCTGGTCTATCCCAAGAGGAATTTATTAAGCGCCTACCAAGTTTGAGGTGTGGGTAGCTAGGTGGCACAGTGGAGAAAGTGCTGACCCTGGAGGACCTAAGTTCAAATCTGACCTCAAACACTTATTAGCTTGTGACCTTGAGCAAGTCATTAAATCCTGTTTGCCTCAGTTTCCTCATCTGTAAAATGGACTGGAGAAAGAAATGGCAAATCACTCTAATATCTTTGCCAAGAAAACCCTAAATGGGGTCACGGGGAGTCAGACATGATTGAATTGTCAACGGCAGCACTATGTATGAGATATGGGGGCAGTTCAATGACAAAACAAAAACCAGTCCTTGCATGTTCTTCTGGATGACTACCAGATGCATACAGAGAAGCACAAACATGATCCTTCTGGGAAGAAGGAGAAAACATTAACAAACATTAACAAACAAAAGTGGATCTGGAAAAGCGCCCTGTAAGTGCTGGTATATGAACTGAGCCTTGAGAGAAGGTAGAAGTTCCACTAGATCAAGGAGAGGAGAGAGGTCATTCCAGGTATGGATGTAGGAGATGGAAGACTGATTTTAGGAAACAGTGAGAAGGTCAGCATGTCAGGAACTGAGAGCACGTGAAGGGAAATGATATACATTAAATTTGGAGCCAAAGTATGAAATGCTTTAAATAATAGCTGGCATTTATATAATTTATATAATCACAGCTAGCTTTAAGTTTGCAAAGCTTTTTACTTGTTATCCTATTTAGTCCCCACAATAAACCTGTGAGGTGGGTGCTATTATTATCCCCATTTTCTTTTATTTTATATTTTTGTATGATATATATTATATATGTATATGTATATATGTGTATAATCTCTCATTGTATCATACTTTTATCTTTTACAGTAGATCTGACACAGGCACTAAATAACTGTAGAGACAGACCTCGGGGTGTCCAAGGTAAGGGGAAATGGGAACAGAGGTGGGTGAGACAGAATAATATGAGTTGACATTTATATATCTAGTTATGGTTTTTTTTTTGGAGGGCAATTGGGGTTAAATGACTTGCCCAAAGTCACACGGCTAGTAAGTGTGTCAAGTGTCTGAGGCTGGATTTGAACTCAGGTCGTCCTGACTCCAGGGCTGTTGCTCTATTCACTGTGTCACCTAGCCGCCCCTATCTAGTTATGTTTTGAAACATAACTAGAGATGAGGAAAATGAGGCTCAAAAAAGGTTAAGAAATTTGACCATGGTCACATAGGTAAGTATCAAAGGCAGGATTTGAACCCAGGCCTTGGCCTGATTTCAAGAGAAAAGGGATAGATCCAAGGAAGAAGAGTGTGCAGCATTAATAGGGAATAGATTTGGGATGAAAAAGAGGAAGGTAAGTATTAAAACACCACTGTGATTAAAATATTATCCCCATTTTACAGATGAGGAAACTGAGGCTCCCAGAACATGTGACTTGCCCAGAGCCACACATCTAGTAAGAGACAGAATTCTAACTCTGTTCTTCCTGGCTCCAAGTCATCGTGCCATCCAGTTGCCTCTTACGCCATGCTAAGAAGCTTGTGCTTGCTCCTAGAGGCATTAGGGAACCATTTAGTGTCTTGAAGAACGGTACGATCCTGAGCTTTACAGTGATTATGGGGATGCAGGGGAATTGGCTCTGCTCTGTTAATATGGAACCACGGCTGACTAGGCTGTTCAGAAAAGAGTAGGTTAGAATGACAAAAGGCGATTTATGATCACAAATATATGTATGATCTTGGCGCCTGTAAATAAAGAAGACTTGTTTATTGCTGTGCTAAGAACAATAAACCTCACAGCCATCATGGTTTCAGGCAAATATATATCATCTACAATAAAAATACCCCCAGCAGTTAGCTGGTTGAGAGATTGATGTTACCCTCGCTGCTTCCAAAGACAACCCCTGAGTCTCTTAGGTTTAGTAGAGAAGTAAGGAGAGAAACCCTAGGGAAAAGAGATGTTTCAGAAAGTAGAGGGTCCCAAAGAAGCATCTAGCCCAACTCCATAAGTTTCAGAGAGTTTAAGTTACTTGTCCCTAGGTCACACAGCAAATTAGTGACACATTTACCATTAAAAATCAGGTTTCTTCACTCCTAGACCATTGGTCCTGAACATGATACACTGATGTCTTTCTTTAAGGGCTCCTATGTGAATTTACAATGCATGTTTATTTTTAGTTCTTACTCCTGATGGTATCTGTACCTTCCAGGATGCAATTATATGTTATATAGAAGTCAAATCTTGTTAATAACTACAGAGAAAAGTCCTTTATAGTTTAGGCTCCTCAATACTCCATTTAACTCAAGACAGACAAAGTGCTGGTCTATGCTACTCAAAACCCTCAAAGTTACACATATGGCATCTGTGATAAACCCCAGATCCATGGCACTAGGTGTTCCTGAGGAATTCCTACCTGGCAGATGCAATGTGTATATGTTCAGTGATTTGGTATGTCACAGATGGCATTAAAAGCCAAACGATCTGACTTGGGCATTTAATATCAGACCTAGGAATAAAAGTCAAAGACTGATGACTCCAGCTTCTACATTGCTATTATTGCCTTCTTCCCTTCTGGTATCAGGTTAGAATGTACCTGCATTCCTTTGAGTGACTGGCAACAGATGCTCACTTCAAGATGTCTCTCTTAGCTTTGGCTCTGAACTAAAGATGAATTCTGATTGCTTTCTTCCCAACTACCCTAACTCTCTAACCTAATTTGGACCAAGAGGTCTTTACTGTCTGTATGTCATAGAGCCCACTTTGATGGTCTGGAGAAGTCTGTTGTTCATTCTTTAAGAGAACCAATGACATCAAGAGGGTGATGTCTTGACTTGCAAGTGAGTTGGATTTAAGTGAGGCAGGGCTGTGCAACAGTCACCAGCCTCACTTTCTCCTCCAAAGCCATTGGAGTCCATTGGCAAGCCATAGTTCAGGAATACTAGTGATGGCCCCAGATTCAGTGAGACACCTTGGCCTTTTCAAGCTAACGTCTTTCCAAGGTCTTAGTTTGTCTGAGGCAACTCCCATTAGATTAGGTAAGAACTGAGGAAAAAGATGGCCTAGTTTCCCTTTATCAAAGAGTCATTCTGGGAAAGGAAGACCCTCAGAGCTTCTGGCCAAAACAGAAATAATTGCTATTTACACCCACCCTGAGCTGTCTTTTCAGAATGATGGTTTTTAAAAAATTAGAAAAGAAAGAAATGCTAAATTTCATTTGAAGACTAGTGAAATAAAAGGTATATTTCAAAGGTTATATACCCCCTGAAATCTTTCTATGAATCCCTTCCAAGGACTCCAGGTTAAGAACCCTCTGACTTAGACTGTTATGGATTTAATGCATGATTTTACAAAATACTCACATCATAGGGTTGTGGTGAGGATCACAAGTAAACATGTAATGTTAAGTTCTTTGGAAACTTGAAAACAATAGATAATAGACAGATATTTATGAATTTATCATAAAGAACTAGAATAGTTATTCAACATGTGGAAACCTGGTTCCTTTAATGACCACACAAAACCCAAAGAAGCAATTCAATTTTAAACAAGAAAGTGATTGAAGAAAATTAATATTGATATTAGGTGTGTGGATTTTGTTTAGTATTACTAAACATGGTATAATGGTGAAGGCAGCAGGGTATAACTGATAGATGGCCAGGGAATCAGGAAGATCTGAGTTCAAATTCCACTTCTGACCTACTGGCTATGTTACCCTGGGCCATTCATATAATCTTTCAATACTCTAAGCAACTTTCCAAGTCCATAGGTCGAAGAACAGGTACTGATATTCATTAGTAGAGGGAGTTTCCTCATCTGGGAATTCCCTAGACCAATGAAATCATAGGTCTGGTCCCTAATCTTAACTCTCAGTACTGTTATTGTTACTGTGGCATCAAGCCAAACCAATGTGCGTCTCAAATTATTAAAATTCACTTTACCTCTGGAAAGAATCTTATCTGTAAATCATTTCAGTCTTGAGTTCAATCACCTCTCAAATAGAAATTTATTTTAAAAAATAGAGAAGCTATGCATATATCACCATACCTGTGAATAAAACATCTCCACCATCTAAGGTTGCATTTTCATCTGTCATCTCTACTATGTTGAGCTGAAGGTTTTCTAATGCTCCTTTCACCATGTCAACCTGTGGGGATAAAAAGAACGAATTGAGAATCTCAAAAACCATCTTATTTCTGAAAAAGAAAACATTTTCTCCTTCTACACAAGCACCAATAGAAACAAAGAGGACTGCCATACAGAAATGGCCCCAATCACTAAGCTCAACTCATTTCCTCTCAGTGGTGAGAAAGAGGAAGTTTCCCATTAGAACCTGTTCATTTTTATCCCTTTCTATCCCAAGGTCAAGTTACTTTTGTATATATTCTCCTTAGAATCGTGTCTGTCTCTGAAACATCAATAGTGAGCTGAGAAAATTGATTTATCCCTTCAAAGACCTAACCCCTACTCCCTAAAAGTATAAGATTTACTTTAAGACTCTACCTCAGGAATCACATTTGTACAAAGGAAGGACCATCAGTTCCAATGGTCATTTGAATACATAAACCAATATAAAAAAAACCTGTTCTTGTTTTCTAGTTGAGTTTTTTTGAGTGTTGAATTTAAAGTGTATCCATAAATCTGAAATAGTCTTTCCAGTTTATGATCAAACTGATAAAAAAGTAATTTCAATAAATTTTGTTCCCTATGGATCAAAGGTGTCCAACTCAGCTGCATGTGGCCCCCCCCAAAATCCTAAGTGTAGTCAGACTAGATCAAAATATAATTGTGAAATGTTTAAGAAAATAAAAATAGCAAAAAAGAAAAGAAAAATAAAATTAAACATAGATAATGTTAATTTGTAGTTTTTCAAGTCTGCATGCAAGCTGTAGGATCTGTTTCTATCAGAGATTGATATCACTGCTATAGATAATTAATGAATATACTGAATGTGTTCAAACCAAAGACAAGTTTCGATGCAGGCTGCTTAGATTAAGTCCAGAGAAGAGGCAAGATAGAGGAGTGACTGATGAATATCTCTGAATTTGGTCTCTGATTCCAAAGGAATTCTATCACCACATGTGTTTAGCTTTCTATTACCTACTCAAACCGGGTTTGTAAGAGACTGTCATCTCCTTTTTCTCTCAAAGTACAAAACCCTAAGATCCGTGAGCCAGTGAGTAGTTGAGCTGTGGCTTGGACAGAGTTGCCTTCTGGGAACAGTTACATGGGCAGTTTAATTTCCTAGGGCTAGACAAAGACAAGGACCCAGTGAACAGGATGGGACTGTCTCCTTATATGAGAAGGTCCACATGGTTTGCATATTTTTCAAGAAACTCTGCAGTTAATTTAAGGTGTATGTGGCTATGTTTCTGTTCCCTGAAATCATAAACCTACAATTTTGAAATGAAATTTTGAATCTTTATAGGAATCCAGAACCCAGTCTTCAAAGCACAAAGACATTCTGATCTGAAGCCAACCTGTCATATAGACCACTTCCAGCACAGTTTACTTAATTACAATACCTAGAGACAGAAACCAGGAAGCATTTTAAAAATACAGCAATGTCTTTTGAAATCCTTAATTTAATACAAGACTTTTTCATGGGAAGCAGCCAATTAGTCTAAACATTTTTCTAAGGTCTGCACTGCTTCCAGCATGGCTGAGAGACATAGGATGAGAAGATGTAAACAGGGATGGAGGGAAAAATGCAAAAACACCAGAAAAGCATCCAGCCCTGCCAAATCACAAGCACTGAGTACACACATGGTGAATTGTGAATGAAGAGTTCTGTAGACATAAATATCTCAGAGTGATTCCTAATGTAAGAAAAATATGGAAATACTTTAACAACAAGGCTTATATTCATGCAGGCAAAAAAAATCTTTCAAGAGGATACAAAGTAAAATAAATATATCATCTCACCCTCATTCTGGAACCCATGTAAAGATTCCACAAACCCGAGTGACTCAGAACAATAAAAAAAATTATTTCCATGGATGAGATGGTCTTAATGGTGTAATAACTACATCGAATGACCTCTCTCATCAGGAGAATAAGCTGCCCTGTGTAAGAGGAAGTGGAATTTTTGCTATAATGTGAATGAAAAAAAGAAGCAGCAAAGCAATATTTACCATGACTTGTTAAGTTCTGCTGAACTCTGGAAATTATGCAGCTGTCTTCCTCTGGCATCACTACCATTTATGTTAATGGAAAATACACTGAATTGAGGGAGAGCATGAGAATTGTAGTATCGCCATTTAATGTCCCTATTAGGGAAGGGAATGCTTCTTTTGTAACCTCCTTTTTTCAGAGACAGTAAGAACTTGATCATAAAAATGTAATTTGGCCTGAGAATTCTGCATGCACTGTCTCCAGTCTAGGAACAATAGATTTTGCCCCTGTAGAACTGTAATTTAGTTACAATACCTGAGCTGAAAGAACCTTATATATCTTCAAGGATACTTCCTTCTCTCCCTATTTAAAGACGGGATAATTGAGACCCTGAGAAAAAAGTGACTTGCCCAAGGTCATCCATTGGAGGCAGGACTAGAATCTCAGTGCAGTCTCTATTTCTCTGTTCTTTCCCAGTCAACTATTTTTGACATCATTTTATTATATTCTTAGCGAAAGATAGGAAGACCTTTATGACTTGACATTGTGAAATGAACAGATCCAGAATAACAAAACACACAATGACAACAACAGTGTAAATGAAAAGAGAATTTTAAACACTGAGCTATGGGTAATTGAAAAGCCCCAAATCATAAATGCCTAATGTTCCTCACATTTTCAGACATAATCACCGTATTCGTTATTTTTTTTTTCCTTAACCCTTTTCCGTTGTTACCAGAGAGGATAAAAATACAAGGGTGGAGGGTTAGGGGAGTACAGGACTAATCAGGGAGCTCCTTGTCCAATCCTGGGAGCTAAACAGGGTTGGACCTAGTTAGTACTT
The DNA here is from genome assembly GCF_028583685.1 of Petaurus breviceps papuanus. NCBI lineage: Eukaryota > Metazoa > Chordata > Mammalia > Diprotodontia > Petauridae > Petaurus > Petaurus breviceps. The sequence continues at coordinate 4,582,570 of NW_027185876.1, read as the reverse complement.
GGAAGGGAGAAGAAAAAAATCTCTGTACTAGGTTCAGAAATAATGTATTCCTGTAACTTTAAAACTATGTCCTCTGAAATTATTATTAATTTTTTGTTTTTAGGCAAAACCTCTGCGGTTTCTGAAAAGTTAAAACAGCTGCCCTGGCATATAAAACCTGGCTCTTGTGCAAAGATAGTAATTTTTTGTAGCACTCAGTCACATCCATATAAACAATGACATTCTGATCCTTCCACACCACAACCAAGAGAAGGGGAGGGGTGGGTGGGAGTGTGAGTGGGGGATACTGCCTTCATGGTTAGACTTCATCGGAGAACCTCACTACTAAAAACAATAACAAAAATTCCACATTGCTAGTTGTGAGAGCTGAAGGACCACAGAGTAGAAAGGTGACAAAACGGACCCCAAGGCAGTCTTTCTGGACAAGTGGGAGAGGTGGTAGTAGGTGCCCACTGCAAACCACATGCACTTGGCTCCAGGGCTCTGGTGAAACAGACAAACTTCAGCTACAAACAGGCTCCATGCTATCCTGACAGGGAGGCATGGCAAGCCAGTCATGTAGGCAGCCAGAATACTAAATATAGCTATAAAAGTGGAGATTGTCGAAGGAAAAAATCCAAAGTCCCAACCTTCAAGGAACTGCCTGTCCTGAGGTCTCATGTCTATGGTTAATGTTGTTTCACTTAACTTTCAGAAAACAAACCCAATACTCCCCCCAAAACCCCACCCAGCTTTTCATCGAGACAGTGACCCCATCAAATGGAACTTAACATTACTCAGGGTGGAGAGAAGCGTTTAGAAAAAAACAGAATTTCTTCCAGAAGCTGGAATTTGACAATGGGTCATTTAACTCATGAAAATGGAAAGAAATTGAAACTATGGCTAAATTAATTTTGTCCTAAATTATCTCATTTTCCTTATTCCAGCGCAAGGAACTGCACACCCTTCTCACAGAGGGATAAGGGAAGTACATGATTAAATATAAGACAGAATGTAGTTCAGTTGTATGGAAGAATGAGACAGAGGAGGGAGAATAATTCTAACTGGGAAAGGAAATGGGAGACAGAAAGATGATTTTATGAGGGAGACAGAAATTAAACTTATCCTTGGATTCCAATGGGTGAAAGATCATTCCAGGCACAGGGATGGAATATACAAATACAAGGAGATGGGAAAAAGGAGTACAATGTCAAGAAATCACAAACAATCCTGTTTGTCTGGAACACCGAGTGTATGAGAGTAAGCCAGGTGAAATTAAAATAGAAAAAAAATAGATTGGAACCAAACTGAGGAGGGCCTTGAATGCTAGGATTAAGGATTTATATTTTATCCTATAGGCAATCAACAGGAAGTTGCTAAATGTTTTGCCCAAGGGAGTTCATTAGGAAAATTACCTTGGAATTTGTGTCACAGATGTGTTTGTAGAAGACATATATGGTAAAGCAGGGAGAGCAATTACAAGACTATTATCATAGTATGGGTGAGAGGTAATTACTCCTAAATTGGGATGGTAGCAGTAAAAGTGGACAGACAAGGACAGATGTGAGAGTAATTTCAGAGGTAAGGTTGATAGGGCTTGGCAACTAATGGGCATACTAGAGTGTGAAGGACTGTCAAAAGTTAAAATATCAAGAATGCCTCTCCAGTTTGAAGTCTGGGTGACTAGGAGAAGAATGATAACACTGACCAAAATGGAAGGTTGAGTAGGAATAATTGGATGGATTTTAGGCATGTTGAATTTGCAGTATTAGAGGTGGAAATATCCAGCAGGGACTAAGAAATATGGAACTGGAACTCAAGGGAGAGGCCAGGGTAAAGAGAGAGGGAGATTAGGTTGAGGGGATAACTGAAGTCATGAGTGGGTAGATAAGAATGTCAAGAGAGTAGGAAGAAAGAAAGAGAAGAAAGCAAAGGGTGTCTTGGGTGACATCTATATTTGGACACAACAGAAGGAAGAGAAGCCAAAAATCATGAAGAGATGTCTTAGAAGCAAGAAAAGAACCAGAAAAGATCAGAGGAAAAGAGGACAAGGATGGAGAAAATATCAAGAAGGGGATGGCTGACAGCATCTCTTAGAAATCAATATCATCTCTGCTTTTGAAATAGCACAGTATAGGTACAACATAAGATGAAACAGGTCCTCTTAAAAAGATTTCCTCCATGTTACCCCAGAGACAGCTGGTATACTTTGGCATTTAATGATTTAATTCAAGATTAGAAGCTGTACTTCCTAATTTGAGTATTTTCCTTAAGATTTTGAGTAACAAATATAATTTACATCTGCATCATCATCATCATCATCATCCTTGCCATCATCTACTATACTAGTTGAATTGCCATCCACCAAGCTTGCCACAGGATGTTGAACTTTTTAAACCCATCAATTCCTGACAGCTTACTCAGATATTGGGTGGGGGGTGTGATCTATAGTGAAGGAGAGAATACCATACTGGTGAAATCACAGATACTTTACATGTTAAAATACCGATGACTTGTGTCCAGAATAATGGTGAGTTATTAATGTAATGGGGTTTGCTTAGGCTACCTAAGATGGGAACACCCCTATGAAAGATCCTGTTTCTGGAGGACTGGAGAAATGGCGCATATGTAGGCATTCTGCCTTGGTCTACCATGGTTTTTGAAACAGCCTTTTCCCCTTCAATGGCTGCATTGCTGAAAGCAGGAGAGTTACGTGGTACCATGGATAGAGTGCTGGTCCTGGGGTCAGAAGGACCTGAGTTCAAATCTGGCATCAGACACTTACTATCTGTGTGACCCTGGACAAGACACTTACCCCTGTTTGTCTCAGTTTTTTTTATCTGCAAAATAAATTGGAGAAGGAAACGGCAAACTACTCCAGTATCTTCACCAAGAAAAACCCAAATGGGGTCGACAAAGATTTGGACATGACTGAACGACAACATAGCTGAAAACATTGGTTATCTTTAAAATGTCCAACTCACGTGGATTTTCCTGTATTCAAGTCTGAGGGTAAACGTGATTCCTTCATTTACAGCTAGGGATATCATGCTATCATGGGGAAGGACCCTGAGTGCTATCTGCTTCCCTCTTCCCTTCTTGGTAAAGTGAGAGAAATTTTGGAGAAATGGATCTGGGGTTTTGGACTTCTTTCTTTTCTATTCTTGGTGCAGGGATATTAGTCTCCACTCTGACCCAGAAGCTCAAGCCAAGGGGACCTGGGAGTCCAGGAATCCAGGTCAGGTAATACAGCCAGTCCAACAGCAAAAAACCTAAGGAGAAAGGGTCCAGGGATACTAGTTCAGACTTGAACTTGCTGAGACTAATGCTACTATGAATTGAGCTAGATTTTGAGCCTCCTCATCCCACTCCCTTTCCCAGAGACCAAGGTGATATGGGAGAGGAGAATTATGCCCCTGAGGATAACGGGAAAATGTTTTATGTTTGTGCTTGCTAAGGCTTGAAAGTAAATATTCCTTTGTAAAAGCTAAATGGCATTGAGATGCCAGTCACTAGGCCCCCCAAAATGGGGTACACTGTAGAGAACACAAGTCATTTGGGGTTGGACCTGTCCGTAGAGAAGAGAAAGTCTGTGTGACCCCTTCAGGGCACCAGAAAACCCAGAAGGAGAGTAAAATGTAACACGTCTGGTCTTGAAACAGTGGGGCCAGAGTATAATCATGTCACACTAAATAAATAGAAGATTAGCTGACTAATGTCAAGATTGGGGAGATGAAACAATCATACAGGCTATTGACAAAATACACACTCATTCCTATTGAGAACACTAGAGAATACAGGAATCAATGGAGCCTTCCTTAAAATGATAAGTAGCATCTACCTAAAATCATCAGCAAGTATTATATGTAATGGGCATAAGCTAGAAGCATTTCCATTAAGATGAAACAAGGATGTCCATTATCACCACTGTTATTCAATATGGTACTAGAAACATTAGCTTTAGCAATAAGAGAAGAAAAAGAAATTGAAGGAATTAGAACAGGCAAAGAAGAGACTAAGCCATCACTCTTTGTAGATGATATGATGATATACTTAGAGAATCCTAGAGAATCAAGGAAAAAACTACTTGAAATAATAAACAATTTTAGCAAAGTTCAGGATATAAAATAAACCCACATGAATCACCTGCATTTTTATATATTACTAACAAAGCCCAACAGCAAGAGATAGAAATTCCATTTAAAGTTGCTGTAGACGTTATAAAATATTTGGAAGTCTACGTGCCAACTAATCATATAAGCTACCCAGTCTCACTCTCTTTCTCTCTCATATCTCTTCTTTTGTTACTTCCCCTGTCTTTCTCCTTCGATATTCCCTCCCACAGGAGCTCCATTTCCCTTTTTAGCCTAACAACTTGTCTCTTGCAAAGTTTTTCTTATCTTTCCCATCCATCCTTTTCTGCCGCAAGGTTGTTCAGCTGCCTCATATTCTGACCTGAGGCTGGTCATCTCCCAAAGGAAGAAGTCACTTGCAGACCTGTAGATGACTAAGACAAGTGAATATGTAGAAAATGCATAAGAGCAGGGGAGAATTATTCTTTACTATGGAAAAACAACAAGACCACTCCTTTGGGCTCTTTCATCTCTCCCTTCCTGCAGAGTTTCAAAGGATTTTTAAAAATTTATTAACTGAAGAGATAACATCCATTTTGGCTTATAATAGCACTGGACTTCGCCCACAGTTCTACACTAGGTTTTACTTAGTTGCTGACATTAATAGGATATTTACCATGATCTGTTTCATCCTAATGTAATAGAGACATTGTGGACAACGTTGATGTTTATTTGAGTGTCTATGAATCCTAATATGCACTGTCACCATTTGGTGGCAGTAACTATTATTTAACCAAGTCTTGCTTTTGCTTGAGAGAATGACAGGTGCTTTGGCATGTATACATGTCTTTGCCTGAGACTGGATCTCAAGTCACTAGCTGCCCCTTCTTCTTTGTGTTTATTTCCCTGAACACATGTGACCAAAGAGAAATCCTGAGGTGGATGTGTCCAGTTTTAGTGGCTACCATGTGAGGTTGAGAGCTCCTGAGTCCTGGTGCTAGGTGCCCAGCAGGATGTAATCTCCACAACTTCTCAGAGTCCCATGACCACCACCAAGAAGATACTACAATTGAAAGGATTAAGAAAGTATATAAAAGAGTTTAGGGAGAATTGCCATTTTTATTATATTGGCCCTGCCTACCCATGAACAATTAATATTTTTATAGTTATTTAAATCTGATCATATTTTATAAATTTAAAAAACAATACTGTTTATATAATTCCCAGGTTTGTTTTGGCAGGTGTACTCCCAGGTATGTTATACTGCCTAGAGTTATTTTAAATGAAAAAGGAAAGACCAAGCCAGAACATGGTTTGTCTGGAGATTCAGTCTTAAAAAGTGTTTCATGTGGGGCAGCTAGGTGGCGCAGTGAGTAAAGCACTGGCACAGGGATTAGGAGCACCTGAGTTCAAATGTGAACTCAGATACTTAACACTTACTAGCTGTGTGATCTTGGGCGAATCATTCAACCCCAATTGCCTTGCATTCCCCTCACCAAAGAAAAGCAAAAAAAAAAAGTGTTTCATGTTGAAGAATCAAACTTCTGGGAGAGTATTTTAGAAGCGGTGAATTATTTTTTTTACTTTTTAAGTATTGGTCAGTGTGTACTTAGGAATCTTTTGCACTTAAAGGGCTTATTTTGTGGTGGAGGAAATAAATAACTGCCCTATACCTGACATCAACTACTTGATACATTAAGTAATTTTCCAGCAGATAAACTGTTAATCCCTTTTAGGGGAGACCTTGGACAAGATTTCTACCTAGACTTTATTTAAGAGAGTTCCCCCCAGAGTTCTGCTTTGGGATGGCGGCATAAATGAGCCAAGGAATAGGAGAAAAGCCTCATTCCTTCTCTTTGGGGTCTGACTTCCCTCAGGGTCAAGTCTAGAACTAAGTAACTTTGGTGAAAAGAGTAGTGCCCTCCTTCCTTCCCCCCAGCCCCAAGGCTGCAGGTTGCTATGCAGCCCATTTCATTTGATCCTCACAATAACTCTATGAAATGAATGATATCATTATCCTCACTTTATAGATGAGTTAAATAAGAATCAGAATGATCAAGTACCTTGTCTAGGCTAATACAGCTAGTGTCTTCCTGACTCTCAAGTCCAGCATTCTGTTGACTGTATCACACTGCCTCTCCTATCTCTGCACAGTCTAGCCCAGCAGAAGTGAAGTGCAATAAAAGGAGCCAGGCAGTACAGTGTATAGAGCACATGGCTTGGAATCAGGAAGACTCATCTTCATGGGTTCAAATCCAGCCTAATATACCTCATAGCTGTGTGACCCTGGGCAAGTCACTTAACCCCGTTTGCCTCGGTTTCCTCCTTTGTAAAAAGAGCTGGAGAAGGAAATGGCAAACTACTCCCCTTTCTTTGCCAAGAGAACCACAAACAGGGTAACAAAGGGTTGGACACAACTGAAACGCACAACATTAGAGCTTCACTAACAGCACGCTGGTTGCACTGAAGTCTCTCTCTAGCTCTGTCACCCTGGGTAAGTCACTGAATCTTAGTTTCTTTCTCTGTAAAGTGAGAGTTGAACTCAATGACATAGAATGTCCTTTTGGGCTCTAAATCTACGAGCCTGGGAACTTTCAGTGGATCTTATCTTGCCTTTTTAAGTTAACTGGGACAAACTAATGATGTGATTAAGAGGTTGATGCGGGAACATTCCCTCTCAGATGAGCACTATCCCATAGATTCATAGCTTGCTGGCAACCTGATGCCATCCTAAAGTTATACAGGAGCTCCTTAATTAATGACCGTCCTTCCCAAATCTCTACTTTCTCTGTTAATTAGCACCCATTTAGGCAAGGCAGTGGTGCTGAGATCCTGCATATCCCTCCCCTTGTTCATGTTGAAAATACATTCCATTTGTTCTGTACATTATTCAATTCAATAAATAGTTACTGAGTGTCACCTATATGCCGAGTGCTGTGTTAGGTGCTGAAGATAGGAGTGCTTAGAAAGTTGGGATATGGCACAGTCTCTGTCTTCATGGAGTTTGTAGCTTAGGCAAGGAAAACCTACATTTATTTAGTGCTTCAAGAGTTAGGGATCACTTTATCTGCAAAAGCCCTGCAAGGCTGGGGGGCACAAATATTATCTTCTCCATTTTGCTGCTGAGATAACTGAGAAAAATGAGATTCAGAGAAGTCCAGTGATGTGTCCAGGCCTGATGAAAGCCTTTTAGAGCTAGAAAGGATGTTAAATATAATTTAGTGCATGTCTCATTTTAGAGACCCAATTTAATGAATATCTATTAAACATCAATTGTGTATTTGATGGCAGAGGCAGTGTGGTTCAGTGGATAGAGTGTAGCAGTACCTTGGTCTGTTTAACCACTGTCAAGTTGCTTGATTTCCTCTGACTCTGATTTCCTCATCTAAAATGGGGCTGATAATAAAACTACTTAGCTGACCGATCTAATTCGAGGATCAAATGTGTCTGTATGGTATTTTGCAAGCTATTCCATACTATATAAATGTGAACTACTATGGATATATAAGGGTAAATAAAGTATTTGCTAATAGAAAGCACAAATAGCTTGCAAAGTCGCAGGACAGATAAGATCTTAGTACATGATAAACACAAAAGTTCTAGCAGAAGCTTTTCAGGATGACCAAACTTTGAATGGCCAGGGTCCCTTGAGTCTGGCAAAGGCAGATCTTTAGGGCAGGAAGGCTGCTCAGGGCAGGGTGGGAGCAGCATAAGCTGACCCTAGCAATCTCTGGTCAGCTCCCTGGAATGAGGCACCATACAGGGTACCAACTGCACACCTCCCCCATTCCTGGATTCTGAGTTCAAGATCTTGAACAAACAGGAGTACATGTTTAACATCATTTTTGATGGGGGATGCCCAGGTAAGCTGTTAAAACTGGTTTGCCCAACACAGCCTATTCTCTCAACTGGCCTTTGTATTCATTCACCTGTGAATTAAACCAGTGTACAGAGGCCATCTGCGTCAATGGTACTCCATTCTTTCTGTCTCACTCTTGTAAATGACCCAGCCAGCTGGCTGAAGCCTAGGTAGAAGGGTTAATGAAATCAGCCCAAAATACTTTGGGGCACTTGTGGTGCCCATCATAGCCCATTGCCCCATGTTCTTCTATACCTCAGAGGCCAATTGCCTTTTATTCTGACAAATGCCATGGGAAATTTGAGCAGGGATGAAACCCTTCCAGCTTAGGGAACCAGGAAAAACTTTGTTGAGGTAGCAACAAGTAAGCTGGGCTAGGAAAGAGGAGCTCAGACAAGTTAAATGACTTTCCAATGTCACATGAGCCTTCATGGCTAGTAAATGATAGAACTGAGACTAGAAAATAAGCATTTAAGCATCTGCACTGTCCAGTATACCAGGCTGATTTGCCCAAGGTCTCCTTAGACATTACTGCTAAAATCAGGCTTAGGATACAGGCCTTCCATTTTGGGCTCTGTGCACTTAAGTCTACTGAGTTTTACAAGGTCATGTACCAGAGGGACTCTGGATCCAAATTCTCTTCATGTTTGAGATGAATGATACTTCTGTGTATTAGAGACCTTGGATACTAAATTGTGCCCCGGTTAAGGATCCTGGGTAAACAGGACACAGAATGTAAAAAGCTTGCCAGGAATGTCCAGGAAGGCCAGCATGCATCTGAATGATTAGCCCTTAGTTTTTAGCACCTGAGAAGGTTGGCACAGGGGGACAACTTGTTCCCTTATGTTGATTAAATTGGGGGAAGGAGCCCTTCATGAATCACCATATCTTTTAATTAACTAGAACCCTTTTCTATATTTTATCTTTAGGAGACAGGAATGAATAACAATAAAATAGGCTCTTAGCAAAAACTCAGTTTAAAAATAAACAAGGAACCTTTTGTAGCACATACCCCATACATTCATTCTGATTGTCTGCAACTTTTATAGCTATATCTATCATACTATGTAATGAAAATTGATATTTAGAATGACACGGGGTCAATGAAATATCTTCAATCACTGATGAAAGAAATTGTATCTGCTAGGTTAGTAGGTTAGATAGAAAAGCAGACATCTGAGGTGGTCCTTAGTGATAAGGGATAGAAGTCAAGATCTTGAATTTGAAGTTTAAAGATCCTTGTACTTTAATTATGATAATATGACATAATATTTGAATACTATTATAGAAGTTACTTGGAACAAGTGGTCACTTTTTTTTAAAAAGCAATCGGGGTTAAGTAACTTGCTCAAGGTTACATGGCCAGTTATTTCTGGGTGTGGTGCTACCGTGTTTCCCCGATAATAAGATACTGTCTTATTAATTTTTTTGGACAGAAAAACACCAGAGGGCTTATTTTCACGGGAGGGCTTATTTTAATGAACATTGACAGCAATTTTAATAAACAGGTAAACGTGAACAAAAAAATGTACCTTTATTCAATAATGAATTCAATAAAGAACAGGATGACGCGCTCACTGCTGCAGCTCTGATTGGATGCAGCTTGGAGTGCGGCGTGCGTTTCACGGGGGGGGACGGTGCATACAGAGGGTACTGTAATGTAGTGTGTAGCACAGGGGATCGCCTTCACTACAGTAGCAATCTCAATAGGGCTTATTTTCAGGGGAGGGCTTATTTTAGAGGAATCTTACACAGTAAGGGGAGGGCTTATTTTCGGGATAGGTCTTATTATTGGGGAAACACGGTAAGTATCCGAGCCTGGATTCGATCCCCAGGTCATCCTGATGCTTGGCCCGGTGCTCTTACTCACTGAGCTACCTGGCCGCCCCTAAGCAATTGGGGTTAAGTAACCTGCTCAAGGTTACACAGCCAGGTGTTTCTGGGTGGGTGCTAAGTGTCTGAGCCCGGATTTGATCCCCAGGTCATCCCAACATTGGGGCTGTTGCTTTTACTCGCTGTGCTACCTGGCTGCCCTTCAATATTCAGTTTTATAAGATTTCGAGTTCTAAATTTTCCACCCTCTTTTCCCTTCCCTTTTCCCAAGATGGCATGCAATCTGATAAAGGCTATACATGTATGATTATATTGAACATATTTCCACATTATTCATGTTGTAAAAGAAGAATCTGAACAAAAGGAAAAAAAATCATAAGAACGAAAACATGAGAAACAACAACAAAAAAGAAAAATAGTATGCTTTGATCTGCATTCAGATTCCATAATTCTTTCTTTAGACATGGATAGCATTTTCCATCATGAGTCTATTGAAATTGTCTTAGATCATTGCATTTCTTGGAGGAGCTAATTCTACCAAAGTCAGTCATCACATAAAACACAGTATACAGTGTTTTCCTGGTTCTTCTGACTTCACTCAGCATCAGTTCATGCAAATCTTTCCAGGTTTTTCTGAAATCTGCCTGCTTACCATTTCTTATGGAACAATATTATTTCATTACATTTACATACCACTTATTCAGTCATCTCCCAATTGAGGGGCATTCCCTCAATTTTTATTTTTGCTTTTTTTGGAGGGGGGAAGGCAGGGCAATTGGGGTTAAGTGACTTGCCCAAGATCACATGGCTAGTAAGTATTAGGTGTCTGAGGCTGTATTTGAACTCAGGTCCCCCTGACTCCAGGGCCAGTGCTCTACTCACTGCACCACCTAGCTGCCCCCCATTCCCTCAATTTCTAATTCTTGTGGTAAATAGATGTTAAGTGACTTGCCCAAGGTCACACAGTAATCTGAGGTTGGATTTGAATTCAGGTATTCCTGGATCTAGGTCTATTGCTCTATCCACTGTGCCACCTAAGAAGTTATTTTACTTTGTCCCAGTTAATCTGCACAACATTAGAATAGTGCTCTATGCTTTTCCATGCATCACCTCATCTGATCCCAAGAGCCAACAACATATAAGGCATATTGACAGGTCTCATTATCCTCATTTAATGAGGATGAGGAAATGAAATCTTGGTGGGGGTGACTTGCCCCAAGTCACACATCTGGCAAGCGGCAGAACTTCTGTAATACTTTTTTTGGCATGCCTAGACTGAAACTTGCTATATTCAGATAAGGGGGAATCCATCATCACTCTTCTAGGGTTATGGTCTGAGATGGACACATACAGTGAACATGCAATAATAATCTTTCCTCAAAGATCCAATACTAGAGAAACAAAGCCATAATAATTATTTTCAACTGCACAGAACTTTCTGGACAATAACCCATTGGGATTGGTACAATGTTAGACTTGGAATCAGGAAGACCTGAATTCAAATACTATCCCAGACTCTTGCTAGTTATGTGACCTTGAGCAAGGCACTTACTATCTCTTTAAGCTTCAATTTATTCATTTGTAAAATGTTGGATTTGATTCTCACTAAGGTCTCTTTCAGTGTTAATGCCATCATCCTATGATTTCAGCTCCAGCTCTGCTATGTGACCAGAGGCAGCTAGGTGGTGAAGTGGATAGAGCCAGGCTCTCTTTAGGCTACAATTTCCTCCTTTTTGAGATCTAAATGGATGGTCCTATGATCCCACCCTGATATGTACAAGTTGGGTGCCTGGAGACAAGTCACCTAAGTACTCTCAACTGTAATTTCCTGCTCTATAAAATGAAGGGTTTGGAATATACTTTCCAATTCATCAATATGTAACATATATTAATATATGGGACATATCTGGAAGCTCGTTCCATCAATGCAGATATAACCCATCCAAAATATCCTAGATAAAGTCACAGGGGGTTGCCTGAGGCTCAGTGAAGTCTTCTCTTGGGTCAAAGACAAGGACTGGGATCTGAACCAAAGTCCTTCTGACTCTGAGACCGGCACTCTATCCACTATGACAGGCTGTTCTACATAAGCAATAGGTGAAGACAAATAAAAAGAGGCTGGCATACTAATTCAGAGAAATTTACATTACACTCCCCTAATGGGATCTATCAACAGGCATGTCTTTGGATACACACTGATCTCATTATATGCCTGATACTTACTCATCTTGGCAAGTAAAAGGCCATCATGTACTTTCTGGTACAGCACTTGCCATGGATACTGGCAGTGACAAAGCAAATGCAAAAATCAAATTTCTGGGCCTTTATGAGTAAAGGCACCAAAATTTTTAAAATCTCATAATCTCAAAACTTCAGAAAAACAGACTTTATAGGATCACAGATGCTCGTTTCTTGAAGGGAATGGACCTAATTAACAAGATGAGAGCATGTTACCCAAATCACATTAGACTTGCCTGTAAACACAAACTGCTAATGAAGGCATTCATTTCCTGTGAAGTAAAGAAAGTGCCGAGTGTAGAAGGATTTCATTTGACAATTTCTGCTCTTCTGTCTGATTAACACAGTAGCCAAACGCCACATCTAACACTAACACTAACACTAAATCAGTCCTGCCTTTAAAAAAAAGACCTGTGATTTAATCATGACATGGGAATTCTGGTGTGGAAATTATGTCCACCAATGCAGATCCAAAAACTCTTCTAAAATTTATAGTCTTGAAAGGACTGGTAAGTGATCTCATGGTCAGTGAAATATTAACATGTAGCATTCACTGGGTACATAATGAGCATTAACTTGTGAAATTAACCATCTATATCCTGGAAAACATTATTATCCTTATTCTACAGATGGGGATTTGGGATTAGGAAGGAAAGATGTATTTATTAAACATTTAACCATATGGCAGGCACTGTGATAAGCACTTTACAAATACTTTGTCACTTGATCCTTACAATAATACTGGGAGATGGGTACTATTGTTGCCTCCATTTTAAAGATCAAGAAACTGAATCAAACAGAGGTTAAGTGACTTAGCATCTGAAGCCAAATTTGAACTCAGGTCTTCCGACTCTAGGCTCAGCACTCTAGCTACTACACCACCTAGCTGCCTCCAAAAGCAACTACACTTGTGATTTCATGAGAATAAGAAACTCACAGAGGAGGAAACTCCCTCTATCAAAGCAGGTCAGTCCCTTCTCTGCAAGTTAGTCTTAGAGATCTGCCTAGGACACCCAAGAGATTTAAGCGACTTGGCCATGGCACACAGCCAGTATGTCAAAGGTAGAGTTTGAATATGGCATCAAGAGTGCCACACTGCCTCTGCATATAAATAATATAATAATATGATGTAAAATCCACTTTGGACTGCTTCCTCAACTCTCACTTGCACTGGAGGGTCAGATCCCCCGAGGATGTCTGACTACTTCTCCCTGAGGGGTTTGGGCTTATCTACGACTATCATTTAGAAGTCCCAATCTGGTGTGCCAGACTCTGATTATCAATCAGCCAGTCAGAGTTCATTAACTTTCAAAAAAGGGCATTTACTGCTGTTTGTCCTCCCTTTCAAAGACGACAATAACATTATGATGTGATGTCTTGACCTGCATGTGAATTGGATTTAAGTGAGGCAGAGTTGTCAAAGCGGTCAGCCTCACTCTTTCTTCCAGAGTCATGGAAGTCCACTAGTAAAACAAAGGCCAGGATGACTGGTGGTGGCCCAGGATGCAGTGAGTGACCTGTGATCAGATGTCTGACCAAGCTCTAAACACTCCACAGTGTCTGCTTTACCTGCTTTTATGGTCCTTGGAACAAAATGTTCTTACCCACTCATTCTGCCAACGGAAATCTTCACATATGTGGGGGCAGACATTCCCCTAACTCACAGGCTGGTTACCCTCAACCTAATTTAGCCCATCTGCCAAGACTGTTTTACTGGGGTATGGCCACTGCACATGTTACAGCTTCTTAGAGCTGCAGGTGAGAGTTGGGAGATAGGTGGACCCCAAAGGTAGATGAGGAGCCCTGATTAGGGCTCAGCAAGCCCTCACAGCAGAGGTGGTAGCCCTCCATGAGTGACCCCTACACCCCAGGTATTTACTAAGGTGGGATATGAAGAACAGTTGGCACAAAACATCTCCCCAAACAGAGGCTCATTCTTCCCTTTCCCAGAGGGCCACAGGGAGAGTGAACTCAAGCCTGGGGAGTTCAGGGAACAAAGGGTGAAATTCACAACTCTGGTTATTGCAAGTCCTTTTTTTTTCCTTTCCTGGAGTCTTCATTAATTTCCCCTTAGATTCAGCTCTCTTCTGGGCTCACTCACCTTGTGGAAAACCAAAGTCCTGCCTTTCTTTAGTGAATCTAGCTTGTCTTTTTAGTGTATCTTTCAAATCCCAATGCAGAGGTGTCGTTAGTTACTGCACTTGGGGGGGTCAATGCAAATGACCCTGGTAAAAGGGATCTTCATCTTTGAACCTTGTGAAATTTATAACATTAACCACTGGTCAATGGGGGATGAGGAAGAGGGTGACTCAATCTCCTTGCTACCCTCTGGCCATGGAAGCAGGCATCTGACTCTCCAAGCCTGCCAAGGCTTGATCACTTTCATTTTCAAATCTCCTCTCTGCTAGATATTGTCCTATATATTTAATTATTTCAACAAAGTCCCAATACACTTCTAGTATGTCACTATCTGATTTTATCCAATATCTCAACAGCACTTTCCTCCTCCAAAATGGATTAAGGACTTGTTTTCACCTCTGTTTAGATCTTGGATTGATTTATTGATTCAAGAGAGTTTATATAAGACTTATTCACACCTACTTTACACATTTGATTGAGTGATTCAATAGAGATGTTTAGGTCTTCTGAAATAATAAGGTGAGGGTGTGGGAACCCTTCCTCATTCCTTCCAATGATATTCATAACATAGTGGGGTTTAAAAAGCATTTTTCACATATCTCATTTGGTCTTCCAAACAACCTTCTGAGGTAGGTAATTCAAATGTTATTATTCACATTTTATGGATGAAGAAACTTGCTCGGAGAGGTGACTTCCTCTATTATCCAAGGTCACAAAGCTGGGAAGCATAGTAGAACTCTAAGCTAGGTGTTCTGATACTAAGGCCAGTGTTCTAGCTACCCCACCTTCCTCCAGAATAATTAGGAATGAAGGATCCAAAGTTACAACTCCTTGGCGGTTGAAATTCATAAATTCCCATTTATGGAATCTATGCTTAGATTATGAAAATCATACTGTGTCTTAGAAAGCTAGAAACAAATAGGAAGAAACCCTTGGGGTTAGATTACCATGTAGAAAGCAAACAGGACCAGGGCAAAAAATAGGAATAGATTGGCCCTCTTTCTTCATAAAGGTTAGAGAGGACGTCTATCCCATAGTACCTTCACAAGGATACTAATTAAAAGTTTCCCTTGTTTTCTGTCATGTTACCGTAAGGTAACAGGATCACAGATTTAGAGTTCAAAGAAACCACAAGGTTCCTCTAGTCCAGTTTCCTCATTTTACAGATGAAGAAACATAGGCTCAGAGAGGCTAACTGATTGGGTCAAAATCACATAAGTGGTAAATAGCAGAGTAGAGGTTTGAATGTAGGTCGTCCCCTTATTCCAAACCCAGTGTTCTTTCTAAAATATCCTCTTCTTCCTTGTCCTTTCTTTCCTGAGGGTTAGAAATGATTAGCTTTCACTTAGAAACCCCCCACCAAAACCAAGCATGAATTCCTTCTCTGTCAGATTGGCTCACATATGTAAGCACTGATCCTAATGGTCCATTTTCTTGTTGACTACACAATGGAACAATACCTGCATTGTGTGTGGTCACAAGGGCAGAACAAAAAAATATGGCATCACCAAAAGTTCTACATTTTTTATTGTATTAGAAATCGGGGAAGCTGACAATGATGAATTATGAAAAATGCAAATGTCAGAACGTCGAGAACATGGAAACTTGGTAAAATATCACCTAAGACGAGGGCCAGATGTCAGAATGGGGGAAATGGGGTTACTTTCTGTGTACTAGCAAATAGTTATATTGTAGACATTTATAAAAGGGAGATGCTGGCAAAGAAAATATCAAGTCTTTGGAAGGTCCAAAGATTCACTGAACATTATGGATACTTAATCATGCAAGATGTAACAGTAACTAACATTCAATAACTTAATGGTAATTTAGTAATAAGAGCTTCATTTCCCTTTTTTTCTTCTCTTTTTTTGGGAGGGCAATTGGGGTTAAGTGACTTGCCCAAGGTCACATGGCTAGTTTTTGTGTTAAGTGTCTGAGGCCAGATTTGAACTCGGGTCCTCCTAACTCCAGGGCCAGTGCTCTATTCATTGTGCCACCTAGCTGCCCCCAAGAACTTCATTTTCTATCAGTAGCTCTGCTTTTGTGTGTCCCCTCCCCATTAGAGCTCCTTGAGAGTAGGGACCATATTTTTTTTTCTTATTTGTATCTTCAGTCTTTAGCACATTGCCTGGCACACAGAAGGTGTGTACTTTTTATTGAACTGGATTAAATGTGTAAAGTCCTTTATGGCTTTCTAAATATTTCTTAAGTCATAAGAATATATATTAAGATAATTATATAAGATTATAATATATACAATTATAATACTATGATCCTATATTGGAGGCAGCTGGGTGACCTCAGTGGATAGATCACTGGACCTGAAGTTAGGAAGACCCGAGTTCAAATTTGACCTCAATCACTGACTAGCTGTATGACTCCAGGCAAGTCATTTAACCTTATTTGCCTCAGTTTCCTCATCTGTAAAATGAGCTGGAGAAGGAAACAGCAAACTATTCCAGTATCTTACTAAGAAAACCCCAAATGGGTTCACAAAGAGTTAGACACGACTGGAAAAAAATGCCTGAAATGTGCCAAACACAATACTAAGCTTTGGGGATACACAGTCTTTATAAAATATAGCTATCTACTCAAACCAAACCTAAGCAAATGGTCACTAGGCAAATAGTGACCTCAGAACCCCACTTACAGCAGTACTGCAGGCTGAAAAATAACTCATTTTTTATTTTTAAAATTCTCCAGAAATCTGGGACCTCTACAATGTTGTTGGCCTCTTCATCTCAATCATCAGCCATTCCTCTCGCCTGATCCAATTCCTTCTTGTTTGTTCACAGAAGTGGCAGGATCAACACAAGAATAGGATGATGTCAGTATCTGTCTGATAGGCTGGCACTTGAGGGAGGCACAGAGAAAAGCAAGCCCCATTCCATGGGATTTTTTATCCTCTTCAGGATTTGCCAGGTAGGGAGACAGCTTAAGGCTGAATGTTTAAATTCCCACCTGACTATCGAGCTTCTTCTCTGATTTCAGCAAGTCATTTGGTCCCTTTTATTGGATTCTAGGTCTTGATCCAAAAGGGATGAGAGTCAGGGAGATCCCGCCAAAGTCTTGGGAAGCCTTGGATCTGAGAAACTGAAGGGTATGCTAAGTTGAAACTGATGTAATCACATCATCGCATCATGGTTGTTAAAATTTACTGGAAAAATTTACTGCTGCTATCAAATGGTTTGGTTATAACCCTGTTTCTTAAAGTTAAAAACAAAACCACAGACATCTTTTCTATTCAAGGAGGGTGTGGTCAGACCTAGCACAAGTCTCAATTCTGTTTTGTAGGATTAAAAATGGAGACCACTGCCAGTACATTTTACTCAGGCTTAGTTGTCATTCAAATTAAGGAAAGCATAGATTTTTCTATTAGGCTTCTATTTACATGCAGTAGAGGACCCTGGTTATTCAATACTTGGATGAGTCTCCCAGACCTGCAAGCAAAAGTTCCACCTAAACGGGGTGGCTAGGCGGTGCAGTGAATACAGCGCTGGAGTCAGGAGGACCTGAGTTCAAATTTGGCCTCAGATACTTAATACTTACTAGCCGTGTGACCTTGGGCAAGTCACTTAACCCCAATTGCCCTGCCCCCCCCTCCAAAAAAAAAAGCAAAGAATCCATCTAAACTATATTGCACTTTGTGGTAGTTTTGGGGCAGTTAGGTTATGCAGTAGAAATTGTATTGGGCTTAGAGTAAGGACTCATCTTTGTGACTTCAAATCTGGCCTCAGGCATTAATTTTCAAGCTGTGTGACCCTAGGCAAGTCACTGTGAACTTGGGTTTTGTAATGACTGTATTAATTGATTAAATATGTTAGAGCTTCCTTTTTTCACAGGGGGATCAGAGAGTGAAGTAGCCCAACTAGCCCAGGGGTGGGGAACTTGCAGACTCGAGGTCACATGTGGCCTTCTAAGTCTTTAGGTATAGCCTTTTGATTGGGTCCAAGTGTTATAGAACAAATCCTTTTATTATGGGCATTTGTTCTGTGAGGTTTGGATTCAGTCAAAGGGCTGTACTTAAGGACCCAGAGGGCCACATGTGGCCTCAAGGCCACAGGTTCCCCGCCCCTGATACTAGCCAGTTAGGAGGACTTCTGAAGCTTAGGGTTGCTTGACATACCAGTGATCTTTTGCAAATTAACTTTAGCTGAACTCAGGGATGCCTGCAACTGCCAAAACCAGTCTTGACCAGCTCAGAAAGAGAGCAGCAAACATCTTGCTTTCTGATTTAGTGTGTTTACAGATATCTTTTCCCTAGACCCCCATTTCCCACCCGACTTACCGATTTATTGCTTTTCTCTCTTAACCCCCACTTAGCCATAGATACCTCAAATAGGTATAAATATCTCACCCTTTTCCACTCTCCTTAGAGCAGCTGAGAACTTTCTCTCTCTGCTCCAGCTTGCAAGCTCTTTTCTCAGACAATAAACACTTTTATAATCTCTGTAAACTGTGATCAAATTCTGGCTCATTCCAGATACTCCTTTTAGACTTGGGGTTCCTTCTGGTTAACAGTTAATCAGTCTTAACATCACTTAACCTTGTTTGCCTCAGTTTCCTCATCTGTAAAATGAGCTGGAAAAGGAAATGGCAAACCACTTTAGTGTCTTTGTTAAGAAAACCCCAAATAGGGTCACAAAGAACTGGACAGGACAAAAAAGATCCCACCTAAACTAATTTGCATATATCATTTTAAATAAAGAACACATAATCCCCTTTGGTAATTAATTTCAATATTCCACCCCGGCAGACCCTTTCTTTGATCAGTTCCTTTTAGACCCTCTGTTTTAAGGAAGGGTTCACACCAATCATGTTAACACTTTCATTCCTCATCCCACCCTTCCACTCCTGATTCTCTGGGCTTTCTCAACCATGTTCCCAATCAAATCCCTGCTCCCTTCCTCTGCTCCCTACTTTCCACTGCCTTTTATGTGTTACTTTCTTCCATTAGAATAGAAGTTCATTGAAGAGAGGGACTATCATGATTTCAGCTTCTCTTATATTCCTAGAACTCAGCACAGTGCTTGACTTAGCATATTTCATTGTTGTTCAATTGTTTCAGCCATGTCTGACCCTTCCTGACCTTCCTGACCCCACTTGGGACATTTTTCTTGGTAAAGATACTAGAGTAGTTTGCCATTTCCTTCTCTAGCTCATTTTATAGAGGAGGAAACTGAGGCAAACAGGGTTAAGTGACTTGCCCAGAGTCACATAGCTAGCAAATGTCTGAGGCCAGATTTGAACTCACAAAGATGAGTCTTCCTGACTCCAGGCTCAGCATAGATAGAGTAAGCACATAACAAATATTTTTTGACTTAACTTTAATAATCCACACAGTCAGGAAGCTCTGCTTCTATTTTTCATGAACCCCCAACCTCGGCAACATAAGGCAATATCCTTTGGTTTCCTTCCTCTCAGCAGAGAATGAAGTAATCTGTTCTAGGAATGCTTCATCTAACAACTCTTTAAAGAATTAGAATGAACTCCCTTTTAATGCTATTTGCTGCAGGGGCCAAGACTAACACCCGGCTATAGGGAAACCATTTTGTCTCAAGCTATGCTTTCTGTGGTCAGTGTTCCAGATGATACAATTAGAGAAGTGATATGTTTGAATCGGAGAAACAAGGGAAGCCATGTTGAAGTGGAATTCTTGTCTCTCAAGGCTAATTCATTCTACAAACTCAGTACGCTGCAAAGTCAATCTTCAATGTTGGAGTTTCAGTTTAATTCAATGTGACTGCAGTAACAATGCCATTCACTGTACGGCAGTTTATAGGTTTAGAAGGCTGTGATATTGCATTATCTAATTTTACTTTGGCAGTTGAGGCAGCCAGGACAGGTATTAACATTTCCATTTGACATAAGAGAAAACTGAAGCTCAGAGAGATTGTGGCTTGTCCAGATGTCACACAACTGGTATGGGCAAACAGCAATCCTGTTTTCACTCCACTCCCCATAGTGCTGTGGGTCTTTCTTTACTAAGCTTTCAATGTTTAGTTAATTCCTATCCTTTTAGTTTTAAATGTCCTCTTTTGTTATCGGGGAGGCACTCCCTGAGGATACTATTTGTCTTCCAGATCAGTACTAAATGGTACCTAGAGAACAATGGTAATGCTTTTAATTGTATTCTAGAGACCTGAGAAAGTTAATTTACCTCCTTCCTACATTTTTGAAGTAGGAACCTGAGGGGTTCGGAGAGAGTGGACCAAAAGAATTTACTGGCTACTATCTTGACATCATTATGTCTAGAAGGAAGGCTTTATGATAACATTCTCAAAGAGATGGTCTGGTTAATGGCAAGAAGGAAGCCCTTGTGTTAACATATTTTCATGGACAAGAAGGTGACATTAACTACATAATCACAAAGAAGAAGATTTTATGTTAACATGCCCAATGACAAGAAAGTCTGCTTAACTATTATAATGCCAAGAAGGAAGGTCTTACATTACTTTTTAACAACAAAAAAATCTGGTTAACTACACGTCTAGAAAGAGTTGTGTTAACATACTTTTTTTTTTTTTAAAGCAATCAGGGTTAAGTAACTTGCTCAAGGTTACACGGCCAGTTATTTCTGGGTGTGGTGCTGAGTATCTGAGCCCGGGATTCGATCTCCAGGTCATCCTGACAATGGAGCCAGTGCTCTTACTTGCTGAGTCACCTGGCTGCCTCATTAACATACTTCTAAGGATAAGGTGATGTTAACTACATATGTAATTATGTATATTAATTAACTTATCTTAATATACTTCAATGACAAAAAAATCTGCTTAACTATATGATGTCAAAAATGCCTTACATTATCTATTAATAACAATAAGGTCTGTTTAGGTATATAATGCCAAGAAGAAAAGCTTTAGGTATCCTGTGTCACTTAAACTGGTCGGTAATTCTAATGCTTCCGATAGCATAGTAAGAAGTTTCAGAGTTGGGAAAATAGCAATCATTTTTTTAGATCTCAGTGTCAACTTTTGTATTATTGAATTTAATTCTGATATAATTTTTTGAAAACTTTTAAAAGTACCATACATGACCCACTAAGTGTTGCTGTTGACTGCTGTCCTGCTGATTCTGGATGTCCTACACTAAGCACATTCCTGCTGGGAGGTGGCATGCGTCTAATCCATAATAAATCTGTTTGAAAAACCATGGAGTTGAGCCAGCTCTGGTTCAAAGAAAAAGGCAAGAAACATGGCCAGTGACATTTATGAGAGTCTAATTCTATCATGCCCTACATCATAAGAAGGGAATCTTTTCCAATGTAAGGTTATTGTACTTTGACAATTACTGGAAACTAGATGTGAAGTCTGAAGTCCTTCCAATTTTTTATTCATATTGGCAGCTGGTCTTAAAGTGAATATGTTTTCTATAAACAACCACCACAAAATATCAGCGAGGACGTGATCAGAGGTCGGGGGTAGAAATGGACTTTTTAAAAAGTGGAGAGAAACTACAAAGGAAAAAATTTCACTCCGTTAAAAAAAAAACATTTTATATTCAGGGAAAAGCCAAGCTCATTAGGCAGGTGGTAATTAGCTTTTCTTTGGTAAAAAAAAAAAAAAAAACCATTCAGTAGAATGTTTCCAGAAAGAAAATGCTACTGAATGACTATCATCTCATGCAGGTAGATTCTGCCCCAAACATGATAGCAGAGAAGGTAAACCTATGGTTACTTCTGTTTCTACCATGGAGAGGGGGGAGGAAGGGAAAGTAATAAACATTTATATAGTGCCAACCACTGTGCTAAGAGCTTTTTACAGAGATTTTCTCAGAAACCAAGGGCAGCTTCTTAAAGCTAACTAGGCATCATGTGAAGATAAAGGACAGGGGTTCAAATCCTGACTCCTATCTGTGGGTCATTTCCTCATCTGTAATATGAGGGCTTAGGACAGGGGTGCACTGAAGTGCATTGTTAAATTTCTAGTATGATCATCTATATCTCAGAAACAGGCAAACACTACAAATCAGATCTTGATTTATTGTTTTGTTAATTGTCTAGATAACTGAAGAAAGTGATAGAGAAAAATGTTAGTTTTGGACAGACAGTTATTAAATATTTATCAGCACACTCTTCCCTAGTTAGGACTAGATCTCAGGGTTGGATGGGTCCTCTGAGGCCTGCCTCATCCTACCCATACTAGAATGAGAATCCCCTGTACAATATACTCAAGTGGGCATCCAGCTCTTGCCTGGAAATGTCCAGTAAAGGAGGGCCCAGTACCTTTTAAGGTAATCCACTCTCCTTTTTTGAGGACCTAGAGGTGCTGGGATACATTTCTTTGAAGCAAGCTTAAATGTACCCTTTTTCAACTTTCATCCACTGCTGCTAGTTCTGTCCTTTGAGGCAACTAGAACAAATCCTAGATTCATGGGATCAATGATTTAGAGGTTGGAAGGTACCTTAGTCTACCCCATTTTATGAAGATGGAGAAAGTAAGAGATGAAGTGACCCACCCAGGATCACATCTATTGCCTATTTTCATGTGGGAGTGCTTTGAATACTTGAAGACAGACATTCATGTCTGTGATCCTAGCTGGCCCACACCCATGTCTGTCAACAAGCCCTTATTTATAGCTTTAATTATACAAAATGCTCAGATGGTGAGTTTTTCATATTTCAAATCAGTTTCACAAGAACCAAATGCCTGAACATATGACAAAGGCTATATATTTACTAAATTGTTTGCCATGCTGAAGCCTGGTATCAAGAGACATACTGCTCAAAGTTAATTACTACAGAATTTACTTATCTTTACTGCTGCCTGTCACAGCCTTCCCTAATGAATACTTTGAAGTCACATGAGCCTAGAATGTAGAAGAAAAACCCCATCCAAGTCATTGTACATATATATGCATATATGTATATTTCACAATAAACAATATGATATGACAAGTTAAGACAAAGTTATATGCAGTTATGCATACATATGTACACACGTGTGTATATATAATATATATATACACATATATACATTTTTTGTTCCGTTGTTTCAGTTGGGTCCAACTCTTTTATAACGTCATTTAGGTTTTCTTTGCAGATATCCTGGAATGGTTTGCCATTTCCTTCTCCATCTAATTTTACAGATGAGGAAACTGAGACAAACAGGGGTAAGTGATTTGCCCAGGGTCACACAGCTAGCTAGTATTTAAGGCTGGATTTGAACTTCCTGACTCCAGGCCAGGTGCCCTAGTCACTGTGCCATCTACCTGTCCCATATACACACTTTCACATATATACATATATACATATACATACATACACACATAATTTATATAAATAACACCTAGAAGTAAGTTAAGACAAAGCAGAGCAGGCCAATCAATTGAGAAAAGTCTGAATTAGAGAGTATTTTTTTCAGGAATGGGCTTAAGCTCTATTATTTTCAAGTGCAATAGTAACTAACTCAGACTCTTCTGACAAAGCATAGCCTAGCTGACATCTTTAACCATTCTGTTTTATGAATGGATAAGAATAATTTGCTATTTGCCAATCAGGGTTTTTGGTTCAGATCTAGGATTTCAACCTTGTAAGGAACTCTCTGTATGGAAACTCCCTCGACATGTGCTGATCAGCTACTTCTAGTCTTACAGAGTTGCGGGGGGAAAGGGGGGGAGCACTGAGAGGTTAAATCACTTGCTTGAGACGACACAGTTTGTGTGTGTCATAGTGAGGACTTGAACCCAGGCCTTACTGAGTCCAAAGCTGGCCCTCTATCTACT
This sequence comes from Petaurus breviceps papuanus, assembly GCF_028583685.1. Lineage (NCBI taxonomy): Eukaryota > Metazoa > Chordata > Mammalia > Diprotodontia > Petauridae > Petaurus > Petaurus breviceps. The sequence goes on along the minus strand of NW_027185876.1, from coordinate 4,558,726 downwards.
ACACAATGATGGGCACCTACCCCTCCCCAAAGCATTTACTTCACAGGGTTGTTGTAAGGATCAAATGAGACAGATGCTTAGAATAGCATGTGGCAGTGTGAGCTACATAAAGGCTAGTTTTTCTTATTATTCACATCTCCAGCACTTAGCACAGTCCCTGATACACAGCAGGTATTAAATAAATGCTTGCTAACTTGGCCTTAATTTCAAGAAGTTGTCCTTTGTTTGGAGGATAAATTTTCTCTCATGATGGTAGAAGAAGACTTTATGGTTGGGGTTTTTAATCTGTGAGCTTATTTTTAAAAATATTTTCATAACTGTATTTCAGTGGGCTTTCTCTGTAATCTTAGGCATTGTATGATAATATATTTAAAAGCATTATTTTGAGAAGGGGTACATAGTTCTCACCAGATTGCCAAAGACATCCAAGACACAAAGAAAGGTCAACGCTGACCTTACTTACATTATTAAATGTGCTCAGTCAATGTGTACAAAAGAAAACTTTGATTCAGGACTTATCAAGATACCATAAATTCCTAATTAAAGAGATCAGAACATATCAGGTTTACTATATAATTTTTTATAGGAACAGATTATTAATTAGGAAAGAAAGAATTGGAAGGAAGGCTCACTTGGAACAATCATTTATTGATTTTTTATTGATTTCACATTGAGGGGGCAGGTGGATTTCCTGCAATCTGCCTATTTCAGGTTCTTATTGTGAGAGGATCTAAGTCATGGTGGTGGGGGGGAACCTGTGGCCTTGAGTCCACACTTGTGCTTCTAGGTCCTCAAGTGTGGCCCTTTGATCACGTGAGGACCTAGAGGGGAACATGTGTGGCCTTGAAGTCATAGGTTCCCCACCCCTGATATTCTAAGAAGTCCTAATAGAGACCTGTTAGATGTGTGGTACCATCAGCCAACGGTGAATTTTTTTTACCTTCTTTTGCTGGCAGGAGACACATCTTATGGCACAGGGGACAAGAGTGCTTTAACAGGGAGTTGCCCTCTTGAATTACTGATAAAACTTTAATAAGAAGCCTGAATAGGAGAATCTCCTGTTGATTACCGAGGCAGACAACTGGAGGCACATTTCCTAGTCTCTTCATTGACAGTTTTGTGCTAGCATATTTGAAACAATTTGTGTGGCCCAAATTCAGGTTTTCCCAAGTTTCTAGTTTCCCATAGCTTCAAATTAAGACTTTGGTGAAAGTCTATATAATACTACATGCCAGTCTATATAATACTACATGGTCAATGGAAGAAAGCAAGATAGAAAGAACACTTTGTAAATTTTAAAGCACTATATGAATATCAATGATTGTTGTTGATTTTGGATGACCCTGGGCAAGAGACTTAACTCTGCCTCAGTTTCCTCAGCTGTAAAATGGAGATAATAACAGTACCTACCATCCAGGACTGTGAGGATAAAATGAGACAATATTTGTGAAGCTGTTAGTACAATGCCTGGCACATAGTAGGTGCTTAATATATCCATCCATATTTCTCTCTTTCTTTCCTTCCTTCCTTCCTTCCTTCCTTCCTTCCTTCCTTCCTTCCTTCCTTCCTCTTCCTAAAGAACTTTGCAAATCTTAAAAGTACCATATGAATATCAATGATTTTGGGTGACCCTGGGCAAGTCACAACCTCTGTGTGCTTCAGGCAGCTCACTATGCTATAGGCAGTTTGCCTTGGGATTAGCCTCACTGGAACTCCCCAAGCAGATCAATCAATTAGATCTTTAGTGTGTTTACATGATGCTATTAATTTTACTCTTCACTTCTAATCACATCATCTAGATTTCTCACATATAACAAAAAGTTTTATTTTTAACTTACAAATGGCATTGAAGAATCTTCCAATAATATCTAGTGACAGAATAGGACAGCCTAGGTGTCAAACCTATAGTTCCTGGGTTCAGTCTGAAACAGACTAAAATGTAATGTCAAACCTATAGTTCCTGGGTTCAGTCTGAAACAGACTAAAATGTAACAGGGAAATGTTTTAACTAACTAACTAAAAATACATTGCAACATAGATAGTGTAAATTTGTGGTTTTCTAAGTCAATATGCCTTGCAATCTGTTTCTATTGAGTTTGCCACCACTGGACTATATATAACATATTGAATCCAAACAAGAGATTCATATTCCAACTGTAGTAAAGTTTAGAAAACAACTTTATAAAACATATTCATGAAACATATTATCTTTAAAAAATAAGTTTCATGGTTGTCTTTTATTTTTTACATCACAGTCATCTCTAAGTTATATGTCTCCCCACCTCATAAACCTCTATTACTCCTCTATTGCACCTTCTCTTGTAACAAAGAAAAAAAAGAGTTTAAAAAAAGTCCCACTTATTCAATGACTGCATTTGTCAATGTATGGAATATTTAATTTCCATGGTTCCCTCTAAGAGGATGGAAACATTAAATAATTTTTGATGAATTTGTTCAGTCAACCAATAATAATTGAGTGCTCAGTAGGTGCAAAACACCGAGCTTGTGACAAATTAGACCAGGCATTACAGCTTTTCACTAGAAAGCATAAAGCATTTAAATTAAATGTTTATTTCTTTAAAAGCCGTAGGTTGTCATTCATGGGCCAACCTGCCCAAAATGTATGTATTCAAGGATGATAAAGACAAGTTGGAAAACAATGGAAAAGTCTGATTGCCATAGTTAAGTTGTTATGAAATATCGGTCAAAATTTTTCTAGATAAAGACGACGAAATGAAATTTAAGTCTTAACGTGAGCATCCTGAGAAACCAACATTCTAAATCCATTTTTACTTACAATTACAAAATGATCAATTGTTAAATGTTGAACAGAGAAACACATTCTATCCTGCTTGGACATGTACCATGGGCCAGGAAAGCACCTGGCTAACCTAAGCCTTCATTATCTGTGAGACATCTAATATCCCATAAAGCCCAGGAAGGCTGCCAACTCCCTGTCCACCACTGACCCCATGGCATGTGCTCCATTTTGTAACTGAAAAGTATTTAAAATTCATGAAGCTAGTTGAAGGCTCCACTTACACATTCTGCTCATTCCAAAGTGGATGGGAGAGAAAGCAGAAGGGGCATTTCAACCAAGACAATGACTGTTCCTGAACACCCAATATTCCATTAAATTGCTAATAAACCCATCTGAGGATGTTGATCACAACTAAATCTCCCAGTTCTGTTCCTTGCCTTCATGCCGACCTGTCAGATTTCATTCTGTACAGTACTAGTCTTTCTGTGCCATTTATTGAACGGCTGTGTAGAATTCAATGCACTTATTCATTAGAATGTAATCCAGTCCAGTCTGCTAATAACAAGATTCTTCAGTGAAAAGCATAGAGGGAAAAATCAAATTTGTTTTAGGGTCAGCCATGAATTTTAAGGAAAACACATACTAAACCAGTTTAAAGGAAGAGGTCAGGATCCATGAAGTATTACGAAAGAAAAAAGAAAACATTTACTTCCATGATTTTCTTACATTCCTTAAAAACAAAAACAAACAGAGTTATGGAATGACATGGGTTGGCTCTCTGCTACCGACTGCAGTGAACAATATTGTCATTCATAGAGAGTTTGGGCTTCAGTGATTTTCTTGATACCAGACAAGTTTTGGCTCACCCCCATGTTCGTTTGGTCTGAGGTTCAAGACTCAATCATCTAAATCATTGCTTAGTTTATCAGGACAACTGCTAAAATGAAAGCTTTTTTTTTTAAATAAATATTTTTCATTTGCCACTGAATTGCCACTGTTAGAAAGCTAAATGGCCATCTGGGATATGTATCCAAACTTTAAATCTGAATACTGGAAAACTGTGAAGATGAATGGCTGTTCTCCACATTTGGGTCTTTGTGGAAGGTAAAGGCTCAGCTGTGCAGATGAATGGATGATACACTTCTTTTTGACCTCTGTATTCTACATTCTATTTTGCATTGACATGGGATCATAGATTTGGAATGGGAAGAAACCTCAGGCCAGCAAGTGCCTTTTGTATACACACTTGGCTTTGGCTTAGCAGCTAATTAAAAGATTTAGTTAGTATATAATCTACCTGTGGGATGATTAAGAGTCGACTTGAATTTTTCTCTTGGTTGAATAGCTGGACTGGGTCATCTGAACTCTCTAAGAAGGTATACCATGAACTGGGGAAAGGGAAAGGAGAACCTTTCCTTTATACAGCACCTATTCCAGAAAGCAGACTCCTTTTTCTCGACAAACTCCTCCCATTAGACTGTGAGCATGTGAAGGGCAGAGACTAATTGTTTTTTGCCTTTCTTTATTTCCCCAGCACTTAGCACTGTGCCCGGCATGTAGCAGGTGTTTACTCTCTGACTGCTTGACATGCTAAGTACTGGGCTCCTATCCCCTACAAAGCCCTATCACACTCCTACTGTTTCCAGTTGCTAGACCTCTGATGTCCTCGGGAAGCTCATTGGTCACATCATGATTCATTCTGTCTCCAGTCCTCAGTTACTTAAGAACAGGAATGACTTGATATAACAGGGACGAAGAAACCTGAGAGTCATGTGTTCTTCACTGCCCTGTGGGAGCCTGGGTGGAGAGAGTAGGCAGGCATTGATACATTACTCAACTTCTCACTCCCATCAGGGAAATCTCCATATTATCTGCTTTGGCATTTTGCATGTCCAAAGTAAGTTAACATGAAACAGTTAAGACGCCTGTACATGCTGTGAATTGGGGTCAGGACCTGTCCCTCACATATCACCTGCATGTCTAGAGAAGCAGGCTCACTTAGCTTCAGCGGGGTCAATATTACACGTGAGGCGAGGCAGACGGTGACCCAGCAGATGGAGCACTGGGCCTGGAGTCAGGAGCACCTGAGTTCAAATCTGGCCTCAGCCACTTATCAGCTATGTGATCCTGGGCAAGTCACTTGACCTCTGTTTGTCTCAGTTCCTCAACTGGGGATAGGGATATACCTGTAACATAGTAGGTGCTTCATAAAAGTTTGTGGGAATAAATGACTAGTGTCCCCAAGAATGAATTGAAAATGTACAGTGAGGAGAAAATAAAAAAGGGAAATGGCCTAGCTTTGGAATTCTTTAATCAGCAAAAAACTGGCTGTTTGGGTTTTTTGTTGTTGCTGTTAATTGTTTTTCCCAGTAGTTTTCCTCCCAAGTACCTTCATCTACTTCATCTAAGGCCCTTATGCCATGGACTGGCTTTCTCAGCTCAGTGTCCTTAATGTCTGCCTTTAATTCACTCCAAACAGAGGATTCTAGAAGAAAGGGTTGGTCTACTATTTCCCTCCATGTGGCATCCCATCGGTAGCTCCTTGCCAATGTACATAGCTCACTTTTACAGAAGCAAAATCAGGGTGGAGAAAAATAAAAATCACTTCAAGGCTTCCTTTTCTTTTCCTTCATTAAAAAAAACCCATTATCTTTCAGGGGTTGCAATATTAGAAGTATCCCAGGAGATTTTCCCCCACAGCTTCCTCTCTGAAACACCTCCATCGGAATGTATGAAGGCCAACTTTCTAACTCTGGACGGAACCACAAAAGGGACCTTGTAAATGTTAAAGCAACAATAATCTGACTCAATAAAAATAAAAGTGAGTAATATCCAGAATATAAAAAGGAAATTAATTCGACAACTCATCAGGAATAGCAAAACATATCAATCACTTGTGCATATGAACGTACAGGATGTTTTTAAAGGATGATGATTGTTTCTCAAATTCTTACCCTTGACATTTTAAGATATTGAAAAGAAAACAAGATATTCAGGTTGTCTAGAAAAGAGGACAAAGGGCATTGGACCTGGGAGCCAGAAAGGCCTGAGTTCAAGCCTCTTGCACACTCAGTATCTGTGTGATTCCAAATGGACCATTTAACATTTACAGCCTCATCTACAAAGGGTAGTTAATCATATTTGTAGTTCCTACAATGCAGGGCTGTTGGGGCCCAAATGAAATTAGATGTTTAAAGTCATTTGACATTGCTAAAGTTATTACTGTATTAAGAAAACTGAAGTTTTATCTTCAGAGAGTTTGGGTGATATGGACCAATTATTCAACCAAGAGAATAAATTCAAATCATCTCTCAATTATATCCACAAGGCCAATTATCCATGATACAATAACAAATCCTGCATTCAAATTTACTCACATTATCCATTAAAATCAGTTGAATTTCAGCTTGGTTTCATCTCTAAAAGGAGGGAGTTGAATTGGACCAATCAACCATTAAGGCACTAGGCTAGGTGGTACAAATATAAAAGTAAGACCATCTTTGTCCTTCAAGACCTTATTCAGCTGAGGGGGTATGTAATTTTCATAGATAAGCAAATACATGGTACTAGTAACTAGGGGCAACAGGAGAGATCTTTTAAAGGAGGTGGCACAAGTTCAACCCTGAGGGGAACTAGGGGTTCCAAAAACCAGAGTTGAGGAGGGAGAGCACACCAGGTATCAGGGACAGCCTAGCCAAAGGTATGAAGGTGGGAGATGGAATACTGTATACCAAGAATCGAAAACAGCTCAATTTATCAAGGGCTATATGTATGGGGAGTAATGTAGAGTAAACCTAGAATGGTAGGACAGATCCAAACTGTAAAAACCATTAAAAGCCAGAATTTAAATTTTTATTCTAGGGACAAGAGAGAGACATTGGAAGATTTTGAGATAAGGAGTGACATGGTCAGACCTAGGCTTTAGGAATATGCATTTGGCAGCAGTAGGAAGGATGGAAACTGGACGTGGGGAGACCAGGTAGAAGGCTGGTCCAAGAGAGAGGGACTATACTAGGGTGGGTTTTGTATTAATGGATAGAACAGGATACAATGAGGAGGTGGCATCAGTATTTGGTAAGTGGTTGGATACAAGAGCGTGGGAGAGAGTAAAGATGAGAATGCCTTCTAGGTTTTGACCTGGTGTGATCAGAAGAATGGTAGTGTCCTTGTGAGACTATGCTATGTAGCATCCTTTGCAACTTCGATACTCTATGATTCTATAGCCTAAATGACTTTTTTGTTGATGGCTCCCTTCATTACTATACCAGTGCTGCTGAAATATTTCTGCTGGCATCTGTAGCATCACTTCACATATAAGCAAGAGCATCAAACTCCGTCGGATACTAGTATACTTAAACACATCCCCGTTTCTGTAAAGGCTTGAGAAAGGGCATCTCTCCTTACACTGATGTTTGCGTAAACTTGGAAGAACTCTGTTTATTCCCAGAATGGATTTGAAAGTAGATGAGCAAAGGAACAGGAAGGGGAAGCTGGCCAGTTTCCCTGTTCCTCTTGCGTCAGATACTTTGAATGCCATTCACGAGGCATTAAATGAATTCCAATAACACCAGCGATACCTCTATTGCAATGACTCAAAGAACCAGAGCCCTCCCTCTCCCAGAGTCTGACGGCCTGCCCCACATTGTGGTGGGTGCCCCTCTCATGGGAGATCTTTGAAGAAAAGGTGAAGGATCACTTATCGGGCACGCCATCAATTGAATTCTTTGAAGGTTGGACTACAGGGCCACTGAAGTTCCTTCCAACTCAGACAATCTGTACAAACATTATATAATAATATTTTTGAACTGGCAATTATTTTGGATGATCTGACTATTCTGTTAATACAGATAATAAAGAATTGACTCTATGTGGAATATACATGAATATAATTTTTACTTCAAAGATTATCATGGAATTGTTACATGTTAAGGTGCAACATGGCATAGTGAATGGGACCAAGCCTTAGAGACATGGAGACGAGACATTGAGGAAGTGTGCTGTACTAAGTGTGCCACAGATTAGAAGTTGGAGGACTTGGCTTCGACTCTTGCCTCTGATGCTTACTACCTGTGGGACTTTGGACAAATCCCTCTCTCTTCCTCAGTTTGTTCATCAGTAATGAAAGCTAGACTGAGTGGTTGGCCTCTAACGTTGCTTCTAGCAATACAATCTACGATCCTATGACTCACGCTATCTATGTGATCACAGGTCAGTCAATTAACCTCTTGGTATCAGAGGCAATTCTATGATTGCAGGTAAGTTACAAGGAAGAGCTGCTGATTATTATCAGTGAAGGACTTGGGCTGAACTGAGAGGTGCAGCTTCCTAGAATGAGGAAATGATAGGCCCTCAGCACTATGCCCTGGTCAGATCACATCTACTGTGTATAGCACCATGGTTTAAGAAGAACATTATGGAGCAATCTAGAACCATGGTTTCAAACTTAAATAGAAATATGGACCATTAAATTATACATAAAGATCCCTTTCAGTTATATACTGACTTAAGAAACTGCATTTGAATTTTATCTATGTTCTGTTGTATTTTTATTTATTTTGTTAGATGCTTTCTAAGTGCATTTTAATTGGGTTCAGCAGTATTGCAGGCCAGATTGGGCCTCAAGCACATTTGACACCTCTGACCTGGAGAATGACCAGAGGACAGCATCTAGGATAAGGCAGGGCCTTGGGTTCGTGGCATGTGAAGGTCATCTAAAGGAAGGTTTTCCATGGAGAAGGGAAAACTTAGGGGAAACATGATAGCTGTCTTCAAGTATCTGACGACCTGTCCTGTGGAGGAGGTATAAGACTCACTCTGCTAGGTTCCAGAGGGCAGAACCAGGAACAGTGAGTAGAGATTAAAAAGAGGCAAATTTAAATGAGATTTCGGGAGAAACTTCCTAACAATCAAGAGTTGTCCAAACATGAAACCAACCACCTTAGATAGTGCTGGGTTTCCCTGCCTTGGGGGTTTTCAAGTAGAGGTTAGAGGATCATTTATCAGTTGACAAACATTTATTAGGCACCTATGATGTTCCAGTAAAGTATACAAAGTTAGGTAAAAAACAGTTTGTGCCTTCTAGAAGCTCACAGCCTAATGGTAGAGACAAGCAAACAGCTACATACAAACAGGAGATGTACAGAATAAACTATAGATAATTTTGGAAGGTATTAGTATCAATGGTGATCAAGAAAGATTTTAGATGGAATCTGAATGAAGCCAGTGGATCCAGGGTACAGATAAGGAAGGAAAGAGTTCTATGCATGAATGGACAGTTAGGGAAATTGCATACATCTTATTTGAGGAACAGCAGAAAGGCCAATGCCACTGGATCACAGAGAACTTTGAAGGAAGTAAGGTAGCCTGTAAAGGTAGAAAGAGTTAGATTATGAAGAGCTTCAAAAGACAAACAGAGTTTCATGTTCAATTCTGATGACAGGGAACCACTGAAGTTTACTGAGTGGGGGGAAGCAGTGCTATGGTCAGATATGGACTTTAGGAATTTCAAATTGACAACTGAGTGGAGAATGGACTGAAGTTGGGAGAGACCTGAGGTAGGGAGGTCAACTAGCTAGCTATTGCTATTGTCAATCTGTAGGTGATGAGGACCTGTCCCAGGGTGGTGCAGTATCAGAGGAGTCTATACAAGAGAAATTAGGAAGGTAGACTTGACAGGACTTGTCAGCAGATTGGATATGGAAGGTGGGGTAAGAGAGAGTGAGGAGTCAAGCATGATATCTAGGTTGGGAGTCTGTATGGCTCGGAGGCTGAAGGTGCCCTTGACAATAAAAGGGAAGTTAGGAGGGGGAGGGTTTTGGGGAAAACATAAAGATTTCAGTTTTGGAAATACTGAATTTAAGATGTCTGTGGTACATGGAGTTTGAGCCATCTGAGAGACCTCTGAAGAGGCAAAGCCAGAAGTCAGGAGAGAGGTTAGGTACAGATAAAAAAATCTGAGAATCATTTATCTGTACAGAAATGATCATCGAAACCATTAGAGCTGAAAAGATCATCAAGAGAAAAGTCAAGTTATGTTGTACTGGGGATTTCCTTTGGGAATGGTTTGAACTAAATGGTCGCTAAATTCCCATCCAATTCTCAAATTCTGTGACTCTGTAAGCTCCCCTACCAACAAAATCACAGGCCTACATAATTAGCATCTTGGACTCTTAGACCTGGAAGGGACATCAAGGTCATATTCCATCCCTCTCATTTGGCCAATGAGAAAAATAGAGCCCAGAGAAGTTAAATAATTGGCTTTGATCACACAGGTAGAATTAATGGTAGTATTCAAACTGGAATTCAGTCTTGACTCCTAGTCTGGGGTTATTTCCATCTTGCTGTTCAGTTGTGTCCAACTCTTCATGACCCCATTAGGGGTTTTCTTGGCAAAAATACTGGAGTGGTTTGCCATTTCCTTCTCTAGCTCATTTTACAGATGAGGAAACTGAGGCAGAGTTAAATGACTTGCCCGGGATCACACACCTAATAAACATCTGAGGCTGAATCTGAACTCAGGAAGATGAATCTTCCAGACTCCAGGTCTCGCATCCTGTCACACTGTACCACTTAGCTGCCTCTATTTCCATTGGGTCACATACATTTGGGGAGGAATTCTTTTTTGGGGGGGTTAACAATCCTGCTTTAATCAATCAAACATGTTATTTACCTAGTTCAGGGGGAAAAGGTCAGCACCCCGAACTTCAGAGTATACAGACAGAAACATTTCAAGCAGATAGGCTTCCAAACTGTACAACCATTACATCCATACCAAATCACAGTTACCAGAGAGGGAAGCATCAACATCTGGGTTTTTCAAAGCCGGAGGGCTCTCAACGGCTGCCCAGAGTCTCATCTGGTCAAATCATACAACACTTCTCAAAGTGAGCCCCCCTGGGGAGGAATTATAATGCTGGAGGCTTCTGAAAGAAATGTTAAATGTTACATCCTCTTTGGGATTAGACATGAAGCAAAAACTTTGTGATTAATATCTTTAAATATCTATCTTATAAAATATAATTATAAATTTTTATTATGATTGCATTTCTCCTTTCCATAGCAGATAAATGAGGTCAAATTTGCCAGCTGATGTGAACCCAACAAAGACAGCCAACCCAATGGCAGATTTTACATAATCCAGGGACTTTTCAGCAACTAGGAACAGTTCTTGTTATTTACACTGCCTGCCAACTTTCCTCACTATATCCATCTCTCTTTCTCTGTCTTTCCATCTCTTTCTCACATCTGTACAACCATACATTAAAATATGTGGGAATTTAAGTTAGAAAGACTTCTGACCATTCCCCAAATGAGCCTGAAGCCGCTGAGTCTCCTCCCTGCCTTTTAACATTCAAATCTGAATAACCTAAATAAACAGAAAAATATATGGTGTTAAATTCTACATGTGAGATTTTGGGGCTTATGGGTGTGTATTTTCTTTTCTATTCTGAACCTCAAGTTTACATTTCATCAGTATGGGGAATGCCCAGTGTGAAAAGCCTTTCTTCCAATGCAATTTAATAGTGTCTGAGATTTGCTTGGAGGCACTGGGAGGTTGAGGCATCTTGTCCTGGATCACAAAGCTAGCATGTGTCAAAATCAGGACTCAAACTCAGGTCTTCTGGATTTCCTGACTGGGGTAGCAGCCACTTGGACACAGTACCTCTCTTATGTGTTTCTTCTCATCTCCAGTACTTGAATAAGTGAATTAGGTTTGCAATTGAATTAAGAAGTATTTGTGAAGCACCTACTATGTACCAGGGACTGTACTAGGTACAGGGGCAACACTGTGTTCTCAAAGTCTAAGACAGGGACAGAAACTCTGGATGGCCCTATCAAACTGGAAACTCTTGTAGGAAGAGCCCAGCAATGAGTTGGGTGTCTGAAAGCTAGCATACTTAAATTCAGAGGGTCAAGACATCAGAAGATCGACCGTTAAGTGATGAGTTTTTTTTTTCAGTTACATTGCATTAAGTGTCCACTTGATGAAATTAGTCTCTTGAAGTATAGAGTGTCATAAAGTAATGAGACTGGTTTTCCATTCAGGGCTTATGGAAAGCTGAGTGACTGTTTTCTTCTCACACCTCCTAGCTCTTTAATGAGAGAGATGACAAAATTATTCCCATCACAAAAATTGGGTGGCATATTGTGAAATTGAGTCAGGGAGACAAAGAAGCAATGTGTGTGAGTATGCATGTATGTGGGGAGGGTGTCAGTGAGGGAGAGTGGGACTCCCAATTAAACTAACCAGCTACACTTAGCTGGCTCACAAAAAAAATGAGACTGACATTCTGGCTCTAAGGTGTCAATGACGATGAAGCCCACTCAAGGCAAGGTTATGAAAGAGGCAAAAGCTAGAAGACAGGATCGTTTTACAACAGACTCTTCTCTGTTTCTTCATGGTTATTCTCTCCCAAGCACCATCTCTGAAGTGCCCCAAATGGCACTTGTTCACAAGTACAAGTTCAGTATTTTCTCCTCAACCAAAACTTCTAACATCATGGAAAGATGAATGTGGTCTTATAAAGGAAAATGGCAATTAGTACTCCCTATATAGTGCTAGCAAGTGGAAATTTGTCAAAGATGATATACTACTTTTGCAAACCAAATAAGCAGACAGCTGTTCTGATGTGGCTGCATCCAGTAGCATGCTGGCAAACGCTGAACTGGCTCTCAAAAAACAAAAGCAAAAATCTCTACCCACAATACATTCTAAATTTTATTCTAAATAATCAACATTTTCTCCATCATTTTTTTATGTCTATATTCTAAACCAATCAACAAAACTAGAAATAGAGTCCTGATTTGTAGAATTTAAAAAAATTGAGGGGTAAATACACTTAAACATTTAACAATCAGCTCTCCAGTTCAGTCTAGCTCTAGCACATCCCTGGCTACAGCACAGTCACAACCAGAAAAGTTCTGGGAAACTCTACCAAAAAAAAAAGGAAAACCCTACCTTTAACTGAGGAGACAAGTCTTAACTTTTAATAATTGTAAGTTTTCTAATGTGCCTCATAAGTCAAAATAGATTTAATCAACCTGGTTTCTTTTAATTAATTTAATTAATAGGTTATTACAGGTTTAATCAGTTATACTATTCATGAATGGATTATTTGCTTTACAGTTTATTTGAAGCAAATATTAAGAATCCAAAAATGGATTTTAGATTTGAAAGGGATGTAAAATTCTGCAACTTCGTAAGATCTGCTTTAGATTACTTCTCCTTTTGCCTTCAATCTGTCCCAACACTACAGGCTTTCCCAATGAGTCCTGTCTTCTCATCATGTGGCCAAAGTACTTAAACTTCAGTTTCAGTATTTAACTTTCCAGTGAATAGTCTGAATTAATTTTCTTAAATATTAACTTATTTGATCTCCTTGCTGTCTAAGGGACTCTCAAAAGTCTTCTCCAGCACCACAAATTCAAAAGCATCAATTCTGTAGTGTTTTGCTTTCCTTATAGACCACAGCCATATATTATTACTGGAAAAACCATAGCTTTGACTACATGGCTCTTTGTCGGCAAGGTGATGTCTCTGCTTTTTAGTATGCTGCCCAGATTTGTCAATAGCTTTCCTTCCAAGGAGGAAGTGTCTTTTAATTTCATGGTAGCAGTCTCTGTCTGCAGTGATCTTTGAGCCCCAAGAAAGTAAAATCTGACACTGTTCCTATTTCTTCTCTATTTGCTAAGAAGTGATGGAAGCAGTTGCCAAGATCTTAGTATTTTTTATATTAAGCTTCAGGACAGCTTTTATACTCTCCTCTTTCACCCTCATCAAGAGGTTTCTTAATTCTTCATTTTCTAGCATTATATCAATATTATGGGCATATATGAGATAGTTGATATTTCTCCTGGTGACTTTAATAGACAGTTGGTCTAGATGATTCCTAAGCCTCCTTTCACCTCTAGATCAATGATTCTATGGTCACCTGGTCTAGTCCCCTTGGGTACAGTGAGTGAAAAGTGATTGGGTATATAGAAAAGAACATGGGGCTTGAAGTTAGAAGGTCTGGGTTTAGTCAAAGTTCAACTACTTAGTAGCAAATCAGCCTGTCTGGACCTCAGATTCCTTACTGGGAAAATAAAGGGTTTGGACAAGATGCCCTATGAGCTCTCTCAGACAGTTCTCAGTCAATGACTGTATACACCTTGACCTCTATGGACTTTGTTTCTTTATCTACACAATGGGAATGACCAATGCTTAACATATTTACTTCATAAAATTATTGTAAGGAGCAAAGGAGATTAAAAAAATGTACAAGTGCAAGGAGTGGGCATCAATAGATTAGACCAGGGACCATTCCTTGGCAGGTTGGACAAGACAAAGAGAGAAGGTCCCAAATCACACAGAAAATCACGGGAGAGAAAAGTGCTCCTGGTTTCCAAAACTGACATTCTCAATGCATTTTTCCATGGAAATACATGTCAGTTGGGTTCTGTAGCCCTCAGAATACTTCATGAACTCATAGGATCACAGATCCAGAGATAGAAAAGGTCTCAGCAATTATACAGTCTAACAGCCTTATTTTATTTTATTTTGCTTTTTTTTTTGGAAGGTAGGGCAATTGGGGCCAAGTGACTTGCCCAAGGTCACACACCTAGTTTTTTTGGTGTGTGTTGTTTCTGAGGCAGGATTTAAACTCAGGTCCTCCTGACTCCAGGGCCAGTGCTCCATTCACTGTGCCACCTAGCCACCCCTCTAACAGCCTTATTTTATAGATGACAAAACTAATACCCCAGACATGATTAATCATCTGCCTAAGATCTCATGGGTAGATGGCAAATGGCAGAGAAAGTACAGTATGGGATAGCATAGTATAGAGTATGGTGTAGAATGACACTTTATTGTATATGGTATGGTATAGAAAATAGGCTGTGGTATGGTATATATTTTATCGTATGTAGTAAGGTATATTATATTTTATTGTACACAACACACATATGTATGTGTGTATGTATGCATATGTGTATATATGTATACATACAGTATATATATTATATATGGTACGGTATAATCGAGTATATACTATTATTGTTGTTCATTCTTCCTTTGTTTCCAGCTCTTCATGACCCTATGGACCATAGCACGCCAACACTGTCCATAGCATTTTCTTGGCAAAGACACTAGAATGTTTTTGAATTTCCTTTTCCAATGAGTAGAGTATAATATGGAGTATTATTGTATATAATAGTACAACATAGAGTACAGCCGAGTGTATAGTATATTAGCTATTATTACACAGTACAGTAATATAGTACACATAGCATAGTATATGGTATAATATAGTACACCATATAGGATACAATCATATATATTCTTCTATATAGTATGTAGTATGGTATCGAGAGAAATATTATGGGCATATAGGAGATTGTACACAGCATAGTGACCAGGACAGTAGAGCATATCATAAAGCATGAATATACAGTATGGAATATAGTGCTGTAGTTGAATAAAATATGCAGTATAATATATTACATGGCGTATAATGTAATATGCAGCATGGCATTAGCATGCCATAGTATATGACAGCACATGCCAATAAGGTGCTGTCTTCACTTGCCTTTCATAATCCTCACTATGGGCGGAATAAGCTTTTTCTGTATCTTCACATCTGAGTTACACAGAGTCTCTGGTGATATAAGTCCTTCTGTATATGGGGGCCACCTATATTTATGGAAAATTAAAAAAAATTCTCCTTCCTCATGAATCCAGAAAAAGGACAACTAAAAGCTGACTTCCTAGCAAAACTTTATCTAACTAAGGCCAAGAGACATCACAACTACCACAGTTCACCCTCCTTTGCCTCATTTCTCATTCGTCACTCCTCTCTCAAACGGAAACAAACAAAATGCTCTTATAGTCTACAGGAAGTTGTGAAAACAGGTGAGCATATTTTACCTAACTTCAAAAAATGTATTTGAAATTTCTTGTTCTTTGAAAAAAAAATGGCTCCTGTATAAAAAGAAAGCCTAACAAATTAGGGAAACAAACCTCACTGAAAAGGCTTTCCCATTTCTGACAGCTCAAAGGATCATGTTTTGCTTATCATGATGATGAGAGCTGACATTTTACCCTAAAAGCATTGGCCTAGAAATGATTAAGTCAAGAACTACAGGCATTGTAATGTGTATCAGTCTGATTATTATAATCCTTGATCATTTTTGACAGGAGAGAGACTAAGGAAGAGCTATGGTCAAACCATTTTTAATGTTCCCTTTCAAGGTCTTTCTGAGCTCTATTATACCTGGCTTAAAAATGACCTTCTGGTATATGGCAGATTTTTCTAATTCCAAGCTTTTAAGAAAGGAGTCTGGAATACCCCTTTATCCACTTAAACCGCTACTAGACCTATAACCTAAAAAAAATTTAAAAAAAAGAGGAAAAGGGTCTACATGTACAAAAATATTTATGGTAGCTCTTTTCTTGATAACCCCAAATGGGAAATTAAGTGGGATATTCTACTGGGGAATGGCTAAACAAACTGTGGTACATGAATAGAACAGAAAATTACTGTGCCATAAGAAATAATGAAATGGACAGTGTCAGAGGAAACTGAGGATCTAGGGATGGAAACAGAAGTGAACAGATTGAGGAGAAATGTTTATACAATGATAAAAACATTATAGAGGAAAACAACTTTGAAAGATTTTAGGACTTTGATCAACTCATTGGTGACACAGGTCACTCACCTCTTGCCACAGAGGAGATGAACTTCAAATGCAGAAAGAAATGTGCATTTCCAGATATGGCCAAGCAGGAATTTGTTTTTGCCAGATTATGCATGTTTGTATTGAGGGAGAGGGACTCACAGCAGTGGGAGAGGTAATGGTGGTGGCTGAAGGAAGGCTAATAAGTAGAAGGAGCAGATTAAAAAAGAAAAATAAGGGTCGGCTAGGTGGCACATTGAATAGAGCACAGGCCCTGGAGTCAGGAGGACCTGAGTTCAAATGTGACCTCAGACATTTACCATAAAACTAGCTGTGTGACCTTGGGGGCAAGTCACTTAACCCCAATTGCCCTACCTTCCCCCCTCCAAAATGCAAAAAAAAAAAAAAGAAAAGAAAAAGAATTATGAGTGGCAGGGTCACTGAAGATATTATGATAAAATCTATAAAAAATAATTATTGCTAATATAATGTGTCATGCATGGACATATATACATTAATGTGTGATGTAATTATGTAATAATGTTATTATATAATGTACAAGATAATATGTTATAATGTACAATATAATATAAATATAAGTTAATACAGAATCAATATATGTTAATATTAAAGTAGACATTGAATATAACACAACTTGTAATATATGCTACTGTCACATATAACTTCTTACAAGTTATACAAACTTATGTATTATTTTATGTTAAAGACTGGTTTGTATCTTTAAAAAACTTTTTTTCCCCATTAAAACAAAAGAGCTCCTAAGTAAAAAGCAGTTTCTATTTGAACCCAGTTGGTAAATTGGGGCTGCCTAGAAGTGGTTAATAAGTAAACTACACTATTGTATTTAAATTACCATCCAATTTCAAGGAACATCTAGCAGCTAATAATCCCTTCAAAAAGAGGAAAGCTAGGAGTGAGTTTTTTTATTTTGTTTTGCTTTTTTTCATTCTTCCCTTCCATTAGCAATTTCTTACCCTGTCTAGTGAATCTGAAGGTTCATATCCACCAAAAAACCCTCAGGCTGTACTAGTTTTAAGCAACTCTCTCCTATCCATGAACATATTATCTGCATTGCAGTTTAGCTGAAGCTGATCCTGCTAACAGAATCACAAGATTTTAGCTTTTTAAGGGATCTTTAAGTCACCCAGCCTCTGGCAGAGAACAGCTGGATGGCTATGGACAGATCATTTAACCCTCCTTAGTGCAGTTCCTCTACTGTAAAGCAAGGTTTGAAGCAAGGTTGTGTTCTCCTGGGGAACTTATTAGCACCAAGGCTGGCTGGTTGGATGACTAGGTCCTGATGGTGAGTCTATCAGAGAGATAGAGGGGAAACATGGAGCATGCCAACATCAAGTGACATTCATAAACTGTTCAAAAATTTCCAATGCCTCTCCTTTTTGTTTGGGGTTCTTAACCAGAGATTCAGGACTCTCCCCCCTCGCTCCCGTCTGTCCGTCCATCCATCCATCCATCCATCCATCCATCCATCCATCCATCCATCCATCCATCCACACATGTATATATGTGACTAGATATACACATATGTAAATATACATATATATTTATAATCTATATAGTATATTTTAATAGTATATATAATATAGCATATACAGCACAATATAATATATAGTATATTATATAATTGCATGATATACAGTTTAATAGATAACATATAAGCAACACATACATACTCATTTTAAAAATAACCAAATTCCAACATAACTGGTTTCCTTTCTAATCCTATATTTTTTATTTTATGTATTTAACAACATTTTTTCTGTGAAGGGGTCCATAGGTTTCATCTCTGAAATGTAACATCCTTCATAGTTTGGCTCTAGTCTACCTTTCTTTTTTCTTTTGCTTTTTTGGAGGGGGGAAGGTAGGGCAATTGGGGTTAAGTGCCTTGCCCAAGGTCACACGGCTAGTTTTGTGTTAAGTGTCTGAGGTCACATTTGAACTCAGCTCCTCCTGACTCCAGGGCCAGTGCTCTATTCACTGCGCCACCTAGCCACCCCTCTAGTCTACCTTTCCAGAATTATTTCACACTGATCCCTTTCACACACCCTACAATGCTATTCCTCCAAGTCCAGCTAAATTAACTAATTAGTGTATTGCACAGTCAATTCCAGGCCTGGCACGGACTCCTTCCATCACTTCATCTTAGAATGCCGCCCCCCCCCCTCCAGCTTCCTTCAAAACTCAGCTCAAAAGCCCCCTCCTTTGTGAGGTCTACTTTGATCATCAGCCTCCAAACTTCACTTACTTTGTATTTATTTCACATTATGTAGGTACAGTTGATCCCCCTCCCCAATCCTCCCACAGAATGCTGGTTCTTTGAGGGCAGGGGCTATTTATTTTTCCCTTTTAAAAAACTTTTGTGTCTCCTGTGCCTAGTACAGTGCTTGACAAATATCAAGTGCATAATCAAATGTATTCTGCTTGACTTTTTGTTGAGTTCTACTCTGCGTGACAGAATGTGAGCTACCTATTAGATAAAGGTTGTAGGTTTCTGATACTATCTTAATTGGCCAGAACCATATAACCATGTTCTTCTTTAAAGTATTGTGGGGGCAGTTAGGTGACACAGTGGATGGGGCTCCACATCTAGAGTCAGGAAAATAGAAGTTCAAATCTTATCTCACTTATTTGCTGTGTGACCCTGGGCAAGTCACCTCACCCTGCTTGTCTCAGTTTCCTTATTTGTAAAATGAGTCAGAGAAGGAAATGGCAAGCCTCTCCAGTATTATTACCAAGAAAGTTCCAAATGGAGTTATGAAGTCAGATATGACTGAACAACAACAAAATATTTTCTAAAATATAATAATTTGTTTAAATGTAGTTATATTTATTTTAGAAAAAATACACAGGGATGAAGTAAGGCAGTATGCCAGTAGATCTGGGAAACGATGGTTCAGGTAGCCCCAGTAGAGGCATCATCATCACCAGCAAGAGGTGGCAGGGGGCAAGGTTACAGGATGAAAACTTCCGTGCAGTTAAAAATGTCCCAAAATCGAATGGATTGCCCTGAAGATATTGGCTTCCTCATCACTACTGCAGCTCTTCTGGGAGAGTCTGGATGCAGCACCATTTTGGGGGGATTAGGTAGCAGGGATTCCCATCTAGGTACTGGTTAAACTAGGTGGCCAATTGGTCCTTTCAATTGTGAGATTTTGTTAAGTTCTTAGAATGGCTACCTTACAGATGTTGAACATCTGAAATGACTGGGACTTTGTGGCAGAACAGTAAAATGTGTCCTCGGTGATGAACCTGGAATAATACTTGATGAAACCCAGAAAACACCTACATTGATGCACCCACTACTATGTCAGGACATCTATGTTCTTGGTTCCAATCTCACCTCCAGACATACCAATAAGGTGCTCTAAGAATTCCAGTTGGTCCTGGATGGAGTGGCTCTTCTCTACTAGGCTGGCATATAATTGTTAAGTCATGCTACTGCTTTCTGTACCAGGTAAATATTTTGCATAGGGGACAGTAGAATCAATCAGGGCCTTAAACATGTCCTCCCACCCAAGTCCAAGATCATGTTCATCAAACCTTGGATCATGGCATGCACTCTTCCTTCCATATCCCCTATAACCCAAATCAAGGATATGCTTTTATTTTTTTATTTTTGCTTTCTGGAGGGCAGTTAGGGTTAAGTGACTTGCCCAAGGTCACATGGCTAGTTTTTGTGTTAAGTGTCTGAGGCCAGATTTGAACTTAGGTCCTCCTGACTCCAGGGCCTGTACTCTATTCACTGCGCCACCCTGGCCGCCCAAGTATATGCTTTTATCAGTTTTAATTTTGTGGCTAGCAGGTCTGAGGTCAACAGCATGGAGGACCTTTGTTGTTGATGTTCCATGGTTTCAGTCGTGTCTGGGTGTCTGGCTCTTTGTGACCCTATTTGGGATTTTCATGGTAAAGATATAGGAGTGATTTGCCATTTTCTTCTCCAGCTCATTTTATAGATGAGAAAACTGAGGCAAACAGAATAAAGTGACTTGCCCAGGGTCACACAGCTAGTAAGTGTCTGAGGTCACATTTGAACTCAGGTCTTCCTAACTCCAGGCCAGGTGCCCTATCCACCACTTCACCCAGCAGCCCAGGGAGTACTTTGTCAGAGGGTAATTCTGTGTAGGGCTCAATAACTGTAACATCTCGAGAGTTCCCCATTTTTCCTTCTTTTATGAAGAGTACCAGGGACATGGTAAAAGGTAGATGGTCACATCTCCCATGAACTCTCAAATTCAATTCTTTCAGTAAGTATTTAACTGCCTATTCTGGATACTAGGGAAGCAAAGATGATGACAGACTCTGCCTGCTATGAACTTAGATTGTACTAGAGGGCTTGGGTCTTACATTACTAGCCAAAGGTAATTACATTACATTACTGCTAGAATCAGAATGTCTGGTATAGTAACATCATGGGCAAAACATGGTGGGAAAGGGAGAGGAAGCAAGAGTTCCGCTGTCCCAGTGCTGAACTAAGTCCTGGGGAGGAAGAGGGAGAGGAAAGAGGGAGGGAGGGAGAGAGAAAGGGGAGAGAAGGAGAGAGGGAGAGGGAGGGAGAGGGGGGAGGAGAGAGAGAGAGAGAGAGAGAGAGAGAGAGAGAGAGAGAGAGAGAGATGGAGAGAGGAAGGGAGGGGAGGGATTGAGAGAGAGAGAGAAGGAATGGGGACAGCTTTGGCCTGTCTGTCCACCAGCAATGGGGGAGTGGATGGCTTATGACAACTAGTGCTGTGGCCCTGCAAGGCTAGCATAGGTATGGAGAGTCTACCAGGGCTGGGGAGCCTGTAGCCTAGAGGCCATTCTAGATCCTTAGGTTCGGCCTTTTGAATGAGTCCAAGTTTCACACAAACCCTTTTATTAAGGGGATTTGTCCTGTGAAGTTTGGATTCTGTCAAAGGGCTACACTTGAAGACCTAGAGGGCCATGTGTGACCTCGAGGCTGCAGGTTCCCCACTCCTTTAGACTCTAAGCGAAGGTCTAGCCAGATTTTTCCATCCAAAATGGCTAGGAAGGGGACATAGTTGAGATAGACCCAGAATGGAGCAATGTGGGAACATTCAAAAACTTTTATCTGCATTACTTTTCAGAGATACAGTCTCTCCAGTAGGAGAACACAGGAGCAAAGGAACAAGAAGCAACCAGACCAAGAAGGCCAACCCAAAAGCCAAGTGGAAATTCCAGGGCTTGGGGATATAACTACATACCAGTTATGGTTTGTCTGTTTAAGGATTGCTGGGTGTGGTTTGATTTTAAGTCCATGACATTCTGCTTCTTCCCTCAGGTCTTCGCACAGATGGTCCCCCATCTGTGGCCCCCCTCCCCCTTCCTCCTGGGACCCCCACTTCTTTTAGAGTCCGGTTCTTGCACCCCTTCTCATAGAATGTCCTTCCTGATCCCTGAAGTGGCCAGGGCTCCTGTTTCCAGGCTTTTGAGATGAGTCTGTTCCTTTGCACACCCGTTTTACTTCATTGATGGTATAAAGGGTCTATCCCCCAGCAGATTTTCTGTCTTCCTAGCACAACGCTTGGCACACAGTAGGTGTTTGGTAAATGCCCAGCTGAACTGAAAGCTTACATTCCCAAACGGGCTACAATGGGGATGACTCCACTGACAGCGATGAGAGATTAAAAAAAACAACAACAACTTGCCTGATTTTGTCAAAAATGTTTCAGTAACCTGCTATTAATGACTAAGCATGCATTCCTAAAGCTGGGGCATCTTCCTCCCCTTATTGTCAACAAAAGCTACCAGTGCACAGGAAAATTACCCATCAGAATAATGCCCTACACCATCTTGTACTTTTTCTTTTTTTTTAAGCAATCGGGGTTAAGTAACTTGCTCAAGGTTACATGGCCAGTTATTTCTGGGTGGGTGCTAAGTATCAGAGCCCGGATTCGATCCCAGGTCATCCCGACTCTGGGGCCAGTGCTCTTACTCACTGTGCTACCTGGCCGCCCCCATCTTGTACTTTTTAGGTCCAAAGCTTATAAAAGCAAAGACTCATTGAGTTAATTTTTTTGGTTTGTACTCTCTCCACCTGAGCATGGTACAGATCTCAAAGGCTAGAAAAATGGATAAGAACATCTTAGACCATGTGAGGAAGCAAAATTTTCTTCTATATAAAGTCCAAAGTCTTAACTTGGGGCAGCTTTACTTGGGAAGTGGTGTCCAAGATGCCGCCTTTTCTGCCAGTAGGTCCTGTGATGGTCTAAAGCCTGTGATACTGCAGGTCTCATGGAACACAGTCCGAATGGATCATATTCTGGGGCCTGTGCCCCTACACCTTGTTGTAACAGTATTAGTCATTAGAATGCACTTCATAGTTTCATCCCCCCCCCAAAAAAACATAGCTCCAGATATATAAATTGTCTGCTTATGAAGAAATGAAATTTTCATCTCTCTGGTGTGAATACTGACATACCACTACAGACACTCATTAAGAGAGCATTTGCTGCTAACTGATGGGGAAAACCAATAAAAAACACCCTTTCTCCAATTCAGCTAGACTTTCCACATAATAAAACATGAGACAAAGGAAATATGGCAAGCTACTTTGTCTTTAGGCAAAATATCCAAAAGGAGAGGAATAGTTTTGCCAAACCAATCTTTTGCACCTAAGTCTTATAAAGGGACAGTAAATGTGATAGAAATGCAAGAGTATATGGAAACAATATAAATGTTAAAGATTAAGATTGTTGTTTAGTTGTTTCAATCACACCTTTGTGACTCTATTGGGGTTTTATTGGTAAAGGTACTGGACTGGTGTGCCATTTCATTCTCCAGCTCATTTTTACAGATGAGGAAAGTGAGGCAAACAGGGTTAAGTGACTTGCCCAGGGTCACACATAAGTGAGGTCACAGTTGAACTCAGGTCTTCCTGACTCTAGGCCCTGTGGCTATGCAGTATGGTGCCATCTAATGGTCCAAGACTAAGATTACCAAATAAAATTACTTCTACTCAATGTGCATTTCTTTTTTGGTTTCTAATAGTATCTTTTCTTAAAAATCTTATAAATCTTCTAAAAGACTTTGGGGTTTCTTTTCACATCTAGTTACATTATGAAAGAGTGTCCAGATACCCCAACCTCCTTGACAAAATATAGTTGAATTTCATCTACAAATACACAAGACAGTAATCTCCATAAAGACATGAACCATGTTTAATTTATCTTTGTGTCTTTATTAGTGTTTATTTCAATGCCTGATTAAATTTATCGATATGACTTGACATCACGTAAATATTTTATTACAAGATCTTTTAGTTGGCTTATGTAGAGCCAAAGCCCCTGAGAAAAAACTTTAGTGAATACCACTGCTATAGGACCACTGAAGGTGGTCTCAATGTTATTGGCGAAGTAGTAAAGAAAGAATCACCTTCACTTTGTTTCAGGTATGATATTCCTTATTTGCCATCAATACATTTGTATTCTTGGATGAGATGGGGCAGTGAAATCTTGACTAAGGTTGTCCAAGATCAATGGACATAAATTCACTGTGTCTGTCTGATACATTTTTGGACACAACCAATATGGGAATTTGTTTTGTTTGACTGTGTATTTGCTACACAGCCTTTGTTTTTCTTTCTCTTTTTCAGTGGTGGTGGCGTGAGAAGGAAAAGAGGAATATAGAGTGTGCCTCACAAGAAAAAATAAAAGAAAAGAGGGGGTCATTGAGGCATCTTTCTAAAAATATATTTAATATATAATATTTAATATATTATATGTTGATATAGTAATTAATATAAAAATATATTTTTATATATATATATACATAAATATACATATTGAAAAGATGCCTTCTGTTCAAGAACAGAAAGAAAGACAGAAAGCCTGGACAGGCTATAGGTTTATTTTAATATTTACTTTTTTAAAAAGCAAGCTATATATAATAGAGATCTGTAGTTGTTCTTTTCTGTTCTGTTATGTACATATTCCCATTCTATTTGATGTCTGTCAAGTTCAGAATAAAAATAATTTTTTAAAGAAAGTCTGGGCATCCACAGAAATCCCTAATGTCCTGTAATGTATAAAACACCTTTTGTTACTACCACACTGCACTAACATATT
Source organism: Petaurus breviceps papuanus (assembly GCF_028583685.1). Lineage (NCBI taxonomy): Eukaryota > Metazoa > Chordata > Mammalia > Diprotodontia > Petauridae > Petaurus > Petaurus breviceps. The sequence continues at coordinate 4,534,213 of NW_027185876.1, read as the reverse complement.
TTTCTATCATAACTAAACTAACTGCCCAAAAGGCAACAGAAAGGCATGTGGTAGGCATGAACATTTTGCAAAACATTTCCAAGGAAGAATGATTCGGGATAAGAATAAATGAGAAAAAAAGAGACCGATTATATAGCAAAAAGTGATGGGTAATGTGCCCATGTGCCCCACTAGTATTCAAGATACGTCAAGAGATCTAAAGGGGACCCTTGACATGTTGGGCAGACCCCCCTTTGGAGGATTTATGACAAGACATGGAAAAGACAGAGTGATTAGAAGGGCCAGGCATCTATGGGTTTCAACTTGCGTCTTTGGAGGGAGTATCAATATTGATCATAGCTCCATTAGAATAAGTTACTTATTTTTGAATGAGTAGCTCTAAGTTTTCTTGTTATTATTCAGTTGTTTTCAGTCATGTCCAACTCTTCATAACATTATTGGGGGTTTTCTTGGCAAAGCTCCAGAATGGCTTGCCATTTTCTTCTCCATTTCATTTTATAGATGAGGAAACTCTGATGGACAGGGTTAAGTCACTTGCCTAGGGTCAAACAGCTAATAAGTGTCTGAGGCCAGATTTGAACTCAGGAGAATGAGTTTTCCTGACTCCAGACCAGTCACTCTATCTACTGTACCACCTAGAGGCCCCAGTAACTAGGCTACAGTCCCATTATAAACATGGTTATTAAATTAGTTGCTATAACTGTCATTTTTATATGACAGCTATAGGATTTCCAGGTGTATTGGGCTAAGAAAAGCATTAATAATATTTATATTAAATTAATATTATTTAGCATTAATAAACATTAAATACATTAATTATTTAAATTATTATTAAAAGCATTAATAATATTTATCATGGAAAGACATGATGGCACAAACATGAAGATAGAATTATTATTTTTTTTGGCACGAGTCAACAGATCAAAGAGTGCAAGCTATTAAATGCTATTATCCTATATCATGTTGACAAAAGTCTTCTAAGTAATTGCTTGCTTCTCAGCACAAAGTCAATAATGTGAGGAGCAGGATTCAAACTCAGGTCTTCTTGACTTCAACTCTGGCCCTTTATCGCCTATTCCATGTAAGTCTGATATATCCTAAGAAACAATTTCCTGTTTTCAAGAAGTACCTAGCTTGGCTCCAGAGAGGAGAAACTCTCTAAAATGTAACCTTGAAACTCATTAGAAATGAATCACATTTTTATTATCACCTTTGGTATTTATTTTCTTCTTAGTTGTATTAGTAAATGACTGTTAAATGGAAGAAGTGGGAGGAAGAGAATATTAGAAAGAAACAGATTGTATCCATTGTGTGATTAGTACTCACATTAAGCAAGACGGTGGAGAACAGGCTGAAATGAGAATTTCTTTCTCTGAATTTTTTGGAAAAACAGCTATTTCATACCAAGAAAATGGCTATTTTTAAAGTTTATGGTTCAATTTGCACAGCTACCCAGCCATTAAGCCCTGTGTATTTTATGTGCACGTGTACATACACACACAACAATTGTATTACCATTTGCCTTTAATGAAAATATTTCCAGAAGTCATTTGGTTCCATTTCAATGTTCCCTGAGAGTGTATTCTTTAAAAATTCATCACTCAATCCTCTCTTCCAGACTGAGGCTAAGTGTGAAATTTTTTCCAAATCTGAATCTTCCACGGAACAGCTCCAGCCAGTTACAAACTGCACGGCATTCCAATTTTTATAGTCAAAACATTTTTAAAAGGCAGTAGTTCAAGTTTTCCATATTCTGTTTGTCTCAGATGAAAGTGATATTTTTTTCCTGAAATTCATCACTGAATTTCAAATGCCAAGAGGTTAAAATTCTAGACTGATCTGGCCAAAGGAGCCTACCCACACCTTTCATTTTTCTTTTCTAATTTAGGAAATGATCATGCTCTCACTGGCCAAGTAAAATGATTCCTTTAGAACACAAATAAATTATACAAACGTTAATGTGAATTCTTCAGCTTTATCCAAAAATATTAGTTTAACCTGATCTCTTTAAAAACGAATAAAAATGACCACTCAAAGAATCTGTCCTAAGCGATAAGCTTGGAGAGATGTCTGCTGGCTGTGGCTTGGGAACCTCCCTGAGGGCCTCCCCGGTGTTTTATCTGGCCTGCACTGATAACTTCCAATCTTTTTTCCCTCCTGTTGAACATGTAAACTCCCCAGGTTTACCAATAGAACAGGGAGGGGAAAAAATAAAACAGTAAAATAATCACATCCAAGAAAAGTCTGAGAAGACACATTCAAAACGTGCAAGACACACTGTACTTGAAAACCTGTTTCTGTAGGGTCAGGGTAAATACCCAAAAGTAGACTTTAAGGCTACAGCTCAGGAATCTAATTTCCAGGCACAGCAGAGTTAGTGTCCTAGAGCTCTTAGAATTTTTCAACTGATAGGATCACAGCTATTTACTTCAAAAACAGACCAAAGTTGTAACCAAAATCTTGATCAATTACTCTTTAGCCCCCAAGTCGCAGTTCAGTCAACATGGAGTTTTTTTCTTTCTTAAAAACAAAACAAAACAACAGGAATTCTTAACTCTGACAGTGACTTAGGCCAGTCCTTGAACTTGTTAAATAAAAATGTTATTGGACAAAGAAATGATATCTGCCCTGACTTGGAGAGGGGGCTCATTCCTCCTCCCTAGTGCCTGGTTACATATTAAATCAATTCAAAATTTATTTTGGTTCATTGATCTGTAATTCAAAACAGATCTTCAAATAAATGAATGCTTTAGTTTTTTTTTTTTAATGGCGAACTATTTGGGAGACAAATAACACATAAAAGTCAATAGTTTATAAAAGATGACTTTCTTTTTGATGAGTATTTACAAATTAATATATGCTGTCTGTTGTATTCTTAGTAATATTTAAATGTAACATTTTAACAACACAATTAAGAACAATGAAATTACATGTCAGTTAAGGCAGGGTGATTTATTTCCATCTCTTCAATTAACCTCCACAATCCTACTAGCATCTCTGTAGCATGGATATAAAACCCCTGTCCTAGAACTGGCTTTTCCTTAAAAATTTCTAGAAGATACTCTAAAATACACACAAGGAAGAAAAAAAAAAAGAGGTCTTGGATGGAACTTTCCTTTACGAAACTCCTTTTGTACTTGATAAACAAAACCAACCAGGAGTCTTCCTGTCAATAATGCTCTTGGCAAGCAGTAAACGATGACCTCTCATTCTAGAATGCCCTTATCTTTATATGCCACATGTTCACGATCTGCTACACTCTGAAACTCACTATCTGTAAGGCTGCTGCTACCCATCCTCTCCGATTCCATTTTCGAATGCATTGCTAAACTTCTCGTATCCTTACCATATCTGTTTGCCATCAAACTGCCATCCCCAACTGCTTTGCAATCTTTTCAACAGATTCTCTGTTTAAACATCCACCTGTGTTACAGAAGAACAGTCTGAACCTGCTTGATCCATGGAGCAAATAATAACAGTAACTGGAACTCCAGACAGAAAAAAATAGGAACTCATTTTCCAGACTCCTGAGGGAATAGAGAGCATGTCTGCTGAAACTGGATCCAAGAGTCAGTGATATTGTAGACTCAAGTATTTCTTTCTATTCCACGTAATGGCTTTTCCTTTCTCAGTGTTTTACAGGACATGCCTTTGCTGTGATTTAGAAAGTGAAGGAAATATTCTTTCTTTCTTTGGTGAGTTATAAAAACAACAACAAAAAATATGCAAAGTGGAAATTCGCGTGGAAAACTCCAAGATTCAATTCCATAAAGTTTACTCCTATATGCTTGCAATGGCAATCTGAGACAATGTATACCAAAAGGGAAAAAAAAAGCAATAAACTCTAGACACCTCTATCCAGTCCAAAGTCTTAAAAAAAAAGTTTTGAGATCTCATTTCTTTAGGTATCAACTCTAAACCAGTGAAACCTAAAGGTTTTCCCTCAAAGATAGCTTGGCTAATGATTACATCCTCTCAAGGCTAGCTTGTCCCATCCTCTCTTGGTCAGAACATGTCTATTTCTCAGCCAAGGACATCCCTGTCATTAAGTCACATGAGGTGGGTGCCCCTTCCCTTCTCATCCTGGGGTTCCCTGCCCTCTTTTCTAACCTAGACATGTCCCTGCCTGTGGGCCAAAGAGACTCTGGACAAAGACAGACTATCCAATCCAATTCAAATGGCATGGATGTGAAACATACTACATTATACTCTCTAACAGAACACAGATAATCTAAAACAGGCTTAAAAGTTGTACATGATGGGGATGGCTAGGCAGTACAGTGAATAGAGCACTAGCCCTGGAGTCAGGAGGACCTGAGTTCAAATCTGGCCTCAGACACTTAACACAAAAAACTAGCCATGTGACCTTGGGCAAGTCACTTTGCCCTCCAAAAAGCAAAAAAAAAAAAAGAAAAAGAAAAAGTTGTACCTGGTAGTTAAAGGAAAAATGGCCACATGCCTATCATAAATTTTTAGATTATTTTTTTGTCCAGGTTTCATCAACATAAAGGTCTTCTGGTATGGAAACTCCCTCTATCAAAAGCAGCCTGCCAACTGTTTATAATTTACAATTTTAGAGAGCTGTCTGGGGCTATTAAGAGGTATAATTAATAATAATAATGACTTATCTAGTGCTTAGAGATTTGAAAAATACTTTAAATATAAAATCTCATCTGATCCTTGCAACAGGAAGTAGGTACTATTATTATTGTTCCCATTTTTTAAAATGAGGAAACTAAACCTAAAAAAAAGGTCAAGTGACTTGTCCAGGGTCCCACAACTAGTAAGTATCTTTGGCAGCATTTGAACTCAGGTCTTCTTGACTTTGACACACTGTGTGACTGAGGCAGGAATTGAACCTAGTTATGTTATCCTGACTCCAAGGTTGGCCTCCTATCCCACTGCCCCTTCATGATAAATTTATGTCTTGTTTTTCTTGGGTCTTCAAACACTTACTTCAAACACTTGATTCCACTGCTGTCATGAGTCACCAGGTTGTTACTACAGGCATGGAAATGTTTCCTCTAAGTAAACACAGGTGTCATGTGGCTTGATCTCAAGCAGTATAAAAAGCAGCACTTCTTTTTTTGGTAACCATGGTTTAAAGTTGAAAAAAAATGTTCTGGATCAATGGCAATAGGGTGTTGGGAGAGGTTGGTAGTATTGAGGTGTGGTCAGGGCTTGCCCTCCATTCAGCCAGGAAAAACTCAGTCTCTGGCTCAATCCAACATGCCCAAATGAAGATGGGTTTGGTTCTGAAGAACAGTAAGCCTGTGACTCTAAGTTAAGATAGAAAGAAAAGGAGAGGTCCCCAACATAAATAAAACCATTCGCTCAACAGAGGGAGTCAAGAAATTCTGGGAAACAGAGATTTCCTCTTACATCTGTCTGCTTCTCCCTACTCACATGGCCGCCACTGGAGTTCTGGTAACTTCTGCAGTAACCTCCTCCCCACTCCACATAGCTGACAAGGTCTTTCTAAAGGTCTGACCTTGTCACTGTCTTTCTAAAACAAACAAACAAACAAACAAACAAACAACAACAATAAAACCTGGGGCACAGGAGGAATGGTGGGCCCTGTCTCCCTCTAGATCAAAACAGAAGCTCATGTCCTTAATTTGGCTTTAAGACCCTTCCCAATCTAACTTCAGCCTCCAGCTAATTATACATTTCCCCTCTTCATGAACTCCCCATTCTAACCAGATCAGTCTACTTCTGTTTTTCCTAGAAAACATTCCATTTCCTTGTTCCATACCTTTCGCACAGTCTATTCTGAATGTCTGGAACACACTCTCCCCTTTACGTCTGTCTAGGACTCCTTGGCTTTCTTCCAGGGTCAGCTCCAATACCCCACCCCACACGTAAAGGTTTTCCTGGGACTGCCAAGTTTACTTTATATTTTCTATGTATATGTTTTGAATTTATTTATAGATGAACATGAGGTTTCTTCGGGGTGGTGTGTGTGTGTGTGTGTGTGTGTGTGTGTGTGTGTGTGTTTCGGTTTTGTCTTTGTCTCTTCAGTTCTTGGCTGTACTAGTTGCTTAATAAATACTTTCCTGGCTGATTGATTCCTAGAATCTAGCAGAAAAAGGCCAACATGCAATTTTTCTGAGGATAGAGTGTCAGGAACACCTGGATTGGAATATCACCTTTGAAGCTGGCTAACTGTGTGACAACAGGAAATTCACATAAACTGGGAGGGCTTGAGTTTCCTCATCTGCAAAATGGGGATACTATAATAGCCCTAATCTGGACCTCACAGAATTGTGGTAAAGATCAAATTATACATGTGAACAAGTATTTATGGAAAATATGCATAAATACTATACATTGTATATGAAATTATATATTATTTATATGTGTATATATTATTTATGTGTGTGTATATATATACATATATATATATATATGCTGGATTTGGGGCTAGAAGTGAGGATTGTTTCCACTTTAAAGCCATCATTTCTTCTATAGATATATCTCCAAATAGTTCTACAAGGAAATGTTCTCTTGTATTTTCCCAAATATGTATTATATGTTTTATATATATGTATGTAATATTTATATAAATATGTATTATGTACAGTGCTATTATTATTATTACTATTATCTCCTTTTATATGCCAAATCAGCAATATGTAGGGACAGATAACTCACTGACTCATCCTGTAATTTTCTGCTGAAACTGGATTTTTTAAAAATGGTAATCCAGCCAATTAAAAATGGACATAGTTGCAAGTGGGAGGGGCAGTGATAGTCAATGAATAGAGAGCTCTGGTCTTAGCATCAGAAAACTCTGGGTATAAATCCAGTTTCTGACACCTCCTGGACCTGTATCCTTGGGTCAGTCATATAACTTCTCAATTCCCAGGAACTCCCAAAGCCTATAAATTGCAGAGTTGCTATAAATCTGTACTTCTCTGGGAATTCCCTAAACCAATGAAGTCATAAGCTCAGGTCCCCCCCCCCTTAAGTTATAGTATACAGTAATATCTTGATATTACTCTAAAATGAATTTGGAGGAGTTGGTACTGAGAGTCCTTTCCTAGAATTTATTCTAACTGCTTCACAATAAATCTAGATAAAAGAACATTATCCTCATTTCAGTAAGAAAATGAGAAATGGACAAGATAAATGACGTGTCATGGTCAGATGAGAATTTGTCAATTAAAAAAAAAAAACCTTGCTTTTAGGGCCTGCCAGGCTGGGCTAATGACAAGTAGTCCAGTATCCATTTCCATTCTCCTTTCTTTCCCTCCTTACCCCACCAAAATAAGGATCTTACCCTTTATGATTCCTTATGGGATTCTCATGTTATCTGACAAGATACATTAATTCATAAGGCACATAAGCCAAATTGATCACAAGAGACTTTTTCGTTATCTAGAAATGACATATTTGAATCTGAGTTGGAGTAAAAAGCTACTTTCGTAAAATGTCCATGTTTGTTCCATTTCATTAAATTATATTTTCTTCATTGTTATGTATAACAAACCCTTATGATACCATTAGGAAAAAGCTAGCATCAGTAATAGACATAGGTTTTAAAATATCGATTTAAAAGAAAACAAGAAAGCAAAGAAATGAAGCCATGCATTTAGGAAAGCGCCTTCCCTCCACAGATAAGATGCAAATAAATACATGTTTTATGTCTTCATTCAAGCAGAGCTGAGTTTTATCAAGTCTACAAAAGGCTCCCCCCTCCCCCAAGCCCTTCTTAGCTATTGGATTTGTGGGCAGGGGAGAGGATTGTTTCCACTTTAAAAATTGCCATTTCCTCTATGGGTATATTTCTAAAAAATGCTACACAGGAAATTTTTTTCTTGTATGTTCTCAAATTGTCAGACAATTCTTAATTGGCTAGAAATTCTTCCAGATGTGGATGCCTGTCCTTTCCCCTCCCACACTCACTGCCCCAGTACCAAAGCTATGGGTGAAGTTTTAATTACTCATTTAGGGAGGATATGACACCTCCCAGTTTAATTCAGTCCGCTCTCTTTAGAGTAAATGCAGAATTAAGGCTCAGTGTGCTTGTAGGATCTCTTAGCAACTAGAATAGAATCAGCCAACAAAGGATGATTCACTGATTTAGCTGGGATTTGCAGATATGTCTGCCAAAACGCCTGAGCAAATTCACATTGCTAGACGCTATGGTAAAATGTGACCTCTTTTAAAAGTCTCTCAGAAAAGACAAGAAATCTGGAGCTTTCTAACAGTTCTGTGGTGTCTGAAAGGTACCTATAAAAGCATGACTTTACAAGACCAGCACACTTTCCGTGATGATCATTTTCATTTAATTAGAATTGGTGTAATTCTATTTGAATGTGGCTAAAACTATCAAGGGATTTCCAAAAGGACATCATGATGTTTTCAAGGGCTTAAAATAACGACTACTCATTAGAATCCTTGGCTTCCTTTAAAGCATGGCTCATTCATGTGCCAGTACCTAAAGAAGACCTTTCCTGATCTCTTCCTCTCATGACCCCAAGTCCCCGGTTATTAGAGGTCCTTCCTTCCTGAAGTTACTTTGTATTATAAGGTATATACATTGTATTGACCTACTTGTGATATATTGTACTCCCTGAGTAGAAAGTAAGCTCCATGAGGGCAGGGACGATTTCATCTTTGTGCTTGTGTCTCTAGAGCCTAGCACAGTTCCCTGCACATAGCAAGTACTTTAAAAATGTCTGATGAATTGAATGAGGCTTTCTAGATCTTTAAATTGAAAGTGCAAAATAATTATTTTTTGGACTATTGGTCAAAGGACAAAATGAGGGTTTTTTTGATGGGGGGTGATTGTGGGGGTAGTGGAGGGGCTAGACAAGTAATTTCACCAGGTAGGTAACTCCCAGTGAGGGAACTCCTACCCATGTTGACAGTCACCTTCTCTACAATTTAGAGATTTGTTCCATATCAGTAGGTTAAGTGACTTGCTCAGTATTTTAGAGCCAGTATGTGGCAGAGGCTAGATTTGAACCTAGATCTTCCTTTGAGACTGGTTTCATCTTTAGGTCTGGCCCTTCCAGCTTCATAGATGCCTTTAGAGCTTACACTCCATTGGCATAATATTCAAGAACTTAGGATCAATTTCACACATTAGAGTAAGGTTTTAGTAAGGACTAATAATATACAAGGATACCATAAATTCCCTCTACCAATGTATCTTGGCACGTTCTCTATGATGTCCAGTCTGAGAGTAGTCCAGGGTCACAAGACAGTATGTATTAGAGGTAGTACTTGGACTCATTCTAGGTCTTGGCTTTGAGGCCATCTCTCTAATTATACACCCTTTTATCTTTCTTATGAAAAATGATCTCCCAAGCAAAAAATTGATGCTTTAACATTAATGTGTACTGAGCAGGGAGGAGGCACAGTAGATAGAGTGCTAGGTCTGGGGTCATTTCAAATCCTGCCTCAGGCACTGGCTGCGTTCCTTTGAGAAAATCACTTAACCCTGTTTGCCTCAGTTTCCTCATCTGTAAAATGAGCTGGAGAAGGAAATGGCAAACCCCTCCAGCATCTTTGCCAAGAAAACACCAAATAGGATCATGAAGATTCAGATATAAATGAAAAATGACTGAACAACCACCACCTATCACTGACACATACTGCCTGGGTCATCCTGGACAAGTCCATTACCTTCTCAGTGATCTGAGCCAGAGGAGTCAAACTCAGTGAAGCTGAACCAGATGAAAAAGGGAAAGATTTAACAAAATGAATACAATACAGTACAATGTGGTTTTCTAAGTCAATATGCAGCCTGCAAAGATCTGTTTCTATTCGAGTTTGACAGTTCTAGACTAGGCAGCTCTCTCACAATAGAAATTTAGAGAAGTTGCTATCATGCACTGGTAAATCGAGTTCCCTAACTTGGGGGTTCCCTAGACTAGTGAAATCACAGGTTTAGTTTCTATTCTCTACCCATATTTTGCTGTTGTTGCTGTTGATTCATGTCAGTCACGTCCAACTCTTTGCAACTCCAGTGGGTTTTTTTTTTTTTTTTGGCGAAGATAGTGGAGTGGTTTGCCATTTCCTTCTCTAGCTCATTTTATAGATGAGACAACTGAGGCAAAGAGGGTTAAGTGACTTGCCCAGGGTCACACATATTTTTAACCTTTACTAAAACCCTCCTCTGATGTGTGCATTTGATCCTAGGTTCTGAAAGATTATGCCAATGGAAAACAAGCGCCACTTTATTTTTCCATCCAAACTGCTCTCTCCTAAGTTTCCAATGATCTAATTACCAAATCCACTGGTCTTTTCTCAATCTTCAATCTCCTCGACCTCTCTGAAGCCTCTGATAGTGTTGATCACCCTCCTTAATATTCTCTTCTCTCTAGGCTTTTGAGACACTCCTCTCTTTTGGTTCTCCTCCCACCTATTAGTCGATTCCTTCTCAGTCTCCTTTGCTGGATTCTCACCCAGGTCACGATCACAAACTATAGGTGTCCTCCAGGGCTCTGTTTTGGGTCCTCTTCTTTTTTTCCTTTCATACTACTTCACTCTGTATTATCAATAGCTCCCATGTATTTAATTATCATCTCTATGATTTTCAAGTTTAACTATCCTGTTCTAACCTCTTTTTCTGATCTCCAATCTTGCATCTCCTTTTAGACATCTTGAATTGGATGTCCAGTAGACATCTTAAACTAGACATGTAACTCATTATCTTTTTCCCTAAACCCTCTCCCCTTCCAAACATTCCTATTGCTGTCATGGGCACCGCCATCTTCCCAGTTACCCAGACTTACAACCCAGACTACTCTCCATATCCAATTTGTTGCCAATTCCTGACAATTTCACCTTTGCACCATCTCTCAAATGTATCCCTGTCTCCCCTCTGATACTGCTACCAGTTTGGAGCAGGCCCTTATCACCTCATACCTGCAATAGCTTGCTGGTGGGTCTGCCTGCTACCAGGCTCTTCCCACTTTAATCCATCCTCTATTCAGTGAATATAGTGATTTTCCTAAAGTACAGATTCAAGCATGTCACCCCCCCACACACACTCAATAGACTCCAGGGGCTTCCTATCACCTCTGGGATCAAGTAAAAATCCTCTGTTTGCAGTTCTTTATATGATTATTGAAGCCCTTTATAACTTACCCACCTCACCCCACCCCCAACAAACTTTTCTAGGCTTCTAACACCCAAGGACATAGATTAAGAGTAAAATAAAAATTTTAAATAAGACCATTTTTTTGTATAAATTTCATAATTTATGAAGTGTTACATCATTATTTAATACCACAAAATGAATAGCTAGGTATTATTATTCCTATTTTTCAGATGAGGAAACTGAGTCACTGAGAGGTAAATGACTTACTCAAGTTCATACAGCTAGCAGATGACAGAGTTAGGTCTCAAGCTTAATTCTCTTGACTCTTAGTCTAATGACCCTGCCCCTAGAACAGAAAGGTCTTGTCTTCTTATGGTAAGCTTGTGGAGAAGATGCCTACCATGCCCCATTGTTGTACAATGAGGGTATGAAATTCATAGCATAGGCAGAGTTTAAAGTGTCCTCTCACCGGGTCTTGCATAACCCTAGACAGAGTCTAAAGGAAGAGAAAAGGAGATAAAAGCCGGTTGTGCTTAATTCAGAAATGTACAATGTTCATGTTCTCACAGATGCAAAGGGAACACTGGGATGTGATGAAACATGACATATGCTCTCTTCCCAAGGAAGCCTGAAGAGCTAGAACCAGTAAAATATATTTGCAAATTTCTTCTGGAGAAAGAGAAGCCATACACCTACATATGCATACATAAAATACATGTGTTTTTGTCCTTTGTTTTCAAAGGGGACCAATGACATCATGGGGTGATGTCTTAACTTGTGCATGAAAATACACGTGTAAATCTTTTCTGAAGAAAGGAGTGATATATATCTACAAAATACATTTCAGGCATTCTGGAATATATAGTAAAACACAAAATTAATTCTCTTAGTAAAACAATGGTAGCAAAAAGTTATCATGTCAGTAAAAAAAATCTGATTTTAGATGTTTTTATTATACTGTGGATTTTAAAGTCATTTCAAAATTTGGTATTTGGAAAGCATCTCTAATAGAACCCACAAACCAATTTCGACACAACTCTGATCATGGGTCAAAAATAATAATCACATTTATAGAATTAAGGTTTGCCAAGTGCTTTCCTCACACCAAAGTGAGGAAATAATGTAGCAGGAGATATAGGTATTGGTGTAGAGTTACTTGTGTGATTCTGGGCAAGTCCCTCAGCTCTGTGGGCCTCAGTTTCCCCATCTGTAAAATGAGGAGATTGGACAGGTGTCCTCAAAGATTTCTTTAAGTTTTAAATCTCTGATCCTATGGGATTTTGAAAGGTTGTGATTTGTCCCAAGTCACAGAAATCCAGACAGCCAGTTGGAACAGTGGATAGTGTTAAATGAGAAATCAGAAATGTGCCAGGTGATATGCTTGCTAAGTGCTGATGATTCAATAAAAGGTAAAAATAGTTCTGGTCAGAGAGGAGTGGACAACATGCACATAATTACATGAAACAAGACATGGAAAGATAAATTGGAGGAAGGAGATGATACGGGTTCAAAAGTGTCCTCTCTTATTTAATATTTGTGGGACCCAAGGCAAGCCGCTGAACCTCTCTGGGAATCATCCCATCTGTGTCTTCCTCATAGGGGTTGTTTTAAGCCACAAATGAGATAATGTACGTAAGACCCTTTGTAAACCTTAAAACCTGATATCAATGTTAGTTATTGCCCTTATCATTATCATTGGAGCCTGGACTTGAACCTGGGTCTCCTGAATGGAATGCCATTCATTATCCCCCTAGACCACACTGCCCCTCAATGTACACTAAACTGCATACTGTTATACGTTTAAGGAAATTTAGTCTATATTACTCAGTAGCTGGTGTGAATCCTAGTGTGATATCTAGAAAGCCAAAGAAATCAACTTACTGCTTTCCCTTATAAGGATATTAGATCATCGCCCTATGAACCTGAGGCTTCCCATATGTTTTCTGCAGCTGCTGATACACTCTGGAGCCAAGGCTGAGCTTTGGCAGTTTGGATTCCTGTGTGTTGTGATAATCAGCTGGGGTTTGGAAAATCCTTCAAAAATCTAATGTTCTGGCAATTTAACAAGGCTTCTGAAAAAACCCCCAACAATTTAACATCTGGAACAAAATATTCACAGTAGGCCAAGACCAACATCACAAAGAACTTTTCTTTCAGTCAAGGGAAAGTATGGTACTTCCTTGTCTGTCATCAAGTAGATGGGTCTATTTTAAAAGTTCTGGAGCCATTTATGATAAATACAAGATATAGTGGACATAGGGCAGAGCAAATGGAACACATGGTCTGAGTATTTGTCATGGCTTAAAATTGTAAATATCAATGACTCAAACCAAGGCAGAAATGGCATGCTAATCAAATCTGCAGATGACAAAAAGCTCAGAGGGGTAACTAACACACTGCATGACTGAATCAGGATCTAAAACGATTCTGACAAGTTAGAATGATGGCAGAAGATGAATAAGATGAAATTTAACAGAGATAAATAGAAAGTCTTACATTCGGGGTTTAAAAAATTCACCACCACAAGTACAAGATGGAGGGGGTAAGACCGGGTAAAAGATCATCTGAAAAAGACCTGGGGTCTGAATAGATTGTAGATTCAATATGAGTCAACAGCGGAATATGACTGTCAAATGACTTAATGAAATTTTCGTCTGTAATAAGGAGGGGATAGGCAGTACTCTGTCCTGGCCAGACCACAGCTAGAAAATTGTGTTCAATTCTGAGTAGCACATTTTAGGGAAGCTACTGATAAGCTTGAGTGAGGACCTTAAAATCATGCCCTATAAAGAACTGGGAATGTTTACCCAGAAAAGAGAAGACTCATGATGGAGCTCAGGAGCTGCCTTCAATTCCCTGAAGGGTTGTAATGCAGAAACTCACAGAGTGGAAAAGTTACAAGGTTTGGTATGAGAATAAATTTCTTATCTATTAAAACTGCTCAAAGATGGAATGGGCCGCCTTGGGATGTAGTGATTTCCCCTTCAAATGGAGGTCTTCAAAGAGAAGGACCATTAGTTTTGAATGTTGTGTCGTAGATTTTTAGCCAGGTATGAGATTAAACTGGAGAGCCTCTGCAATTCCTTCCAACTCTGTAATTTAGTCTATGCAAAGATATTTATATAATCGTTCATTATCCTATTCTCTTCTACATATTAAAATCTACCAAGGAAATTCAACAATCAAATTCAAGAATCCCTCATTTAACCTTTCCTGGACATGCCAGGAGAGAGCCTGGCTTTGAATATGGAATGAATTCACAGAACTTTGGGTTTTTCCTGTTTTGTTTTTACTTTCTCCTTTTACCTAAAGAGACAGAAGAGACAATGATTTAACAGATGCCCATCGGAAGTCTCTAAGGATCCAGCTTCAAAGCTTGGCTCAGATCAAAGGCAAAATGAATTAATTAGCTTTATTTCTATTTAAGATTTACAAAGATGCTCCAGTCAGCCAGATACAGTACAAAGCAGAAATGGCATTTCCTTCAATCAAGGGGCATACATTTTAAGGCATACAGGACACATGTTTTCTTTCTTTCAGAAGGTAAGTGGAGTAGCTGGTTTGTCCTCCCTTTCTGTAGTAGCTACCTTCACTAGTGATGTTCTTGTCTTTCAGAAACAGCTAAACCCAAGAAACTTGCATGATGGAAAGTAACAAATATTTATTGTCTGCCATGCTCAAGCTACAGCTTGGGATACACAGATGAGTGAGGTCAGTTTTCAAAGAATTTGTCCTTAGAAGGCACAAGGGAAGGCTTCATAGAGAATATGGCATTTGAGAGGTTTACAACAGGGGAGGCTTACAATAGGCAGAGACGATAGAGGGAATTCCAAGAGAAGAGACCAGCAGGAGAAGCAAACAGGGAATGAAATCTCCAAGGTCATGTTTGGGAAACAGTGCATCATCTAGCTTAGCTGGAGGGTAGTATATAGGTAGAGAAAAGAAAAGAAGATGAAAAGTTGGTTTGGGTTAGAGAGGGCCTAGAATGACAGACTCAGGAGTATAACCCTTAAGAAGCTGAGACAGTAGAGGGTCAAGGTAGAGATGGAAAATAACTAAAGTCTGAACAGCAGGGAGAGGAGAGAAGATAAGGGAATAAGTGAGGAGTTGGTTAACTGGAGGTTGTAGAATATGTGTGCAGAATTGCCTTCTTGTTTCCAAATGACCATGTGCATACGTCAGTGCTGAGGGGGCTTCGGGCTTTGAGATGATGAGGTAATCTCTTTATTGGTTGATGAGGAGGAAGAGCTTAGCGGTCCACTCAATGGACCTTTAAACATGGCATGACTGTCCCTAGCCTGATTCCTTTGGCCATCCAGGTGGGATTAAGTAGCTCTAGGATTTTGTGTGGGGAGTTGAAAGATATCTTGCCTTTCTCCTACCCTGGCAGCCATTCAGCCATCAGCATAAGACAGCTAAAGCCTATGTGCTGCCTAAGTGATTCGAGTCCTACATTTTGGGCTCCCTCTTCTGTTTGTGTTATTTCTTGTGCTAAAGTGAATGAGCATCAGTTCCAAGAAGAATGTGTCTAAGTTTGGAGGTGACCTTCCTAGTCCAAGAGGTTCAGAGAGCCTGGGTGCTTTGGTCAGAACGGACTGATGGCAAGGGGAGGTGTTCTTGACAACTACTCTTGTGCTTCTGTCAGCAGGAGGATGTACCCAATTCCTAGCCCGGCTTACGAGAAGATATTCGCCACGAGGGGGACAATTTAGAGACAAAGCAGGCATGGAATACTTATTTGGTACCCCTCTAAATGCTTCATGTTCCAGTGTTTATGATTCAACTTCCCTTTATATTCTACAGAGAGAATATATAGAGAATATACAGGGGGATTGAATCACAAACACTGGAACATGAAGTTTCAGTTATTTATTGCTTAAATCTTATCAGTGATTTAATTAATATTGATGTTACTTATTGCTTAAGTGTCATCAATGAGTGCTGAGTCTTTTGTGTTTTTTAGATTTTATTTTCTGTGTATAGAAAATCAACAGCTGTCTTCCATAATGAACATTTTCTATCTTCCTTTCTGAGGAGACTGTAGACTTGAACTAAAATTTAAGCCTTAAATATTTTTTCCCTGGGGTTCCAAGATGGGGGTCAAAAGAAGCCAAAGAATTCCATTCCAGCCAGCAAAACTTGTATTGCTAGATATACATGCCCTTGGTCTAGAGATTAACAAGGGCTATATTATGAATGTGTAGAGTGGATTCTGATTTAGTCATGGGCTGGACTAGATGGATTCTGAGACTCATTCCAAGTCTGAGATTCTCTGCCTCTGTGTCCAAAACATGCCAGAAAGCCTTCTATGATTTATTAAATCTAACAATCACTGCCTGCTTTTGGTGACTTACACAGGGATAAAAATTCTGCCAGAAAGAATAAGGAAACGCTGATAGCAATCATGAAAGCCTGGGCAGGAAGTGAAAGAATCAGAGGCACAGGTGGTGTCTTCATCCTTTTGGCTGATAGAAGATAGATGCTCCACAAAACAGGAGAATATGAATAGTGAACAGCTGGTAAAGAAGATGGTGTCTTAGAAGAGGATTCTGATTTCTGGAACATGGATTGGAGGAGATAAGAATACTGTTTTCTTAGTTAGGGATGGCACACATCTGAAAAAAAATCTAGTTTTATTGGACTACAGATTCAATGAATCAACAGTATAATATGGCAGCCAAACAACCTACTGACATCTCAGACCATAGAGAAGTTTATTATGCAGAAGGGTGGTGATGGTCCCCCTGTCGTTGGACTTGATCTGACCATATCTGGGATGTGATATTCTCTGCTGGGTGTCCCATTTAAGGAAGGACATTGATAATTTGGAGTGTATTTAGAGGAGGATAATCAAGATGAGGAAATTCATTCAAATTGATGTCCTCTGAGGATCTGTTCAAAGAATGTGGAGCGTTTAGCCTGAGAAAGGAAGGTTAAGGGTCGATGCGCTGCATGTCTTCCAGTATTTAAAGGGCTATCATGTGGAAGAGATTAGATTAGTGTCACTTGGTTCTGGAAGACAGAATGAGGAATAATTAGTGAAAGGTATAACTGAGTCAGATATAGGGTTATGGTAAGGACAAACTTTCTAACACTGTGAGATGTTCAAAAGTGGATGGGTTGTCTTGGAACACACTGGGTTCCCTTTCATAGGAAATCTTCAAGAAGTTGGATGATCACTTGTCTAGCGTGCTGTAGAAGGGATGATTCTTTACGTAAATTTTGAACTAGATGGCTTCTCAAGTTCTACTTAACTTGGAGTTTCTGTGACAAATTTCATGAAGACTTCCAAAATATGTTTTGCTCAGAGATTTTACAAAATCTGATCAATAGTATTTTAAACTGAAAATAGAAGGGGAGAGAGACAATTGGTCAACGGGGAGTTTAAGGAGCAAGATAAAAGAGTGCCACAGGTCCTAAGCAGAGTTCTTAACTATTTTTTTATCATGAACTTCTTTGGCAGTTTGGAGAAGCATAGGGATCTCTTTCTTTATCAGAATAACATTAAAAAATTAATTGAAAGAAATGCTCAATTTAAGTTAGAAGTCAATGAAAATAAAAATATATTTTTCCACCCAAGTTCACTGACCCCCTATATCTGTCCATACATCCTTAAGGGATCCATAGACCACAGGTTAAAAACCTCTGAACTAGATTTAGGAGGCACCTCATCTGTCATTTAAGAGAGAAGTGGCCCAAACAAAAATACATCCTCGTATACTGTGATCTGATAGGCGTGACTACTGGGCCACTATCAGTGGCAAAAAAAAAACCAAACTACATAATTCCATAAGCAATGTTTGAAAAATCAAGTAGATGAGGGAGGTGATGCTGACTGGAGATGGACAGATGTTCTCATTTTTACTTAAATTTTATATTCCTCATTTTTTGAATTTCATTTTATTTTCAGTTCCAAGTTCTCTCTCTCTTCCCTCTCCCACTCTTTGAGAATGCAAGGAAAATAAAACTCATTACAAATGTATAGATATGTAAGACAAATTCCCGTTAGCCATGTTCCAAGAAAAAAAAGTGAGAAAAAGGAAGAAATAGAACATATGCTTCAATTTTCATTCTGCATCCACCAGTTCTCTTTCTGGAGGTAGACAGACAGCATATTTCATCATGAAGCCTTGGAATTGTGGTTGGTCATTGTATCAATCCAAAGTACTTTTCAGAGTTGACTATCTTTACAATATTGCTGTTATTGTATAAATTGTTCTCCTGGTTCTGCTCACTTTACATCAGTTCATACAAGTTTTCCCAGGTTTTTCTGAAACCACCCCTTTCATCATTTTTTAAAACACAGTAGTACATTCACATCACATTCACAAACCACAACCTATTTGGCCATTTCCCACATGATAGGCATTCCATTAGTTTCCATATTTTTTGATACTATAAAAAGAGCTGCTATAAATATTTTTTTGTACATATGGGCTCCTTTCCTCTTTCTTTAATCTCTTTGGAGTGTAAACTCAGCAGCAGTATCACTGGGTCAAAGGGTATGCACAGCTTTGGGCATAGTTCCAAAGTGCTTTCCAGAATGGTTGGACTAATTCACAGTTCTACCAGATGTTCTAATTTTTAAAAAGGAGGAGGGAGGAGAATGGGAAGGAGGAAAGGAGAGAGGAGAGGGAGAGAGGTAAGTGGAGAGAGAAAGAGAGAAAGAGAGAGAGAGAGACAGAGAGAGAGAGACAGAGAGAGAGAGAGAGGAGTTTGAATCCTATACAAATTCTAGAGTACATTATTAAAGGGATCTTTAGTAAATATCTAGAAAAGCAAATAGTAATGACCAAGAGCCAGTCTGGCTCCATCAAGAGAAGGTTATGCCAAAATAACCTAATTTCCTTTTAGTGAAAAGGGCTATCAGAATGGTAGATCAGAGAAGAGCTATAGATACAGCTTATCTAGATTTTAGCAAAGTATTTGTCAAAGATTCTCAAATTATTCTTATGGAAGAGACAGAGAGATGTTGGATAGATATGAGCATATTTAGGTAGATTTGAAATTGGGTGAGTGTCTAAAACCAGAGCAGCTGTCAATGAATATCAACATCATTCAATTTATTGAAGGGAAGTTTTTTATAGAGTGCCTCAGAGATCTGTCCCTAAACCAGTACAGTTTTGTATTTTTATCAATGATGAAGATATACATAATGAAATTTTCAAATGACATGAAGTGGGTAATAGAGTTAGGAATTAAAAAGATTTTAGGGGGGAAAAACTGGCGGAGGGGGAAAGAATAAACATACAAAAAAGTGTGTAGTTGGGGACAGTTTCCTGGAGTAGGTAAAGGTGATGGACTGATCAAATGAGATAATATCTGGAAAGCACTTAGCACAGTGCCCAGCATAGAGTAGGTGTGATATAATGCTAGCCATTATTATGGTTAATGAATCATCAATTGGTTAAATCTTATTTGAAATGTGTGAGGAGGGCTCCAGACTTAAAGAAATCCCAGGATGAATCCTTTTATATTGGAAATAATTACTCATAATTCATCTCTTGGACCATAAAAAAATAAAAAATACTGAATTTGGAGTCAATGGATCTGAATTTAAATCCTGGCTCTGCCATTTAGTTACCTATGTGACTTGGGGCACATTGTTTAACATTGGTATTTTGGCTTCCTTTTCTAGAAAATGAAGAAATTGAACTATATGTTCTTTAGGGTTCTTTCCAGTTATAAACCTATAATGATTTCCACATTTCCATAAAGCAGATTTGCTTATAGTGAGACACGCCTGTAATCTAATCATCGTTTGCTCAAATCAAGAAATAGTGTTTTAAGAAACAGTATATCATTTCAAAATTCTTTCTAAGAAAGTTCTCTATGTCATTATACATGGTCTCTATTAAGGATTTTTTCTTTTGGTTTGGGGGGGAAAAGGGGTGAGGAGTCTCCTACAAAACTTTGCATTATTAATATGATGGTCTGCAAGGCAGTAGTTCTTTATTTTATTAAGAACACACTCTAAGATTACACTCAGCACAAATCCCCACTGTGACAAGTCATCTCTGTAGGGGAATGGGGTGTAGAAGGAATCTCAAGACTGTGTGGACAGATAAAATCATTAAGGTGGTGTTTTCCTAATACCACCAAGTCCTTCTTACTCAGGATTTGAAGGGGAGGTAGTGTTCCTACAGAGAGGATGCCACAAAAAGTCACTTTAAAAAGAAAAAGAAGAATTAAACAGGGAAGAAGTATCTGTGAAATGCTCAAATTGTAGTTAAAACTCAACTGAGAAAATTGAGTCTGTGGTCACAAAATTGAGGTTCTAGGGACCAAGTGCCTATGCTGGAAGGTTGGATGTGGAGTAACGTGCAGCCAGAAGACAGGGTCGGTGCCAAGGTACAGATTCTTGGTGTTGGAGGCTCAGAACAATCTGCCTATTTTCCTGAGACAGCTAGTGAAGTGGAACCTGGCTGCCAGTCAAATGGATGGAATTGACAGGCATAGAAAAATATTTAAACTATGTTTGAGTTCTAGGAATTTTGTCCCCCCCACCTCTCCAAGCATCTCCATCTCCTCCTCCACTACCACCACACCTTCCAAAAAATTAGCTCTGATAGGATCTTTTATGAAGAACGCATGCCCACTATTTTAGAGCTTGGTCAACAAAAGATTCCGCTCATTTTTTTAAAAAGTGAAAACAAACAAGTCTTTCATGAGCAAGACTAATCAAATCAGGCTACTGAAAGACAGACTGACTCCCCATTTCACCACTGGGAAGCGCAGCAGCCTTTTGGTTTTTTAAACGTTTCCCACCTTTCAAAGTACCCACAGAATATTATATTTTCACCTACTCCCACGACTTCAGCTGGCATCTCACCTAGGGTGCTGTAGATGGCAGGAGGCATTGCTGAACCCAGTACTGATGCTACAAGACACAAACATATTTTAAATGTTCCTTAAAAGTCTTGCCTAAGGGCTGAGTTTTTTTTTTTATATACTTGACCTAGTTGCCTTAAGTAACAGGCTGCCACTAAAATCTACACACATAGTTCACAACCAAGTTTGGGAAAACTGTCGGAAGCACAACCTGGGAGAAATTTTTGACTTTTCCTCATTTCTTTGTATCCCCAGCACTTAGCATAATGCCTGGCATACAGCAGGTGGTTAATACAAGTATACTATTAACTATTGACTATATCCAACCAGTTATGAAATTCTGCACATTCTATCTCTCCAACATCTTTCATAAATGTCCTCTCCCTTCTTTTCCCACTGCCACTGCTCCAGCATAGATCCTTATTACCCTACCTGCATCAGGGCAGCAATCTTTTGATAAAATTTCCTATCTACACGCTTCCCCTACTGCCACCCCCCACCCCATGCCACTCAAAACCATCTCTCAAATCACTGCCAGAATCATGTTCCTTATGCATATCATTCCACTGATCATAATTCTGAGTAAAAACTTACCGCCCCTTCAGTAAACTTCAAAGACCCTTTACACCCTCCCTTTCTCATACTATGTTCCTCTACACTCTATGCTCCAGCCAAATTGGATTACTCTCTGCCCCACAAATATGCCTTGTGTTTTTCTGTCTCAATGTTCTTTAAATTGCTCTCAATGATTGCTATAATATCCTGATCCATCCTCATCATTATTAAGTCCCAACTCAAATGTCACTTTCTCCCTGGTCCTTTTGGGCAATGACCTTTTCCTTTTGGGTAACGACCTTCTCCCTCAGTTCTCCCCTACAGCTTCATTCTGCAACCTTATGTATTTATCTTGTAATACTGTACACTGTAGTAGAATTTCTTTATGCCATCCCACATTAGGATAAAAACTCAATTAGGGCAAGGACTATGGCTTATCTGAACTTTAAATACCTCCCCATCACCCCACCCCCACCCCGAGTCCAGTATATGATTTACATGTTGTTGTTGTGCATCCTTAGTTTCTGAAGACCAATGACATCATGTATTGAGGTCTTGAGGTAAGTGAGGCAGGGCTGCACAAAGTTGTCAGCCTGACTCTCTCTTCCGGAGTCCTCAAAGTCTAGTGGTAAGACAAAAGTCAAGATGACTGGGATGCAGTGGATGACCCTGGTGCCTCTGACGTCTGATAAAGCTCTAAGCACTCACAGTATCTGCTTCAGCAGGCTTCATGGTCATTGGAACAAACTATTCTCATCTGTCCATTCCACCATGGGAAATCTTGACATGCTTGGGTGCTTGGGGTAGACTTCCTCCTAAGTCACCACCGGGTCTGAAGGCTGTTGGTTACCCTCACCCTTGTTTAGTCCATCAACTGAGATGGTTTTACCAGGGTGTGGCCACTGTGCATGCTATAGTTCCTGAAGCCACAGGCGAGCTGTTAGGTGGATACCAAAGGTGGATGAGCAGTCCTGAAAAGGTCTCAGTGGCCCTCACACCTAGGACCGTTGTAAGGATCAAATGAGATAATATCTGTAATGTGCTTACTTAGCACAGTGTCTGGCATACAGTTGGTGCTACATAAATGCTTATTCCTATCTCTTCCCTACCCATAAATGGAACAGAATTTGGTGGGGGGAAGGAGAGAACCTGGGGATTCATCAGTGTATGGAACTTCTAGGGTAGAAACTTTCTTCATCAATGGAGATCAGCAACTCTTCTGTGTCACAGTTTTAAAGAGTTGCCTGGGGAGGGGGTGCACTGACAAGGCAAAGAGACCTTCTGGGGGTTGCACAGCTGATACATGTCAGAGGCAGCATGTGAACCTGCCTTTCTGACTCTAAGCTCAGCCTCTCTCCAGCCTCTCCACAGTCATATGATGGGGCCATGGAAACATAAGAGATATGAAGTGGAAAGAACCAAGAGGAAAATCATGAGAATCACAATTTAACATACTGAGAATTTCTCTCCATATATATGCATTTGCTGTTCAGTCACTTTAGTCATGTCTGACTCTTTATGACTCCATTTGGGGTTTTCTTGGCAAAGATACTGGAGTAGTTTTGTCATTTTCTTCTCTAGCTCATTTTACAGATGTGGAAACTGAAGCAAGCATGGTTAGGTGACCTGCCCAGGCTCACACAGCTAGTAAGTGTCTCTTGACAGATTTGAACTCATGAAGATGAGTCTTCCTGACCCCAAGCCCAGGACTCTATCCACTCCTCCACTGCCCAGACTTTGAGGGCAGAAACTGTCTTTTTATTGTATCTGTATCCTCAGTTTAGCTGTGGGTCAGGAACAAAGTAAATCTTTTTTTTTTGCTTTTTTGAGGGCAATTGGGGTTAAGTGACTTGCCCAAGGTTACATGGCTAGTTTTTGTGTTAAGTGTCTGAGGCTGGATTTGAACTCAGGTCCCTCCTGACTCCAGGTCCAGTGCTCTATTCACTGCACCATAAAGTAAATCTTAAGAAATGCTTTATCTCATCTAATCTCTCTATCCACTATACCATACACCTTTATATATGCATGCATGTTTAATTATATAAAGAGATGTTTTTTAGAAAGTCAGAGGTAGAAGAATTTCAAAAGGACTTGAACAAACTTGTTTGTTATCTGTTTATTCATTTGGCATTACTTTACTAAATGCTAAGATTCACTTCTTTATTCTATATGTTTGATTATTTGTCTTTGGTGATGGTTATTTAGTCTATAATAATTTTTTTAAAAATCAGTGTTGGTGGAAGTCAGTGGGTTATAGGAAATAGGAACTCAGTCATGAGTTATACTTATACTCATACTTATTAACTCCTTAGTGTTGTCAGGGTTAGCCTCCTTCAGGATTTATAAAGTCAGAGAGGGTTTTGGGAGGTAGTCTTTCACTGTTTCTCTGGTTTCTTTAAATCTTTTCTTTTTTTGGTTCTTATAAACCAAAATATCCAATGGATTCTGCTCCCCCTTCTCCCCTTCTTCCCTCCTTCCTCTCGCCTCTCCTCTCCTCTCCTCCCCCCCTCTCTCTCTGTCTCTCTGTCTCTCTGTGTCTCCTCCTCTCCCAGGATTGTTACAAGGATAAAATGGGGTAATATTTGTAAAGCACCTCACAAAGATTTCATTGCCATATAAATGCTAGCTTTTATGAGGATGAAATATGTTGAGTAATTTTTAAAGCTACCATTTTGTTGATCATTAGAAAGCAGCTAGGTGGTATAGTGGATTGAGTGTCAGGCCTAGAGTCAGGAAGACCAGAGTTCAAATGTGACCTCAGACGTTTAATAGCTGGGTGACCCTGGGCAAGTCACTTAATCCTTTTTGCCTCAGTTTCCTCATCTATAAAATGAGCTAGAGAAGGAATTGGCAAACCACTCCAGTATTTTGGCCAAGAAAACACCAAATGGAGTCATGAAGAGTTGGACATGACTGAAAAATGACTGAATAATAATAACAACAAGAAAGCAAAAAATACTTCAATATCAAAATGTGTATTTGATGAATGACCCATTCCTTACAGTGCTTTTAAACAGCTAAAGTAGAACACAGAGTCCTTAAGGGATGGCAAACTGAATTAATCTAGTGGTTGCTTTAAGGAAGGCCTGTAGGAAACGGTGGAAGATAAGTTTTCAAAGAATTTGACCAGGGTCGGAGTCATGTGAGCAAATCCATAAAGCTCTTAGAAAACTTTGGAATAAGATACTTGAGTGGCAGGCTCATCTCTCTGAACCCCATTTGTTATTGGAGCCTCTCCTGTTTCAGACAGATAAGATCCAAGCACAAAGGGAAAAAAATACAGGTTTAACTCACCAAGGACTCAACTTAGCACACAGAACACAGCATGACCAAAAAGTTAGCCAAAAAAAAAAAGCCTTTTCCCCCTTTTCAGGAATTTACCCCCTGAATCCAGGGTAACCAATGCACCTTCTTTTCAGTATAAAACTGACAATATTAGTTAAATTTTGTTCTGTTCTCATTAAAACAAACATTGACAAAGCAAGAATGTCTTGATGTTATTTAAAAACTCGAGTTTTATATGGTTTTCATTTCATAATTTGACACATATGCGGTGTGTAATTTACAGGAACAGAAAGTCAAAGACCATTAGATTTCTCTGGAATGAAGGAACATTGTGATCTAAAAAAAAGTGAGGGCGCATATTTATGGGCAAAAACCACACAAAAATAAGGGAATGCCTCACATTTCCATGAATTTTAGTACTCTGTTTACATATTTTGGTGAAATGTTCAAGTTTTTAGGTTAGTCTGGGAAAGTCTGTCTAAGAAAGCTGGTCAACCCCTGGACCTCCCATGGCTAGGAGGGGTTTTTTCCTATTACAGTCAGCTGATTAACAGCTTTCCTCACATACGAGCTGAGGACAATGTATGATAAATTAGATGATCATTGATAAGTGGGAAACATTGTCTCTTTGCACAAGATTATTCACCACAACTGTCAAGACTTCATTTGAGGGTCTTTTTTTTTTTTGAAGTGAGTATGTTGGGATTTCAGGGTTCTGTAGCAACAAGTGCTAAGTAAGCATTTGGAGTCCAAATATGTTTACAACATAAGCTCCCTATTCAAAATACCTGAGATATTAACCTTACTGGCAATCTGTTGAACACTGGTTCCTCATCTTTTCTTCCAACATGAAGCCAAGAGGGGCCCTTCTTAAGCTGTGATGATTCCCTGAATATGTAGTCTAGTCCTCCAAGGATTCTCAGACGAAAAGGACCTGAGACAAGTACTCCTTCCTAACAGCCTATTCATCCTGGTGTTTCCTACCATTAGACAACTCTCCAGTTTAAGGTGACCAATGCTTTCTTAGCCCTCATGCCCTTCTTTCAGCAGAGGAGCAACTCCCCCTTACCCCCCACACTCTACAGAATTTAAATTCCTAATAATCAGACAGCCAGGGAACAAGCAAACCAATGCACTCTTCATCCACTTGTAATCCTTATAATGATCTGAAAAAGACTTAGGAGGCATCTGCCATCTGCCATTAAATATCTAGGAAACCATCAGATAGATAGAAGTCTCTGGCTTTGACTCCTATGCTACAAAGAACAAAGCTAATAGCAATGAAAGCTTCAAAGAGGTAGACCAAAGCTTGTTTTAAAGTGAAAAAATTCTTAACAATTAGAACTCTAAAAGTGGAGTGAGTTTCTTTGGGAGGTAGTAGAGTTGCCTTCACTGGAGGTCTTTAAGCAGAGGCTGGATTTAGAATGTTGATGAGGGCATTTTTTTCTCAGGTACTGATTGGATGAGATGGTCTAGGTCAGGAGTTCTTGACCAAGGTGTAGCAGCAAGCACCCCAGCGTCCCCAGGGTGGCTGCCAACACAGGTTCTTAGATCTGCTTTTCTAAAGGAAAGCAACTCAAAATGGGTTAACAATCTTGCTTTAATCAATCAAACATCATTTACCTAGTTCGGGGGAAAAAGTCAGCACCCCGAACTTCAGATATACAGACAGAAGTTACAAGCAGACAGAGAAACAATTCAGGGAAGCACCAACATCTGGGTTTTCAAAGCCAAGAGGCTCAATGGCTGCCCAGAGTCTCATCTGGTCAAATCATACAACTATTTTCAAAGTGAGCCCCAAAGCAAAACCTCACATCAGGGTATATATAGCCTTCTCCTGGTTCAGAGAATGTCACAACCCACTTGTCCCACTGCCCAATCACAAAGCATCAAGGCATGGGCATTCCTGGAAAAACAAGCCTCCCACCACAGGCTCCAGGTGACCACATTCAGCCTATTAGGGGGCAGAGTATATTTTCAAATCAAGGAAGGTTCTCAGAGTCACTTAAGTCTATCAAAGGGCCTAGGGGCAGGGAAGATCTTAGATTCCCATTCCGATAACACAAGGACCCATGAACTTGGATGAGAAAAATCACACCTTAATTTTCACTGAAATTTATCATTTCTTCTAGTTATAAATGTAAGCAATAAGCATTCTGAAAAGTGATTCTTACACTTCATTAGACTGCACACACAAAAAGGTAAAGGTACTAACAGATGCCTTCTAGTTTTGAGATTCTTTGAGAATATTCTGAAATTTATTTTTTATTCTTTCAGCAAACTAGAGAATTCCTGATGTGGAAATTCCTTTCACTGATGTTGGTTGGCAATTCATCTGCATCTTCTACTCTTGGAGGAGATGTGTTTGCACTTAATTTATAGAGATGTTTCACAGAGGGACTGAAGATTTGGGTTTAAGTCCTAGTCTGACTCATACTGTTTGACCATGGGCAAGTCAGTGCCCAAAGCACTGAATATATGAAGAAATTGTATGAAGAAAAGAAATCCTAAGACAGAAACTTGGGAGACCCTTGCAGTGGACTTGGTATGGATGAAAATTCATGAAAGGAAACCAAGAAGGAGAGGTCAGACAGGTAGGAGGAGAACCAGAGACAGTCATAAAAAGGCAGATAGGAGAAAATGTCCTGGAGGAGAAGGTAATGACTAGTGTCCAGTGCTACAGAGAAGTTAAGAAGGATGACCATGGAGGCCACTGGATTTGGTGATTAAGAGACTGTTGGTTTTAAAAGAAGAGAGATTATTGGTACTTTTGGAGAAAGCAGTTTCAGATGAATGATTAGGTTGGAAGCCAGACTGCAGAGATTTAGGAGAGGGTAAGAGGGGGCAGCTACCTAGAGCAATGAATAGAGCACTGGCCCTGGACTCAGGAGCACCTGAGTTCAAATCCGACCTCAGACACTTAACACTTACTAGCCATGTGACCTTGGGCAAGTCACTTAACTCCAATTGCCCCTCCAAAAAGCAAAAAAAATTTAAAAAAGAGGGTAAGAGGAAAGGAAGTGGTAGCACTGAGTGTAGTCAACTTTTTCCAAGGAATTCAGCTGAGAAGGAGAGAAGAGATAGAGGGTGATGACTGTCAGGCATATAAGGATCTAGGAAAGGTTTTTTTTTAAGGATGGGAGAAAGGAAGGAAAGAACTAGGAGACACAGAAGAGATCGGTGATTAAAGAGACAAAGTGAGGATGGTGGGGAGGAGATGGAAAGAAATGGGATAAAGGCATTTGTAGAGTGACTGACCTTGATCATCAGGGATCATGGTTTTACCTTTTTTCGTATCTTTTTTGCTGAGTACAGTTCATGGCATACAGTAAGAACTTAATAAAAGCTTGTCGACTGACACAATAGTAAAAGTTAATATTTATATAATACTTTAAGGTTTCAAAGCACTTTATAAATATTATTTCCTTTTATTCTCACAACCCTGGGAGGTAGGTACTATTATTATTACTATACCCATTTTATAGATGAAAAAACTGAGGCAGAAAGTGGTTGCATGACCTGCCCAGCGTCATACTACTAGTAAATGTCTGAACCAGAATTCAAATTCAGGTCTTCCTGAGTCTACTACACCACATAGTTTCCTGGAAAGAAGGAAGAGATAAAGGGACGTAAAGAAATCTGAGATGAGGAGAGCAGGAGGTTCTCTCTGCAAATGGCTTCAGTTTTCTCCAGTGATGTATGGGTAGAGGTCCTCAGCTAAGAGGTCAGCAAGGGAAGAGGGTACCATGTGAGTCTTGAAGATAGGGGAAGGAAAGGTTTGGAATAGTTTCTATAGTGAGCGGGATGAAGAATCAATTAGGGAAGATGGGATTGCTGCAGTGATGGTCCAGTCAAGATTCACCAGAATACATTTGGGGCACAGCCAGTCAACATAGGTTTGTGATTTCCTCATGTTCTGTTCAGTGGCACATGTATAAGAGTGAAGAAGGTAGATAGTAGGGTTATTTGAGAAGTGGGGTTTGGAAAGATGTGGTCAATGATAGGACAAGGGCATGAAGAATTTAAGATTTGAGGATAATGTAGAACTAAACTGACTTGCCAAGGAATTAAGATTGGGAAGGGAGAAAAGTTTAACCAGAGCAAAGATGATGGAGGGATCTGAGGTCAAAGTCAGGGAAAAGAATAAGTTTAAGAGGAGTAGGGTACAAGGAGAGATGGAAAGTTAAGAGATTATGATTGGAGAAAAGAAATTTGGAGCTCTTGAACATGAAAGTAGAAGACCTGTGGGTGATGACAGGAACAAAGTTATGACCATTCCTATGTGTAATGAAGGAAGAGTGGAGGAAAAGGTCTTGGGAGTTGAGTAGCTTGAGAAACTAGGAAGTTAGGGTATATGAGAGAGTATCAACATGTTGAAATCCCTTGGAAGGAGGACAGGAGTTGAGGGAGGAAGGGGGAGAGGGAGAAGAAGACTGAGAACTAGGCACTGAATCCAATGAGAAAGGAGGAAACAGAATCGGTAGAAAATGGCGACAAGAAACTGGATTGGGTGACAAATTTGAATTGTGTGAACCTCAAAGGAGAAGAGGTTGCTGATGGATGGTGGTAAAGGGAGTCTGGAAGTAGCAATGGGGAGCAAGGAAGATTCTGACTCCTCCAGGAATACCAAGGAAACAGTGAGGAGGGGGCATAAGTAAATGTGTAGCCAATTCTAGAGAGGTCCAAGATGTGGTATCATCAGGAAGAAGCCATGGGCCAAAAACTGTAAGGAACAAGTGAAGAAGTGGTAAGAGGCAGTTTGTTAATTATGGTGTAGGTATTTCAGGGGGCATGATAGAAAAGGTGAAAAGATCTGAAGTGGGACATTGTTGAGAAAGGTAGAGTTGAGGTCGATGAGGATGAGGAACTAGACAGTTGAGGTTGAGAAAGATGATTTCTTTTTAGGCAGTCAGGAATTCAGTAGCAAAAGGATGGGGATAGATGAGAAGGTATGAATATGCTAATCACTGAAGAATGAGTTCATGCAGAGTAACAGTGAGATCCACTGATGAAGAGGGGATTTGAAGGTTCAAGTTCAGTCCTTTATGTTTTAGCCGCACCTTCAACTGCCCAACCTGCTGTGTTATGGTATCCTAGGAGGTATGTGGAAGCCTGCATGAGCAGAAGGTCCTGCTGAGACAGAAGGTCTTGTCAAATAAAAGTAATCTTGTTTTAGATACAAAAGAAGGTCAAAAAAGTATTTTGGACAGTGTAATTTTTTCTTAGAATGAAAGGAAAGTAGGAAGATGGCGGTGATGTGTTTAGGTGATATTTTTGTTGTTGTTTTTGTTCAGTGGTTTCAGTCATGTCCAGCTCTTCGTGACCCCATTTCAGGTTTTTTTGGCAAAGATAATGGAGTGGTTTGCCATTTCCTTTTCCAGCTCTTTTTACAGATAAGTAAGTAACTGAGGCAAACAGGGTTAAGTGATTTGCCCAGGGTCCCACAGCTAGTAAGTGTCTGAGGCTAGATTGGAACTCATGAAGATAAGTCTTCCTGACTTCAATTCTGGCACTGCATCCACTGAGCCACCTAGCTGTCCTAAGGTGATGCCCTAAAGTGCCAAAATCTGACAGTATCTGTAGTCACTATACAATTTCTGTGTCATTTGGTTCGCTTGGCCTGAGCAGTGAAACAGGAATGGATGTTTCCCAAAATCAATCTCACCGTATAAATGGTCACAGAATTTCGGAGTTATTGGAAGGAATATACTTTAACAGTACACACTGAGAAGTGACCATTCAGCCTCTGCTTAAAGACAGCCAGGGAAGGTGAAGCCACCATCTCCAGAGACAGCCTCTCTTGGGCTGGTATAGGCACACACACAAATAGCCTTGGAATAGACACTGAAACTATCTGAAGATTATATGATCTAAGGTAATAGCTATCAATGTATGAAGGGAGCTGCACTGGAAGGCAAAAACCACAGAAAAAAAGCCTATTGAACTTGGAATCTGTTTCTAGTTTGTCCTTTTTTTCCCATGTA
Organism: Petaurus breviceps papuanus; assembly: GCF_028583685.1. Classification (NCBI taxonomy): domain Eukaryota; kingdom Metazoa; phylum Chordata; class Mammalia; order Diprotodontia; family Petauridae; genus Petaurus; species Petaurus breviceps. The sequence continues at coordinate 4,503,502 of NW_027185876.1, read as the reverse complement.
AAGTGGGGACCCATTTGTTTATGAATCAAATAAAGCACCTGCTATGTGTGAGATAAACTGGCACATATAATTATCTCCTTCCCAAGAAAGTTTAACAGAAATAGTCTCTAAAGAGTTTTGCATTCCTGAGAAATGACACATCACAAGCATTTGTATGGATCAAAAATTCCACCTCTCTCTGTTCTGAACAAGTTTACCAATACTAAATACTCAGGAAATGGAGAAACACATATGAAAAAGATAACCCACCTAACCCATGTTCCAGGCATATAAGCAATTATTCAGGTGATCGTAGAATTCAATCTGTTGCTACAATCTGCTCTTAGGAAATAATAAACTTTTGCACTGACACATTTACTTATGCTTTGCTAAACAGTCTTCAGTATTTCAAATGTCATGATTGCAAAACATCCGTTTAAAAATAAGCATTTCTTTGCAGCTAATCTGCAGGCAATCTATTATGCTAGACCTCAGTATGAGACGGATGCTATATTATATATTGAAATTTCTCCACACTGAAACAGATGTCCCAGGATTGCTACTTTTGCAATGAGGTCCATTTTTCCTCTATTTGGGCAGACTTCTCTTGCATTTTTATCTCTCAGTCTTCTCCCTGGACCACCCCTATAAAATGTCTGCTTGCTGATGACTCAGTTTTTCCTGAAGTCCTTTACCTTGACTGACCTGTCTTTACAGTGTCCCAGGTTCTGTGGCCAATTAAGCTGTCTTTCAGTTGCTCATATTTCTGGGGGTGGAGAAGTAAAAGTCACTTTTTCCCAGGTTGAAATGAACATGGCCATAGGAAATGCATTTCCCAGGCAAGAAACACCAACCATAACCAGTGAATGAATCCTATTTCACTCTAAGTTCCTTAACATTCAGTTAAGAAGGTGTATTCCCCTTGGCTTTTACAATCACATATGCACCTGCATTCACACACATACACACACATTCATATGAAGATTATACCACCCAGTGTGGGACATGAATATCCATTCCCAAATGATAAAGTGAAAGACCCTTATGGCATTTGTTTTTTCCTTTCTGTTTCTTTAGATGGTGTTACAATTGCTAGAGGCTGTCACTTGTTATCTATTGGTGGCTAGCATTTTTCATCTTTAAAAAACAAAACCAGGCTGACTTCTATGCTTTTCAATACAATGGCAGATCCTTTTTAAACAGATGGAATTAAATTCTCATGAGCCTTTCTTTTCTCCACTTCTCATCACTTTTCTTTGTAAGGTACAAAAGTAACTAGGCCGCACAGTAAATAGAATGCTGGACCTGGAGTCATGAAAACTCATCTTCCTAAGTTCAAATCTGATCTCAGACACTTACTAGCTGTGTGACCCTGGGCAAGTCACTTTACCCTGTTTGCCTCAGTTTCCTCATCTATAAAATGATCTAGAAGAGGAAAGAGCAACTATTCCAGTATCTTTGCCAAGAAAGCCCCAAATGGGATCACGAAGAGTTGGCACCTTGGACTAGTGAATAAGAAGCTTCACAAGAATGAAGAAAACTTGGATTCAAATTCTGTCTCTTATACATACTGGCTGTGTCATCTTGGGCAAATAACCCTTTTTTCTGGCAATCAGGGTTAAGTGATTTGTCCAGGGTGATGTCATACGGGAGGCTGGATTTGAACTCAGGTCCTCCTGACTCCAGGCCTGGTGTTCTATCCACTGTACCACCTAGCTGCCCACAAGTAACCTCTTAAAGCCCTTAGGAAATCAATGTAGAACCAGGAAAGTTCAAATTGTAAATCTACTTACTTTATAATTGAACCCTGTGTTTTTTCTGAAATATTTGCCCGGGGTGGGGGAAAGGGTGGCAGTAGAAAATCCAGATTTCTAGCTATTTGGAGGAGATTGCATAGATGAAGCAAACCAGTTATGGCCCTTGGTATGTTTCGGGTTTTTATTCCAAGTGGTTCATATGGCAACTTGAACTTCTGTAAGACCTTTACAGCTGCAAGAGCTATATATATATAAAGATATGTGCGAAATTCTCATGCAGTGCCCGGCCCTACGGAGTTATCTCAAAGGGATATCGCAAAGGGATATCCTGGAATAGCCACCTATGTTCTGACAGATGATCTCGAGATTTTATATGTTCACATGACCGCCTGGAAAACAAACAAACAAGATGGGGATATCCTCCTCTCCAAGAATTAAGGCTAGGGAGAGTGGGTAGAAGGAGAGTGAATCCAGGGAGGAGCAGGGCTCCCCCTCCCTTTTTTGAGTTCATAATTTCCTTATGCCCTCTGGTCTCTGTCACATTTTGTGGAATCACTGGATGTTATCAGAAAACTCCATTCCAGCAAGGCTTAAGTATCCTATCTAAAGCTGAACTTTTGAGCTAATGTAGAATATGGGTGTGATTTGGCTCCACCCTTCCATTCACTGGCACCAAATCCTGTCCCAGGTTCCCCCTTCCTATTAATATCAGGCTGCTATTCTAGCTGCAAATTTCTGTAATATTCAGTATCACGTACTGCTGGGTACCAGCCTAACGTTGCCTTCCATCTGGAATGATTACTAGGGTTTTATTACAAGAAACCAAAGGAATTTGCCACCTCCTCCCCCATGTCCCCGTCTTGGTCCCTAGTTTTATTCACAGGCGTCTTTTAGAGTTGTTATAGAGAGGGGTGTTGCTACGTGGCAGGGGCTTGATTGGAGGTGAATACTGACCAACAAGGAGGAGGGAGTTGCTGGGGTCAGCAAAACGATATTTGATAAGGCGTCAGGAATGATCTGTACCCCAGCAACTTCCTGTAGTGCATAAAAACTGCAGACAAGTAATTCCAGACCAACACAACAACAGGCTTGTTTGTTTACTGTGGCCTGGATTACAAAATGATCTCTTACTTTTATCCTAAAAGTTCAACAAGTAGCATAGGTCAGAGGTCCTGTGCCACATTGAACTCTATTTCCCTGGGGGAGACCATATTTAGTTTGGTTCCAATGAAAATTTCAGATAAGAATTTACAGAGGTATTAAATTTAGGGACTGTATCAAAGAATATAAACAGAATTTTCAGTAGAAGAAATACAGATCATTAGTGGCGACTTTATAAATTGCTTCACCTCATTAATAATAAAAAGATGAAAATTAAAACAACTAAACTATCATTTCACATCTATTAAAAAGGCAAAAATAATTAAAAGCAGCAAAACTATATGCTGGTAAGGTTGTGAAAGAACAGGTACACTCATATACTACTGGTAGAGTTGCCATATTGTAGGATATTTTGGGAGAATAATCTGGCAGTGCAGCAGTAAAAAAAAAAAAAGACAGAACTAATCATTCCCTTTGAATCAACAATTCCTTTGTTAGAAATATACTTTGAAAGTGTTACCAAAAACAACTGCCACCACCAAAAGGAAAACAAAAGTGAAGGTTTTCCTAGCGGCATTTAATAGAAAATCAAAACACCTAAATGCTCAGAAATAGGGAAATAAGTTTAATTGTAGCACCTTAATGTAATGGAATATTTTAATATAATTAAGACCAATAGATATGTGAAATACAAAGAAATCCAGAAAGACCTATATGAAATAATAAGCATCACAGGAACTTAATATACACAAACTAAAACTAGAGAAAGAGAATGGGAATGAATGGACAAAGAATGTTGCTCAGAGTTAGAGGGAACAATTGAAAAATTCTTTTCTATCTAAAATAACTGAAATTAACTTAAATGTTACTAAGCAATTTTGGTTGATTTTGGTGATGTTCAATCGTAAGCTTTTAATTAAATGAATTAAGAGCTGTAGGAACATGGACGGGGCTCAAGTTCTGCTTATGACACATAGGTTGCATGATCCTGGGCAAGTCATTTAACCAGTTGGTACAGAGTAACTCTCTAAGAGGATAAGTTGCAAAAAAGATACCAACAAAGTTTCCTTACCAGGGAGTCCTTTATACCAAATGCCCTATCCCTACCCCAATGATCATGGACAGGACCAAGGATTTTGTGGGGGGAGTAGCTGAGAGCCCTATTCTAAACATCCTGGATTTTAGCAAGGTATTTACTTGAATTGGCCTTTCCTGATATCCTTATAGACAAGATGGAAAGATGTGGACTAGACAAGAACACAGTCCAGTGGATTCACAAGTGGTTGAACTAGAACTAAACAAAACTTTAAATCTAGTTAGACTCAAAAAACAATGATTTATTGGACAGATTAGAGTGCTGCTGGGCTTTGTCATTGACCCTGTTCTGTTTAACATTTTTAAATGTCTTGGATGAAGAAATAGCATACTTATCGAGTTTGAAGACTGCACAAATCTGGGAGTGATATCTAATACATCAGATGACAGGATGGTGATCCCTAAAGGTCTAGACAGGCTGGGACAATGAGCCAAGTCTAATAAGATGAAATTTAATAAGGACAAATCTAAAGTCCTTTAGTTGGGTTCAGGTATGGGTGGGGGAAATTATGACTAGATAGAAGTTTATGTCAAAAAGATCTGTCGTGGTAAGTGACCTGTGAGTTTAGTGTTAGCAAGGTGACATGGCGGACCGAAAAAAGAGTTAATGTGACCTTGGATTGCATTGGCAGAAGTACAGTACCCTGAACAAAGGAGGTTATAGTCCTAGCGTTCTCTGCCCAGGTCAGAACACACCGGGAGTATTGTGTTTAATTTTGGGTGCCATATTTTAGTCAGGACATTAACAAGCTAAAGTGTGTCAAAAGCAGGTAACCTGGATAGTGATGACACTTGAAACCAATCAATTTAATGATTGGTTGAAAGGACTAAGAATGAGGTGGTTCAGTGGAAACAGAAGTGACGTGGGAGTCAGAGAACCTGAGTTGAATCTGAACTGGGACACTATTTGGATGACCTTGGGCAAGTCAACCTCCTGGGCCTTAGTTTCTTGCTCTAAAATGAGACGATGGTAGAGTTGGTCTTCCACATCCCTTCCAACTATCGCTCCATAAAATCTATGATTTTATAACTTCTGAATCTCATCTTTCCCTCTCTTGTCTCCATGTGTCTTCCTTCCTGGGATGTATTCTCCTACATGCACCTATTGGAATCCTTCTCCTTCAAGGGGCCACATCATCTATGAATTCCTCACCCTACCTAAATATGACTTTTCCTTGCTTAACTCTTGGATATCACTTTATCTGACCTCTCCATACACATTTAATCATATTCTGGCTGTTACTTGTGTCCATGACTTTTCCTCCTACTAGATTGTAATTTCTATAATGTTAGGGGACTATAGCATTTCCCCCCCTTTGTATTTCCAGGTCTCTAGCCCTGAGGCTGTCATAAACATATTGGCTTAATAAACATATTGAATTGAATTTCACTGAGTCCTGAGCTAAACCCAAGAAGGCTGTGGAATCGTAAGAGTGAAATGCTAAGAGCTTCACCATTCCTCCCTTGAAGGGAGAAGGCAGTGAAGGACCCTGTCACAGATGCCAACATCCTCTTTTTTTTTTAAAGGATAAGCTTAAAAGTGTTAGAAATGGTAGAGAATAAAGCTATACAGTTATAGCACAGGCTAGGAATTGGATTTCCTTTAGAACTGTATATTATGACAAGAAAGCTAAAACTAAAGAATTTAAGAAGCAAATCAGTCTATCGCTTGTCTTGTGCAATTCTACATTCACCCCCTAGTAGACACCCATTGATTTCCTGATTAAGTGAACTCCTATTTCCATTCACACCTTTATTCTACCCAATGCTGATGCTTTAAGGCATAAGCAATGCTCCTTTAATATCTACACATATATTTATAGCCTCATAAAAGGATGTCTAAAAATATTGGCTCAGGAAAGCCTAGTGGTTGCAAAAATGTTTTCTCCCTTCTTGATACTGTATTCATTTTAAAATCAATGCAGAGTTTGGCCTACTGCAGACTACATACAATTTTCTTTTTCTGCAGTTCTGGCCATTTGGTCCTATACCAGTTCCTTTAATAAACAACAGTGGATTAATTTTAAAATTATTTTTGATTGTTAAGCTTTATAATTATTTTTCTAAGTCAAATAAAAACAAAGGTCTCAAAGTATAGTCATGTAGTTTTGCCAAAATACTGGATGACCATTTGCCAGGTAAGTTATAGAGAGGATTCCTTTCATCTATGGGTTGGACAAAGTGGCCACTGAGGTTTCTTCCAATTTCCATATTCTGTCATTCTGTGAAAGAAAATAAGTCTTTCCTTCCTTCCTTCCTCCTTCCCTCCCTCCCTCCTCACTCCCTCCCTCCCTCACTCCCTCCCTTCCTTCCTCCCTCCTCCTTCCTTCCTTCCTTCCTTCCTTCCTTCCTTCCTTCCTCCCTCCCTCCCTCCTTCCTCCCTCCCTCCTTCCTTCCTCCCTTCCTCCTTCCTTGTATCACAATGGATTCTCTACAATCCTTTCACTAAAAGTGAATACCCCAGGTCTTACCATCTGCTCTTCTCCTAAACCCTATTGACTGCCTCCTCCCCCCTGCCGTCTAATCTATCTATGCATCCTAAAGTCTTTATGGGTCTCGCCATCCACACTGCCACTGCCCTCACAAGATTTCCAGGTCTTTTAAATTGCTTTCCAGCTTAACTCTTATAGGTATTGTTCCTCTCCCCTCCCCCCTATTAAAGCCTGAGCTCCTTGAGAATCCCCAGCAGTCAGCAGAGGACTTCCCAAGTCATAAGCTCTTGATAAGTGCTTTTTCACCCCTGGGCATGCTATTTCATTGGCTCAATTGTTGTGGAAAACACTTTGGAGTTATTCGTGAAAAATGATTTAATTGTCTGTTGCTGTTATTGTTCATTATTTTCAGTCGTGTCCAGCTTTTTGTGAGTTTTTGGAGTATTTTTTGGCAGAGATATTGGAGTGGTTTGCCATTTCCTTCTCAAGATCACTTTACAGATGGGGAAACTGAGGCAAGCAGGGTTAAATGACTTGCCCAGGATCACATAAGTAGTAGGTGTCCGAGGTCAGATTTAAACTCAAGAAGATAAAGTCTTCCTGACTCCATGTCTGGTACTCTAGCCAGTGTGCCACCGAGCTGAAAATTCAAATGAAGACTTAGAAATTAAAAATTAAATCAGTTAGAGGATGAAGGGCCAAAGGAGATGATATAAACAAAGCACCTTATAAAACCTTCAAGTGGGGGCGGCTAGGTGGCACAGTGAGTAGAGCACCAGCCCTGGAGTCAGGAGGACCTGAGTTCAAATCCAGTCTCAGACACTTATCACTTACTAGCGCTGTGACCTTGGGCAAGTCACTTAACCCCAATTGCCCCACCTTCCCCCCTCCAAAAACAAAAAAACAACAACCCCCAAAGCAAAACATTCAAGTGTTCTTTTTTTTTTTTTTTTTGGATTTTTGGAGGGCAACTGGGGTTAAGCAAGTTGCCCAAGGTCACACAGCTAGTTTTTGTGTTAAGTGTCTGAGGTCATATTTGAACTCAGGTCCTCCTAACTCCAGGGCCAGTGCTCTATTCACTGAGCCACCTAGCCGCCCCTAGTGCTCTTGAAATGAAAGAAAGCTATGAGACTGGAATAAATTTCTTCTATTTTCAGGAAAGGTAAATTTGTGTGTGTGTGTATATATATACATACGTATGTATACATATATACACAGCTGCACATACTGCCTTTAATTATTGAATACTGATTTGAATGTTTCATGCAATAAATATTATATATAAAATTTATAAATAATTTTATAATAGATAATTTATTATAATCATATATAATAAATTAGTTTATAATGTTAAAATATATTTAGAAATATATACCTATATACACACATTTAATTGTTAAATCTTTAATGGCTAAATGTTCATCTGAATAAATGTTCATGCAATTTATAAATATTATATAAGTATATATTTATAAATAATTTAAATAGGCTATCATATAAAATATGTAATTTATAGATATGATTTTCACATAATCTATAATTATATTAATATTTACAGATAATTTTATATGTAGTCTAATTATATAACATTTTATAAATGTAAATTATATAAATATATACATATATACACATACTACACTATCATGCCTTTAATTGCTGTCTTCATTTGAATAATTTTCATGCAATCTATAAATATTATAAATACGTATGTATTTATAAATAATTTTAAATACATTATAATATAATCATATGAAATATATCATTTATAGAGGTAAGTTTCATGCAGTCTATAAGAACTATATAAAATGTTTACAGATAATTTTATATATAATCTGGTTATGTGTAACATTTTATAAATGTAAAATACATTTATAAATGTATATATATATATATTTATAGACACATGGTAGTATGCTGCCTTTAACTACTAAATTTTCATTTGAAGAATTTCCATGTAACATATAACTATTATGTATAAACAATTTTATAAATTATAATTTAATTATAAATCATTTTATAAATGCAAAAATATATCTATAAATATATACACATATACCAACACACACATCTGCCACACATAAACACACATACCAGACACAAACACGTTTTCTTTTTTTAAGGGAACACATATGCTATTCAACGTTTTTTTTTCTTGACGGAAAGGCTGAGGTGCTAGAAATAGGGAGTCATAATTAGGAGGCAGAACAGCAGGGCCTCTGGCAGGGCTCTGAGCCAACAGGATTATCCAGGGAATGGCAGGGGAGAGGAGTTTGGAACTGGAACGAGGCCAGGAGAACTGAGCTTGGGTGTGATAGCTGAGGATATTTGATTCACAACCTTTTCTTCGTCAGCAGGGGAGAGGAGCTAGAAAACATCTCTTGGCTAGACTGGTGTAGGAATGGTTTGAAAGCCTTTGCTATTTACTGTGCTCCTCAACCCTCTAGAGGGCTTAGCAACCAAAGAAGGGGATCTAGAGAAGGCAGGCCGCCATCACCCTGCCCTTCCCATTGGCGAACTGGAGCCTGGAACTTATGTGGTCAGAACTGAATCTTGAGAGGTAGTATGGGATAGTGGAAAGATTATGAGATCTGGAACCAGGGAAGCTGGACTTCATCTCTGCCTCCATTACGTTCTACCTGGGTGAACTTAAGGAAGTGTCTTTGCTTCATGAGGCCCTAGTACCTTCATCTAGAAAAAAACAACCCCGAAAGTCCCTTCTGGCTCTAAATCGGGAATTCTTGGGTGAAATACTTCCCCCTCTCCCTTTACCCCTTACCCTTACTCAGTAGGTGCAGAAAACCTAAGTTCTTTACAAGTGAGCATCTTCAAAGAGAGTTGGAGATGCTAAAAAAAATACTTCATAAAAATGATGCTGCCCACAAGTTATTAATTCTGATACATGAAACAGAGACTCAAGTTCTTCCCCCTGCTCCCCCCCATCCCAAACAAACAACAAACCCAAACTCCAAACTATGTTCTGGTCTCAGTGCATTTCCTTAGTATACCAACCAAGACTCATACACAAAATGGAGAATCCAGTAGAATACAGCTCCTTGAAAGCAGCATTTGAACCTATTTCTCTCTCAGTTTTAGTCTGCTACTCTTGCTAACATCATATATATTTTGTAATTATGTTATTAGTTGTTCTTCATTAAATCATGGTTCATGGACATGAGGCCAGAAAGGCCCAGAAAGTCCATGTAGTCCAAAGTCCCCATTTTACAGATGAGAAAACTAAGGCCCAGAGAGGTTAAGAACTACATTAATATAATATACAAAACCCAATATACAAAAATATTCATTTGAAAAATGAATATATTAGGTGTCAATTTTTATATTCCAAATGAGTCTTCATTTTATGAAAAGATTTGCTGTAGAGTTTCTTTTGAATACTAGAGGCCATTATTTAAATTACAGCTTTCTTAAATCTTATGGCTTAAGAAAGTTTACCTTCTGCATAAAATTTTAGGCACAGAGCTTTAGGTAAATATATATTATATAGAATGAGTTACACCTGGATGGGCCCTCTGAGGCCCCTTCCAGTTCTGCAGCAATAATGCTATGTTAATCCTATTTTGATATACAGTGAAACTAGAGCATGGGGAAATTAAGTAAGGCCACCCAGTGATTCCAGACCAGGGCAGGAATAGAATCAAGAACTTTTGGTCTCACTCCAAAAAAAATGCAGTTCACTGTATAGAATAGATGTGTCCCTGAAAAACTGAGAGCAAATTGATGCATTTGTCAGCTGCAGTAGGGGACCCATTATTCAAAGGGAATCCTTTTGTAAAGCTGAATTCTTTGAAAATAATATATAATAATTCCATAAGTTATTATATATGTCTGGACTTTTGTGTATAGTTTGTTTTTTTTTAAATAGGAACTATGCATATGGAGTTTATATTTCCTGGGATAATCCAGTCACAGTCCTCTCCCCTCTCTTTTTCCACCCAGACTGTTTAATTTTAATCTCTATCTCTCTGTCTGTCTCTCTCCCATTCTTTTTGTCCCTCTGCCAAATCAGTACAATCCCACGTATTATACTTCTAGTGGATTCTTTTTTTTTTTTTGTCTTTTTGGAGGGGGGAAGACAGGGCAATTTGGGTTAAGTGACTTACCCAAGGTCACACAGCTAGTAAGTGTTATGTGTCTGAGACTAGATTTGAACTCAGGTCTTCCTGACTCCAAGGCCAGTGCTCTATTCACTATGCCACCTAGCATCCCCTAGTGGATTCTTTTAGCAATATCTTATTGCCAGGATGAGACAAGAATGATGTTCATAAGATGTCTACTTGAATAATCTTCTCATATGGTGTCCTGATTATGAAATAAATAAATTCCTCCTTCCCTCCCTCCTTCTCCTTTCCACTCATTTTCTAGGTCATGCCTTTTCTATTTGCTTTTTGAATACTCAATCCCTGAACCTGTATCTTCTTGCTCACTGACCCCTAAACATGGTGGGATGACAAAGACAGATTAGTGCCTTCTACAAGGGGTTGATCTCTTGACTTTTCTGTTAAATCTTGTTTAACTTCCTTGGTTTCTTTTGTCTGCCACATTTGCCTTTCAAAAAATGCATAGCTCTGGTTTTCTCAACAGGAATGCTTAAATGTCACTGATTTTTGTTAAAAGTCTATTTTATTCCCTATAGGGTTTTTGTTCAGCTTGCAAGATAAGTTAGCTATTTTTGTACATAGGTTTTTTTTCTTTTACTTTTCTGTCAAAAATTTTCTTTGGTCTGATTCTGACTGGGGTTCCTTGGTACCTGATCTACCTTTCTTGACAACTTATGGTATTTTTTCTCTTTGACGTAAGAGATCAGGAATTTGGAAATTATATGTCTGACTGTGCGAAATTTTGGGTTCTTTTCTGGCTTTGGTCTGTGGATTCTATTTTGACTTTGTCCTCTGCTTCCAAAACTGAGAATTTTTAAAAACAAGTTCTTTCAAATGTTATCCAGGTTTGGGGAAGGATTTTTTTTCCCCTCTGAGAGCTGGATACATATTAAATTTCTCGTTTTTATTCCATTTTCTATATCAGTTGTCTTTGATAGTAGATATTTCACATTCTTCCAATTTTGATGTGTTTTGACTTTACTCTAATAATATTTCTGTATAACTGAGTTTTTTCGTTCTGTTTCTCTGTTCTCTATCCCCCAATGATGTCCATTATTTTGTTATGGTTTTACAACTTGTATTTTAAGCTGCTTGATCTTCTTTCAATTTTTCTACCAAGAGCTCCGATTGTGCCCCTTATCTCTTTTTCTCCTCCTTCATTTGGCTGCAGTCTATTATCTTTTTATCAAAGAAGTTCTCTTTAGAGTTAATGCAGAATTATGCTAGAGTTTTATCTAGAAACATCTTAATGCATACTGTGTCTCCATTATTTAAATAGAGTTCCTATGCTTCCTCAGTTTCTCAGTCTCTTTGTTGCTTTCCTCCTCCTTGGAGAGTGAAGGGATGCTGAGGGTTAACTCAGTTTGTAGCAATAGCTGACAAAGATATGGCTCCCACTGGCTATGAATTCCAAATGTCACTCACATTGGTAACTTCCTCCAGAATCTTCTTCCAGAAGATTCCTCAACCTTCAGCAGCACAAGGTGAGAGGTTGGGGAGAAGGTTTGGCAGGACACTGTGGTTGTTAATGAGTAATGGGAATGTAAATTTTTAAGATCTTCCCTGCCCCTCGGCTTAAGTGGACCTGGAGCCTGTGGTGGGAGGCTTGTTTTTCAGTAGATACTTTGTGATTGGGCAGTGGGTCAAGAAGGTTGTTACATTCTCTCAGCCAGGAGAAGGCTATATAATCCCTGATGTGAGGCGTTGTTTTGGGGCTCACTTTGAGAAGTGTTCTGTGATTTGATCAGATGAGACTCTGGGAAGCCTTTGAGAGCCCCACGAGCCCCCCCCCCTTTGAAAAAACCCAGATGTTGATGGTAACTGTGATTTGGTATGGATGTAATGGTTGGACAGTTTGGAAACCTGTCTGCTTGATCTGTTTCTCTGTCTTGATAATTCTGTCTGTATACTCTGAAGTTAGGGTGCTGACCTTTTTCCCCTGAACTAGGTAAACGATATATGTTTGACTGATTAAAGTAAGCTTGTTAAACCATTTTGAGTTGCTTTCCTTTAGAAAAGCATATCCAAGAACCTGTGTTGGCAGCCACCCTGGGGATGCTGGGGTGCTTCCCCTATATAATGTGATCACCTTTGCCATTTTTTCCCCCAAGAAGATTATTTTACGGGAGTTTTATTTTGTCTTTTTCCTTTGTCTTATTTTGTGTGTTTCTTCCTATTTTTGATATGCTGGTAGAAAGATATAGGTTTGGTTGGACAATATTGGATTTTCTTAAATCTTGGGTCCCTCTACCATATCCACAAACCGTGATGCCATATCTCATATTTTAATAACCAAAAGTTAGCATTTAGCAAAGGAAATTAAGCTGTGGTGCTGTGGAAAGAGTATTAGACACAGAATCAGGAAAAATATGGATTTGAATCCTGATTTTGATATTTACTGTGCAACCACATGCAAATTATTTGGTCTCCCATAAGCCTCAGTTTTCTTATTCATAAGATGAAGATGATATTTCTACTTTTTACTTTGCAGACTTTTGTTGTTGCTGTTCAGTCGTATCCAACTCTTTGTGATCCCATTTGGGGTTTTATTGATAGAGATACTGGAGTAGTCTGCCATTTCCTTATCCAGCACATTTTACAGATGAGGAAACTGAGGCAAACAGGGTTTAGTGACTTGCCTAGGGTCACACTGTTATAAAGCTAGATTTGAACTCATAAAGATGAGTCTTCCTTACTCTAGACATAGCATTCTACCCACTGTGCCACCTAGTTACCCTTACAGTCTTGCTACAAGGATCAAATGAGTTAATATCTCCCTTAGTTGGAGATAACCTCTTTAAAGAGAGAAGCCATTTTATTTCCATCTCTTTCTCTCCAGTTAGAGTATCTGACATATAGCAGATGATTAATGTTTGTTGAATTGAATTATGTAAATCATATACTGTGGATCTTAAAGCACCATGTAAATAAGCACTTAGAGAATATCTCTAAGACTCGCACTAGTGTGGAGGTGACCCTGGATTCTTGAAGACTATATGAGTAGATGCCAAGTTCTGCCAGGTTTTCCTAAGCTGGAAAGGCTTTGAGTATAGCTTTGGTGATGGACAGCATGTCTGTGAACCCAAGTCTAACCTACCTACATTTGGAGAAGCCCATCACTACACTGGCTGCTGGTGATAAAATTTTGTCCATGGCAGTTGATCTGTGGCTACTCATCCAACTTTCATCCGTGCCCTTCTCTAAGTTCACTTCCCTGGGTCCAGCCAACATTCTGGGGATCTTTCTCATTTTTTTCTTCACGTTTTAAGGACGACAAGGAAGCAGGTGGACTTTCTTCTGGAAATTCCTTGCTTTCATCAGTAACCAGCCCATCTTCTTTCACCCCCCCCCCCCAACACACACACAGCTAGGTGGAGTAGTAGTGAGAGCATCTGATCTACAGTTGGGAAGACCTGGCTTGGAATCCTCCGTTAGACACTTAGTAGCTATATAACCCTGGTCAAGTCACTTGTCAGCCTCAGTTTGCAAAATGGGTATAATAACAGCACGTCCCTGTCAGGGTCATGTCGAAGAATAACTGAGATGGTAGCATCGGTAAAAAAAAACTGAAATCGCTATACAAATACTAGACATTAAAGATATCTTTACATCCAATTTCCTTCAGAACTCTTCCATTGCTGACCGCTCCCCTACAACATGCCTCTGTTTCCCTTTGGGGGATCTTCAACATCAATACTTCAGAGGCCATAATGTTTCATGATTCACGGTCATATAAATACAAGATTTTTTGACATTAGATACTCACCTAACTTGGAATTCATTAAAAAGGAATCAAATCTTTTGATAATGAAATATGAATAGCAGGAATTGATAATAAAAATTTAAACACAATCTTATAGTTCTAGATGGTATGAGTTTCCTGAAGGTTATTGTATTACCAAGCAGATCCTTAAAGTTGCATAGGATTTCCAGGATTTTGCCTGGAAAAATACATAGAGTATCCATTGGATGTCAGACTATCGATATATCTATAATCAGACCATGATACTGAGTAAACCTGACAGCTGTACCAGGATCCCTCCAGCCCCCAGCCTAAGAGCTTTATTAGGATTCTCTAGGAGAGCTAGCCAGATGGACCACCTGGGGAGGTAACTTTGTGGAGATAAGGCCTCAGTCTGCCCTTTTCCACAAACTGAAAGCACTGATTCAGCCATCAGGCGAGACAGACCACCTGGGGAGGCTACTTTGCAGAGTCCCCTTTCCCCCATCACACCAACATTCCAAGTCGAACCTTGGGGCTAGTGAAATTCTCCCTGTTCAGCGCTCTTCCTCCCCAGCATGCTTCCCAACCTCCTACTTCCCCAATCTAAAATGACTGCCCTAGGCACAAACTCAGCCCCGGACCCCCATCCACAGTGCTCCATTATTCTTTTCTCCAGTGTCCTCTGAAGCTCCCATTGGTTGTGAATAGATACTCAAACATTCTTGAACTTTTCCAAGAGCATTCTTCCCATCTCTTTGCATTAGCTAAAACTTATCCTTTCTCTGATGACTCTAAGGACTTTAAAACCTTTTCCAATGCAGGGTGTACCTCCATGCCTTCTTGCTCATAGCTGGGAAAGGGATTAGCACTCTCCTGGTTCCCCCCCTGGCAAAAGCATGAGAGCCATCACACACAAGGAAAGGAGTTCTTTTACAGTAAGAGAACCCAGTTTTGAACTGACCCTGTTATTTGCTACCTGTGTGACACTGAGTAAGTTACTTATCCTCTCTGGGCCCCAATTTCCTCATCTGTAAAATCAATGACTTAGATGAGCATAGAGAAAAAGAGTGCTGAGTTTAAGTCAGAAGACCTGGGTTTGAATCTCCTCTCTTATTTACTACTCGTGTGGCCATGAGCATATGACTTAATTTCTTTGGGCCTCAGTTTACCAATTTCTAAAAAAGAAGGGATTAGATGAATATAGAGGTACAATGGGAGAAGAAGGTTTGATGTGCAGTCAGAAGACTTGGGTTTGAATCTTGGTTCTACTTCTTTCTATCAGTGTGACCCTGAGTTACTGAACTCATCTGAAGTCTCTGAATCCTCATCTGTAGAATGAAAGGGCTGACTAGTTTCAATTCAATTCAACAAGCCTACTATGAGTACTATGGATGCCTATTATGTGCCAGGTACTGTTTAAGATTCAGAGGATACAAGGTAGCCCTTGCCCTTAAGGAACTTACATTCTACTTGGAGAAAACAATATGTATACAGTTGGCACGGTCTTCACGTTCACAATATATCAAATCTGCTTGGATGATTTAACACAAATAGATGAACTCATGTCTTCAGGCTTGTGTAAATAATACGGTCAGTTCACTAACAATATAAGGGCATGTCTTTATAATATTCCCCAACTGTTTTGTCAGATGAAAACATAAATGGTCCTTAATCCACTTGTGATTATGCTAGCTAATATATAGGTAAGCTATAGCAAAGGAATATTAAAAAGGAAAAAGAACTACTTAAAATTCAGATCTATAACATGTTAGAGGAAAGGGAGGAAGGAGAGATCCCTCAATATAACCCTTCCCCCTTTCCTTCCCAACACCTCAATTGTAGTGCCTTTCCTCTGTTAATACTTTTCTTTACCAGCCTCAGACACTTAACACTTAACTAGCTGTGTGACCTTGGGCAAGTCACTTAACCCCAATTGCCTTGCCCTCCCCCTCCAAAAAGACAAAAAAAAATTACTTTTTTTATATTACTGTGTAATATATATGCTATGTATATGTAATATTACACAATAATATACCAATTACACATTAGCATTAACATATTAATAACATATTACTATGTAATATATTAATAATACATCAATAACACATCACTAACATGTTAATAATATACAACCATCTGATATATAAACTATTTGATATAGTATATATGTAACATATTATGTATTTTGATGTAATATATATTTCCTATATATTAATAATATATAGTTTGTACATATTTGTTTGCTTGTTGTCTCCTCCAAAAGACTGTGACCTCCTTGAATTCAGGGAAGGGACTATGTTTTGTCCTTTTGTCTCCCCAGCGTTTAGCACAGAGTAGGAACTTAATAAATGTTTACTGACGGACTGCTCCACAGCAGGGAAGGATTTATGAAATTTGTAAATCCTGAAGATTACTCCAACTTAAAAATCAGTGAAAACACTCAGATTTTTTTTCCTCCTCAGATTTGGAATGGACCTCAAGAGTCCATCTACCCAACCAAAACTTAGACAAGCATCCTTTCTACACCGTCCGCAGTAAAGCCACCTCCGCTTGGAGACTTCTAGGGAGAGGAAACCCATTACCACCTCCTGAGGCAGCCCATTCCACTTTTGGAGAACTTTTGAAGGCTTTTCAAATTAGACAGAGAGCTACAGTTCTTTCCTTTACCAACTGCCATAAACAGTAATTTCTCTCTTTCAAAATTCTAAGGAGCTCAATATGTCAAAAATGTATTTTCTAAACATCCACCCTCATAGCCTTCCTGTGAAAAAGATTAGTTGCAAAAACTACACGGAAAAAAACCCCCGAGGCCCTGAACTGGCCCAGAGTGTCAAGAAAGGCCTTGCTGTTCTCTGTTCCAGCTGCACTCTGCCCACATTCATGCCAACCACCTCTTCCCTAAGCCACTGTATGTATAGCAAAGACATAAGCCAGAGGCTTCCTGTCACATTCTACACATTGATTTAAAATCCCAGTGAAAAACCAGCCTGATGTGTATGAAAATATCCAATTAGTTTATTAGCTGGAGTATCCTGAGTAAAGCTGTGCTAAATCGTTAATACAAAACCATGAGTTAAGAAAAAAAGAAAAAGGTATGGAATGTTAGTTGTTCTCCAAACTCTGCTGTTTGCTTTCCATCTACACAGTCTACTTTGCTGGGTTTAAATAGTCAGTCAATCAGCATTTATTAAGTGTTTACTTTGTGCCAGGCACTGTGTTAAGAGTTAAGTATACAAAGAGAGATAGTTAAGACAGGTCCAAAGCATGCTGGAGAAAGGTGGTCAACTTGCATGATGTATTTTTAGGAGTCCCAGAGCAGTCCCTCTGCTCGGTAAAATAAAGCTCCCTCCTCATAATGGATTCCACAGTCCTTTTAAGAGGGGCCAAGCCTTCTATTTCAAAGTTGGAGGTAAGATTTTAAATGCTAGTGGGTCACTCCTCCCCCCACCCACTGTTTCTCTTCAACCTCTTGCAATCTATCACCCCAAACTTTACCAAAAGCTGTTCTAAGGTTATCAGTGCCTCCCTATTTGCCAAATCTAATGGCTCCCTTTCAATCCTCACCTGCTTTAAGATGGATGCACTCCAAGGTTCTGTCTTTAACCTTCTCCTTATCACCACTGTTCTCCAAGTGTGCTCCCCTGGGGATCACACAGAAATTGTACCTGAAAATGCAGATCTCCCAACTCTCCTACCCAGCTGACAATTGAAAAGTTCAGTGCACAAAGAGTAATACTGTATTCAGAACAAAAAGAAAAGCTTTTAAAACTATTCTCTCTTTCTCTCTCTCATGTGGAGACAGCATAGTGTAATTAAAACTGGTTCTAAAGTTTGATGACCTGGATTAAAATTCTATCTTGTATGATATACAGCAAGTCACTGAACCTTAATGGGCCTCAGTTTCTTTATAAAAGGAAGAGGCTGGACCAGAGGGCATAGGCAATCCCTTCCAAGTCTAAATCTTTGATTCTCCCTAGAAGAAGCCCATTCATTTCCAGGATTTCAACTGTTACATTGATGCAGATAACTACCAAATTTATGTCTTCAGCCCCAGGATCTCCTATCACATAATCACAGAGTTGGAAGGGACCTTAAAGGTCATGAGTCCAACCTTGTCTCTTTACAGATGATGAAACCGAAGCCCAGAGAAGTTAAATGACTGCCCAGCTAGTAAATGTCTATTTGGGGTGGGATTTGAACCCAGGTCTTCCTGACTCCAATTCCAGTGCTCTAATCAAACATTCTACATTGCCTCTTCTGAGCTCCAGACTGGCGTCTCCAACTAGGTATTCTATTAGCACTTCAAACTAGATAATATTACAAGATAATAATGATAACTAATGAAGATGACAAAGACCATCTTCATCTCCTCTGTTCAATACTTCAAAACCTGTCTATGTCTTCACCTGCCCCTCCTTTCCTCTCCTCCCTTCTCCTTCTAGGGCCAACCCCTCTACGCATGTCCTCCATCCCGTCCCTGCCCTCTCATCTAGGAGTTTGCTTCAGGAACCCTTTCCTTCCCTCCATCCCTAAGGTTCATTTGGAAGATAAGCAAGGCTACACTGAAAAGGAGTCCAGCTCATGCCCTGGCCATGGTACATGCTGAAGACTACCCTGCACACAGCTTCAAATGCCTCAGACCATTGTCAGTAATGCCTCAATCTTGTGTTCCTCCCACTGAAGCTCTCCTAAGCCAACCTCACAAACGGATTACAAAGTGTTTACAGCAGAGAACTACAGAATGAATATGAAAGCTGGCAGTGACCAAAGAGACCGTGCAGTCTGGCCTCCTTTCCTCCCCTCCCCCCCAAATGAGGAAACCTATACCCTGAAAGCATATAAGCCTTTTCTGAAGTCACAGAGCTATTGGCAATGTTAAAATATGCCTAAGGAAGCTTTCCAGATATCTGCCTTCAGTATAGCATTACAAAAATCAAAATGGATTTGTGCTCTCTTGAAATAATCTTGAGATTCTGACTAAAGAGAGTTGTGATTGACTGGGCTTCTATTTTTTTCTCCTCACTGTTTCTTGAGAGTAAATTAGGGATTAATCAGTGGGATTCTGGGGCAGCTAGGTGGCACAGTGGATAGAGCACTGGACTTGGAATCAGGAAGATCTGAACTCAAACCTTACTTACTAGCTGTGTGACCCAGGGCAAATCACCTGATCCCTATTTGCCTCAGTTCCTCATCTGAAAAATGGGGACACACCAGAGCAGGAAATGGCAAACCACTACAATCTCTTTGCTAAGATATGCATGCAGAGTTGGACATAACTAAAGGACCAAACAGCAGCAGTGGGATAAAGCATTGGCCTCAAAGTCAAGAAAACCTGGTTTCAAGCCCTGTCTCTGGCCCATCCTAGCTATGAGACCCTGGGCAAAGCTGCCTCACTGCACTAGCAAAGGGAGTTTCCTCAGCTAGGAGATCACTGTAGCTATGAAATCACAGCTCCAGTCTCCATCCCCAGAAGGAAAGTTTCAAAAACGTTCAGGTGTAGAATCTTTTTATTTTTTATTAGCTGGTAAGATTTTCCCCCCTTTCCATAGTTACTCATTTCCCAAGAGAGCATATCTAATGTGTTAGCAGAAATAGCCTAAAGATATATAGTACTACACTAGTACTATTTTGGAGAGTTTTCATTTTTATTAAACTTTTACTCATCAATAGCATTTCTTTTAGGCAAAACTTAATTTCTTTTTAGGCCCAGAGGCTGTCTACCTTATCCTGTGGCTCAGCCAATGTCCTTCTCTTTCTTTGAGTCACTGGACTCCAATTTCTCCACATCCTTTTATCCCAGGACAACCAAATAGGAACAGAAGACTCTTGCAAAGTCTGAATAGAATTACAGGGTTCTGGTGTGGATTTTATAGGTTGAATCTTAGAACGCTGATTTTTTTTTTTTGCCTAATTTCTGACCTTGTTCAGGACCACCGCCAATAATTAACACCTCAGAAGGGACTAGAAAATGTCCCCAAAAGTCACTCAAGCTTCCAGTCTCCCTAGGTGAGAAAAACCCAGAACTTCCTCTGGGTGTGGTACAATTTGAATGTAACTTCCTTAGATAAAACAAATTTCCTTTTGGAAGACTGGAAGTGTCTGTTACCAAACATGAATTACAGAGCATCTGGGTGAGCTGTCTAGACATAGTCAACCCCGACACTGCCTTCTCTGTCAAAAACCTGGGTAAAGCCAAAGAAAGCTGATGTCCAGCTAAGCTCAGAAATATATTCCTTCCAGCCAAAACCTGGCAGGATTCTGCGGAACACATCTGAAGCCAATGAAAAGCATGATTGGAAAATTAAGAACACCAAGAAAACGGCGACGACAAAGCCCTTTCACAAATTAGCTAGGATCAATGGCATCACGGGTTTGAAGGGTCTCCAGGCTAGCTTCTCAATGAAGGAGCAAACTGCCCTTGTAGACACATCCAGATATCTTTACAGCCTCACAGATCCTGCCCTTCCCCCCCTGCCACCTTCAGAGTCTGACAAGCAATCATTCTATTAATAATGATGACAACAACCTCAAGATGCTAACCATTTAATTATCTGGATGTCTAAAGCACCTTCCAAAGAAATCAAGTCTGTCTTCACTACATGTCTGCCAAGTCAGTATACAGAAGAGTTGGGGAAACCGAGGCACAGAGGGACTGGTGCTCACGCATACCTCCATGCTCCATGGTATTGTGTGGACACAACAGGAGGCAGTGTGATATCAGGGGAGTCAGAGGACCTGCATTTGAATCCCAGCTTTGCGATTTAGATTCCAGAGCTAGAAAGGACTTCAGAGATCATCTCATATACTGGAACTGTGGAAAGATCTCTGGATTTGGAGTCGGGAAGCCTGAGTTCAAATCATCCCACCTCTGCCCCTTACTATCTGTATGACCTTGGGCAAGTAATTTAACTTCTCTGGGCATCAGTTTCCCCATCTATAAAATAAGTAAGAACAGATGATTGCTGAGGTTTCCTTCAGGTCTAGATCTAATCCCCTATAAAATCCTTCTTTTTCCAGAGGAGGAACTGAAGTTCTGGAAAATTAAGAGACTTACCCAAGGTCACACAGATATCACATGCCAGAGATGAAATTTAAAGCCAGGTCCTGTGGCTAGGTTCAATTGAGTCATTTAACTAGACCTGTTTTCTCTTTGGCAAAATAAGAGAGTTGGATTAAAATCTTTGAGGTCCCTTCCACTTCTTAATCTACAATCCTCCCCGACTTTTCCAGTACCACAGAAATTGTGGCAAAGCTGGAAGAAAGTTGACCTCCACATACTTCCTTCTGAGAGCCCATGTAGGGTGATGACTCCTACCTAACCTGGGATCCATGGATAGACTTTATGAACTTGGATGGGGAAAAAATGAAATCTTTATTTTCACTGCTCTCTAATTGAAATTTAGCATCCCCTTCAATTATTTTAAAATAGCATCCTATGAAGGTATTTGTAGGCTTCATCAGATCTAAGAATCTCTGATCTAGGGAACTATCCTCATATACCTTCTATAGATTTGGCATCCCACATTCTGACACTGTTTGCTCTCCGGCAGGGTTCTGCCTTGGGCCCCATCCAAAGGGTTTTAGTTACTAAAATATCAAAGCTATTTCACAATTTGGCAGTTTCTCCTCTGAGAGTGCCAGAAAAGGGACCCTAAGGACAGCGTTCTAGAGAGGCTCTCTCTTCCTAGCTCTATTCCATATCCCCACCCCCATCCGTCTTTACAGCCTCAAAGGAAGAGTATTGAGATGAGTTATTTTGTCCAATTCAAACCTTGATCCAGTCCCATAGTGTAGCTAAACTATGTTTGCTGCAGTCTATAGGTGCATATTACACAGAGGCTCAATGTAGGAGACTTGTTTCAATTAATTAAAAGTGAAAACAGATTCACCAGACCAAGAGTTACTCACTAGTGAAATGTGACATTGATCTCCTTCAGAAGGGTGGGGCAGGGCAGAGAGAGGCATTTGGGAGTTTTTTCCTTTTTAATTTGAAAGCCCTCCAAATGTTATTATTCCATTACTCGGTTGCTGTCAGCTCTGCGCCAGGTAGAGAAAATGGTCAACTAGAAATGGTCTCTATCCAGCCTGAGATCCAGAAGAGACTTTGTGTGTAACTGGGCACTGCATATTTCATTTACTTTTACTTTTTATTGATCTTTATTGTTCCTACATCACCTTCATCCCTCAATATGGTCCCTCTTCCTTGCCTTCCCAGAGAGCCCATCCCTTATAACAAAGGGATGTGGTGAGCTGGGATCTGAGGTGAGCAGCACAATTTTGAAGCTGGTACGCATCCAGAGGAGGCTCACCAGGGTAACTGGGGCTGGGGGCTCAAGACCATACCATATGAAAATGAGTTAAAGGAAGTGTTGGGGCTGTTGAGTCAGAAGAGAAATTTCAGGCAACTTGTAGCAGGCATCTTCAAGTACCTGAAGGCCTTAATATAAATGGAAGATGAGTCTTGTGCTAGGTCTCAGAGGACAGAAACAGGAGTAATGAGTGGAAGTTAAGCAGAAAGGTAGCTTTTGGCTCAATATTTATTTTTTAGACTGGTGATAATTAGACCTATCCAACAATGGAAAGGGCTATGTCTTGGGAAGTAGTGAGTTCCCATTCCCTAGGGATCTTTAAGGGAAAATCAGGTAATTACTTGTTGGATATGTTGGGGTAAACTAGTTGGCCTTTGAGGTCCCTTCCAACTTTGGAATGCTGAGATTCTGTAAAACAAAGAATGAGCCTATAGTGGCCCAAAGCTAAGAAACTATTCTGGCCCACTAGAAAAGGGAAGCCATGATGAATAAAAATCATTGCCCCAAGCAAAGTTATGCTTGGTTTAAGCCCAGGCTAAGATCCAAACATTCACTGGTCAGTGCCACCATTCTGAAGGGTCTTGCTTGACTCTGAAGATTACACAAAATCCTAAGTAAAACAAAACAAAACAAAACAAAAAAATTAAAGTATCCTCTGCTCCCATAGTTTGCTAATCAGCCGGTCCTACTTCTCTATGAGAAATATTGCACTGATTTCTACTCTTGGAAAGCCTATACCCTTGTCTCCTCATTCAAACGTCAACAAAACTTGTTGTGGCATCCCCAAAGTCTTCACTTCTAATTAGCTCCACAGAGACAGTGAGAACTGGTAGTGCACCCCGAGTCTGCCCCGTGGCTAGGCAATAAATATTAATTGAGACAATAATGCCAGCACTTTCATAACCTTTCTCGTTAGCAACATCAAAGTCTATTAACAGGTTTGAGGCTTTTATTCCAGACCACTGATTATGATTCATGTTTTGTTGACCTTAAGCTGACATACTAATTCTCTCAATCACTCCTACTTTGTAAGAGTGAGGCTACCAGGCACGATTATTAAATGTGAGGAATGCTGGGATCCTGGTTCTTCTTTGAGCTCAGAGAAGCATACATTTCCTTCTCCCTCCTCCGTATTAGCACCTCTCTCTCCCTTTTAAGGAAAACCACTTCACTAGTTCTAATAGTCCATCAATGGTCATATCTCTGATGAAAAATAATCAAATTGACTATTGACCTTTCTACTAAAGAATTGACATCGCTTCCTATGTGGCGGTACTCCCCGACTTGAAACAATAACGTGAAGAAACATGTTTTTGCTTTCAAAGCAGACAACACAAAAATACAGGAAAACAAGTATTAATGTACAAAACGAGAAAAACATCTTCAGACCACTGGCCTTAATGAAATACAAGAAGGTTAGTTTTCAAAGAAGGCATACTTTATAACAAAATCAATGACTGGAGAATCCTAGAAACAAAAGAGGCTCCATGTCTCAGACTTACTATTACAGAGAGCTAAGAAAGTAGAACTTAATTGATACCCCAACTGGGAAAATTTCAGACAAAGGACATGCTTTGGTCTTTCTTGTCATAGTACCTAGTAAATCTCTCACCCCAACATTTCTAGCGGGTCCTCAAAAGAACACAATGACTTTCCTTTCAAATAAATACCAAGCTGTCCCTGACTCATGAAATCACAGAAGCTGAGAGGTGCAAAGGTCTCAGCAGTCACCTGGTCCACCCCATTCCAAAAGGAATCCCCATCAAATTATTTGACAAGTGGTCATCTGGCCTTGGTTTGAAGACCTTCATGGAAGGGGAAATCACCATCTCTACCAGTAGCCATTCGACATCTCACTCCAGGACAGTCCTAGTGATTAGGATATTTTTCTTTACATCAAGTCTAAAATCACCTCTTTTAAACTTCAACCAATTGCTTCAGGTTCTGCCCTCTGGGACCAAATAGAGTTTAATCCCTCTTCCATATGACGGCCTCTCAAATACTTGAACACAGCTATTGAATGTCCCCTGAGAAGTTTCTTCTCTGGGATAAATATTAAATATACCCAGTTCCTTCGATTGTTTCTCATAGGACATGTACTCAAGGCCGTTCATCATGTTGGTTGCCTTCCTATGGGCATTCTTGAGCTAATAAACAAAGTTCTTCATCTGTGGAGCCCAGAATGGAACATAATACTCCAGATGAGATCTGACAACGGCAGAGTACAGGTGGACTATCGCTTCCCTATTCCTGGAAGCTAAGCTTCTTTGTGCATCCATTTCAAAATCTCTTCAGCTTTTTTGGCTGCCACATCACACTGTCAACTCATATTGAGTTTGCAGCCCGTTAAATCCCCCCAGATCTTTTTCAAAACAATTTCTACCTAACTATTTTGTTGTTCAGTTGTTTCAGTCACATCCAACTCTTCCTGACTCCATTTAGGGTCTTCTTGGCATAGATACTGAAGTGATCTACATTTCCTTCTCCAGCTGCCTAACCACATCCCCCAATTTGGGGCTGAGATTGATTTTCTTTTATGCCCACAGTAAGATTTTACATTTATATCTATTGAATTTCATCTTCTTAGATTTAGCCCAATGCTCAAGCCTGTCAAGATCATTTGGGATCCTTGTTTTACCATCTGATGCAAGGGTATCAAACTCCTAAGTGTGGCTGAACCAGATTCAAGTATTGGAAATATTTAAGGAAATAAATAAAAACAAGACACAATATAGGTAATCCTAATTTGTGTTTTCAGAAATCACTTTGTGGCCTGGCAGGATCAGTTTCTATTTGAGCATGGATCTAGTGGGTTATCTATTGCCTACAGCTTTATATCATTTGCAAATCTGATAAGATGTCTGCCACCTAGTCAATGATAAAGCTGTGGGTACACAGCAAAGCACAATCCCTGGTTCAGCAATCGATGCTGGTTCTATTGGTCTCTGAGGATATAATTCTTTAGGTAGGTGACTCTATTTCATCAAAGACAAACTTCATGCTCTCTTATCATCACTTTCTTATCTTCTGTCATTTACAATTGCAAAGGTCATCCTCCTCTGCACAAAAAATAGGAGTAAACCCTTTCTCTGTTGTTAATTGTTCTCATCCCATTTACCCCAAAGGTCCTATTCCTCCCTTGATCCTTCTTTTCTCCCAATGTAGCTCAGAAACAGTTTTTTTTTTATTTTTTTTCCTTAGTCTTCATTACTAGACTCAATTCATTCTCAGTCTTATCTCTCCTGAGACCATTTTTACAGGACTGTGCTACGTACGCTGTTATATTCATCCTCTGTTACCTAGTCTTGTTTCCATCTTCTCTGCATTCCTTTGTAAAATCTAAGTTGGTTGGTGAGGTCCCTGGGCACTTGACATTGATCTCTTTGGGGAAATTCCACTTTTCTTTCCTAATGGAATCAATTTACTAAGGGAAGGGTTCATGTATTGGATTCTTGCCTCTATGTACACACTACATCTTTTTGGACTGTCAAGTCCAACACAATGATATTGTGTTCCCCATGAGGAAACTCACGATACCAATCTTAACATAAGCTCCTGCTCCCAAACTTATAGTCTTAGAAAACTGTCTGAGATGCTAATGGTTAGAAAACTTGCCAGGATCCAACGAGTATGCATGAGGCAGACTCGAACCCATTCACTACATCAAGGTGAATCTCAGATCTTTTGGATCTCTAGATCTTAGATTCCAAAAGGGAAGGGATTTCAAAAGCCATGTAGTACAACAATGCCACTTCTTAAAAAATAGGTGAAAAATCGGATGGTGAGAAAGAATAAATGAATTGCCCAAGGTCACAGAAAAAGCAAGCAGCAGAAGTGGCTCCTGAATGTGGGCCATCTGACTCTAAAGTCAGTCTTCTTTCCACCTTACCACACTGCCTCTTTTCAGCCATCTGGGACCAGGCAGATCAAGTCTCTTCCTCCTCCTTTCCTTCCTCCTTCCCCTCCTTTTCTTCCTCCTCCTTCTTCCTTTTCTTCTCCTCCTTCATCATCATTGTTCATATCATTCCTATTGTCTTATCTGCTCCTAGAGTTACCTCAAACACACTTTCAGTGAATTTACAGAAAATGAAGTTACAAGTCAACAATTTTACTCAATCACAAAAAGAAGTCATTTTACTTACCTCCACAACAGTCCTCCCCAATCCACCCAAATTAAACATTATCAGAATAATAGCAGGACAGTCACCTCTCCTCAGGTCATTTCTATCTCAACTCCCACTGAACTAAAATGAGAAGAATGAGATAACTATGCTAATGATAATAATAATATGTATATGATATCACTCTAAGTATACACTTTCAGAATTGCAAAATGACAGCCTTGGAAAGTGAAACTGTAAAATACTAATGAAAGAAACATTTATTGAGCACCTGCTATGTACCCGTCACTCTGCTAAGCATTTTGAAAATACTATTTCTTTTAATCCTCATAATAATCCTTGGAGGTAGGTGCTATAACTATTTTCATTTTAAAGTTTTAGAAACTGAGGCAGATAAAGTTTAAGTGATGTGCCCAAAGTCACACAGCTTGTGTTTGAAGCTAGATTTGAACTCAGGTCTTCCTGCCTTGGGGTCTAGAGTGCCATCCATTGCCTTCCTCTGTAATGAAATATAGTCTTCATCATCTTAAGGCAGCTATAGAGAGATTAATATTTGCTTGCTAAAAAAAAAAGGAGGCAGAGAATTGCCTGACACCCTGAGATCAGTGACAAGCAGGTTTAAAAAACAGGAGACAAATACTTTTGGAACAATAGCTGTCATTCCCCCAAGAAAAAGTAAAGGCTGATAACAGGTATTTATTTGCTCTTGGATTTGTCAAATGGAACTCAAAGTGGTTTACCTCCAGATGGAGCCAATCAAACTGCTAAGATCCAAGAACTGAATCAAAAGGTTCTCCGTGGGTGATAGCCAAGCGCAATTAGCCAACAAAATACTGACAGACAAGTATTGAACAAAGGCCATCTTATGTGGGTTTTGTTGTGTGGAAACAGAGCTTATGTCGACAATCTGTGATTAGAATTTATGATGACAATTCAGACCCAGGTCCCTACTGTCAGAAATTACAGAAGGGTTATCCTTAAGGGCCCTGGACTTAGTGATCAATGAATATTATGCAAGAAAAATGGTGAAACTAGACAAGCCATCACTGCAAGCTGCAAAAATGTAGCACAATAAGATACAACCCGAAGGCAAAAATGATATTGCAAAAGCTCATTATGTTTCAAGAACTGTCAGGTGACAAATTACCATACTACTACCAACAGAGACTGAGACTTGGACCATTATCACAAACTGAACTGCAGTCCCTGATTGTCCTGGCATAACACTGATTCTTAAAACTTTAAGAAAAGGTGTTTTTAATATATCATTTCCATATGTGTTCCACATATTCTCCACATACTGTCCATTTATCCTGTCTACTACTAGCGCTGCGCCAAGGATACTTTCAATGCGCTTATATCCAACGAGCTTAAAATCTAACTGTTATTTCTGTTGAGTTCTTCAATTGTGTGCTGACCCCATACTGTCCGTGCGGTTTTCTTAGCAAAACTACTGGAGTGGTTTGCCATTTCCTTCTCCAGTTATAACCTAGCATTTTCATTCAACTACAAAAAGTGGTTATTTTTCTATCTGCATACCTTTGTGGATCATTAAATATGAAAGAATAATTGCAGGAGAGTGACTTTTTCCTAGGATTGTTTCTATCTGAACCCTTTTGAAAAAGATGGGAACAAGTTAATTATGACAATGATGACAACGATGACAATGACAATATAACAATAAACAATTGCAATGTTTGTATGGAGCAGTGAGCAAACAATTTCTGCTCCATTATCCAAATTCAATGACATCTCAAACTCTGAATCCCGCCCACAACATTAACCTCAACGGGTAGAAGTTACAAAAGGGCAAACTCAGGCTTATGGGGAGAGAAAACTTTCTTACAATTAAGAGTAATTACAAACTGGAAAGAGTAGCTTTGGAAGGTGGGGAGTTGCCCCCTCACTGCAGGGTTTCAGGAAGGGCAAAGCAGTGGTATCAATTTCAAATACAAACAGGTCACTTCATTATACAAAATGATCCCTGTATGTTGCATATTAACTGAGAAAATGACATATTAACATTATCTATGTTCTTTTATTTATACTGTACTTTTATTTATTTTGTTAAATATTTCCCAACTACATTTTAATCTGGTTTGGCTGCTGCTGAGTGTGTGACTTCTCTGGACTAAATGACTACTTATTAAATGTGTTATGGAAGAGATTCATATTTGAATGTGCATTGGACTACATGGCCTCGTACATTCTGTGATTTTATTTTTGTTGTGACGAGGACACGAGTGGCCACTATTGTGAACTGCCTTTCCTGAGTGCCAGTTATTCATTATTTACTTCTATTGCCCCAAGACACCATCTGCTTTTATCTCCTAACATTTCTCCCTTCCTGTCTCTTGCTATTATGACCGTGTTACTGTACTTCAAACCCTTACCTGTCTGAATCTAAAGACAAAAACAATGATGATAACAAATAATTTTTATAAGTAATACAGAGCAGAGAGCAAACAGCTTCCTT
The DNA here is from genome assembly GCF_028583685.1 of Petaurus breviceps papuanus. NCBI lineage: Eukaryota > Metazoa > Chordata > Mammalia > Diprotodontia > Petauridae > Petaurus > Petaurus breviceps. Next base: position 4,474,393 of record NW_027185876.1, on the reverse strand, counting down.
ATCTGACCTATAGTATTGGCCAAATTTATCCTGCTAGACTGGCAATTTTGGCCCCAATTGTCTCTGCCTCTCCTGAAATGACCTATGCCTTGGCATGATACCAGAAATGGCTCCTTGGTGCTTCCTCCTTGTTTAATCATTGGCAGGCTGGTTTATCTTTGCCTGCCAGTTTATCTATTGATTAATATCACCCCTGTTAGTCCAGTACTATACAGTGCTTTAATAAAATGCATATATCTTTGAGTGTTGATAAGTCTATTGGTGAATCTATGCTCACTGTTCTTTCATCCTTCTCCCATTCTTGCAGCTATACCCATGTAACCTCACAAGTTCAATCTGGACCCAGATTCTGGCACCAGTACTGTCCAAATTCTACCAAACTAAGATCAAAAGAATGATAATTAATAATAATAATTCCTGTGAGATCATTAGAGCACAAGAGAGTAGAGAATAAACCACTCCATCAAAGACCTGACTCAATAGTGATCCTTTTGCTAATTTCCAGTACTCTGAATCCTTTGCTATAATGTTCAGGTCATTAATTATTATTAATGAATATTAATTAACATACTTAATATAGTACAGAGAAAAGAGAGCTAGTTCTGAAGTGAGAACACTGGGGTTCAAATCTCCTCTCGAACTGCTTGTATGACCTAGAAAAATCCTTCCAGATCTCAGTTTCCTCATCTATAAAATGAAGGGGTTAGTTGGTCTAGTCCAGAAGGAACTCTGAGGTCCCTTCCCTTGCTAGATCTAGGATCCTATGATCCTTTCCCTAGACTGGGGTTGGGTGAGGGGACTGAAAGGAACAGGCCAGTAGCACCTTGGCATTAAATGAGTCACTGCTTTTGCCTTGTACCCTAGTTTAAAATAACCAGATTCATGCAGTTACCCAGCATGGCAGAGACACTGACTTGTACTCTAATTACTTAATAACTAAGTACTCCAGCATCCCCAGTGATTGGATTCTTGACAATGAATTCAAGTTTCCTAGGACTGGGTCACCTCATACATGATGGGAAATTTCCCAGATGCCAGTCACACAAAACAAAAATGACAATAAAGAGAATAACAGTGATAGTTATGATGATGATGATGAACAATTGCAAATTCAGTTAAGTAGAATATATAGAGTAGGGAGCCCTATTATCCAAATTCAAAACCTTTTCACGTGTTTTTTCTTGAACCCCATGTACTCTGAATCCTGCCCACAACCGTTAGCATCAACAGATGGCAGGTACAAAAAGGCACATTTAGGGTTATAGGAAGGTAACACTTTCTTCCAATTAAGGTTAACCCAATTTGGAAAGAGCTGCCTTGGAAGATGGGGAGTTTCCCTCTCACTGGAGGGTTTCAGGACTCCCACACATTGCTTGGAGCTGTCACATGGTGCCGATCATATTCTGTCTTCTGGTTTTCTGTGTATTGCTTTATTCTGACACCTTTTACCTCTGTCACCACCACTAGTTGATCAATCAGTCAATAAATCTTGACTGACTTTTCACCCACTCTGCCCTATTTGGATGGATGCTTTACAGCCTGGACTGACATACTGCCTACCTTCCCCCACTGACTTCCATTTTTGACCTGTATTTGGATTCATATAATCTTTGTGACTGTCCCTGAAATCAACTTAGTTCAACAAATATTTATTATTATTAATGATAACTCTTTTCTATAGCACCTTAAAAATTGCAAAGTGCTTTCTTCACAATAACCCTATAAAGCAAATATAATGATGACTATACATATTTTATAAATGAGGAAACCGAGACTCAGAGAGGTTAAATGATTTACCATAGTCACACAGCTAGTACACATGCCAGAATTTGAACCCAGGTTCTCTGATTCTAAGTCCTAACTCTATTCACTATGCCCTATGTGCAATGTACTATGGTGAATTCTTTAAAGTGGAATAAAATCAGTCCATGGGAAGAAAAATAAGCTCATTAAACAAAGGTTCAGATGAGTCTCCATTCCATAGTGTCTATCCAAATAGGGGAATGACAGTCCCTTTACTCAAGGAGTTTACAATCCTGCCCTCCCCCCTCCCCCACTAGATGATGAACTCCCTGAGGGCAGGGGATACACCTTTTGCCTCTATTCATATCCCTAGCACTTAGCACAGTGCCTGACAAATAGTAGGAAATAAATGTTTGTTGACTGATTGACTAGTGGTGAAGATAGACCTGGAAGGTGTTAGAATAAAGCTATAAAAAAAATATAAATATGACCAGCACCCAAGTACCAGCACCATACAAGCAATGTGTTATGGGTGTTCTGAAGTCAGAGACTTCATTAGGGAAGTACTTTTGAATTGAGTCCTGAAAGATGGGTCAGATTTTGGCAGGCGGACAATGGAGGGGTTGGGGAAAGCATAAGCAAAGACATGAATGGAATTAGCAATGCAGGGGACATGTGTGGGCAACAGAAATTGGTCCAGTTTGACTGGAGCACAGGGTACATGTAGAGTAATGTTTGGAGAGAAGTCAGGAAAAATAGGTTAGGGCCATACTGAGTAGGGCTAACCTGGGTTGAGTTTAGATTTAATTCCTTAGTGCAACCAGTTTGGACAATATGACATTTGCAAATAGCTAGAAATGTCATTATTTAATTGCTGTGAGAATACCAACTGGCATTAGTAGTATGTTGCATAATTACAATAATTAACCCCTGGGAAGGTTGAGAAAATGTATCATCACATCTCCCCCCCTCCCACACACACACCTCCCTTCCTTGAAGAGGTAGAGGTCTATGGGAGCAGAACACTGCTTATACTATTACACATGGATAATATATTGGTCAATTTTGATGAAGTGTTTTCTCCCCCTCTCTCTTTTAAAAATTTTATTATAAGGGTTTCTCCTTTGTAGGTATGGGAAAGGAGAGAGACAGATTCAGAAATGCCTATGAAGTAAAAACAAACGGCATGAAAAATAAGATTATTTCAAAAGTAATAATAACATGCACCAAAGTATTTGTGTGTGTATATATATATGTGTGTGTGTATTTGTATAACTCTTTAAAATTACTATACTGTCCTTTGTATTTAAGATGGTGCAACTGACCTAGGATGACCTTGGTTTTTATGAATGCTGATTAACTTTGCTCTCCTTTCTCTCTGTCCCGTGACTTTTAAAGACACCATTTCCCTTTTTAAGTTATAAAGATGCAGCCCTTGGAATCTAAACTGCCATGAAAGTAGGCAAAACTCATAACTGCACAATGTCAAATGCCTTTGAAAGACTCTAAAATTCTGTTATTAGCAAGAACAGCAAGATTGATGATGACGGTGCCTTATTAAACTTGGAACACACCACCACAGGCAAGGGGAGAATAGGAAAGGGCAAGGAAAGTCCCCATCATCTGTTCTTTCTCCTTTTGCTGTTTCTTGCTCTAGGTGGGTTTTTCACAAAAGGGGAATCATCGAGCGTGAGGAATGAGGGAGACTGGTGTTGATGCTATAAAAAGCTGAAAATTTCCCAGGAGAAGAGAGAATCTGTAGAAATTTCTTGACACGCTAAACGTTCTTGAAATGCTAATCGAGATTTCTTTTAAGCATTCTGATGGCACAACTAGTAAACTACCAAATGTTATTTCATAACTCAGGCATTGCCACAAAACTGATTTTATTCAACCCAATTTGAGAGGGGTGTGTGAGTGTGCATTCTAAATGTGTATGTGTTTTTCAGGAGGCTAAAGAAGATGGTATAGCTGTTTCCCTTTTGGAATTCTAGTCTGGAGGCCGACCTCAGGGCAGGCTAGTGTTTCAGGGACCATGTTCTGAATTGTAATTGGGTATTCAGAGGCACTGAGGCCAGTGGGAGATACATGACATTTTTCTGTATCAACTTTTAGTAAAACTTTCTAACTTCATTTCCTTTTTTTCGCTCACATTCCTGAAAAGCAATGCTCCAGGGTCCAATTTAAAAGCAATATGAATCCTCAGTTAATGTCCAAATCACTAGAGATCTCAGGTAATTTAAACACCTCAGTGATCACGTGAAAAGAACACTCAAGGCAAACACCATGATCTTGCTATCCAGTTTTCCTTTGTGATTACAGTCCTGAAATGTTCTGTTTCACTCTCCTTCCTTACACATCTCACCTTTCTTCAGCTGGTCTGGTCTTGACCTGTACCACAAATGACTTTTACGTGAAAACACAGTAATATTCATTTGGAGCTCTTGTTGTCAAATAATGAATGTTTGCTATAGTAGCTGGGTCTTTGGGTTTATCAAACATTAGGCTAGCTCACTGACTTCAAGACTTATGTGCCTAATATATTCCACTTGTCTCTGTTTTTCACGCAGTATGAAATTATTTTGATGATCACTGCTTTGTAATATAGTTCAAGATCTGTTGTTGTGCATGATGGTGATAACCATAATAATAGCTAGCATTTATATAGTGTCTGGTACTGTCCTAGTATTTGATCCTCATAACCACCCTGGGAGGTAGCTGATGCTATAATAATAGGTTGATGCTATTATAATAGGTCTCCTTTCTCCCCACTTTTTTAAAATTCCCTTAAGATTCTTTTTTATTAACATTTTTTCTAATTGCATGTAAAAACATCTAATATTCATTTTTACAAATTTTGAGTTCCAAATTATCTCCCTTCCTCCCTGACGAGAAAAGTAATTTTTTATAGATTATACATGTGCAGTCAAGCAAAACATTTCCACATCAGACATACTACAAGAAAACACAGACCAAAAACAAAAAAAAATACAAAGTAGAGAAAAAGAAAGTAGAGGAAGTATGCTTTGATCTACATTCAGACTCCATCAGGTCTTCCTCTGCAGGTGGATAGCATTTTTCATCATAAGTCATTGGAATTGTCTTGGACCATTGTATTGCTGAGAATAGCTAAGTTATTCACAGTTGATCATGATACAATGTAGCTGTTACTATGTAAATGTTCTGGTTCTGCTCACTTTGCTTAGCATCAGCTCGCGTAAGTCTTTCCAGTTTTTTCTGAAAGCATATTGCTCACCATTTCTTACAGCACAATAGTATTCCATCACAATCATATACCACAACTTGTTCAGTCATTTCCTGATAGAAAGGCATTCCCCTCATTTCCATTTCTTTGCCACCACAAAAAAAGCAGCTATAAATATTTTTATACAAATAAACCTTTTTCCTTTTTCTTTGATCTTCTTTAGAGATTCCTGACTTTTGGATCTTCCTGATGAATTTCATGATTATTTTTTTCTAGTTCTATAATGTAATTCTCTGGCAGTTTGATTATTATGGCACTGAATAAGTAAATTAAGTTGGGTAATCCTGCCATTTTTATATTATTTCAGGTTACCCATGAGAAATTAATATTTTCCCACTTATTTCAGTCTGTACTGCTGGAAAGTTTGTTTGGTAGCTATAGCTCCCCAGTGTATCTTGGTAGCAGCCTATCTTTCCGGATATTACTTCCTATCACATACTCTAGGTACAAGTCAAACTGATCTGCTTGCTGATCTCTTTCCACTCCAGTTCATCTCCCACTCCCCTGACTTTTCACAAGCTTATCTCAAGCTTCCTCCTTGCCTGTAAACCCTATCTCCTTTCAAGACTCAGTTTCAGTGGCCTTCAAGAGCCCTTTAGTGATTCTACTGATTGTTGGAGTCCCTTCACTCAAGTTACTGTGTATGTATTGCATATATTTCTTATATTTACTTATCCTCAAATGTGCTGAATCTCTCTAGTAGAATGTCAGCTCCCTGAAGGCATAGATTCTACCTTGAACTTGCATGCCCAGGGACCAGCACAATAGGAAATGTTTGTTGACTGGGACTGAAAGCTCTTTGAGACAAACTTACAACAAAAGTCATTTGACCTTGCAGTGCATTAAGAGAAGAATAATCTCTAGAAAGGAGACAGTTCCTTTGTCCTCTGCCCTGGTCAGACCACATCTGGAATATTCAGTTAAGTTCTGGCTATCACAATTTAGAAAGGATATTGATGGGCTAAAGGGCTTCCAAAGGAGGGAGCAAACCAGGACCGTAAAAGCCTTGACTTTTCCAAACATAAGGTTTGGTTGAAAGAAGTAGGGATGTTTGGCCTAGAAAATCAAAGGAGGAGAGGGGAATATGATAGCTGTTTTTCAAGTATCCAAAGGGCTGTTATATGAAACTTGGATTACATTTGTTCTTATATCATAGGTGCTAGGTAAATATCTCCCACCCCCAACATAACCTGGAGCAGTAGACCAAAGTTGCAAAGAATTTGAAATTGATGTCAGGAAAAATCTCCTAAATTATTAGAGCTATTCATAAGTGGAACAGTCCGTATAGCAAGATAGGGGGCTTCCCCTCGTTGTAAGTCTTCAAGCTGAGGCTCCATGACCCAATTACCAGGTATATATCATAGTGGGGTTTCTTGCTCACATTTGGATCAGACTAAATGACCTCCTAGGTCCCTTGGAACACAGAAATGCTGTGATTCTATGAATTGTTACCAAGGACCCCTGGAGACTGATATTCTATGATCTGAGAGTGACAGGACAATAATACACGTGATAACTACCCATCTTGTCTTCTTAAATGACTGCCAAGTTCCTTAAACCTGACTTTATCAGAAATAGTAAGTCTTCCATCTTCTAGGTCCCATTTCTCCACTTCACCACCACCCTTCCTGACAATCAACCTCAAGCACACTTGATACCAGTGACTAGGGGATCTGTCTCCACCTTAGTCCTGTCAAGAAATTTTTTAGCCAAGGATCATTAAGGTTTCCTTAGTTCCTCTTCCTCAGGACACAGAGACAGCACATGGGGAAGTAGATGGCATGTAGAATCTGTGTTGTATAAAGGAAGAAGCCCCAAAATAGTGCAGGTAACAGGTTCCTGTGGGAGGCTGTGTTTCCTCTTCTTAATCTTGAAACTGTCAGGTTCACAACATTTTCAATATAATCAAGAATTCACAGGATTTCCCTTGACTCTTTAGAACATACCAGCAAAAGGTATGGTTTAAATAGTTTTTTTTAATGCCACATTGTAAGCTCCTTGAAGACAAAGACAAGTGTCTTATTGACCTTTGTATCTGCCCCCTCCCCTACCTGGGCACAAAGCTCCTCATATACATTAATATGCCTAGGACTTGAGATTTTATGGCATAACAGATTGAATGGGGCCACAGGGACCCAGGGTACATACTGAATGGACTGATATGATCTAGACAGACTCTCTCATGCCCCCAGGATTTGCACCTTTGTGGAGAGTAGGCAAAGAACTATAATTAGGCAACTAAGGTTTTTACTCACTTGTCTTCAAGAAAAGTATAGGCACTGTTGCCCTGGACAATCACTCCCCCAGTCCAGTCCCCTCTTTCCACTGGGAAGTTCCTCCCAAAATGTCCATCTTGAGGAAGTGCCCAGGTCAGCACTATTTCACTCCTTTTTCAGCTTTTTTACTAGACTCTCCAGAATTCTCAGTGCCCCCTTTCACCCATTTCAGCTCTTATTTATTGCCTTCCCTCATTAGAATGTAAGCACCCTGAAGGCAGAGACTGTTTTTTCCCTTTCTATTTGCATTCCCAGCACTTAGCCCTGGGCCAGGCACATATTAAGTACTTTTAAGATGGTGAGAGGTATTTTCCCTGGGCTCTCTGGGTAGTAAGTAGTCTGGCTCCAGACCAGAAAGCTTAGTCTTGGCCAACTTAGTTCCCCTTCCACCAAGCCTTTATCCCATTAAAGACAACCATGGATAGCAAGCAAACATACAACATCAAAGCAAATACTAAAAGAGAAATCAGGGAGAAGTCATACAGATCAAGTTAAGTAGGAGACAGACTACACAAGAGTAAATGGGATCTGTGATCTGGGAGGAAGGTAAAGTCTCAGCTCAAGCAAGAGAATAACCATCTCACCCAGGAAGTCTTCTCATGAGACTATGGAGGTATAGGCATTGGGAATCAAGAGCATGATGTGTTGCTGGCCAACCCCACATAGCTATAGCTCTAGGAAGGTCTCCTCCCTGCCATTCAGAGTCTGCACCTCCTCCCATCTCTCTCTCCACTCCCCTACCACTCAAGGGTCACATTTCCCTGTATGGCTACAGTATCACAAGGCTACCCTTTGAGGGACTGCCAAGCTCACAGGGACAAAGAGTTATAATGGGCATAGGAATTTCTACTATGGAAACAGACTACATTCTGTAACCTCTTTGTAACCTATAGTCTTAGGCTAAATGACTTGCCCATGGTCCCTGTGAAGGGTGAGACCTGAATCAAAGTCTTTCTGCTTCCAAGTTCTGTTCTGTTTGTGAGGGTGAATGGTGCTGGAATGGTAGGTAGAGGGCCTACTGAGGGGATCAGGGTAGAGTTAACACAGTTAGAAAAGAAATATATGCATGAAAAGAGTTTGACACCTTAGATAGAGGTGCTGGGATTGAGTTTATCTACCAAGGGACTCTTTAATTAGAGAAATACATTTAAGTCATAAATCATAAATTGAAAATGATTCATAAAGCTAAAACTATGTTTATTTGCTGTCTGTCATTCTCTTCCTAAAAGTTTGCTATTTCCATGCAGTAAAGAGGATAATTAGGAGAGCGAAGTAAGTGGGTGTTCATTTCTTCCATGATCATCTTCTAATTTTGTCATTTAATTTGGTTCCCTCACTTCAAAGCTTTTTCAAATGACAATCCTTCTAGGCTAAAAATGTCCAGGACTGGCTTAGGTGAAAATTATTATCAGAAAATTTCCATAATATTCCCCACTCCCACAAGTCTGCACTTGAATTCCTCTCATGGATCCTCATGGCTGAGGGGTAGCCCTAGGTTGTTGTGTTGTTGTTACTGCTGAGTCATTTTTAGTCATGTCTATCTCTCTGTGATGCCATTTGAGCTTTTCTTGGCATAGTTCCTGGAGTGATTTGCCATTTCCTTCTCCAGCTCATTTTACAAATGAGGAAACTGAGACAAGCAGGGTTAAGCGACTCAACCAGGGTCATATATGAATTCATAAAGATGAGTCTTCCTGATTCCACACCCAGGACTGTAACCACTACCCCACTTAGCTGCCCCTTATAGGCTATGATTATTGATTGTCACCTCCAGCAGATATAACAGTTTTGAAGACAGACCTGTTGATAGATTACGTGCCTGTCATCTAAGAACTGATCTATGTAAGTTGGAAGATGCTCCTAAGGAGACAGTTAGCTACTGAATGATGGATTTTTTTCTTAAATTAAAGTAACTCATGAGTAGTATCAACTAAGGCATGGTAAGGTCTCATGTGGGACCAGGGGAAGGAACATACCCACATGTCCCATTCATTCACATCCAATCTTCTTGCTACTTCTCACACACAACAATTCCTCTCCTATCTGCATGCCTTTACCCAGGCTGTCCTCCCTTGCCTGGAATGCACTCTATCTTCATCTCTACGTCTTAGAATTTCTAGTTTCCTTTAAAGATGTTCTCAAAGGCTGCCTTGTTCGAGGTTTTACTGATTCCATAAGCTACTAGTGTCTCCCCCTGAAAAAATGACCTTGTATCTATTTTGCATATACGGATACATTTCCGTGTTATATTCTCCCATACAGAATGCATGTTTCCTTGACAGAAAGAATTATTTCATTATTGTCTACCTCCAGCATCTAGAACAGTACCTGGCCAAATTCTATATGCCTCTCCATTCTCTTTAGGCCTTGTCTTCCCCCTTGAGGAAAGAGGTTGTTTTTTTCCCCTTGCATCTGTATTCCCAATACTTAATTCCCAGCACAGTGCTAGGCACATAATCAATTTTTAGTAAATGTCTTGTCTATCCATTAGGCACTTAATAAACATATGTGGATTGACTGACCAATGAATGAAATCATGTGTCTTATGAAGTACTTTCCGAGGCAGTCAGGTGACTCAATGTGTAGAAGACTGGATATGGAGTCAGGAAATATCTGAGTTCAAATATGGCCTCCTATGCTTACTCACTGTGTGACCCTGGGCAAGTCATCTAACCTCTGTCAGCCTCAGTTCCCTCATCTGCAACATGGAGATATGATAGCACCTTCCTCCCTGGGTTGCTGTGAGAATAAAAGGAGGTCATATTTCTAACACGCTTTACAAACCTTCAAGCATTATATAAATGCTAGTTACTGTTATGATCATCATTACTGTATTAAATCCACAAAAGATGTTTTGTAAAATTCTTCCTACATTTAACTATGGCAGCAACCCTATTTGCAGACAGTTAACCCTAAAAATAAAGCTACATTTTGAAAGTGAAACTTTTCTTATTTAGCCTCTTCTCAGGAAAAAAAAATGGCCTGGCCTCTTGAAAAACAAAACAGGAAACAGCCAAACCTGTAAATCACCGTGTTTCCCCGATAATAAGACACTGTCTTATTAATTTTTTTGGACAGAAAAACACCAGAGGGCTTATTTTCAGGGGAGGGCTTATTTTAATGAACATTGACAGCAATTTTAATAAACAGGTAAATGTGAACAAAAAAATGTACCTTTATTCAATAAGCAAATCACTGGAGAATAACAGGATGACGTGCTCACTGCTGCAGCTCTGACTGGATGCAGCTCGGAGCGCGGCGTGCGTTTCACGGGTGGGGGGGGACGGTGCATACAGAGGGTACCGTAATGTAGCATGTAGCGCAGGGGATCTCAATAGGGCTTATTTTCAGGGGAGGGCTTATTTTAGAGGAATCTTACACAGTAAGGGGAGGGCTTATTTTTGGGATAGGTCTTATTATCGGGGAAACACGGGTAATAAAAGCACAGAAAAGACATCTGGCAAGTCAAGAAAGGTATGTCTACGGAAAAGCCAAAGTTAGTGAGGACAGCAAAAAATTGAAAATGTATACTGTAATAGCAAATTTTCCTCTCTATAACACTTTGCACACCTTAAAGTTCTACAAAAATATTATTATTATTTAGGCTACTACTGGTGCTTATTTACAGATATCATCTATATAACACTAATAGAAATGTTGCGGGCTAGTAAAGGTATTGAGGACTTAGAAACAATTTAAATCTATTTTTTGGGTTCTGTTTAGATTAGAAATAGTATAAAAATATGTCCCTCTAAAATCTATATCACCTGTACATGTCAGCATGAGTAGCAAAGAATATGAAAAGAGCCTGGATGGATAGGAGGAAGCCAGATTGTGGTGGGTTTCAAATGCCAGGCTGAGGATCTTGTATATTTACTCTAGAGGCAATAAGGAGATACTGAAGAATTTTTAATGTGAATGTGTCATGGTGTAAGGGTTATGGGATTTAAAGATCTTCCATGCCCCGTTGGGCTTGCTGACGTAGCAGGAAGGGGCGGAGCAAGAGGAAGCGGAAGCCAAGCTAGCGTTCCTTCGGTGGCTGGCGGTGGTGGTGACGGCGGCAGCAGCAGAGGCAGTGGCAGCGCGAAGCCCTTTTTGAGTTAGAACTGCTAAGGACTTTCTGCTAAGGACTCCTGCTGAGGACTGCCAGGGGCCGGAGCTGCTGGGAGCGCTCTTCCAGGACGCTGGGTGGTTGCTGTGAGTGGGGAGAGGAGGACCTTTGCCTGAGGTAGCCTGTTCTGTTTTAAAGGCTTGAAAATGTGGGTGCTTTCTACTTTATCTACCTGTGCCAATGTCATAACTACTCTGATGGCTTTCACTTTCTGGTTTTGGGACTCAGTCTTTTGGTATCTTAATAAATTTTCTAGTTTATTTCCTCATATGGCAAACATGACGTATTTTCTAATGGATAATTATATCAGCATATTTGTAATCTCTATAGGCATTGTGAATATGGCATTGCTGATACATTTGGCGACGAGGATGGGATCTTGTGTGTTTGTTGTTTTCTAATTTGCAGATTGGGGGTCATCATTCTGGCTAGAGGTGTACTTCCTCCCAATGGTCTATTATTCAAATTACGCAAAGCCATGAACAAATTATCCTTCCAATGTTGATATGAATTATTGGAACTTAACTTCCTCAATTGTCCTTTCAGTAATCCATTCATTCTTTCAATCAACCCAGATGCTTCTAAACAATATGGAATATGATTCAGCATATTTGTAATCTCTATAGGCATTGTGAATATGGCATTGCTGATACACATGGTCAGACCTATGTTCTAAGAATATTAATTGGACAGCAGAATGAAAGATGGATTGGAGACAGGATAAACTAAATAGAACCAGATCAATGGGGAGGCCCTTATAATAGGGCAGGTAAAGATGACAACTAGGGAAGAAGTTGTATGAGCAAAGAAACAAGGATAGATGGGAGAGGTACAAGCCAACAGTTGACTGGATATTGGGTAGGGGAGAGGTAAGAGAGACCAGGGTGACTCCAAGGTTGTGAATGTGAGTGACTAGCAGGATGTTTGGGCCATCTGCAATGGGAAATAACATGAGCTGTTTGAGAGGCCAATAAGAAATCTAGGAGGTAATGACATCTGTCACGGGGTTATCTGAACCTTTCCAAATTGATGTGGAAATCTGTAGGTAGAAGATCTTGAGTAAAGATACATTTCCTGTTATCATTAATATGATTTAAAATTACTTCAATGTTTCAGAGATTACTGATTTCATTTAAGTGGGTACTCTCTACTGATAAGGAACATTGTGTCTCTCTGATGATGTTTCTGAATCACTCAGCTGATAGAAAATCAATACTTGATGGCCAGTCCTCTGGTGGTCATTATCCCCACACACAGCTAAGCCAGTCCTAGGACAACAGAAAATGTTGGACTCCAAGGCTTCCTCAGAGAGTCAGCTCATACACCACCTTCTACAGGAAACCTTTCCTGATCCTGGAAATTGCTACTGCTCTCTCACAGTCAGGTAGCATTTATTAAGCTCTCTCAATTCTCTCATAGTCAACCATCAATTATTAAGTACTTATGAGAGGTAAAGTCACATCTGTAAAATGGAATAATAATAACTTGGCACAGTGCCCAGCACATATTAAATACTTGTTCTCATCCCTTCTACTTCCTTACTGTGTATCAGCCACTGTGATTTCCCTATTTACAAGATTATCTAAGCAATAGAAAGTAAGCTTACAGAGGGTAAGGCTGTTTTCTTTTTGTCTATGAATTCCATGCCCATCATAAAACCTTGCACACAGTAAATTTTTAATGAGTGCTTGTTGGATTGTTTTTGACAGGCCCATACTCACCTTTTCAGCTTCTTAGATCCTGCTTGAACTTATACTCCTCTGGCTTAGGTTTCAAGAACCCACATCTACCTTCACACAGAGATGATGCACAGGAGTATGGCTAAGTGATAAAGTCATCTATTGATATAATCCACTGTTTTGTAGCTGGCATTTACACATCACTCTAAGATCTGCAAAGAGCTTTATATTTGTCATCGCATTTGGTCCTTACAACAACCTATGAGGAAGGTCCCCATGAGGAAAGATTAGAACTCAAGTCTTCCCTGATTGCAAATATAGCACTCTTATCCACGATTCCAATAATCCCCCTTTGCCCCTCTCTTTATGTAGCCAGAGAACTAGAATTCTTTCACACTTAAACACTTAATTATCATCTCCAATCTATGTTAACAGGAAATTATGAATACGAAGAGAAATGGCAGTTTAGTTAAGGGCGACGCTTCTCATCAGTCTGGTATCACTGTTTCCAGTATGGCAAGTCGGGAAAATGACCAAACAAGACATTCTGGTTTTTCCAAGTCATGTCTTTACAGCCTGACTTCGTTTTTGTTTGAAATATGAAACCCCAGAGAATTGTTTATGTCTTTAGCCCAATATAAACAGGAACACATATTTTGAGGGCAAATGGAAATCATTTTTTGATTACCCACTATTAGCATGAATAATTAAGATATTACTATAAAATAATGGGATATCTTGGCATGGGGTAATTAAGGTGACAGCTGAACTTTAAGGTTTCTCAGGCACTCTACAGGGCTCTCTAACTCCCACTTTTTCTGGGGGTCCCTAGCAAACTCAGTTACCCCAATGTGCTGCGATACAGTACAAGATAGTTGATTTGACATCAGATGACACCAGGACCTTTCAGAGTGAGAGAGTAAGGGAAAAGGTGTGGGGTTGGGAATGGGGGATCTTCATAACTCCAGAACACATAATACAGATGTTTCTCTAGAACAGCCTGCTGGTTATGGGCTTCAATGAGATAGAAACCACAAAGGGAACTTAAACTTCACAGGGAATCTGAGATTGTAAGTGCAGTGTGCTCTCAATTGTCTACAAAATAAAATCCACATCCTTGACAATGCATTCGAGTCCTTTAGGATCTCATACCTGTCTTTTCACCCTTATCTCACACTCCTCCCCATCAGGAATTCTGTGCTCCAGGAAACTGGACTAGTTGTCATTCTCATTCTCATCCACATCCCCTACTCTCCTTCCTTTGCACCTTCTAGCTGTAGAACACCCTCCCCTTCCATGGTAAACCTCCATCTCGGCTTTCTGATATCTTATCCACCCTTCAACACCTCGTGAATAACAAATCCCATGAAGTGGTAACATTATTCTACATATTTCCATTGGGCTGGAACCAATGACCATATTTTACATAATTATAACCTTGAATCACGCAAATTTGAAAACACTGGACCACTTCAGGAAATTCATTATTGACACTAATAGGGACCTAGCCATACTTACAATACTGATAAGGTCCTAGTTGTACTTACTCCATTTTCCATGAGGTCTTCCTTGATTTCCCTAGTTGGAAAAGACCTTTCCTTCCCTGGTTTTCACTAAGCCCCCACGTCATACCTTTCTTGTGACGTTACTGTGTTAAAATTTGCATTAGCTATTTGTGCTTTGTCTGCCCCCCCAACTAATACATTCTAATATGTAAGCTTAATGAGAGTGGGAGTGGTATGCTATTGACTCTAATTTGAAGTGGAAGGACTGTCAGACCAGCAGTCACAGGACATTCAGGAATTTGAATTTAAACTCTGCTACTTTACCTATTGACCTTGGGCAAATCCCTTGTCCTCCCTGGGCCTCGGTTTTACCAATTATAAAATGAGGGGCTGGACAATATTAGTGGGTCAAACTCAAATAGAAATGGTGATGCGTATTTGACTTAAAAATCCACAAATTAGGGACAGCTAAGTGGCTCAATGAATAGAGCACCAGCCCTGGAGTCAGGAGGACCTGAGTTCAAATCCTGCCTCAATCATATAACACAAAAACTAGCCGTGTGACCTTGGGCAAGTCATTTAACCCCAATTGCATTTCCCTCCCCCCACAAATTAGCATTACCTATGTTCTACTATATTTTTGTCTATTTTTCTTAAACATTTCTCAATTGCATTTTAAACTGATAGGGCAGTAAAACACAACTTGAAGTTTCCAGGTGGAGAGTTTGACACCTTTGAGGTGTCACTAGAGGACCTCCAAATTCCCTACCAGGTCTCCATCTGTGACCCATCAGTCTATGATCTTTGAATATCCCCTGGATCCTGCCACAGTAGTCTGAAGATTCTAAGTACTGAATAAACATTGGATTAAATTACTTTGGTCCAGGGCCTCTGCCTTACCAACTTGTACAGGAAATCTTCCTTATACCTAAGGAGCAATTTTGTATGACATAGGCCACTCTATCAAGGGATAGGCTTTCACTTGGTCTTTAAAAATACAGCCATTTTGTATGTCTCCCTGGTACGTAGTTGTATAAGTGCATTTGAAGCTTCCACATTTCCTGAGCAATTAAGAACACACAAAAGGCATTAAGAACACAATACATTTTAATGAAATGCCCACATGAGGTTATACGTTTATTTATACCTATGAAAGTCAGGCAGTATCAACGTCAAGATTTTCATTAGAATGTGTTTATTCCCACAAGCCAATCCAGATGAAATTGTATCATAGGGAGAATAGCTCAGAAATTGTGTTCCTTTTAATTTGTAGCTTTGTGATATCAGCAAGAAATGGACATGTTTTGTTACATGAGGGACATTCTGTACTATCAGTGAGCTGGAAAGTTACTGTGAGGTTTTCACAGGGTCTCAGGTTTGGGAGGAAGTCAAGAGACTCCACAATCCAACCTCCCTTCAACATCCTTGATAAGCAGTCATCCAGCCTTTGCTAGAAGGTCCACAGCAAGGAGAAACTCACTACTTTCAGAGGAAATCCATTTTGTTCTTGGATGGTTCTTTGTTAGGATGGTTGTCCTTCTACCAAGGGGAGATAGGTGGAGCAGTAGATAGAGTGTCAGGAGTTGGGAAGGAGTCAGGAAGTCCCCAATTCAAATCTGGCCTCAGACACTTCCTAGCTGTGTGACCCTGGACAAGTCACTTTAACCCTGTTTGCCTCAGTTTCCTCAACTGTAAAATGATATGGAGAAGGAAATGGCAAACCGCTCTAGGATCTTTGCCAAGAAAACCCCAAATGGGATCAAACAGAGTCAGACCTGACTGAAACAAGTCAACAACAACAAAAACCTTACATCAAAACTAAATTCAGAAGCAACATTTTAAGATCACAGATTTGGAGCTATAGGAGAACTCAGAAGCCATCAAGTTCAATCTCTCCATTTTACAGATAAGAAAACCGAGGTATATAATGATAATGACTTGTCCATAGTCACGTGGGTCCCGCGGCTGGATCCACTGAGCCATCCAGCCGCTCCACCCGTTGTTCCCACTTCTGTCTTCTGGGTCCTGCAGAACAAACTTCATCCATCTTCCACATGTTGAACCTTCCAATGCTTGAAGAGAGCTAACATGCTTCTTTTCCTTAGGCTGAATATCCCTAGCTCCTTCAACTGACCCTCAAACAGTATGACCCTGAAGCTCTTCACCATGTAGATTACCTTTCTCTGGACACTCTTCAGCTTATCAGAGTCCTTTGTGAAATGTGGCACTCAGTTAAGTAGAGGGATAGGGACTGGATCTTGACTTTATTAATATGGGGAACTTCCAGATGAGAAAACTCCCTCTACAATGTAAGTTGGCACCACTTTTGCATCCCATTGTCACAAGAGTTTCCTGGAACAGAGGTGAAACTACTTTCCTAGAATGTGTCTGAGTCAGGGCTCAAACCCAAGTTTTCTTGACTCCAAGGCCAGTTCTGTCTCCACTGCTCAACACCGTTTCTCATGGCACCCAGAACTGACCTAAACAAAACACTCCAGGAGGGGTCTGACCAAGGTAGAGTCCAATATGATTATCACCTTCCTTTTTTTTTTTTTTTTTTGCTCTTTTGGAAGGGGGAAGGCTGGGCAATTGATATTAAGTGACTTGCCCAAGGTCACACGTCTAGTAAGTGTTAAGTGTCTCCAGGGCCAGTGCTCTATTCACTGCTCTCCACCAAGCTGCCCCTATCACCTTCCTTTTTCTAGTCACCTGGCCTCTTTTAAGGCTGCTGGTTTGCGATCCTGGCTTCTGTATCCCAGACTTGACTGATACTTTGTTTAGAGCTCACTAACCACCACCCCACACCCATTCAGATGAACTATTACCTAGCCATTCTTCCTCCATCTTGTCTTCGAGAAGTACTGCATTCCCCCCTGCCCCCCCCCACGCCCATGTTGTGCTGTCTGTCACGTTTCAGCGAGCTTTATGGTATGCTTATTTACGTCTGTGGCAAGCAGAACGAGAAGACATGGGCAGGTTGAGATCCGCACTGCTAGGGGAAGCACCCACAATAATCAGATCCATCAAAAACGCTCCCCTATGCTGCTGAATCTCTTTGTCATCACTGCTTAAATGATCTAAACAGAAGAACCAGATCCCCTTGTAGAAGGCATTCTTGCTCTTTCAGGTTTTGGCTTCAAGCAGACAAAGTACAATATTAAATTTTTTGACAATGACAAAGTGAACCAGACTGCTGCTATACACACATCCCTTTAAGTGGAATTGATTATTTGAGGTTGCTACTGGAATGTCTATTTGGATGGAACGCAACTGCCTATATAGTTGGCCTGAAGAACTGGTTGGTAGAAAGTCAAAGTATCCAAGGCTAGCCATGCCGTTTTGCCCAACAGGTATGAAGGAGCCTGATATGAGGGAATTCTCAGGTCACTCCGTTGTATCACTGTTTTTTTTTAAATAAATGCTACAGCACACAGATAAAGAGAAGAAGAAGAAGCTTTCAGAAGCTGGTATTATTTTAATGGTAAAAAAAAGCCCAATAAAATTATATACACACTCATTTTAAAAACATATTTCCATACTAATGTTCAGGTTCGTAAGAGGCCATGAATAATTTACCTCATGGAAAAGCTTTAGAAGCTAAACTTTCATTTGTTCAAATGTTCTAAGTGTACATTTATGGGGTTGTGGTTTCTACTAATGGGTGGATAACTAGCATCACTGTAATCAAAACGAATACAAAAGAAATCCGAATTCCGCAGCCACCAAAGACGTGAAAAAGCCATTTTCCGGGGCAAATGCAGAGAATCCATCCCACTGTTCCTTGTTTGCCCATGAAACTTTCCATAAAAAACCTCTTTGCCAAAAAGTCCCATTTGAGTGGATGATGTCTGATAACAATTACTTTCTACTCATCATGCTGCTCTCGAATTTCCAGGCTTCTATAATCAACTCCATGTAGACAAATTACATTATTAGATGTACCCTGTCTTAATAGCATCCAACTTCCCCCCCCCAAACATTTCTTGCTTAAGCTGTTCTCCAGAGCCAAGAGTGTAACCACACTATGGAAGCAGTTGCTGGGACTAGTTAGAGGCATCTCTGTGCCAGGATATCATCATTTGTTGCCACATGAATAGCCTCCAGCACATTCACTCTACTGCTTCCCTTGAGTCGGAATAATTTCTAATTAAGTTTTTAAAGAAGTTTTCCCATATTGAATTTAAACAGAAGTTTGGGGAATTTGGTGTGCACCCATTTTATTTTTTAGATTCTACTTACCCTTAAAAGGGAAAACAAAAAAGATAATAGTTGAGTCAGGATGGATTTAGTTAACATCTGAAGTGGGATTCATGTGATTAATTACTTCTAGGATCAAATATAAAATCCTGCTTGGCTCTTAAAGCCCTATGTAACCTGGTCCCTTCCTTACTTTCCAGTCTCCTTACACCTTAACTCCCTCTTCCCTCCAATCCCCACCACTCCCAAGTACTCTTTTATTAAACCAGTAACAATGACTGCCTTACTATTTCTCAAATTACCCTTTCCATTTCCTGACACCAGGCATTTTCTCTGGCTATCCTCCATTCTTGGAATGCAATCTCTCTCTCCTCTTCTTTTCTTTTCTATCTGTCTCTCTCTTACTTCCCCCCTGCCTCTTTCCCTCTCTGCCTCCTAGCTTTCCTGGCTTCTTTCAAGTATCAGCTAACATGTCTACTTCTGAAATAATACTCTCCTCAATTTCCCTTAATCTTTTTTTTTTTTGCTTTTGGAGGGCAATTGGGGTTAAGTGACTTACCCAAAGTCACACAGCTAATAAGTGTGTCAAGTGTCTGAGGTCAAATTTGAACTCAGGTCCTCCTGACTCCAGGACCGGTACTCTACTCACTTCCCCACCTAGCCACCCCTTTTTCTTAATCTTAACCCTTAATCAGGCTTCTGTCTGATAATGTCTCCAGTTCATTCTGTGAATACCCTGTTTGTACATGGTTATTTGTTTGTTGGCTCCCTCATTAGACTGGGAGCTCCTTGAGGGCAGGGAATATTTTTCACCTTTCTTTATGTCCCCAACACTTAGCACAGGGCCTGACACATCGTAGGCACTTAACAAATGCTTGTTGAAAATCTCAGAATTGAGAGAGGGTCCCCCCCTCAGAGGGCATCTAACCTAATTCATACATGAAGCAGGAATCCCTTCAACAACAAACCTGACAAAGTGGTCATCCAGTCTCCACCTGAAGACTTCCAGTAATAAAAGAACACAGTATCTGCTAAGGCAATCCATTCCACATTTTGTGCAGTCCTAATTGTTTGGAATGTTTTCCTTATTATTGAATTAAACCTCCCTCTGCTGCTCCCTTTCACCAACTGCTATTAGCCAGATCTTTTAAGACTCCTACCTCTCTTCAAGGTTCATTTTAAGTGCCATATCTTTCAAGAAGATTCTCCAGATTTCTCCAATTGCTAGCACCTCTCTTCAAATAACAGTGCATCTATTTTGTATACATTCTATAGCCACCTATCTGTGAACATATTTAATCTCCCCCTTGTAGGAAGGAAGTCCCTTGAGGGCTGTTCCTCTCTTCCTTCTAGAGATCTGCATACTCAGCTTATAGTAGGCATTTAATACTTATTGACTGATCCCAACAGAACAAATATAATCCCCTTTCTCCCTGTCAGTCAATTTGGTGATTAGTTATAATTATGCAAACCTGGCAGAAGCTCTATCATCTGATAAACTAACCATTTCATTCTGATCAATAATAGGGGGCCAAAATAGTCCTGCTTTTCTTAGAATAAACCCAGAGCCAGTCAAGCATAGACTGTCACTTTCCTTGTTGATACCCAAAACTCCACAATTAGGATACTGTTCCTTTAGCTCCAAGCATTGTTTTCTTCTCTTGATATCCTACCTAAAAATGAAAATGCTCTTTGAAATGAAATTCCTAATATCTGACTGAAAACAGGTTTCCACTATTTACCCCTAAACCCAAAATCTCTTTCTTCTCTCCTCATCCCCAAGAAAGCCAAAACAGCTGAACTGGGTGGTCACCAGGCAGCAAATGTTCCCAACACCCACCACCTCATACACCAACCTCTATTCCACACTAAGGCTACCTGTGCAACTCCTGCTATTGCTGAGGCTTTGTCTTTAAAAGATTGTCAACCAGACAAAAACTCTCCATCACTTAGCACAGTGCTTGCACACAGTAGGCCTCAATTAATGTTAATTAATAGATTGACTTTCTGAGTGGTGGGAGGAGATGGAGAGAAGAATTATTCATATGTGGCTTTTTCTGTGTGTTTCTATGAGGCCCTACATTATCTGTTTCTCTGGTGGAGTTTTCTGGGTTGGGCAGTGCTGTGAGCTGTCCAAGGTCTGACACACAGGTCTCTGTGGTGAAGAATCCCTATGTCAAGGTCAATTAGTTAGCTACATCCTTGGCAACCTCTGAGCCCTTCCATATTCTCTCAGGCATGCCTTTGTCAAAGGTCAGAGGACCCTAACTACAGAAGAGACAACATGAAGGTATTTGGCTGCTTGGAGAAAGAGATGCTTAAAGAGGGATAGACAGTCCAGAAAGGAGAGGGGAGAACTAGGCATGGGCAACAGCAGTAACAATAATTTGCCTGCATGATAAATTTCACTGACCACTAATCATGGATTTTAAAAGGTTCTGTGAAATGCAATTTGGTGTGTTAGATCAAATCTTAAACCATTTATTTCAAAAGATCTGACATTCAGAATGATGACAGGGAGTGAATAAATAGGGTGAATATATGCCTATCTTTAAAAATGTTCTATTTCAAAAATATTTTTGAAATGTTGACAATGTTATATCATCAAAAGTATGGATATTACCAAGTAATTACAATATAGAGTAAAGTTAATGAAGATAAAAATGCAAACTTTCCTACTTATTGACTTCCACCTCCTACTTTTTAGGAAAATCCAACCTTACCCACTAGGTTGGAGTAGTTGTTGTTAATAATGGTTAAGAGGCAGTTTAGTTTAATGGATACAAAACTTGCCTCAGAGCCAGCAAGAACTGGTTTCAAGTGGAATCTCTGACACATAGTGGCTATGGGACCCTGGGCAAGTCACTCAACTTCTCTTTTTCAGGTGGCTGTCTAAGACTAAGTTTTAGAGAAAGTGTCAACCTTTATTGGTAGAAGGAGTTTCCTATTCTAGTGAAATCACGGGGCCAATCCCTGTCTAATAACATGGACATTTGTCCTTAAAAAGAAAATAACGGATATCCATGATGCTAATTTGTTTTCAAGTAAATGACATACTGACCAATAGTCAAAGAGTTATTGAAGAATTACTACTCCTCTCCCTCCACCAGATGGGTAGAAACTGGACCTTCAATTTCACTGAATGGGTAATTCCCCAATACATAAACTTCCTTCATCAATGTACACGGGTACATTCTCCAAAACTGCCAGTGTTAGAGAGCTACCCAGAACACTGGGAGCTTGTGATTTGTGATTGTCCAGAGTTGCAGTCAGTATGTGTCAGAGGCAGGACCTGAACCCAGATTTTCCTGGCTTGAAGATCAACTTTCTATCCACTCCACCACACTGTCTTTAAACCATTATTAACCAACTAAATGTATTCAAACTAGTGTGAAAGACTGGACTTTCTTCAGAGGGAAGAGGAAGGAGAGACTGGACTTTCCCTAGATGGAAGAGGAAGGAGTAAATAAGTAAAGTGGATATCATCAGTCTTCCCAAATGAAGATCACCTAGATGTAATGCAGATCATTTGAGTTCAAATGCAGCCTTAGAGATTACACTCATAAAACTGAAATTTAGATACAAGAAAATCCCAGTTGTACTAAAAAATATCTAAATGTATTTTGTAAATAAATAAATAAATTTTGTAAATGTAAATCCCAGTATGTACTAAAAATCAGGGAATATACTGAATGGTAGTTCAGGCAGAATCCCAAATATGAATATGTTAGACTGATGTTGTAATTGTTGGTCAGTCATATCAGTTGTGGCTGACTCTCCATGACCCTATTTGGGGTTTTCTTTGCAAAGATACTGGAGTGGTTTGCCATCTCCTTCTCCAGCTATTTTATAGATGAGAAAACTGAGGCAGAGAGAAGTGACTTGCCCATGGTCACATAACTTGTAAAAGTCTGAGGCTGGACTTGAATTCAGGTCTCCCTGACTCCAGGCCCAGCACCAACCACCAAGCCACCTAGATGGCTAATGTAGAACCATATAATTTGAATAACCTCAATTACTTAAAAATCATAAACATGATACTTTTTACTGTTGCTCAATCTCATAGGTTATAGTTCTCCATTCACATTGTGCTCAAATGTCCTACAGAGATGGGTGGGGAGGTCATCCTTGGTTTTTCCCTAGCAGCTGCACTGGTTCAGATATTTCATTAGTTAACAAAAAACCATAATAGTTTGAGCAGCTACTCTTTGCAAGACACTGTTTAGGTGCCAGGGGCAAGGTGGGTTCAAATGTTTAAACAATATCTCTGTTCAGTCAAATACACCTGATCTACTGAGGAGACAGGATAGTTCACTCTGATTAGGAGTCTGAAGACCTAGGGTTTAATCACTGTTCCGCCATTTATTATGTGACCACAGACCATTTCTCTCTGAGAAGCTCATTTCCTCATCTTTAAAATGGTAGTGGTAATTCTTATGCAACCTACCTTTGTAACTTTGTAGCTATACAGCAGCAAACAAATGCCAGCTGGAAGTATTATTACTCACTGCCTGTATTCCACATTAGAGCTACTTGGTCTCTATGTTAGCACCAGGAACCCTACTCTAGGGTACTTACTGAAGAGGGACCATCTCCAAGCATTTGACTGACCCTGGGAGCAGCAGAGCACATTAGATTAGGTTGGAGATTCAAAGCATTAGCTTTACTTCCCATAAAGGGAAAGAGAAAATGCCACTTTAATTGAATTAGTGACATACACAACTCAAAATATAAAGTGAATCTATTATGTGTATGTGTTTGTGTGTGTGTAGGATCATAATGGACATATATATAAATATGTACACACATATGTATATATGTGTATGTAAGTCTGTGCATACACACACACACATATATAAACTTAGGAAAGAATGAAGTCAACTTGCAATGTATTGCTCAACATTTGGGAGGTCATTGACCACTTTCTTCTTAGGAAAGACCCTCATTAGAAATCACAGGTACCCTGGAACAATCTTCAGAATGGAAGTTGGACTGAAGAGCTCCAGAGAATGTTTCCATTTTCTCCTAAAGCACAAGCTACATGCAGCCCTGTATCTTGGTGAAGGGCACATTAGAAATGTTTCCAACTTTTTTCAATTTAAAATTCAGTGGGAACCCCATCAAATCAAAGAGTTGAGAAGCCAAAGGGAAAACAAGTGGTTGAGAAATGAGACCTAATGTCCTTTTTTGTTCCCTGAAATGTGAGAAAAAGGTTGCTAAAGAGGGTTATTAATGGGCTGTTTTTATTTACTAAGACTATGTAATGTCCTCTCAAACAAGTAGCACCTGTTTAAAATCAATATAACTTGGTTCCCAAACTCCATTAAGCATTTCTAACGTGTCAATGTCCTAATGAAAGACCAAAAAAAAGACCAAAAAAACTCCAAACTCCAAATATGAAAGAAAGCATCCAGCTTCTTGCTATGTTACTGAATACTAACAGCAACCAATTCTTTGGGCCTTGGCTGTGAGTAGGCATTGGTGCAGCTCTGGCCAGATGGCATTTTAAAATCAAATTTCACCCTATTTGTCCCTCAGTGTTGACCTATATTGTGTTTGAAGCAATCCCTGCAATTTTCAACATACTGTCGTGGCTCTTTTATACAGGCACTATCTCTTTAACACACAACCAAAACAATCTCTTAATTGCTTTTAATGAGACTAAAAAAGAAGTAGATTTGGAGGGCAGCATTTCTATTACACACACACACACACACACACACACACACACACACACACACACTACCCCACTCCACCCCACACAGAGTACAGCTTTCCAAATATACTCCATTCATTCCAACACTTACCAAACCAACAAAACAGACCCACACCCCCCTCCCCATCTGTATTCATTCACTCTCCTCTCTCATTCTGCATGACTCACTCGCCAGCATTGTAAAAGTAATCGAGATCTCAGTGAGCACGCTCGCACCCCCATTTATTCGGCCCCCAAACAGCTCCTGAGCAGCCAAGACGCTACTTGATCTCTGCTTCATTGTGACAAATGGGAGCATCTCCCTCAAGTCCCTCTCCCATCATTCCACCAGCCTGCCTGCTTGCCACGCCTTAGAGCACACCGCACACACGGGCTCTTCTCTCCCTGACAAACAGCTGGGAGTTACATTTTTCTTTTCTCTCTGGCTCTCTCTGCAAAACAAACAAACACAAATGCATGTGTGTGGAAGGTGGGGTGGAGCGGGGCAGTTTTCACGCACCCTGCCCAGTCCTGCAAGAATGAGCAGAAATAATACTTCTGGGACCTCGAGCATCAGAACAGCATGCAAGCCTTTTGCAAATAGTCGGGATGATGACAATGAACTTCTCTGTGTGTGTTTCTCTTTCCAATGTAGGTGTGTGTTTCCGTCTCACACACTCTCTCCCAGAAATGGGAAGTTCCTAACTAGTGCGGGAGTCAATTCTTCCTAGACGTTGGGCAGATGCCGCTGGTAAGTGGCCGGCGCGCGGGGAGGGGCGCCCCAACCTGCGAAGCCCTCCCTGATCTCAGAGCTCTGGCCAGCCCTGCCCGCACACCCCCAGCCTCTGCCTGCCCCGGAGCGCCTCCCTACCTCCTTCCTCCGGCTCACCGCCCCGGGTCTGGTGAGGAGGGCTGTCTCCTCGCACACCACGGCCACGTCCTCCACGAACACGCAGTCGGGCAGGCTCTCGTCCGCCGGCAGCTCCACCACTTGCAGCCCCAGTTTGTTCTTGAGCACCCCCACATAGAGCTGGTGCTCCCGCTCGGCCCGGGCGAAATCCACCTCGTCGCCCTTCTGGCGCCGGAGCGCGTGCTGGCACAGGGACTCAGGCAGTCCCCGCACCACGGCGTGGGTGACCCGGCCGAAGGTGGAGAGGTGGCCGAGTGCGGCCATGGCCAGCGGCTGCGGCTGCGGCGGGGGCCGGGGAGGCTAGAGGCACTGGCGGTGAGAAAGGGCTGGCCCGGCGAGCGGGCTGGACGGGCGCGGCGCGGCGCGGCGCTGCGTTGTGCCGTGCGGTGACAGGCGGCCCCCCCCACCCCCCAGAAGGGCAGCGGCGACCACGTAACCGCGGCTCCTTCCCCTGGCAGCCGATGAATGTAGTGCAAAAAAAAGCTTCCTGCTCGCGACCAAAAATCCTGCCCGGGCTCACTGAGCATGCCCAGTGCTCGGGGCTGGAGCCACGCACGGGAGTTTCCATGTGCGGATTCCAGGGCTCCCGGTTTTCGCCGCAGCCAAGGAAAGGGGGGTGAAGTTGGAGGGGTGCGGGGTACCGGGGCAGTCTCAGAGAGAGGCCGTCCAGCCCTGGCCAGGCGGGAGATGACCAGCGGGGCAGGTAGAAGGGACCCAGGAGAAGCGCTGTTTTGACTTCACCTGTGCCCCACCCCCCAGCTGCCCCAACACGGGGAAAATGTTATTCTCGCATGAGTAACTATTGGCAGGGACGTGGCCTGATAGGGATGCTCGTTTTTCCAGCCTCACGTTGTGGACAGGGAGCAAAGGTCAATACCTCACCTGCCCCGTATGCTCAGGAGGCCAGTTTGCCTAAAACCTTCTCTGGAGAGACCAGGGTGGAGACAAACCTTTGCTTCCTATGAAGTTGCTTTGGCTGCCTCTCCATAAAGCTATCTGCTCTACACTTCACCTTCCAACATGCTTGTTGGTCTTGGGAGTGGGCTGAGAGTGTGGAGAGTGACCCTAATGTGGCATGAAGGCTGGTCCTGTGAGTCAAGAAGTTCAAGTCCAAATTCTGTCACTGTTGTCATGGTGTGAGCCTGGGCAAGGCATCTAATCATCCATTTGTCCCCCAAGCAACTTTTTAAGACTTTTACAAAGGAGGTGCACATCTGGCTTGGTAGGAGTCTCCTTAGAAGGAGTTTCCTTCATCTGTGAAATCAGAGATCCAGTTCCATATCTAGGAGAAGAAAGTAGAAATGTTTAACATGGAGAAGAGAAGATTTGGGGAGATTAGGTAATGGTATAGAAAGATTTCCATTTTGTTGGTAGAGTTGTGAACTGATACAACACTGGAGAGCTATTTGGAACTATAGCCAAAGGGCTATAAAACTGTGCATAGCCTTTGATCCAGCAATACCACTACTATGGCTGTATCTCAAAGAGATCATAAAAAAAGGGAAAAGGACCCACATGTACAAAAATATTTGTAGCAGCTCTCTATGTGGTAGCAAAGAATTGGAAATTGGGGGGGGGATACCCATCAATGTAGAATGGCTGAACAAGTTGTGGTATATGAATGTAATGGAATACTATTGTGCTGTAAGAGGTGAAATTTGAAACCAGGTCCTCTGACTTAAGAGTCAGAGTTCAATATGGAAAGCTAGAGTGGATTATAGAAGACCTTAAACAAACAAAAAAAAAATTAAGGAAAATGTTTCTAGTATGAAAAGTGGGTTGGAATAACAATAATGATTATAGCTTTTTAAATATAACAATTTAAGTTTTGCAAAATGCTTTACAGATATTCTCATTTATCCTCACAAAAACGCAAGGAGATAGGTGTCATTATCCCCATTTTACAGATGAAGAAACTGAGGCAGACAGCGGTCAAATGACTTGTCATGTGCACATACCCCATGGAAGCCTTTGATAAGAAAAAAGTCCTTAGATACTTTGAAATATGTATAGCAGTACTTTTTGTGATAGCAAAGAATTGGAAACAAAGTAGATGCCTATCAAGAGGGGAAGAGTTAAACAAATTGTGGTACATGAATGTAAGGTAGCATTATTCTTCTGTAAGAAATGTGTGTGATCGGTACAGAGAATCATTGGAAGATCTATATGAACTGATGCAGAATAAAGGAGAGCCAAGAAAAAAATGTACATAGTGTGACTACGTCATTGTGAATGGAAAGAATAGCCACACACCAAAAAAAAAAAAAATCACAAGTAAACTTAAAAACAGAATTCAAATGAAGACATATGAGAAAATATCCCCATCTCACCTTTTTCTAGAGGTGGGAGTTCCACAAGAACTACATATTGTATGTGTTTTTAGACTTTCTCCAAAAAGAAAGAAAGAGACAAATAGTATGCTTTGATCTGCATTCAGACACCATCAAGTTCTTTCTCTGGAGGTGGAGGGCATTTTTCATCATGAGTCCTTTGAGATTGTCTTGGATCATTGTATTGCTAAGAATAACTAAGTTATTCACAGTTGATCATTGTATAATATTGCTGTCAGTGTGTATAATATTCTCCTGTTTCTGCTCACTTCACTTTACATCAGTTCATGTAAGTCTTTCCGCCATTGGGACTTCTTGAGTAGGGCAGTGCCATGGTTATAACAGTGCTTTAGGGATGTCAGTTTGGAAGCTGTGTGAAGAATGGATTGGAGGGGCAAAGACTGGAAGTGGAAAGATCAATTAGTAGACTATTGCAGTAGTTCAGATGAGAGGTGATAAAGGCAAATGACAGATGCTCACTTAAATTCTCCCTGGGCACTTCCAGTGACGGGTAGCCCTATCCAATTCTGTTGAAAAAAAAATTAACAAACATTTGTTAAATTGTGTCAAATTTATGTTTCATATATTTATTTGAAACACATGTCCATATATCTCAAACCCCTTAAGCCTAGTTAGAGTCTCTGAAACTATATTAAATGTCTAACCTGTTTTTCACACAATAGCCTTTCAAATATTTTCAGATTTGATCTCCTGCCCTCCAGATTAAATGGCATTCCTTGATATAAATGTTTCCAGACCCTCCAGCAAAGTCTTTTTCTCGATCTTTCATCACATTGATCATGTTGTCCTCTGGACAAATTCCTGAGAATAGTGAGATGTAATGGGGAAAAAAATTGTAGAACACTGAATCAGGAGAGATCTGGGTTCAAATTCTGCTTCAGAAACTTATTAAGTACAGGATCATGAGTAAATCACCCTATGTGTCCCAATTTTCTTCTCTTTAAAGGGGGAACAATATTTATACTTCCTGCCTCTCAGGGTTATTGGGAGGATGAAATCAGGTAATATACATAAAAGGGCTTTGCTATTATTAAAGACACTCCAATGAATGTATGATCTTATCAATGTGGGCATTCCCTTCCACAATGCAGATGTTGACCTGTCCATGCTTCTCCATCTTCTGTAACTTTTGACCACATGTCTCATAAACTGATCATAGAAGTACACTTAAAATTCTAGGTGGTATTTAGCATATTTTCTTGACATCTCAAGGAAACTAAAGGAGCACTGAAGCTGCCTTTCAGCTCTCACTTGCTCTCACCATATAACTAGTTCATCTTTTTTCTGCCCCCATCCTCATTGAGGATCAAATGGCCTGATATTTAAAAATCACTTAGCACAGTGATTGGCACATGATACACATTTAGTAAATGCGTCTTCTCTCCTCTTCCCTCCCCATCACATCTCCAGTGTAATTCATTGTAATGTGTTAGACTGGAGCTGAGTCATGGGCAACATGAATCTCTCCATTGCTTTCATGGGTAACACACATCTTTCTGTTGCTTTCTGGGTAATTCTCAACTACCATCTTTCTCAGACAGTGGTATTCTATGACTGGAAAGCATACAATATTACTGGAAGTATAATTGTGTTTTAAAAAACGAGGCTTTGTTTCAAGGAGAAGCTGGGAGCCATTAAAGGAACTTTGCAATTTCTCAAAGAGAATGCAAGCTGTTTTTCTCTTCCTATTCAACTCCTTGCTGTAAACCTTTAAGAGCTATAAAAACTGAAGCTATTTTCATTAAGATGTGGTGCCTAGAACAAAATACAGTACTCCAGATGGAATCTGCCTGCTCACAGTACAGTCAAATTATTTTACCTCCCTTAATTTTTGACATTATGCTTGTGTTGATGCAGCCTGAGTTTGTATAAGGTTTTTTTTGGCAACTGAGTCACCCTGGGTTTTCAGTCAACCAAAAATTCCAGGTCTCTTCTGAAGTGAACTTCTCCAGAGATGTTGAATTCTGAAAACTCCTGAGAGAAGCCTGAAACAGATTAGAATATTTAACAATATTAAATTACCAATTTAATTAATTAATTAAAATATTTAACAAAATAAATAAAGATATAATGCAACATAGATAATGTTAATTTGTGATTTTCCAAGTCCCACAGGAATTTAATTTTATTTGAGGAAGGCACCACTGCAAACCATATCTTTCCCCCATCCTGTGCTTGTACAACTTATTTTTTGGAACCTAAGGACAAGTTTTTACATTGATCCTTACTAAATTTCTTATCTCCAGTATTTTCAGATTTTTGTGAATCTTGAGTCTTTAAAATCTTGTGTGTTAGAAAAGCACTTATAGGAGCATAGATCTAGAACTGGACAGGTCTTTAGAGACATTCAAGTCCAACCCTCTTATTTTACAGACCCAGAAAGGTCTTATGTGACTTGCCCAGGGTCAGTCATACTCACTGTCTGTTTCTGATACAGGATTTGAACTTGTCTTCCTAACTCTGAATCTATGTGGAAGAGGTAGACTGAATTAGGGAAAGACACTTTTCCCCAGGAAAAAAATAATAACCTTAGAAGTCAAAGAAACAGAGTTACAATACTTGCTTTATAAATAGAGGATAAGTATTTATAGCAGCTCTCTTTGTGGTGACAAAGAACTGGAAAGTACAGGAATGCCCATCAATTGGGGAATGGCTGAAGAAGTAGTATATGATTGTGATGGAAGACTGCTATGCTTTAAGAAATGATGAGCTCTATGATCTTGGAAAAACATGGATAGACTTACACAAGATGATTAAGAGCAAAATGAGCAGAACCAAGATAGAGTGACAGCAATATTGTTTTAAGGACGATTTTGAACAAATAAATCATTTTGACTATTATAAATGCAAAAGATGTATAAAGGAAGATACTATCTGCATCCAGAGTAAGAACTGATAAATGGAAGTATATGTAGAATGATTTTACATATATGTATATATATGTGGAGGGAAGGGAAGAAAAAAGGGAAAAAAAGAAATTTACATGATAACTTTATTAAATATTTAAGAGGAATAGCAAGTTGTACCAGAACAGATTTGCAGTTTCATGTGCAATCATCTTTGTATTATATACTAAGTTATGGAAATACTTGCTTTATTCCATAAATTACAAATAAAATAAAATTTAAAAAATACAGATAGACCCTCAATTTATATTTTATTCAGCCACAAGATAAACCCACTGATTCTATCTTGAAGAAGGCCTCCACCATTTTAGAGGTTTCCTGCCCCAATCTGGATATTCTGATGAGATAAACTGAAGAGGAAAATATCCTCGCTAGAACAAACCTTATCTTTTCACTTCCAGAGACCCCAGTTCTTCCCCAAATCACTTGACATCCTCTTCTCTTACTCAGCCTCTAATGTAAGGAAAGTGGCTGAACAGACTCACCTGAGAGGCTCCTTTTTAAACCTGGTAATGTCATCCTAAAGCTGGTTAAAACCCTGTACATGTGTGCCTCTCTTTAAATCTTGTTCTGTAAATCTTGCCATCTGCCTGGCAACTACCTATCAGCTGATACTAATTAAACTTTTTCTCTTTTAAGTTTGCCTCTTGACTTATTGACTTCCAATCAAAGAGACTAAGGTGGGAAGGATTACTCTCCTCAGGGAGTTTAGGACCTCTGATAGAAGAATTCCCAGCACCTAGTACACTACCTACAGCCCCACTTCTCAGTGACCCATGAAGGTCTTAAACCTGAAACCTAGGAAGGTGTAGCACCATACTCTAACCCAGTGGTTCTCAAAGTATTTTCTGATGAGATGCTTTCAGGTGGTCCACAAAATCAAAACTACTTTCATAGTAATACTCTAATAATAATATAATACGTCTTTCTTTCTTTCTTTCTTTCTTTCTTTCTTTCTTTCTTTCTTTCTTTCTTTCTTTCTTTCTTTCTTTCTTTCTTTCTTTCTTTCTTTCTTTCTTTCTTTCTTTCTTTCTTTCTCTCTTCCTTTCTTTCTCTCTTTCTTTCTTTCTCTCTTTCTCTCTCTCTTTCTCTCTCTCTCTTTCTCTCTCTCCATTTCTCTCTCTCTCCCTTTCTCCCTTTCTCTCTTTCTCCCTTTCTCTCTTTCTCCCTTTCTCTCTTTCTTCCTTTCTCTCTTTCTTCCTTTCTTTCTCTTCTCTCCTTCTCTCCTCTCTCTCTCTCTCTCTCTCTCTCTCTCTCTCTCTCTCTCTCTCTCTCTCCCTCTCTTTCTTTCTTTTGATTTTTGGAGGGGGGAAAGTAGGGCAATTGGGGTTAAGTGACTTGCCCAAGGTCACATGGCTAGTAAGTGTTAAGTGTCTGAGGGTGGATTTGAACTCAGGTCTTCCTGACCCAGCGCTAGTGCTCAATTCACTGCTCCCCTAGCCACCCCTACATTTTTATTTCTAATATGTAAATAGCAATAAACAAAAACTCTTTGGGGAAAATCTTCATTAATTTTTAAGAGTGTAAAGGGGTCCTGAGACCAAAAGGTTTGAGAACCACTGTTGTAACTAGTCAATTCATACTTCATATTCCAGGTCTAAACCAAGCACCAGAGGTACATTCATAAGCAAATATAGTCACTGCCCTGATGGAGCTCACATTCTATTGAGGGAAATTATACAGAGGAGATTGAAGATAATCTCAGGGAGGAAGGCCTCCTTTAGAAGGTGGGATTTGAGCTGAGTTGTGAAGGATGCCAGGGAAATTAAGAGTGGGGGAGGGTGAAAAAGAGACAGAGAGGGACAGAGAGAGAGAGAGACAGAAAGAAACAGAGGCAGAGATAGGAGGAGGAAAGGGGAGTGAGGGAGAGACAGAGAGACAGAGACAGAGAGAGCATTATTCCAGGCATGGATGGAGTGGCCCACCAGTATAAAAACACAGAGATGAGAGATGGAGTTTCATGGGTAATGGGAAGTAACATGCCAATGTAACTGAGTCAGAGAATGTATGGAAAGGATTCAAATTGTGAGACTGGTATAATTGGGGGCTGGATGTAGGGGAGTAAAGTGTCAAAGGACTAATATAATAGGTTGGCTATAACTAGCCAGTGAACCCAGAGGTCATGTGTGTGTCCTGTGCTCTGATGAGGAAATCTCCATGTGCACTTAAGTTTCTGCAGATATTATTTCCAATCTGTTTATCAAATAAAGAAGAGGAACCTTCAAAGTGACTTCTGAGCCAGAAATCCCAATGCACTCTGAAGGCACCAACCAGAGGAGCTGTGGAGGGCCTGGGGAAGTTAATCTGAAGTGCAGGGCCATGGTTCTGCTGCTGCTGAGAAACAGTGGCCATGGTAGCCTGGGTTCCTGCTGCCAACTGCCTAACTCCCCACCTAGTTTAACATGAAGCCAGTGAGTACAAGATCCGGCTATTTCTTCTCTATCTTACATGAAGGGATATTGGAGATAGCATGGACTGGTCTGCACCTTTGTGAATCTGGAAGGTCAAGACAATGAACTGCCAGAGGTTGAAGAGCCAGGGTCCAGGCCAGAGCTTGTGGTCCACCAGCACATCCCCAAATAATAACCTGATGGATGAAGGGCAGTCAAGAGGGAGCAATGAAGACTTATTCATCAGCTATGTCACACTTAGAAGTGAACTTGATGGGGCTATTGCTTCATAGTAACTGCTTATGATGGGAACCAACTTTTCTCTGGGATTGAAGTGATAGCTAGAAAAGGGAGATGCCCTGCAATTAGGGAAAATGCTTTGTAGCTTCTGTTCTTGTTACAGCTTTACATTATACATCCCTTCATAAAAGCTAATTGATGTTAACTGGTTCAATGATACTGGGGGTCCTAAACCTTGGTAATTTATTGGAGACAACCCCCACTCCCTCAGGGACACTCCTAGAGCCCTATGGAATAGAAGTTGCTTTATTCTGAGGGACCTCATTCATCAAGAAGAATGGTCTTGAGATAAGGGTGCTCAGAGCTTCATAAAGACTACACTGGAAAACTAGGAAGGGGTCAGGCCATGAAAAAATTTAAAGATCAAACAGAACACTTTATATTTAATCCTGAAGGTAATAGAGAACCACTGGAATCTGGTGAATGGAGGACATAATTGGACCTACACTTTAGAAAAATCAGATTGACAGCTGATTGGAGGATAAATTGGAATAAAAGATATGAGGAAGGACCAATCAGAGCTCAACCAGAAGACTATAGCAGGTCCAGGCAAGTGGAGATAGGAGCCACAGCTAGTATGAAGACTGTGAGAAAGAAGAGAAGAGTTATTGTAAACATGGAAATTATCTGATGTGGCAACACATGGGATATGTGGGGGTAAATAAGAGTAAGGAGTTGAGGATGACAGCAAGCCTTGGTTACTGGAAAAATTATGCCTCTGACAGTGAGAAAGAAGTTCTGAAGGAAGGAGGGGAAAAACAAGAACTCTGTTTTGGACATAATGAGTTATAGATGCCTAAGGGACACAGGTCAAGATGTATAAAAAGCATTTGGTAATAGGGGATTGGGGCTCAGGAAAGAGATTAGAATTGCATATATATACATTGGGAATTCTCTGCATAGAGATGATCTTTGACCCCATTGGAGCTGTTGAGATCACCAATTTGAGATAATATAGAGGAAAAAAAGAAGAGGGCCCAGAAAAGCTGCTTAAAGGACACTCATGGTTGGAGGATATGAAGTGGGTGAAGACTCAGCAAAGAAGACTAAGCAATAGTCATAGGTAAGAGGAGGAGCAGAAGAGAGTGGTGTCAGACAGGCCTAGAAAGGAGGGAGCATCCAGGAGGAAAAATGGGTCAACAGTGTCACATGGTGCTGAGACGTCACAAAGGATAAGAAGGAGAAGGCTGTGTAATTTGCAATTAAGGGATAATTGGAGATAGCAGTATCACTTGGATTATGTAATTGTAAAACAGATTGCAGGGTTTAGAAGAGTGAGAGAAGAGGAAGTGAAGGCACTTAGTGTAGACAGCTTTCTCAAAGGGTTTAGCTGAAGAAGGAAGGAGAAAAACAAGGTGATGACTATCATCACAAAGGTGTGTGGTAAGAGTTTGGTTTAGGCAAGGAAAAAGACCAAGGTCCTTAGTCCCGAACCAGAGTGAAGGTGAAGACAGCAGAGGAAGATGTCTGAATGATACAAGATGAAGAAGATGGAGAGAGAGCTGTCAGTGAATGACCTCAGTTTTTCCCAGTGAAATATTCTAGGTTCTCAGCTGAGAGAGGGGTGGGAGTGCCATTGGGTACTGAGGAGAGAGAAGGCTTGGAACAGCTGCTAGGGGGAGTGAGACAGTGATTCAATCAATCAATAAGAATTTATTACATTTGCTATATCCAAATGACTGTGCTATTCTCTGGGAATACAAATATAAACAAAAAAGAAAAACAGCCCCTGCACTCAAGGAGTTTACATTCCAGTGGAGTGTAGGAGAGTGAGAATAAAAGAAAGCTGAGAAGTGGTTGGGGAGAGAAGGGGGAATGGTAAAGAAAGAAGCTGGGAAAGACTGGAGTGAAGTGGAAGAGGTGTTAAGGAATTAATATGGATGGGTAGCCTGGGCATTGCCTTAAAGTGGAGATGGCAGGAGGAGTAAATCAATCAAAGGAAGTGGTCACAGATGCATATAAATCTGCTGTGGTAAGAAGGTTGCTGAAGAATGGTGGAAAATAGAGTCAGGAGCAGAGCAGGGGAGTAGTATCTTCATCCAAGCTGTCCAAACCATAATAAAAATGATTGCAATCTAGTAAATCATGGAGAAAAATTATTGATTACCTTTATTCCTATATGAGCAATGACTGACCCAGTATGAGCTCTATTCTAGCTTTAACAATTTGAGAACTTAGGAACGTAATGAGCAAAACCAGTTAGTCATGATTAACAGACAGTAGAAGAGCCAATTTGGCAAAAGCAAAGGGTTCCCATTGGGAAATAGTTGGAATTTTAAGTTTGAAATCCAAGTTCAGGGTAGGTTGTTGAGGGCCTTGATTTCCAGGTTAAGAAGTTTGACTTTTATTATTAGCCAATGAGGAATCGTTGGATGTTCTGAGCAAAAGAGCTTCAGCATAGTCCTAGTGAGATGCCAGTTGTTTGCCAGCTCTCCATCCGCAAATGTAAAAATACAATGAATACATTAAAAAAAAACTTAGAACTATATGAGTAGTTTCATGTACTCAAGTATGTGAAAAATAAAAATTCAAGATTGCTTTCCCGCCTCATTATAACCCAAACAGTCACAGTTTACCCCATTTGGCACATAAGAATACCTGCCATTTATATAGTGTTTTATAATTTTCAGAGCACTTTCACAAACAGTATCTCATATAACCTTTACAATAACCAGGTAAAATAAATGGGGCAGGCATTATTGTCTTCATTTTAGAGCATTATGGGATAATAGAGTTAGAGATGGAAAGGACTCGAAAGGTCATCTTGTCCCTTTTGCAATCGCCAAAATTGAGCAGCAGGAGGTTAAGGGACTTGCCCAAGATTATACTGTAAGTAGAGGAACTGAAATGAACTCAAAGATAAGGATTCTGCCTCTTAGGTCATTCTGCTTTCCCTGACAGCAGGCAGTTTTGAAATGATCTACTGAAACATATTATTGTATACTCCCTCCTCTCTAGGTTCTGAGGACATTGCTCTCTCCTGGTTCTATTCAGATTTTGTCTGACTGTTCTTTCTCAGTCTCTTTTACTGGCTCTTTTTCTAGGACATGTCTTTGGGTGTCTCCAAGGTTCTGCCTGGTCTTATTTTCTTCTCCCTCTAATACTGTCTCATTTGTTAATTTTATCAACTCACACAAACCCAGTTATCATCTCTATGCATATAACTCTCATATCTTCTTTTCTAACAATAATCTCTTCCTACCTCCAGTTTTATAGACATATCACACTTACCCTGTCTCTCTGTCTCTGTCCCTCTCTGTCTCTCCTTTCCTCTCTGTTGCTGTCTCTCTCCTCTCTTTTTCTTTCTCTCTCTCTCTCTCCACACACAGACACAGACACACACACACACACTCATACATACATATAAACTGTACACCCAAACCGTTTTGAACCTCTGAGATCTGAGTAATGCCTAAAACCTGGAGGGTCCATCATTTGTTCCATTTTTCCAAAATTTAGAGGCAGCCTTTCACGGTGAATGGAGAGTCAGTATTGTACTTTTGAAGCAGCAAGGTGACCACAGTGGCTAAAACACTGGGCCTAGAGACAGGAAGATCTAAGTTCAAATCTGTATCAGACACCCCCTAGCTACCTAACCCCTAGTAAATCATTTAACCTCTCTTTGCTCCAAATTCTTCACCTGTAAAATGAGGATAATAAGATAACCTTTCTCCTAGGGCTGTTTTGAAAATCAAATGAGATAATATTTACAAAGCACTTAGCACAGCCCCTGAAACAGGTAGGTGCTTAATAAATGCTTGTTTCTCACTTTTGGTACCTACTGGCTTTTTGACTTTCATTTTCATTGTTCAACTGTCTGACTCTTTGTGACCCCATCTGGGATTTTCTTGGCAAAACTACTGGAGTGGTTTACCATTTCCTTTTCCAGCTCATTTGACTGATGAGGAAACTGAGGCAAACAGTGTTAAGTGACTTGCCTAGGTTTACACAGCTAGTAAGTGTCTAAGGCTGAATTTGAACTCAAGCCTTCCTGACTCCATACCTCTATCCACAGGGCCACCTAGCTGCCTGCTTTGATTTTCAACCATTCACTCAAGTTCCTGTGCCACAATCAACTCTGAAACTGGGAGAACGGCTGTCAGTCTGCAGGGTAGAGAAGAGGGACCAGGGACATTCCTTAGGCCAAAAAAAATTGAGGTCAATAAGTTAATAATAAACCCAATATTAATTGTGGGGGAAGGGAAGGAAGGCATGTTTCATACACCTGTCTGGTTACTGACTTACTGAAAAACCAGGCGAAAGAGGAACATCTTTCTGTAGTTAAACATTCTCAAGATGTGTATTTCAGAACTGCGACATAGCCCTCAGCTGTTCCTTGATCTCAATGAAAGCATGGTGAATGACAGTTTGGTAATAACCAGCTTATTATTGCATGTTGGCTCTCCAGGCTACTTCTAGGGGATTTTTAAAAATCAAAGTATATTATTATCTTTATTTAAATATTGCAACGTAGATACTTGAATTTGCAATTATTATTGTTGTTGAACATTTTCACATTGGGGAGAAACACTGAATTGAATTCAATAAACATTTATTCAGTATTACATGCTTGACACTGTGCTAACCAGTGGGGATTCAAAGACATAAACAAAACCGTCCCTGCCCTCAGGAAGCTTCATTTATACTGATGCATAAGGTATAAGACATGGTGGCCATGTCTTCCTTGCTCACCATGCCATGCTCAAGACTCTTCTTCAATGCTCCTTCCACCTTTTAGCTTACTTCTATGTGCTGTGTTGCTTTATTAGAATGTAAACTCCTTGAATTTCCTTGAAGTTGTATTCTTTATGCTTAGTCTAGTGTCTGGCACATGGTACACGCTTAAATAAATGCTTATTAACTACCTGGCTAGGGGCAGGTAGGTGACTCAGTGGTTAGAACCTGGAGTCATGAAGACTCCTCTGTATAGGTTCAAATCTGACATCAGACACTGACTCACCGTATGACCCTGGACAAGTCATTTAACTTGTCTGACTCAACTTCCTCATCTGTCAAATGAACTGGAGAAGGAAATGGCAAAGCACTACAGCATCTTTTCCAAGAAAACCCCAAATGGGGTCATGAAGAGTTGCATATGACTGAAAAATGATTGAACTGAACTGGCTGACTGGCTGGTACCCATATGAGAAATAAATGGAAGTTTGAAAATTGCCTTGTTCCCTGGGGAGATCTGGTATGTTCTTCCTGCCTCTTCCTGTGCCTTCATCCATGGAATTTAGAGTAGAAGAATCAGAAGTTGACTTAATGACCGCATTTTGTCTTTGGTATTCTCTTAACTATGATAGCTGCATACTCCATGTCCCCCACCACCCAACTGCCTCCTTTCTACTCTGCACCAGGCCTCTTTTTGCTGCATTTTCCCTCTTGCTCATCATGGCGTTTTTCTTCCTACTTCTTTCTGCTAAATTTACTGTTAATTTCTCCAGCTTGGAAATTACACATTTTCTTGAAAGAGAATAAGTTATGTTAATCTATCTGACTCCAAGGCCAGCTTCCTATCCACTACCACAAGCTGCCTCTATGCTTGTAGCTATGTGTGAAGCGTATCTCTGATTATAACATTCCCTTGCTTAAAATCTATTGGTGGGTCGCCATATCCGACTGAATGGAGTCCAAACTCTTTAAACTGCCATTCAAAGCCCTTCACAATCTGGTTCCAACCTATTCCTTGTTTGATTTTTCTCTTTCCCCACCCCTCTTTATGTGCTCCACGATGAAGGAGAAGCAGAAAGACAAAGAGGTGAAGGAGGAAAAAGAGGAGGAAGACAGAGAAGGAGGAGAA
Source organism: Petaurus breviceps papuanus (assembly GCF_028583685.1). NCBI lineage: Eukaryota > Metazoa > Chordata > Mammalia > Diprotodontia > Petauridae > Petaurus > Petaurus breviceps. The sequence goes on along the minus strand of NW_027185876.1, from coordinate 4,435,262 downwards.
AGCCAAAACAGAAAAAGAGAAATAAGAGAAAGAAGAAGGAGGAAGAGGAAGAATTTATTATAGAATTTTAAGGTTGGCAAGATGTTTTACAGTTGTTATCTCATTTGGTTGGGCTATCTATACATAAATAAATTTTTAAAATTATTTCTCAAAAATATCTTATCCTTTCCCTCATTTGTGCATTACTTACAGTATTACCTATATCTGCAAAATCTTTTCCTCATACCTGTACCAGTTGAAGTTCTATTCCTCCTTCAAGGCCCAGGTCCACTTTTTCCTTGTAGATCCTCCCAGATAAAAGTTCTCTCTTTCTCCTGTGACCTCTCATAGTATTTTGTCTTTAATCTTATGCATTATTTATTGCTTTCTGCTATATCTCTTTTTTCATTGTTGAATTCTCTTCTTAATACTAATTGATTGAGTTAATAGAGACATAAATATACTTGAATTTCATAAGACATTTGAGTTTCTCACTTTATGGACAATATAGAGACATATGAGTGACATGATAAGACATATCAGTGAGTTGATTGACTGCCCAGACCCAAGAAGTCTCTATTGGAGTACTATTGGTCTCTGTCCTTGGTCCTGTTTTGTTTAATATTCTCAAATATATGAATGACTGTGTAGATACCAATTTGATCCAACTACAAGTTGACACAAAGCTGAGTTGGACAGCTAATATGCTGGATGATAGAATCAGGACCAAAAATATCCTGACAGGCTGTAATTATGGGCTGAATCTAACAGAATAAAATGTAATTATAAGAAATGTCAAGTCCTGTACTCAGATTTAAAAAATCAAGTGCATGCCTGTAGGATAAGGGTTATGTCAACTAAATGGCACAGTGGATAGATTGTGGGGCCTGGAGTCAGGAAGCTCTGAGTTCAAATCTGGCCTCTGACAGTTACTAGTGGTGTAACCCTGGGCAAGCCATTTAACTCTGACTCAATTTCCTCATCTGTAAACTGAGCTAGAGAAGGAAATGGCAAACTACTCCAGTATCTTCACCAAGAAATCCCTAAAAGGGGTCACAAAGAGTCAGACATAACTGAAAATGACTAAACAAAAGGATAAACTATCTATTCATCAAGCAATTCAGGTAAAAATATTTGGGGGTTTTAGTGGCCCAAAAGGTTTGATAGAAACTAACATTGTAATATGGAAGCCAAAGAAGCAAATGCAATCTTAGTCTGAAGGATATTTGGAAGCAGCATATCCAGAATAAGAGAAATAATAGTCCCACTGTACTCTGTTCCTTGGTTATAGTGTCTTATCTAGAGCCAGAAGGGACTTCAAAAGTCATCTAGTTAAACAGCCTCATTTGTAAAATGAGGAAACTGAGTTCTTAGGATGTTAAACAATTCGTCCAAGGTGATACAAGGAGTAAAGTATCAGGGGATCGATTTAAATTCAGATCTTTGTATCCCTTAAAACCCATGTAGAGAATTATGACCTATTATGGACACCATAGTTTAAGAATGTCATTGATTAGCTAAAGCAGATCCAGAGCAGGGTAAACAAGCTGGCGAGAGGAATTTAAGTCATGCCACATGAGGAACAGCTGAGGGAACTGCAGATGATACCATTTAACCTTGAGAAAAGATTCAGTGGGTATGGTAGCTATATTCAACCATTCATAAAGTTTTCATATGAGAAAGTATTTTTTAAAAAAAAAGGAAGCAGATTTTGGCTCAATATTGTGAAAAACTCCCCCAAATTAGATTTGTTTGAAAATAAAATGGGCTACCTTTGGAATTTAGGGGCTAGTGGAACACTAGTTCCTTGTCACTGGAGGTCATCCAGAGACTAGATAAGCCTTTGTAAGAGATACCACAGGGAGATACTTCAGGTAGTGCTGATCTAGCTAACTTCTAGTATCCTTCCATTTCTAAGATTAGAATGTTCTCTATAATAGAGTTAACCAGCCACACCTCAGTCCCCATCCCCAACAACCCACTTTGCCTCTCATTTTACAAGCTAATGCAGTCTTACTTGAGTGTCATCCAGAATTATAGAAATCAGTATCAAAAACATACTAAGAAAATATTCACCAAAGAAATGATGGTACATCCATATGGCATTATAGATAAGGATGCAGTTTAAATGTAAATCAAGAAAGCCATGTTGAAATCATCTGTCATTTTAGAGTTGAGAAATGATTCCCATTCCTATTTCCATAAATAACAGAAAAATATTTCCATTTTTATGTGAAAGCTAGTGAAAATGGTATAGCTTAGGTTACATTCAGATTAGCTAAAAAGTCTCTAAAGAAATTTCTATAAAGAATTATGTAAATATAGCGATCACAAAAGCACAAAAAAATACCACATGGGATATCTATATTTGCTGGATCAGACTTTGTTGTTATTATAATTATAGAATCACAGATTCAAAGTTTGAAGGAACCTTAAAGGTCTAACCCCTGTCTGAAGTATGAAAGTCTTCTATGACATTCCCAAGTCATCATTTAACTTTTGTTTGAATCTGCCTAGTAATGGGGAACTCACTACCTACGAAAGCAGATCCATTCCACTTTTGTATAGCTTTAATTTTTGGTAAGAGCTTCCCTATATTGAATCACTCCCTGTCTTCCTGACTGTGTGTGTACATTGTCCTTAATTTTTCCCTCTGGATCGAAACAGAATAGATTTACTCTTTCTTTCACATGATAACCCATTAAGTAATTAGAAAATAAAGTCTTCTCTTTTCCAGGTTAAAGATCCATAGTTTAGTCAATCGATAAGGATTCATTAAGTGCTTACTCTGTGCTATGCATTGTACTAAGTACTAGGGAAATAGAGAAAGACAAAAATGTCCCTGCCCTGAAGGAGCTCACATTCTACTGACAGGGGAGACATCATACAAACAACTACATACATATAAGACACATATAGTGTACAGAAGTACTTGAATGTGGAGAGGAAGTCCTAGGGAGAAGGGGATTAGTGGTACTGGTGGAGAGGGAATACAAAATGTCTGATCAAAGAAGATGGCCTTTGAGTTGAGTTTCAAAGGAAGCCAGGATGTAGAGGTGAGGAGGGGGAGCATTCCAGGCATGAGGGATCTCCAGTGAAAAGATTTTGAGTTGGGAGATGGTGATGTGTGCCAGAAAACCAGTGTTGCTGGACAGTATAAAGTTCCTTTGGGTAACTTAGCCATGTGCCTCTCTAAATTGATCAAGGCTGTTGTAATGGGAATGGGAGTTTGAAGATCTTCTCTGCCCCTTAATGGACCTAGGGGGGGTGTCTGAAGACCTCCCCTGCTTTGAAAGTAAACTCTTCCCCCAATATACTGAATGTAATCACGTGGAGCTTGTGATGGAGGGAATTTGCTGAAGGGAAGCAGAGCCCATAAGAAGCTGGTCAGAGCTGCCTAGACTCTGGGGGAGAGAGTACTCTCATTAAGGAGATAGAGAAGTTTGTGAATAAATATTGATCTTGTATTGGTTTGTGGGAAGGCTGAAGGATGCTGTGGCTCTCAGCGTTATTATGGTTTCTGAATATCTTTGGTACTGTGATGGAATTGACTTACTGGTTTGGGAATTCAGTTTTCTGGTGTCTAAATAAATGTTTCAGTTATGTCCTCTATCTGGAGAGTTTGGTATATTTTGCAATTGAACCATCATGTGATACTTAAAGTCACAGTCTTTATAGTGATCGTGAGTGCTGTAAATATTGCATTGGCACTACAGCTGGCTGGTTCTTCAACAATACATAGTTCTTCACCAAGCTCATACTTGAAGACTTTCCAGTTTGGCAGGACACCTGCTATAGTTTGTGTTAATGGGATCTTAGGTAGGAACATTTAGAGCCGGCTCAAGAGTATAGAGATCATCTAGTGGAATCCAACCTCCTTATTTTACAGATGAGGAAACTGAGGCCCAAGGAGGCTGACTTGTCCAAGGCCACAGAGGTACTGAGTGGCAGGAGAAGGATTGGAACACTTTAGTTTCAAATTCAGTACTCTCTCCATTTCACTGAATGTTCTTAGAGCAGAGCCCAGGATCAATCAGTCAATCAACCAACAAGCATGTGTTTAGTGCCCACTAAGAACCAGGCACTGGGCTAGGCACTCTCGATAGAAATACAACAAATGAAACAATCCCTGCTTCCAACAAGCTTATGTTCAACTCTGTGCTGCTGTGCAACATTGGAATAGAATTTTAATGGGTTCTGAACCCATCTTTTTGTGGAGGCTAAGATGACATTTGTTGCTTTGATTGCTGTGTCATACCATTGACTTGGACTGACCTTGCCATTTATTAAAACCCAACCCCCCAGGGCTTTTCGCGACCAAACTCTTCTTCTTTATTCATGTCCTCCATACTGTACCTCTATTTTTTCCACTATTATCTAAACTTAATCATCTATGCCTTTGTTACTACAGTCTTTTAACACAGTTACAATGATTGGGGTGGTGGGGGACTCAATGACAAAACCATCTGCCAAGTGTGACATAGACTAACAGCAAGGAAAACATTTAAAAAGAGAGTTTAGCAATGAAAAAAAAACACATTGCCTCATAAATCAAATTCCACTGGAAGAATATTCTCCACCCATTATATTTGAAAAGAAAGTTCCAAAGACTCTGAAAGAAAAAAATAAGCTTCAGTCACTTACCATATCATATAGACAGGAAATAGCGGTAATCCACTTATTTAAAGAAGTAGGTAAATTATTACTAGCCAGTCAGTCAATAAACATTTGTTAAATGCCTACTATATGCCAGGCACTGGGGATACAAAAAAGGAGATAAAAGCAGGTAAATTGTTCCCAACCAGTCAGTAACTCAGTCAATAAATATTTATTAAGTGCTTACTATAAGTAGGCCATTTTATTTAAGCCCCATCCAGATTACTTCCTTGATGTGGTGGAGGGGCTTGTGTAGCTCAATGAATCTATGAGCTATGAGGTGCAGGGTTACCCAAGCCAGACAGGTCATAGTGGAGAGTTCTGACAAAAGGTAATCCACTAGAGAAGGAAATGGCAAACCACTCCAGTATCTTTGCCAAGAAAATCCCATGGACAGTATTAAAGCATGGACAGACTTTGGGAGATAGTGGAAGATAGAGGGTCCTGATGTGTTATGATCCATAGGGTCACAAAGAGTTGGACATGACTGAACAACTGAACAACAGGAAGAAAAAGCAGGCACTGTGCTAAGTATCAGAGATACAAAAAGAGGTAAAAGACAGTCCCTGCCCTCAAGGAGCTCAGAATCTAACCAAATTGATTCCAACTTTAGTATTTGCTTTTTATTTAAAAATCCTGATGTATTTTATTTTTTATTATTTTTTAGTTTACATCATTCATTTCCACAAGATTTTGAGTTACAAATTTTCTCCCCATTTTCCCCTACCTGCCACCCCAAAACAGCAATCCCACTGAATATCCCCTCCCCCAATCTGCTCTCTCCCAAATATTCCCTCATTCCCTCTCCAACTTTACAGTAGAGCACAGTGGATCTCTATGCCACAGTGCCTGTATATCTTATTTCCCAGTTATATGAAAAATAATAATAATATATTTTAAACCTTTTTCATTTTAAAACTTTGAATTCCAGATTCTTTCCCTACCTCCCTTGTCAACCATCCTCACTGGAAGATAAGCAATTCAGTATAGGTTGTACACGTGTAGCTATGCAAAACATTTCCATAGTGGATATGTTGTGAAAGACTGACTATATTTCCCTCCATTCTATCCCGCCCCCAACTTGTTCTGTTCTCTACTTTGATCCTGTCCCTTTTCAAAAGTGGGTGCTTACAACTTCCCTTCCCCCCAGCCTGTCCTCCCTTCCATCATCCCCCCTCTCATTCCCTTCCCCGCTACTCTCCTGTAGGGTGAGATACCCTATTTAGTGTGTATGTCATTCCCTCCCTAAGCCAAATTCAATGAGAGTAAGGTTGACTTATTCACTTTTACCTTCCTGTTCTTCCCCTTCATTGTAACAGTTTTCCCTTACCTCTTCTATACGAGATAATTTACCCCATTTTATCTCTCCCCATCTCCTCTTGTTATATTCCTCTCATCTCTTAATTTCACCTTTGAAGTATCATCCCTTCCTATTCAATTGGTCCTGTTCCCTCTGTCTATGTATACCTGTACACATATATACACACTCACATATGTATTCATACACCCATATACCCTCCTATATAGACATATATATGTATGTATACATAGATAGATAGATAGATAGATAGATAAATAGATAGATGGATTTCTATTCCCTTCAACTATTTTCATGCTGAGAAAAGTTTCATAGGTTACAATGATCATTTTTCCATGTAGGAATATAAGTAGTTCAACTTTGATAAGTTGCTTATGATTTCTTTTCCCTGTTTACCTTCTCACGCTTCTCTTGCTTCTTGTATCTGAATGTCAAATTTTCTATTCAACTCTGGTTTTTTCATCAAGAATGCTTGGAAGTCCTCTATTCCACCGAATGAGCATATTTTCCCCTGAAACATGATACACAGTTTTGCTGGGTAGGTGATTCTTGGCTTTAATCCCAGCTCCTTTGACTTCCAGAATATCATATTCCAAACCCTTTGATCCCTCAGTGTAGAAGCTGCCAGATCCTGGGTTATCTTGATTGTGTTTCCACAGTATTCAAATTGTTTCTTCCTGGCTGCTTGTAATATTTTCTCCTTGATTTGGGAATTCTGGAACCTGGTTATAATATGCCTAGGAGTTTTCTTTTTGGAATCTTTTACAGAAGGTGATTGGTGGATTCTTTCAACCTTTATTTTTCCCTCTGGTTCTAAAACATCAGGGCAATTTTCCTTGAGAATTTTTGAAGGATGATTTTTAGGTTCTTACTTTGATCATGGCTTTCAGGTAGTCCAATAATTTTTAAATTATCTCTCCTAGATCTATTTTCCAGGTCAGTGGTTTTCCCAATGAGATATTTCACATTGCCTTCTATTTTTTCATTTGTTTGGATCTGTTTAGTAGTATCTTGATTTCTCATAAAGTCACTAGCTTCCATTTGCTCCAATCTAATTCTGAAAGAATGATTCTCTTCAGTGAACTTTTGAGATTCTTTTTCCATCTGGCAAATTCTTCTTTTCATTGGCTTTTTGAGCCTCTTTTGCCATTTGAGTTAGTCTATTTTTTAAGGTGTTATTTTCTTCAGTCAGGTTGTTGACTCCTTTTCATGATTTTCTTGCATCATTCTCATTTCTCTTCCCAATTTTCCCTCCACTACTCTTATTTGGTTTTCCAAATCCTTCTTAAGCTCCTCTATGGCCCGTAAGCAGCTTATTCTTTTCTTGGAAACTTTTGGTGCAGTAGTTCTGACTTTGCTGTCTTCCTCCTGTTCCATTCCCTGATCCTTTTTGTCCCCAAGAAAGGAATCCAAAGTTGGACCACTGTGCTTGCCTTGCTTCCTTCACTTGCTCATGTTGCCATTCAATTACTTGACTTTTGAACTTTTTGCCACAGTAGAACTCTGCTACCAGAGAGGGGAGCTTTGTCCCAATTGCTGGGGTTTTCTCAGCTGCTGGAGCTATTAGTTGGCTGCCCTCTCTGAAGCCTCCACACACTCTGGCACACTGGTCATGCACCCTAAGACCTCCACCCCAGACAGTGATCCAGATCCAATCAGGTTAAAGCAAGAGAGATTTTCCCTCAGACTCGATGCTTGGTCCCCCTACAATCTGCAGGCCCAGAGCTCTGAAGCAGCCCCATGGCAGTGGCTGGACAGCCACCATGCCTCAGCTTCTTCTCACTCCAGGAAGCAAAGGCTGGACCACACTCCCAAATTCCTAGGACCCAAAGGCCACACTGCACTGACCTCTCATTTTGTACTTAGCATCTATGGGTTGAATTGGAGGAGGTTGGAGGGGGAGCCACATGAAAGTCCTGTCTCTATTCCTCCATCTTGACTCAGCCCCACTGGTGTATTTTAAAGAACAGATTTGGAATCAGGGGACCTGGGCTCAAATTCCATCTTTGTCAGGAACTATGTGACCTCAGGCAATTCACTTACTTTCTCTGGCTCTCAGTTTTTGCTGAAAAATGAGAGTTTTGAATTGTATGATTTCTTAAATCCCTCCTAGCTCTAAATTCTATGATATTACATGATGAATTCTTTGGCCCTGTGATTTTTGCAGTTTAGTCCAGTTCCTCCTTTTTTCCATTTCCAGAATGGGTAGAAGTTCTGGAGAGGTCTGATTTAGACTTGATGTCAGGAAAAGCTTCCAGACAAACAGAGCCCTCCAAAATGGAATGGGCTGCCTTGGGAGATAGAGGGTTCCCCTTCACTGGAGATCTTCAAGCAAAGTCTAAACATACCATTTGTTTAGGTATAGGTTGTCTTAGAGGACCACATCTTAGTTTCTGGGCTCCTAATTCTCTTTCTCCCTAATCTGTCCTTCCCAAAATAGTATTGACCAATAGCAAGTTGTAGATGCTTGGAGAGGTGGGGTACAACCAAATGATAATGGTATCCTTTGTTAAATGTGAGTAGATCAATAAAACATTTCTAATGATCTTGAGAATTTTAAAAATATACTTTTCCTGACTGAATTACTATATAATAAGCTTGAGGATGCATACAATCAGGTTGTAAGAGACCTTTCAAAACAAACATGTATTTTGCTTTTGATTTCTTTTGGGTTTTTTTTTGTCCATGTTCAAGAGATCATGGACAAGAGTCACAAAGGATAGAAGAGCATGGATGAGTAGCAATCTGCATCAATGGAGGAAATAACCAAATTTATGAGATCAGAACATCACTGGAGCCTCAGAGTATTAGATTTGAAGATATTCATGGTTCAATAGAGCTCAAAAATTGTTTTGCATAGTGTTAACTTAAAAATATGTTATAAGTATTTTGTTTTTTTTTATTTTTTGCTTTTTTGGAGGTGAAGGAAGGGCAATTGGGGTTAAGTGACTTGCCCAAGGTCACACGGCTAGTGTGTCAAGTTTCTGAGGCTGGATTTGAACTCAGGTCCTCCTGACTCCAGGGCCAGTGCTCTATTCACTGAGCTACCTAGCTACCCCGTATTATAAATATCTTAAACGAGTCAATGATCACTTGAGGTTTCTCTGCCTTTTTTAAAGGAGGTTAACTGACAATGTTAACACCATAATGATTTGTTGAGTATTAAATAAAAGCTCAGTATGTGAAAATAATAATTGCATAAATAATAATGACTCTCATTTACATATTCATTTATTCATTTGTGGTAGGGTGGGAAACAGGACTACTCAGTCACTCTTGTTCTCTCCCAACCTAGTACTGACTTGTTGCCTACATGGGTTTCCTGCTATAAAAATTCCCTCTGGTCTGGGAAGTTGTAGCAAAAAAAGTCTCTATTTTTCTCTTTCTCTTTTTTCATCTCTGAGCCCCCAGTCAGAGACAATGCTGGAAAAACATCTCAGTTTTAAATCTCTCTTTCTTCCTTATATATTTCTTTTAATCATCTCCTCCCAATTACATTCTCAATTAAGTACAACCAGATTAGCAACTTTTCATGATTAACACCATTTTAAAAGACAAAGTGAACATTTAAAATGAAGGTAAACTAACTTTTAAGAAAAAAACTCTCCTTGTGCCCAGAGAAAAAGCTTCAGATTCGCATGAAGGAACCCAATTGCAGAAAGAAATAAAGAATTACTGCTTTTGTGTTTATAGTGTGAATGTGTGTGTGTGGAGGGGGAAGGTGATGGCTGTCTATCATCAATAGTATCTATCCTAATACTTCTTGTGCTGTCAGTCCATACTATCTTGTTCCCAGAGTCCCAACACCTGCTCTTTGTGGTATAAAAGATAATTTTATCTTTCAAAAAGTGGAGGAATCAGAAAGGGAAATCCCATTATGGATCCGATTCTCACTAACAGAAAGGAATGCATTGCTAGGGTGGAAACAATGGAAACCTTAGGGGGAAGTGACTACTCTATCCTAGAGTTATTGAGAAAGAATAAAACTAAGTATACTCAGGCATGCCTTCTAAATTTTGAGAAATAAGATTTCAAGAGATTCAGAGGAAAGATAAAATAGGATCCCTTGGACTAAAATATTTCAGGGAGTTCAGCCTGGGAGGGATGGAAGATGTTAAAAAATGAAATGCTGAAGACACAAAGGGAAATAATTCCAATGAGGAGGAAAAATGGGATTTGTCTGAAGAGACTGATGTAGATACATAGGGAATTCACCCACCAACTTAGATATAAAAAAAGAAGTAGATGATGGAAGCCAAACCAGGTAATAGACGATGGATAGAAGAGTGTGTTATGGTCCTTTAAAATAATGTCAGGAATGCTAAAGCTTAGAATGAGCTAAAGTTGAGCAAAACTAACAACAACAAAAAGGACTTTTTAAAGTGATATTGGTTTTTAAAAAAGGAGGATCAAAGAAGGGATAGGACTTTAGTTTGGGGTGGGTAGGATAATGATTGCTACTAGAAAGAAGAAGAGCTGCTCACATCTAATTTTGTTTCCGTTTTCTCTGCGAATGTGAATGACTTTTACATTGGAAATGACAGGACAAAAATTACTAATGGGGAGTTGATATCTGAGATAAGTAAGGAGATAGCAAGAGATCATTCAATTTCCCTTGATGAATTCAAGTCACCTGGCTTTGATAATGGTAGGTTTGCACATCCTAAAATAGCGGACAAATGTGACTTCTGGGCTAACATCAGTCATTCTTGAAAGTTTATGGAAAACAGATTGGGGACATTATCCCAGATTTCAAGAAAAGAAAGAGAACAGAATCTGCAAACTGTAGCTTGATTGCAATTCTTGGGAAAAATCTATAGGATCATTAAAGGGATGGTTGGTAGATATCTAGAAAGGGAGGTGTTGATTACAAAGAACCAGCATGATTTCATCAATAACAAGTTGTTTTAGACTAATTCCATTTCCTTTTTTGAGCAGAATTACTAAATTAGTAAAGGAGGGGAAATGCTTTGTCTATAGTTTAACCTAGATTTTTTTTAGCAAAGCATTGTGGGGAATACAGAGAGATATGGATTATATAATATAATCAGATGGATTCAGACATGGTTGGATGTTCCAAGTCAAAGGGTAGTTGATGGTTCAGCATCAATATGGCAGGAGGTCTCCAGTGAGTCCCCGAGGGATTTGTGGTGACTTTGTTCTATTTAACCTTTTCATCAGTGACTTGGATATAGACATAGGTGTCATGCTTATGAGATTTTGGATGACCCAAAGCCAGGAGGGATATCCAACACACAAGAGTTGGCATTCCAAAGTTTCTTGACAGTCTTGAACATCTAACAAGATGAAATTCAATAGGGATGCATGTCAAGTCTTACTCTAGAATACAAATTCAATGCCCTGAATTTAAGATGGGAGAGATCTGTATAGATAGCAGTTGTTCTGAAAGGGATCAAGTTTTAGTGCTCTGAAAGCTCAATGTGAGTCCACAGTGGGATGTGGCAGTAAAAAGAAGCTAATGTAATCTTAGGCTACATTAGGCAGGGCATAGCTTCCAAGAATAGGGAGGTGATAATCCCACTGTACTCTGCCCTTTTCAGACTTGATCTCCACGGAGCTCTGAGTTTAATTCTGGGCATGACAGTTTAAGAAAGACATAAAGAGCATCTAAAAGAAGACAAGGATGCTGAAAGGTCTTGAGACATTCCTATGAGGATCCAATGAAGCACTTAAGCAGGTTTAATCTGGAGAAAACAAGACTCACGGGATGGGGTTCAAGGCCCTGAAGGGCTGTCATTTGGAAGAGAGATTAGATTTTTTTCTGCTCAGTGTCTGGAGCAATGGGTAGAAGCTTCAAAGAGGCAAATTCAGGCTTAGCATCAGGAAAAACTTCCCAGTAACTTGAGCTGTCCAAAAGTGGAATGGCATGTCTTGAAAAGTGGTGGGCTTTCCTTCCTTGGAAGTCTACAAGCAGAAGCTAGACAGCCCAGGGTGTTCTAGTGGAGATTCTTTAATGGAATGATTGGACTACATGACCACCAAGATCCCCTTTAACTCTTCAGTTTTGTTATTCTTTGGTTGTATCCACCCATACTTCCAGTCTTCTGGAAGTTTTTCTTCCTCCAGCTTGATAAGAGTTTTATGAATCTTAGCTTTTTAAGGGGCTCTCTCAATTTAACCAAAGAAAAACTTTTATTCTTCATAAAGGGATAAGAGTGTTAACACATTTTTCACTTGGTTAACATATTAATAACTTATTATCTATCATTTGCCCCTTATTTTCTATGATTACATCAATGGAGGAAGGCACTAAATCCCTTCTCCCCATTCCTTCATTCAATAAGTGTTTATTAAGTGCCTACTTTGTGTCCAGCCCCGTGCTTGTGAAGGAGATTTAAAGACAAAAAAAGAAAGTTCTTGTCCTCAAAGAATTTACATTTAAATGGAATAAAACAGTATGTCCCCAGAAAGGCATATACAAAAGATCTACAAATTAATTTTGGAGGGGGTGGGTGGTACTAGAAAGTGAATGGGTATCAGGATAGATCTCAAGTAAGAGGTGACTTTTGAGCTAACTCTTGAAGGAAGCTAGGGAGTCAGTGAGGCAGTTCTGCATTCCAGGCATTGGGTCATGCACAGGAGAATATGCCTATCAGTAGGTATTGTCAGGGTCACAACTATTGTTAACTTTGTAATATTGAATCATCATTGCCCAAACCCCTTGGTGCCAGGACCTCAGGCAGTTCACAGCACAGTCCAGTGCACAAGACACTGGCCACACACAACACAAGAAAACAGACACATCATAAAAGCCACCTAAGAGCACCACAGCCCCAGAATCTTGCTGTTCTACCACCAAAATATCTTCCCTTTCTTTCTTTTCCTTCCTCCTTCCAACAACACAACTCTACCACTGGAATATAATAGACTAGTTTAAAAGCAACTCAGTGCCTCATATTATTTCTGCTTTCATAAAGGTCATTTCAGAGTGAGAGAGAAAAAAGATGCCTTTCTTATGGCTACCAGTAGCAGCTGCTGCCTTCCTGTCTCATAGGGTAACTGCTCTGATTCTCTTATTTTGGTAATTCTTTCTTTTTAACAGAATCACACTGAACTGAAATAATCATATTTTCTGTTACCAGTCATCCAGACCTGACTTAAGAATCCCCCAATATGGTTACAAGAGTCATCTTACATATATTGGCATCTTAAATGATAATAGTTCCATACCACATCAGACTAAACCAGATGTTCAGTTAAATAAAAAGAGCAGATGTCAGCTCCCCAAGAACCACTGTAAGCAATTAAATGGTAAGCTAATTTAGTACTTCATACTTTAAGGATATGTGGTTTCATCCATCTGGGTATTTCCTCCAATGATATAGACCTCTCTATGCCTCAGTAGTTCTTCACAAATCACCATCATCCAAAGAAAGGCATCTCATGGTGCAAAATAGGTTAAGGCATTATATGTAAAAAGCTTGATTACTCCATAAAGAAAGGCTCAAACGGAAAACAATTTAATCTTATTGGACTAACAGTGATTCTATTATAAGTGGAAAAAATTGTGAAATAGGTGAAATTAATCTTGGATGCTCCTGGGCTATTGTTGTGTCCAATCCAGAAGAACTTTACCAGACCTCATAAATGCTGTTCCCTCAAGTTCCTGATACATTGATAAACTAATTAATAAACTAAAACATGCTAATAGGTGGTAATGACAATGTGTTGCCCTCCAAGATAATATTTGCTTTTTAAAATCTTTCAAACCCAAATAAAATGAGTGAATGATATAGATATACATTGGTCAACTCTTGGAATGAGATATTTGGGGCATATGACCTTGATGTCTTAGGTCCATAGGGTTTAGAGCTGGAGGAGACTTTAGATATAATATAGTTCAGTATTCTAATTCTACAGATGAGGAAAATGAAGATGAGGGGAGTAAGTAAGCTGTATTTCAGTGCTTATCAGAACTCTGGGTTCATAAATACTCAACTTTTTAAGATACTGGATCGACCATGGCTTCCATAGCTAGCCAAGTACCTTATCTAAATGAGGCTGCAGATCTGTATACTTCCCTACCAACTACCTTGTCTCTCCAATGATGTCATTTCATGTATACATTTCATGTACTTCTAATGCCATCTTGTCCATTGTCTTCCCCCATTAGAATGGAAGATTGTTGTCTTGTTTGCTTATATTTGTATCCCCAGCACTTAACACTTGGCACATAGTAAGCCCTTAATAAATGTGTACTCTCCTCCCACCCCTCTCCCACCTATCTCCATTATCTCCATCATCTCCATCTATCTATCTGTCTGTCTATCTATCTATCTATCTATCTATCTATCTATCTATCTATCTATCTATCTATCTA
>NW_027185876.1:4365115-4420958 GCF_028583685.1 Petaurus breviceps papuanus | reverse complement strand
CTATCTATCTATCTATCTATCTATCTATCTATCTATCTATCTATCTACCTATCTATCCAATCTCTCTCTTGTTTCTCAGTCCTTGTTTTCCTTCTTCATCTATATCCTATTTGGTTTGGTCTTCTCTATATATATCTCATTTTCATGGACTTAGGTAATACCTGGTTTTCACTTGTCTGCTCCTTTTCATCTGTTTGAAACCCCTACCCATTTTCTCTTTATTCCATCTGACCTCAATCTTCCCAGGCACAAACACCTGGAAGGGGCTTTTAGGTAATAGCATCCTTTACTCTGGCTACTGGTATTTAGTTCTTTGCTCCTTGACATACCGTGATTACCTTCTGATTCTAAATAGTGTCAAAGGGTGGAACAAAATGAGGAGAGATGATGTGAACAGGCAGATTTAAGCTTGATGTCAGAGGGAAAAAACTTCTTAACAATTAGAGCTGTCCAAAAAGGGAGAAAATGCTTCCTCAGGATGCAATAGATTCCTGTCCTTGTGCATTGGGTGTGTTAGAGCATGAATTTCTTTTCAAGCAGAGATTGGACTTCAAGGTCAACAAAGTGCTTTCTAACTCTTAGATTGTGTGATTTTGCAACTTGGTGATGAGAAAATGGAGATAAGTATAGACAGTTTTTTCTAGGAGTTTGTACAAAGCAAAGCAAAAGAGATTTTGAGTAATAGTTTGAGGTGTTTCAAAGTCAAATGAGAGGTAGATTTTTTTTAGGATCAAAGAGATTTGGGTATATTTCTAAGATTCAGGGGAGAAGTCAGTGAATTAAAAGACTGAAGATTTAGAAAACTTTGGGGGAGTCATTCATTAAATGAACTTTGCAATTTCTATGGCTGCAAAAGAGATATTCTTACCATGTCACTCCCTTAATCAATAAATTCCACTGACTCTATTTCCCCCAGGATCAAATACAAAGTCCTCTGGCATTAAAATTCTTTACAATGTGGTTCAACTTTTCCAGCTTTAATATATATTACTCTCCTTCATGCACTGTAGGTTCAAGTAACCACTTGTCATAATCTAGGCAATATTTTTATGTGCTTAGTTTTTCCTGTATGTATGGTTAAGCCAAACTCTTTTGAATAGTTAAGAGATATCTTCTCTTAGTCTTGGTGTAAAACTTGGAATACAACAGTTTCTAAGGAATTAAAAATATCATAGAAAAAGCAATGCTAAGAGACATAGTTAGGGTAGGGAGGCATATAGCATCATTTTCCACTCTGTTGCACCCCTAGAATTCATCATGGTCTCCAGAAATTCATTATACTGCAAGATCACATCAACTCTGAATTACACATCCCCAGGACCTCTCTTTCTTCCCTCTTATTGAAGAAGGTAGAAGCTAGACATCAAAGAACTCCTCCCAGATCCTTTATTTAAGGAGGACACCCAGGGCAGCCATCTCATCATTTCCCACTGACTGCCCTCCTCTGGATTCATCATGCCTCCCAAGTTGGGTTCTCTCACTCCCAACACCTTAGTTTTTTTTCTGTTGTCTTTCCCCAAGACATTGAAAGCACTGTCCTCTGCCTTTCTTTTTATCTCCTCAGATGCATGGTGCATAGCACAATATAGTCACTTAATAAACATTTTTGACTATTGATATAACAGAAAGGGACATTTGAAGAATTTATGCAAAGGACATCGTCAGAGAAATGGGTGAGTAAAAAAGAAGACTAACCAGTCACATGGCAAATATGAAGGATAACAGGTAGAAAGCTGAAGGTAGATACCTTGTGCTATCAGGAGAATATGAGAAAGGCTCCTTAACATATTGGATGAGTCCCCCTGTGGTGAACTTATGGGAGGGTGTGGACAAAAATTCCATAGGATGCCCAGGCAGGGATGGGTTATAAACTGCATCCAATCAATGAGCTCCTGAGTGTCTTGAATTTGGATATGATTTGTAAAAGATAAGATATGAGTTGATAAAAGGGTCATTCTTCTGGAAAACATGGTAGGGGATTTTTTCAAGAAGAGTTGGCTTTGGCAAAGAAAGAGAAGGGCTCCCTCTTCCTCTGAGACTGTAGCAAAGGAGGATAGAATAGAAAGTGTTAAGGCAAGAAGTTGAGGTATAAAATTAGGGAGAAAAGGGAAGTTAGAATGAATGACTTCTATTTTCTCAGTCAAGCATGATGCCCAGTCTTCTGCGGAGAGGGAGCTGGGTGAGGTGGTGTAAGTATCTTGAGGAGAGAAGAGAAGATTTGGACTGAATACTGTAGGCATTGTGATGGAATCAATCAGGGCAAAATAAAAGGACTGCTGTACAGCAGTGAGGGCCAGTTGGGATGAGATAGCATAAATTTGTAGTAGGCCTAGCTGGCACAGTTTGTGACTTCCTCCAGTAGTACTGAGGAACATGGGAAAGAATGAAGAAGGCAGAGGGTTGGGGTAACCCAGATTTGGGGTTTGGAGGCCAAAACGGACCTTGGAGCTTTTAGGTAATTCTAAGGAGAAAGAAGTCATGTCACAGAAAATACTTTTCAGAAACCTTAAAAATGATAAGAAATAAGATTCACCTCTTCTGTGGAAGGCATGTTAATATAGCAGGCAAAGAAACCAATTCGTTGCATTTGAAAAGGTCTAGCACTTTCTTATCTCTTTTGGAAGAGAACTGGAGGTTGATTGTGGGACCAAAAGGTTACAGTTTCATGGTTCAACTATGAAATTGCTGAGTTAATCTATCCATAGTAGGTTTAGGAGGAATAAAATATTTTTTTCATCTCCTAGAGCATAATGAACTATGTACTGAGTTAGTACTGCATACCACTCAAGACAAGTAGCAATTTCCATGAAGTGACAGATAAGCAGTTTTGGGGAAAGCTGCTGCCAAAGGATGATTCATTTGAAATCAACCTTGACAGCTTTCCTGCTGACATAGCTGGCAGAAAGGAGTATTAGTACAAAGGTTAAATTCTCTCCTTAGGAGCTGGAGACCTAGGTTTGCACCCATGAGCCCAGAGCACTGCTGATCCAAACGGCATCATTACAGGATTCTGCGGGCTTTAGTTCTAGAAGGCACTTAGGGATCACCTCATCTTTCATTTTACAGATGAGGAAACTGAGGCCCTTTTTACCCAAGGTTACATAACTAGGAGGTGGGAGAGCTGTAATCTGAACCCAGATATTCTGACTCCAAGTCTGTCTCTTTTCACCATGTCACTCTGCCCCTCAGGATAACTCATTGTTTGTTTCCAGTGCAAAAAGTAAAGTATTATGATCAGATATTTAGAGGCCAATCATCACATTTTTACAAATGTATGTCCTGATGCTTAAGGAGATTCAGTGAATTATGATCCAAAGAGAGAAAACCGGGATGAGATGGAGCCAGGCCCTTTGATTCCAAAGGTGATAATGAATGGTCTTGCCACTGTTCTGTGCTGTGTAATTTTCTGAGATGGCTGTAGAAATCTTCCCTTGGCTGAACTTATTGTATTGATCTTCTGACAGTACAGTCTTCTGTACGTGTTTTTGCACATGGTAGATCCTTGATAAAAGCTGACAGAGAGATGGACTCAAATAGAAATTATGTTGATCACTGAAATCCATAATAATCCTCCAAACTTGAGCAACATTTTCCAATCTTTTCTTCCCTCAAGTCTTTTACTAGAACTGAAAACAATTGGGAAATTGACTGACTTGAAGGTTATTTCATTGACTCTGCCTAGCCCTTTCCAGAAAGGGGTCATCATGATCAGAAAAGAAGGTAGAAGGAATACAGTGGATGAGAGAAAGAAGAGAAGGGAGGAATTTACAGAAGTTAAACTTGGGTCATAGGCCCAGTGTTTGGGGAAGAGCTTTCCAGGCTCTACTTTGCTGTACTGTGTCAAACTAAATTTTTTTTCAAATTTGTTAGGATAAATTGAGACTTTTTAATATCTTTTCTAAATCTTTTATTTTTTATACATTCTTTGGTGAGTTTTATAAAACTGTGAGATCTCTGAGCCTCAATTTACTCACCACTGAATGACTGGTGAGTAATATTCTCATCAATTTTCTTTTTGCTGAGTGACTCAGTTTACTTATCACTAAATGTTGAGTGATTTTTATTACTGCTCTCACAAACCAATGCAGTCTCTTCTCAGCCACTGGAATATAGTTCTAGTAAGTAGCTGGAGCAGAAGAACAGCAAAGACACAATTTACTTACACCTAATGCTTAACAGTTTTAAAACACAAAGGACATGAAATACGTTCATTCTTGTAAATATAATCATCATCATACTTTGGATCTGTTATCACATAAATGTGGGTGCTCCCTCAAATGAAGCAATTAGATGTGATTGATATGTATAGTATCTAACTATGCATGTACACATTGCCTCTCCTATTAAAATGTAAGCTCTTTGAGGGTAAGGTCTCTGAATTTTGCCTTTGAATCCACCGCACTTAGCACAGTTCCTAGAAAACACTAAGGGCTTATTGAATGCTTATAGATTGATTAATTGTTTTCAACCCATCCCTACCTCCTATTCTGTTTGTCTTGTCCATGTCCACTTTAACTCTACCCTGTGGGATCCATTAAAATTTCTGGGGGCTTTTATATTTCATTGATATAAAGTGTCATATAAACACCAGCAATTATTTTGTACGCCATGGAGAAAGAAAAAATAAAAGATTATGGATCCATGTCCAATATCTGTTTTATCAACACAATACATATCAACTCCATACTGATACAGAAGGCTAGTTTAGCTAAGGAAATGAATTCTGTCCAGGAGAGAAACTGCTAATGATTTGTTTTGTGTAATTTGACACCATTTGAAAAGCAAGCCTGGGAGAAAGACATGAATTTTCACACAACAAAAGCCACCAATGATAATGACTACATTGCTGTTGTCTTTGGATTACTTTGGCAAGACAGAGTTGATCTGTGGTTTGCAGCTGAAAGCTCATTCCCAGTAGGCAATTTTGAAAGATCTGTCACTGCTTCTACCACAAAGAATAAGAAATGTGGTTTGCTGGAGATAAGCCCCCAAATCCACTAGATTGAAGACTGTCATGTCTGCTGTAGGCTTTTAGAAATAAGATGCTGTTGTACAGACAGCTAAATGGCCTGATGGTATGGGAGAACCTGGCACAATTTTAGAAGCCACACCAAAAATGTACAAAATTAAAAGCTTTCTAAAAATAATTTTTTAAATTGCCTAGACTTTTTCCAATAAATGCTAAAAAAGAAAAAAAGTATTGAGTCAGTAGAACATAATATAGCTTTGAAGTCTTCCCCAAACAAAGTATCCACCATGCCCCATCAGAATCATACGAGATTCAGTGACAGCTATGTCCACACAGATAACTTTGTTCCATTGACTATCGACATCAACTGGAGACAAGGAGAATTATGTTTACATAAGATGTTTGCCAGTGTCCTGGAAAGTGCCCATACCAAGGTCAAACAAAGCAGCTCCAGCTGATAGAAAGCTTCTCATAGATCATAGATCAAGAGATTAAAGCAGCCTTAGAAGTATTCTAGACTTTCGTTATTTTAGAGATGAGGAACTTGGGCCCGGAGAGGTTCAGTGAATTAATCAAGGTCACACAGATAATAAGTAGCTTATGGCAGAGAAAGAATTTGAAATTGGTTCTTCTGATTCCAAATCTACCATTACTTCCACTAAACCACAGGTTCCCAAAGTGGTGATAATACGCCTGTGTGTGTGTGTGTGTGGGGGGGGGGGGGTTACAGGAATAATCCAGGGGGGCAGTAGTAGTTTTGGGTGATATAATTTTTTTTACATGTTAAAGGGTTAAAGAAAGCAGATTTCCAGAGGGGCACTGAGTAATTTTTTTAAAAGGGGGTGGTAGGCCAAATAAGTTTGGGAACCTCTGTGTGACTAAACCCTACCGTTTCTCACAAATTCTCCTATTTGCAAATAATATTGTAATAATCACTTCAAACCATGGAAGACGACAAAGTCTCTTCAGTGAAATGGTCAGTAATTCAACAGAGATAGGACTAACCATCTGCAGTGGAAAACAAAGCAGATGAAAATGAAAAATATATCATCAGTCATACTATGACACGCTAGATGGCTGACTCATTGAAAAAGCCCATGGAGGTGTTTGTTAGGGAGGGATGATTACTTGGGTCTTGAATTATATAGGAGGACAGGATTGAGTTAGATCACATTTAAGAAACAGCTCAGTGCATTCACTAATCCCCAACTGCTTGCTACTGCCAACTTCCTTCTTTTAATATCAACATTCCCCTAGCAGTGCTCTGAATGCAAACTAAAATATCAATTTGTGATATAAAAAGTCATCAATAAGCATTTTAAAATAAAGTTAATTATAGGACCTTAGAGTTAGAAAGGATTTCAGAGTCCTTCTAGTTCAATCTGTACTTGAATGAGAATCCACTCTACAGAACACCACAAGTGGTCACTCAGCTCTTGCTTGGAGATTTCCAGAGAAAAGGGAAACCGACTGCTTCTCAGCCTATTCAACCTTTGATTTACTCTATTGGTAGGATGTTCCTTCCACCAAGTTGGAATTTGCCTTTCTTCAACTTTCACCTTACCTTCCCACACCTTACTCCTACTTTTGCCCTCTGGGGTTGAACTAAGCAGAGCAAGTCTTTTTTTGTCCATCTTTCATGTGGCAGTCCTGCAAAACCTTGAAGACAGCTACCATGTTGTCTCCACATCTCTTCTCTTATCTAAATATCTCCAGTTTCTTCAACCGATCCTCATGTGGCATGATCCCAAGGCTGTTCACCCTCTTCTAGAAGCTTCCCACCTTATCAATGATGTTCTTAAAATGTGTCACTTAGGGTCCAGGACATGGAGAGCCAGAGAAGGACATGCATTAGTCTTCTAGCAAGAATAAGATCCCAATAAATGGAAAACACAAGTAACCATAGTACATAAAGGCATCAGAGAGAGATCTACAGATGTATTAGGTAGATTCTCATGGGTCTTATGTAAAGACCTGGATGAGATTACATGAAAGGGTATTGTAATACATTCATCCACACTGATGAAAGAGCACATCTGTAAATGGTCAAAGTATTCAGGCTCTTGAGAGCACTTAGTCTTATAACTTATAGTATATAAGTATTTATACTTAGAACTATAGTAGTTATAATAGTCCCTGGCATAGAACTTAGGCAACTAAGTAAAACAATGGGTAGAGTGTTGGCTCTGAAGTCAAGAAGGCCTGAGTTCAAATTTAGTGTCCCACTTAATTAGCTGTGTAACCCTAGGCAAGTCACTAAACTTGTTTGCCTCAGTTTCCTCAACTATAAAGTGAGGATAAAAACAGCACCTGCCTCACAGGATTGCTGTGAGGATCAAATGAGATAATATTTATAAAAAACTTAACATAGTGCCTGGCACATAGTAGGAGCTATATAAAAATGTTTATTTCCTTCCCCCCTCTTACAGTGTTTTTTTACATTGCAGACATTCAAAGAGTAGTTAGTGAATTCATCCTGATGCTGAATAATGCTAAGATGAAAAGGCCTATATTCTCCTTCCCCAACACATTTTGCCCAGCCCCCCCTCACTTAAGTCCAGTTCATTTGCATGTCATAGAATCATCTCCCTGATATCACTGTCCTCTGAGAATGAAGGACAAACAACAAAACCTAGTAGTAAGTGAATTATATGTTTGATATTTCACATCAAGTTATACTTAGTAATTACTAGGATATAATAAATCAGTTGGAAAAGGCTGAACATCTTGGGTCCTGTCCATAGAACATCTCCGTGGCTGAATGAACTGGTAAGATGTTTGCCTAACAATGAGAACTGGTTCCAAAGAGGCTGGAAGGATTTCAAAGGAGTTTGCAAAGAAAGTTAGCAACCATTCAAATGGAAGGTGCAAAGGTTTATTGACTACCTATACAAAAAGATTTCCTTCGATCCCTTAAAAGAGTAATGGTCTAATTACCTTTGGGTGTGGCTGATCTTCAAGCTACGTTGGTCCTGGATAAGAAATAATGAATTCCATTTAAAATACTCAGGGCCAAGAATTAATTAGTTAGTTATTTCTTTGAGAAGAGCAGTTAGATTTGTTTTGTTTGGTCCCAAAAGGCAGAACTAGCAGCAATGAGTGGTTGTAAAGAGCCTAATTGAGGTTTGATATCAGGAAAATTTTTCCTAACAATTATAACTGTCTCAGATTGGAATTCAATTGCCTCAGGAAGCACTGGGTTCTCCCTCCCTAAAAGTCTTCAAGCAAAGACTGGCTGGCAAGTTGTTGGGTACATTGTAGAGGGTATACTGAGGAAAAGATTATACCAGATGACTTCTAGGGCCCCTTCTAATGCTAAGATCCTGTAACCATAGGAAACAGTTTTGCTTGATTAGCTATGCTTCTTTACTCAGGGCTCTGAAACAACCAGCCAACCCCCAGCTGGAAATAACTTTAGCTTAAAAAGGTCAGAAAATAGAAAAGTATTATCAGAAGCCTCAGCATCTGAGGGCACCCTTTATAAATAATAATAGCTGGCATTTTTACAGTGCCCTAAGGCTTAGAGAGTACTTTACATATATATTTTTTTTCATTTGAGTCTCACAATATAATATTAAGTGACATTTGTAGGGCACTTCAAGGTGGGGAAATTGCTTTTTCTACACCATCTCATTAGATCCTCAGGACAACCCTATGAGGGCGGTGCAATAAGCATATCATTATCATTCTCATTTTAAACATGAGGAGACTGACTTGCCCAGGGTCACACAGCTAGTAAATACCTGGGGACATTTATATGGCTTTACTTACCGGATGAATTTTCTGATATGTCACCAGGTCTACAATCTAAGTAAAGGCATTATCAATTAATTAAATTCATAAGACTTCACTCCAATCTCACTTCTCTGATATACGGTAAGGTGCAAGGAGGTTTTAAAACCTTCCCATACTCATTACATTTATAGGGCTTCTTTCCAGTATGAATTCTCTGATGCATGGTAAGGTTCAAGGAAGTTTTGAAAGCTTTCCCACATTGACGCTATTAATGACTTTCTCACAGGATGAATTCTGTGGTCTTCCAGACTCCAAGCACAGCAGTCTATTCACTCTAGCGAAGCACCTCTCTCATTTCTGTGAAGTGGGTGCTACAGTTATTATTTTCTCCATTCTGAAGATGAGAAAACTAAAGTGGAGAGAGGTCAATTAACCTGCCCATCGTCACAGAGTTAGTAAGAGTTCTGAGTGGGATTTGAACCCGGGTCCTTCTTATCTCCAAATGGAGCATAGGCAAAATCTGTTACACCATGATTTCCTCAGTTAATCAGTCAAGAAGCATTTATTAAGTGCCTACTGTGTACCAGGAAAAATACTAAATGTTGTCAAAACAAAGAAAAGCAAAAGATAGCCCCTGGCCTCAAGGAGCTCAGTGGTCTTATTGGTCAGGCAGTGAGCTATATTAAATGAAGTAGATCTGTAGGAACACAGACAGAGAGCTGGAAGATAACTTTGACATCACGTGGTCTAATAATCCAGGTGTAAAGTGACAAGGTCCTGTACCATGGTAGTGGCAGAAGAGACAAACAGAAGATGTTAAGCAGGTAAACTCAATGGGCCTTGGTGCTAGATTGGATATGGGGGTGGGGAGAGAAAGTCAAGAGTTGAAGATGGAGCCCTAGTTGGAGCACCTGGGGTCTGGGAGGATGGCTGTGCCCTCAACGGTAATGAAGAAGGTGGAAAGGGGAGATGGTTTTGAGGGAAAGATAATGAGTTCAGTTTTGGACACGTTGACTTTGTGATATTAATGGGACATCCAGTTTGAGATATCTGAGTGACTGTTGGAGACAGGAAACTGGAAATAGGAAGAGAGGTTAGGGCTTTTATTCATGATACCAAAGGTTCTGAGAACACTAGAGGTGGCATATAGCACTCTTTGTTCAAGGAGTGCCTGGGCAAGTCATTGCATTTTGGACCAGCTCTAATTGTTAGGAGGTGTTTCTTTACATTGGGCTCAAATTTATCCCTCTCAAATTGTCACTGATTTTGGCTTAGGTCAAGAGGAATAAATCTAGTCTTTCTTTTATACTAGTGGTTCTCAATGTACCATCCAAGGACCCATAGGGGTCCTTGAGACCTTTTCAGCCTCAAATTTCATAATAATACAAAGACATTTTAATTTTGAATTTGGTAAACACTGTTCCTTATAACCCAAATGAACGAAGAGTTTTGGAGAAGGGGTGGTCCTCAGTAATTTTTAAGAGTATAAAGCAAACCTGAGACAAAAAGTTTTGGAATGGCTGCTTTACATAAGAAACCAAAATCTTGAAAACAACTACTATGTGCCACCTCTGAGTCTTCTCTTCTCCAAGCTAAACATCACCAGTTCCTTGAACCAATCTTTATCTGGCAATTATCTTCCTCTGAATGCTGTCTGAATTGTCTGTGTCTTATCTCTTGTGGTGGAGCTAAAATTGAAAAAATGACTTTGGGTGTGGTCTGACCAGGGCAGAGTAGAAGAAGGCTGTCATCTTCCGATCCTTGGACATTTTGTTTTTCCTAATGCAGCCCGAGCTAATGGAAGCATTCCTGGTTGACCTGCCATACTGTTGGTTCATATTAAGCTTTGTAGTCCACTAAAACCCCCCTGGTCTTTTCCAAAAGAACAGATGTCTAGCCACACCTCTCCCATCTTGAACCTTTTTAGTTGATTTTTTGAGCCCAAGCATACGGTTTTCATTTATTCCTATTGACAAAAATCTAATTAAATATGATGCAACTTCATAACTTGTCGAGCTCATATTGACTTCTTACTTTTATCCAGTATGTTAGCTATTCTTCCCTGGCTTCACATTTTCTGCAAATTTGATAAATGTATCGTATATGCCTTTATTCAAGGCGTCGATAAATATTAAATAGCCCAGGGCCAAGCCCAGATCCCTAGGGGGCACTCCACTAGAAAGCTTCTGCCAAAAAGACATTGAAATATTTCCCAGAATTTCAGTTACAATAGACCTCAGTAGTCATCTGCTCTGGAAAGACAGAAGAATTTTCTCTGAATAATACCGAAGAAGGGGTCAGTGGCTGTTCAAGCTTTGCTTGAATTTCTCCACTGAGGAGGAAACATGTCACCTCCTAAGGCAGCCCATTCCACCTGGTCTAGTTGTTAGGGAGATTTTGACCTGACATTAAGTCTAGATTTTCTCTTTATAGCTCCTACCTATTGTTCCTAGTACCTCACCCCCCCCCCCCCCCCTCCAAGAGGAATAAGTCTATCCCATCTTCAACATAGTAGCCTTCTAAATACTTGAAGAGAGCTACTTTTCACCACCTTGATCCCGGCAGTCTTTCCTTCTCCAGGCTAAACATATGATAACAATTCATACTGAGAGATGGAAGGGACCCTTGATTTCATCAGTTCCAATTCTTTGACTTCCCAGGTGAAGAAACCGAGACCAACAGTAGTGAAATGATTTTCCCAGGGAGAAAGTGTCAAAGCTGGGATTTGAACTCAGGTCCTCTGATGTCAAATTTAGTACTCTTCATTGTGGGACAGCAAGATGGATAGAATGTTGGGGCTGAAGTTAGGAAGACTCATCATCTGGAGTTCAAAAATATCTGGCCTCAGACACCTGCTTGCTGTGTGACCTTGGGCAAGTCAATTAACCCTGTTTGATTTAATTTCCTCATCTGTAAAATGAGCTAAAGGAGGAAATAGCAAACTGGTCCAGTATCTCTGTCAAGAAAATTCCAAATGAAAGGGGAAAGGATCTATTTGTACAAAAATATTTCTACAACTCTTTTTTTGTGGTGGCAAAGAATTGGAAATTGAGGGAATTTGTATCACTTGGGGCAGGGGTGGGGAACCTGCAGCCTTGAGGCCACATGTGTGTGGCCTCAAGTGTGTCTGTTTAACTGAATCCAAGCTCCATAGAACAAATCTCCTTAATAAAAGAATTTGTTCTGTAAAACTTGGACTCAGTCAAAAGGCCACACCCAAGGACCTAGAAGGCCACATATTCCTCCAGGTCACAAGTTCCCCACCCCTGATTAGGGTGTAACAAGTTGTGGTATATGGTTGTAATAGAATACTGTTGTGCTATAAGAAATGATGTGCAAGATGATTTCAGAAAAAACCTGGATTGATGTGAACAGATGCAGAGTGAAGTGAGCAGAACCAGAACATTATATACAATAGCAATATAGTATGATGATCAACTATGAATTCCTTAACTATTCTCAGTGACACAACAATCCAAGACAATTCCAAAGGATTCACGATGAAAAATGCATCTACCTCCAGAAAAAAAAAAAAAAAAACTAATGGAATCTGAATGCAAATCAAAGCAGACTGTTTCTTAACCTTCTTTATTTTTTTGTGGTGGTATTTTCTTGGGGGGTGGGGTAGAGGGGGAAGGAGGTCTATTTTTGTTTACAATATGACTAGTATGGAAATAAGTTTTACATGATTGCACATGTATAACCTATATCAAATTGCTTACCAGGAGAGGAGAAAAGAAAACATTTGGAATGCTAAATTAAAAAAAAAAAAACAAATGTTGAAAAGGGCCTTTACATGTAATTGGAAAAATAATTTTTTCTAAAAAAGTTAAAAAAAGAAAACCCCCAAATGGAGTCATGAAGAGTGGAATATGACTGAACAACAATTGAACAATAAACCTTTCATTGTACCAGGTCCCTCCCGTCTCTGTTATTCTATATTTCTTTTATTCTAAATCTGGATGCTCTTTGAATAACTAACTTACTATACTCCTTGCTGCGCCTTACTTAGCCAGTAGTTTTTTGACCCTTTAGGGTATATGAATAGGGATTGGACCTGTGATTTCAGTGATTGAAGGAACTCCTAGAAGAGGAAATGATCATCATCAATGCTGGACAGTGCCTTCTTTATAGCTTGTAGTCATAAAAAGTTGCCTAGAATATTGAATGATTAAGTAACTTGACCAGAGTCCGACAGCCAATGTATGTAAGAGGTAGGACTTGAACTCAGGTCTTCCCAGTTTGGAGGACACTTCTCTAGCCACTACACCATAATGCTAATCCAACTCTTTTAGGACCAGCCTAACATAATATTTTTATTTGAATGACCTATATAATCTTTAACGAATCTATCAGGTGCTCAATATATTTTATTTAATTTAGAGATGATATGGGGTTAGAAGAAAAGACCAGTGTTCATAAGATTCATAAAATCTGGATTCTAGTCGGAGAGTCATATTTTACTAACCATGGGACTTTGTATAAGTTAATTTACCCATGAGCCCTAGTTTTCACATCTGTAAACTAGGAATGATAACACTGCAGGGGTGTTAGTTGGAGAGGACTTTGTAAATCTGAAAGCGCTATAGAAATATGAATTATAATTGGTTGAGCTGGGTGTAGGTGGTCATAAATCACTTTTCTGTTCATCTACTTTCTGCCTCATCCATGTTCATTATGTATGTTATAGAGATAGGGTTAAAACTTGCCTAATTATTACTGGTTCCATTAGACCCTCAGCATTCTGGCTTTGGGTCAAGATTTCTGGTTCTACCTCTAAATCTCAAGTCACTTAATACGAGGAGGCTAGGATACAGCAAAAAGAACACCAATTACAAAGTCAGAGGACAGGGGTTCAAATCTTTCCTCCGATACTGCCCATTGTACAAACAAAGCACACTGCCTTCCTTCCTTAAAGGATGCACAGTTTTCATTGACATGGGTAGTCCTTGCGCCAACACAGATCAGACCCTTAGGCCTTAGGAATCAGCTTTGTGAGCTGCTGAGGCAAAATAAAAATTTAAAAATATCACCTGATAGCCAATTTTCTAGGTCCAAGTCCTTATGAATTTAGCTGGGATGTTTTTCAGGAAGAAAGATAGACACATAAGCCATTCCTGAGTCTATACCTGAAGCCTGTCCAGCCTGTGAGAGTTTGTACTAAGCCACTAAACCTCTGAGAACATAGGATCTGAGAATGAAGCATTGGATCCCGCTCCTAACAGAGGAGTGAGGGGCAAGAGGCTCAAAGTGAGACATACATTTTTGTACATAGTGCATGTGAGAATGTGAGAATGTTAATGAATCAATTGACTGATTATGCTCATTTCCTACAAAGATTGTGATTTTCTTTTTTTCTTCAGTGGATGTAGGGTAAGATATGAGGTGGGGTGGGGAGAGGGGAGTTAGCAATAGAACTACCAAAAAAAAAAAAGAGGGTCATTGAAGCATTCTTTTAAAGCACAGAAGTGAATCAGAAGAAAACAGACACAAATGTTGAATTTATTATATATGAATATTTTAAAAGCAAGTCCTACATAACAGTTATGGTTTCACACATACAGTACAATCTTCTTTTTCTCTCTTGGCAGACAGTCTAAGCCAGGTTGAGAGCAACCAACAGACTTCAGACCCATCGGTGGGGTAGAAGGGTGTCTACTCCAAGCATGTGAAGATTTCCCCAGGTGGAATGGATGGATGAGAACAATTTGTTCCAATGGCCATGAAGGCAGCTGGAGCAGGTGCTGTGGAGTGCTTAGAACTTGGTCAGACATCAAAGACACCAAGGTCATCCACGGCATCCCGGGCCATCTCCAGTCATCCTGATGTTTGTCTGCCACTGGACTCTGATGACTCTGGAAGAGAGAGTAAGACTGACAGCTTTGTGCAACTCTGCCTCACTTAAATCCAATTCATGTGCAAATCAAGACATCTCTTTGTGATGCCATTGGTCCTCTTCAAAAATGAAGGACAAACAGCAACATTGAATTCATCTATATGTGGTTTGTACAGAGCTGTTTGCTTGTTGCCCCGCCCTCCTCCCCACCCCGCCCCCGGCCCCATAGACTGTGAGTTTCTTGAGAGCAGGATCTGTCTTTGGTCTTTCTTGGTATCCTCAGTGCTTAGCACAGTACAGTACCTGGCACACAGCAGGTGCTTGATAAAGGCTCATGGATTGCCTAATATTCAGCCAGTTAGAGAAAAATATATATATATGTGTGTACCTTCACTTAGCTAATTATACACAGTAGAAAGATCATTGAATCATAAATAAAGAGAATTGCATTGAGTCCTGACTCTGCCACCCTTTAGCTATGTTCCCTTGGGCAATAACAATCATATGTAGTATCTTACTCACAAAAAATTCTGTTCCTATCTTCACTTTCCCAGTGAGGAAACCAAGACGTTGAATTGTCCAATGTCTCAGAGCTAGTAAGTATCCGAGGTGAGATTTGAACCAGGTCTCTGTACTCCCTCCAAGGGTCAACTCAAGCACCCCTTTCTCACTATACCACCCAGCTGGACAATGAAGACCCATTTCATCTCTATGGTTCTATCATAGCATCACAGACTCTCTGAACTGGAAGGGAATAAGTTCACTTTCATGAACTAGAGGCTATCTAGTCCAATCTGTACTTGAAGAAGAACGTCCTTTACAACTTACCCAAGAGACATCCAGGCTTTGTTTAAAGACCTCCAGGGAGGTCAGGCCCATTAACTCTCGAGCCACCCATTCCCCTTTTGAATAGTTCTAGTACTTAGGAAGTTTTTCTAAATAGTGAGCCTACATTTTTTTCCTTAGCAAAGGAGTTTTAGTCTAGGATTAAGTTCAAATTCAGTTCAATTCAATTCAACAAATATTTACTGAGCACATACTTGATTAAAGTAACTTGATTTTTTAAAATGAGCACAAAATAGTCCCTGCCCTCAAGGAACTTAACATTCTTTTAGGAGTCAGGTTGGTAGAGGCTTTTCCATGAACACAAATGAACAAATAAAATATACATTGATGATGGAAAGGAGACTAACAAGTGGAGAGACCAGGCAAGGTGCATTTGACAAAGGTAACCTGAACCGAGTCTTAAAGTTAAGTGCAGAATTCAGAGAGATGGATTGGGAGGAGGGATTATGGTCCAGGCACACAAAATGGCTCCAACAGAAAGGAATGGAGGCTGACAATGGCATTTTGAATCTGGGGAACAGTCAATAGCCCAAATTTGGCAGGAATATAAAGCTAATGATGGGGAATAATGTGCAATGAAGTCAGATAGCAAGATAAGGCTTTGGAATGCTAGTTTTAAAAAATTTTATCCCACAATTACCATCATTTCAAGGTGTTCATTGGATATAATTATATAATTAGGTTCACTCCAGGTTCAAAATTCTAGACATTCTGTCTTATTCCCTCCATAGCATTGTTGTTGGAACCAAATATTTCTTACTTGTTTTCAAAAAAGTGTTGGAAATGGAAATTTGATTGATGGGATTTGAGGCAGAAATAAATGTTAACACATATAATAAATAAGGGCACAGCCATTTGAAAAGAAAGGTTTATTGGCTAACTATGCCATTTCTTCTAATAACTCAAAAGTCTATAATTTAATTTACAGAATGAAATGTGGAAATCAATTATTTAGCCCACAGCCTGGCATAACTGATTTTTAAAATTATGTTTGGAGAGGAAACTGCCTGATTTATCCGCTGAATTTAAAAAGTGAGCACTTCCTATGGCCAGCAGTTTTCCATTTTCAGAACTCTCTGAAGAATTTGATTCGATTCAGTACAACAAACATTTTTATCTGGAACATATAATGTGAGACAAAGATGAAATATAACGAAATCCTGACCTCAAGGAACTTTCAATCTAACATGGCAAACAAAGCCATTACACAAATAGCCATGAGGTACAGACAAAATATTACAAGAGACTTGAGGAGGGAGATGTCCCTTTCAGTTGGGAAGTACAGTACAGGTTTCATCATAACAGAGTTGAGTATTGAAAAAATTGTGGGGAGGGGGCAGATTTTAATGGGCATCGATTGCAGTGGAAGATGAAGATGGAAGTCCTGTCAGAGCATGAAAGAGAAAAGGAAGAGAAAACAGATTGGAGCAGTCCAGTCTCATTGGAACATAGAATATTATTTGAAAGGGTAGAGTGTACACTGGTTGGCTGGTGGTTGTCCTTCATTCTGGAACAGGACCAAAATGACATCACTATGCTAGAGTCAAGTTTCAAGGTGTCCAACTGGGGCTGAGCAGACCAATAGGAACTCAAAATGCTCTACCACAGGTCAGGTACAAGTAGTCCATGTGGATGTTTGGGGTGGTACTCTAAATTTTTACATCCTGCATTTCCTTTGAGCTGTTTCAATTCTGCTTTGCTTACAGAACACAGCACCTTCTCTGATGAGGGCACACCATACTGAGTGACCTTGTGCCAGTGTCTCCCATATAACACAATCAGTTCCAAAGTTCTTAAGAGAGACCTTGAGAGTATCTTGTATCGCTTCTTCTGACTACCATGTGAATGTTGGTCCTGCATGATTTCTACACAAAATAGTCTTTGGCAAGCGTGCATTTTACATTTGAACAATGTGGCCAGCCCATTGGAGTTACATTTTCTGAAGCAGAATTTGAATGGTTGGCAGTTTAGTTTGAGTAAGGACCTCAGTGTCTGGTACCTTATCCTGCCAAGTGGTATTCAGAATCTTCCTAAGACAATTCAAATGCACTATGACTTCAAAGGAAGGTTGGAGCTACAATCCCATGAGTCTTCACTGCCAGGATAAGGAATGGAAAATTTATTCATTGGAATATGGAACCACTGAAAGATTTTGAGGAAGAAAGTGATCAGCTGTGAAAAGGATGGACTAGAATGGGGTTAGATTCAGTTTTCTCTTCTGTAAACTGAGTAAATAATTACTAAGATCCCCTTTGCTCTTTCTTCAAAAATGACATGATTCTATGATTTTCTTCAAAGGAGGTGGCGGGAAGATCACTCGAGGCTATTTCTGTTATTGCTGTCCAGTCATTTCCCTTGTGTCTGACTCTTCATGACCCCACTTGGGGTTTTCTTGGCAAAGATACTGGAGTGGTTTGCCATTTACTTCTCCGGCTCATTTTACAGAGGAGGAAACTGAGGCAAACAGCGTTACTTTAGTCCAAAAGAAAGGTGATGAGGGCTTGGAATAGGTGGATTAAAAAGATGGTAGAAAGGGGAGGAACAAGCATTTCTATGGTGCCAGGCACTATGCTAAGAGCTTTACAAATATTACCTCATTTGGTCCTCACAATAACCCTGCAAGGTAAGGGCTGCTATTATTATTCCCATTTTACAGCTGAGAAGAAACTAAAACAGACAGAGGTTATGTGACTTGTCCAAGGTCACACAGATAGCAAGGGTCTGAGGATGGATTTTTAACTCAGGTCTTTCTGATTTTAGACCCCTTGTTCTACTCATTGTGCCACTCTGCTATCTCTGAAAGGATGCAGATGGGAAGAGATATGGAGGCAATATCAATAGGTAGCAATTGATTAGAAAAGAGAGTTAGGAAGAGGGAGGAATGAAAGGTGATTTCTGGGCAAGTGGAAGTACAGTGCCATCAACAGAAATAGCACTTCCTCATACATAATGCTTCATCTCCTGCCTCCTTGCCTTTACAATGGCTGTTCTTCATACCTGACATATGTACCTTCCCTACTTTCATCTCTTAGAATATCTAGTTTCCTTTAAGGGTCAGCTCAAGTGTCACCTTATACATGAGACCTTTATTGATAGCTATATGCTGCTGGAGCCTTCCTCCTCCCACTCCTCCCATCATCTTGTATCTATTTTGTTTATATCTAGATATACACATGTTGTTTACTTTACCTAGACTGTAAGTTCCCTGAGGGCAAGAACTGTTTTTACTCTTGTTTTTGTGCTCCCCAGCACCTAGCACAGAGCCTGGCATATAGTAGGTGCTTAATAAATGTTTATTGGCTAACTAATTGACTTTTAGGGAAGTTGGAAGCAGGGACAGAGTTTGAGAGAAAGATGATGAGTTCAGTTTTGGATGCAGTGAGGTTGAACTTTTGGATATACATATAATGGGAGGTCATAACAACTTAGAACTCAGATCTGGGAGGTATCTCAGGAACCATCAAATCCAACTCAACTCTTTCATGTTACAGATGAGGAAACTGAGGTTAACTGACTTGCCCACAGTAACACAGGGAGTAAACTTCAGAAGTAGAAATGTGATACTGGAACTCTGAAGAGAGGTTGGGAATGAAGTCTAAGAGATCCCAGAGTCACCCATGTAGAAGGAGGTCATTCAAACCAAGAAAGTGGAGATCAAGAGAGAGCCTTGTGTGGGGAAAGAAGAGGGTGGCTAATAATAAGACCTTGGAGGAAAGTGCCTTCAATTAAAGTACAGAGGGGGATGAAAAGTCAGCAAAGGAGACAAAATAAGAGAGGTCAGACTGGTGACAAAATAGAGCCAGGAACAAAGGAAGGAGCAGCAGATAGCAAGAAAGGAGGGGAGCAGTCTACTGTCAAGTGGGGAAGAGAGGTCAAGATGAATAAAGACTAATCATTGTGGAAGACGTGAAAGCAGGCTTGGATATTCTGGTGTCATCGATGTGTAAATTATTGTTTGTATAATAATCCAAATTTATTCACCCTGAAGGTGTGCTTCACATACACAATGGTATTCATGGAAAGAGAATTTACCAGAACAGCTCTTAAGGGTTACATAATAAAATTGTATTAAAACTGCCTAAATTAATTTGCCAGAGACATTGGAACAGTCTGGGCTAATGGATTTTGCCTCTCTACAGAATGTCCCTTCTTAAAAAAATAATAAAAGAAAATGAAAGGGCATTCTTCTCCTGTCTACACAAAGGTTGCTATTCCCCTAGCAAGGAGCAGAAGGACTTTGACCCAACACAGAGATGATCCATGTGACCCCTTAGTCAGTGGAGGAGAGAGGTCATTCATGCAGTGACAGAAAGTTCTTGCTTCTCTCCAGTGGCTGAATGTGCTGGTTCAGCACCTGTCATATCCTGCTGGCGTTAGAAACAGGAAACTGGTCTAGAGTTTCTAGTTCCTTATCAGTCCTCATTGGATTATTGTGTCCCAGCCAAGCTAACCCCATCTACTTGGAACACTTTTATAGTGAAGCATCTCTGAGGGACAAGGAATGAAAGAGGCAAGAGGGAAAGGGAGTGGGAAGCCTACCTTGGAAAGTCCATGGAGGTGAAACTCTGGATGTGACAGCAAATTAAGGGATCAGAATGTCATTATCAATCAATGGATCAAGAAGTATTTATTAAGCAACCCTACTGTGTGTCCAACACTATGCTAAGCCCTGGGGATGCAGAAAAAAAGTTACAAACAAATTCCTGCCCTCAAAGAGTTCACATTCTAATAGGAAAGACATAATTACATAGGTAGAAACCAGATATAAATGGAGTAGTTGGAAGGTAACCTTAGAGAGGAAGGCATCAGCAGCTGAGGAATGAGGAGAGACTTCCTGTAGAAGGTGCCCTCTGAGCCTAGTGTTAAAGGGTTTCTGAGGGATTCCTAGAGATGACTGTGAGGAGAAAGAGCATTAAAAGTGAGGGTGAGAGGGCAGGAGGTGGAGAAAACAGATCTTGAGCAACAATAGTCTAGCTCCAAGGGTAGGGAACCTGTGGTGTTGAGGCCCCAACCCTGGCCTCTAGCAGGCAGTGGCCAAAAAGGAGGAATTTAGATTTAGGAGAAAGAGAGCTAAAAGAGGTATTCCAAGAAAAGAGATGCTCTGCTTGCGGGCTTCCTTCACAACTCAGCTCCTTCTGTGGGAGACTTTTCCTAGCTCTCATACACATCCACTGCTAGCACATTACCATCCATTTACTAATTATGTATACATACGCACACACTATACATACATACATATACATAAACACACATATATTGTTTAGTTGTATCTGATTCATCATGACGCCATTAAAGGTTTCCTTGGCAGAGATTTGCCATTTCCTTTGCCAGATCATTTTACAGATGAGGAAACTGAGGCAAACAGGGCTAAGTGACTTGTTCAGGGTCACCCAGCTGGTAGGCCACATTTGTACTCAAGAAGATGAGTTTTTTTTTCTCCAGGCCTGTTATTCTATCCACGGCACCACCTACTGATAGATGTGTGTATGTATATTTACATATGTGTGTATAGGTAGATAGCTATTTTTGTACATAATTGTCTCCCCCATTAGAATATGAGCTCTCTGACTCCATTTTTGCCTTTCTTTATAACCCTTTATATAGCTCTATATATGTTTGGTGCAGAACTTGGAACATAGAAAGCTCTTAATAAATGCTCATTGACTGAGTATTCTCAGGATCAGAGTTTTGACTGAAATGGAGAAAATATACCTTGGGATATCTCCCTTGGTGGGAAAGAAATGAGTATTCTGAGAGAAGGATGAGCTGTCTCCATCCTGGATTACAGACCTGTCTTTCCAGTGGCTATAGAAATAATGAGCTAATAATAGATGTAAAAAGACGTTTAAGAAGTCACCTAATATATCCTCCCCCTGTGATCCAAGACTCCATCCCAGAGACGCTTTAAAAAATCTGAGATCTACAATGAGACTTTGAGCTATCTGAGGGTTGCTTAAAAGAGGACAAATGCTAGATAGTTAGCCCTATAAGGTACAATGACTTATTTAAACTTGCATCTCCTCCAGCACCTAGCATAATGCTTTGAACCACAGGTGGGTGTGCAATGGGCTAGAACCGTGGCACACCCTGAAGGTACAATCCCGTGGGCACTTTCTCTTCCCTGGAGAAATGCCTTCATTTGCAATTTCAATGAAATTTCAGGGTGAGTAGGGTGGGGAGGGGTCCTCAAGACCATAACTTTACAAGGACCAGTTGAAGAAGCTCATGGGAAAAGAATGAACCTCTAGGGTATGCCAGGACACTCAGCCATACTTTCTGCCCATTCCCAGGACATAGTGGGGGCATAATAAATGCTTGGTGAATGAATGAATGAAAGAATGAATGCTATCAGTGAACAGGGATCTAAGTTACATGCTGTTTGCTTTGCTCTACTTTGGGTCATTTTCTTGCTCATTCACACTTCCACCAGAGGGCAGGCAGGGGAAAGAGAGAGAAGGTGGCCAAAGTCATCAATTTCCCTGGTTGCTCTTTTGTCTTCCAAATGGATTGTTAAGGCCCCTTCCATCTAGCTCCCCATCAGTGGTTTTTGTAGCCCCTAGTAGTCACAGTACTTTTTACTGAAATGCATGGTTTAAAAATAATTTGTATAAATACATAAAGTAAGGCTTCCATTAAATGCTATGAATACTTGATTTAAAATGATAATTTGCCTCAAAGGTTCTCTGTTGATAATCTACATGAAAACTCTCCTCCATTCTTGGAGTTAGCCAACATTTACCTAGCACATTTGGCAAAGTCTCACCAAATAAAAGATTATAGAGGACATTGTAAAAGACAAAACAGACAATTTTGATTGCATAAAATTTAGTTGGTTTTTTTTTTGCATGAATAAAAGAACTGAAGCTAAAATAAGAAATATAAAGTATGTGTGTGTGTGGGGGGAGGGAATATTGGTGCCAAATATCTCCATTAAAAATCTGAGACTCAAGATATATAGGGAAGGAACATGAATATACAACCTAAGGAGCCATTCTCCAATAGACAAGAGGTCCAAGAAGATGAATAAATATTTTCAAGAAAAGAATTTCAAACTATAAATGAGCATTTAAAGATAGGGTCCAAATCATGAGTAGCTAGAGAAATGTGAATTAAAACAATTCTGACTCTGAGGTTTCCCCTAACACCCTGCAAACAGGAGGGGTCGTTCAGAATTTTAGGTCATCTATCATCAGGGCTTCTAGGATTGGAAATTTTGGGAATTGATCCCCAAATTACATCCCACAGGAGTGTAGAATTCCCTCCCTCAAAGACTCATATGAACTGATGCTGAGTGAAGTGAACAGAACCAGGAGAACACTGTACACAGTAACTGCAACATTATGCAATGACTAACTGTGATAGACTTAGCCATTCTCAGCAATGAGAGGATCTAAGACAACTCCCAAAGATTCATGATGGAAAATGCTATCCATATCCAGAGAAAGAACTATGGAGTCTGAATGCAGATCAAAGCAGACTATTTGCTCCCTCCCTCTCTCTCTCTCTCTCTCTCTCTCTCTCTCTCTCTCTCTCTCTGTCTCTCCATCTCTCTCTCTGTCTCTCCATCTCTGTCTCTCTGTCTGTCTGTCTGTCTGCCTGTCTCTCTCTTTCTGTTTCTTCTTTCTCATGGTTCCTCCCATTGGTTCTAATTCTTCACAACATGACTAATGTCAAAATATGTTTAATATGAATGTATATGTAGAGCCTGTATCAGATTGCATGCTATCTTGGGGTGGGGGGGGAAGGAGGAGAAAATTTAGAACTCAAAATCTTATGGAAATGAATGTTGAAAACTATAAATGAATGAATGAATGAATGAATGAATTCCCTCCCTCCATGAGGAAAGAGACTAATTTTCATTTTGTCTTTGGGTTCCTAATGCCTAGCATAGGAAGCTGCAATGAAAGGTGGGTAAGAAATCTTATTGTTTGGATTGGATTTTAACTAGATTATTGATAGGACTCAGTTGTCCAAAAAAAGCCCTGTTATTAATCAATCAACAAGCATTTATTAAGCACCTACTATTTATTATAGGGCAATGTGTTAGGTACTGGTGATATAAAGTTAAAACAATAAACCGTTACTGCCCTCAAAGAGCTTACATTCTTTAAGGAGAGACTAAAATATTAAGTGAATACAATGTAATTTCGGTGAGAGAGGGACAAGTATCTGAGGGCTCAGGAGAGCCTTCCTGCAGTATGTGGCCCTTTAGTTGAGTTTTGCAAGAAACAAGAGATTCTCAGAGGCAAAGGTGACAAGGAAGTGTACTCCAAGGATGGGTGGCAGCCTGCACAAAAACATGGAGACAGAAGATGGGATATTATGTATGAGGAAGAGCATGAAGGTCAGCTTGGCTGGAATTTAGAATGCATGAATAGGACCAAAGCATAACAAGCCTGGAAAGACAGATTGGAACTTGTTTTGGAGGACTTTGAATGTCAGAGAATTTTGTATCTCAGAAGTAATAGGGAGTCAACAGAATTTATTGAGCAGGGGAGTGACACCATTATTTTAGGAATATTACTTCAACTGCTCTGTGGAACCTAGATTACAGAAGGGAGAGATTGGGGGGATCAGTTAGGAAGCTGCTGCAACAGTCCAGGTTACACCATCACTTTTGTAGTAAAAGCAGTGTTCTGGTCCTAGCCATGACCCTCTGCCCTGCCCCCACCCCCGAGAAATCTTAATAAGGTATTTATTCCTTGTGTGCCCATCACATGGGTGCTGAGAGGGATAGAGGCAAGAGTGAGCTGGAACCACCTGGCAGCTATTCATGAGAACTGATTATTAAATTTTCCAGTGTGAGCATTTACACTTCAAAATTCGTCAAAAGCTACTAATTGGAGTTTGATTGTGCTGTTGATTTTCTAGGTTTAAACTGATAAAGTGTTAATGGTGCCGATTAAACTTTAAAAGCTATCTTCTTGCTTTTAGGAAGTTGTTAAACATTTAAGCACCCCCTGGGTAGACATATATTTGACCTGGTCCCCGCTCACAAGGTGTTGTAGTCCGTCTGTAGTCAGAGACGGGTCTGGCTGAAGAAATAACGACATAAAAATGACATCAGCCAGTGCTAAATGGTGGGGTTATACTGATAAGTGCTGGAGGTGTTTGTTCCCAGAAGGAAGAGCTTAGGGTAGGTTGGCTCTGGCTGCCCATTTATGGATTAATAGTGCATTAAAAGTAAATAGAAGTCTGGTCTAATGCAGAGAAAATGTACTGCTCCAGTATTGGAGACTGGACCAAAAATCCCTTTATGACTTACATTGTTATCTTCCTGGGACCATTAGTCATGGAATAACCTCATCATCCTATAAGATCTCATCAACCTTGGCTCTCCACCTGATCACTACACTCTGCCTCTCTGATTGGAGCATGGGATCATGAACTCCAAACCTCCATTTAAGGAGAGAACTCTGCTCAGACATCTCCTCATCTCTCACTTGGCTGGGCTACCTTGGGACTTCTCTGACTGGCTTCTCCACCATATTCCATACTTCTCCTTCTCCCCCATCCCCACCCTTTTCCAGCTTCATTTTGTGTGTAATCTTCCTTTATTAGAATCTTATTTGTATCCCCAGTACTTTTCACAGTTCCTAGAAAATAATTTTGTTGATGTTCAATCTTTTCAGTCGTGTCCAACTCTTCATGATCTCATTTAGGGTTTTCTTGGCAGAGATACTGAAGTGGTTTGTCATTTCCTTCCCTAGCTCATTTTACAGATGAGGAAACTGAGGCAAACAGGGTTAAGTGACTTGCCCAGGATCACACAGTTAATAAGTATCTGAAGTCAGATTTAATTCATGAAGATGAGTTGTCCTGATTCTAAGCTCAGTGGCTTAGATCTTGGATCCACTGAACTACTTAAAAGGTTCTTAATAAATTTTTGACTATTGACTAAAGAGCCTTTCTGGATTTAGCTAAATTGCCTCTCAGACAACAGATAAAACAAATCACTAGACCTTACTTCATGCAGGATAAATGTTGATTGATTTGTAGGGAAAGAGGTAGCAAAATACAATTCCCAAAGCCTCTGGATGTGCTAAAGCAGCATCATGAGAATGGTCTTCACATTCATGTGTCTTTCAAGACTGTCACCATCAGTGTTTCAGGGTAACAGATTTCAGATCTATTCTATTTCAGATGATCAGATTTCAGAATTAGCAGCTTTGGGAGTAGGAGGTGGGATGAGTCCCTCTGTAATTCTGTCTTGGTCAGAACACATATAGAGTATCGTGTTTAATAAAGGATACCACAAGGCGTCCGGAATAACCACAGAATCCATATTTTAGTGTTGTGAGTGCTCTCAGTGGCCATCTATCCCAATCTAAAGAACTTCAGAATTGGCTGTATGACATGGGAGACACTGGCACAGGACCGCTCAGCATAGTGTGCCCACATCAGAGAAGGTGCTGTGCTCTGTGGGCAAAGCAGAATTGAAACAGTTCAAAGGAAATTCAGGATGCACAGATTTAGAGTATCCACCCCAAATGTTCACAGAGATTATTTGTGCCTGACCTGTGGTAGAGCATTCTGAGCTCGTATTGGTCTGATCAGCCACCACTGGACACAATGAAACTTGATTTTAGCATAGTGATGCCATTTTTGGTCTTCTTTTGAGAAGGAAGGACAATAGCTACCAACCATCCCAATGCATGTATGAAAGGAATCCCTATCTAACTGCTCATCCCAGATGACTTTTGGTGATAAGCCTTGAATCCGTGGCACATGAAAGTTAGTTAAAGGAACTGTAGGTGTTTGATTTGGGAGAATACAAGACTCAAAGATGAAATGATTCAAGTATCTGAAGGGTTGGGCAGGTTCAAAGGACATTAGATTTGTTCTGTTTGGGCCCAGAGGGCAGAGTTAGCAGCGATGAATGAATAGAACAAAAAGATAAATTTAGACTTGATATTTAAAAAACCCCTCTAACAATTACAGTTATCTCAGATAACTAAGTGGGGTCAGGAGGTAGTAGGTCTCCCTTCTTTGGAGGTGGAATCTGGATGACCAGTTCAGGTGTGTTGTGGACAGGATTCTTTTGTGGGTCTAGGCTGGCTTCTGACACCCTTTCCAAATGTGAAATCCTGTGTTTCTGACCCAGAGAAAAGGGACTAAAGAAGGGTGATTGGCTGGGACTCCATGGAATAGGAATCAGGTTTCTTTCCCTAATATCCAACAAAGTCCTTGTGACAGGGACATGAGTAACTACAGACAGGGAGGTCTGCATCAAAGAAAAAGGATTGGAAAAGTCATGCCAAAGGAATGTGGCCAGAAAGGCCCTCCCAACCACAGCTGCTACCTGAACATCCAGGATTGGCAAAGGACCAAGGAAACATGCTGAAACTGCAAACCTCAATGACAAATGGCAAAGTTACAAAGGTTTAAATCTGAAATGAAAAAAGGAACTGTTTTTAGCCTGAAGAAGAAAAGAAAATCAAGGCCAGTCTTGGCTACATTAGGAGGGAAAAAAATATCAACCATGTTGTGAATCAAGTTCTCCTAACAACTTGCTATTTGGAAACTGAGGGACCAGGATGTTCCCTGTCAAAATAATTTAAACCCATCTAAGGGCTGGAAAAACATTTGAATGCATGAAGATTGTGGCTAGCAGATCAGATTTAATGAGTTTACTTGTGTTATGTGAGCACTGCTTTCTAAATATTGAAGATGCTAGTCTTGGCCTCAGTGTAGGGGACTGGTGGGCTACACTTGCTTGGAAATACCAGTTATTGCCCCAGTGTGTGTGTATGTGTGTGTGTTGGGGGGGGAGTCTTTGGGTTGACCTGGTGCCCTTCTCTTGTCCTTATCTTCCTTTCCATGCTTCCTTGGGTATTTCCAGTTGAGACTTATAAGCTTCTCTTAAAGCAGGAATTTTTAACTAGGGATCTATAAACTTGACTTTAAAAATACATTTTGATAATTATATTTCAGTATAATTGATTTCTTTAATAATCCTACATATTTTATGCATTTAAAAACATTATTCTGAGAAGAGGTCCATAGGTTTCAGTTGACTGACTGCCAAAGGGGTACAGGATGCACATAAAAGTAAAAACCCCTGCCTTGAAGGCTCCAAATAAAAGGACCTATTACTTTTAGCATCACCTGATTTCTCCCTTTGTCTCATGGAGTTCCTTTGTATAGTTTCAGCAATGGAACCCAAACAGTTGATTCACTGATGTTTCAATGTATCAAAGGGAGCTAGAGGAACAAGGATATCAGAGTGAGGGTG
This sequence comes from Petaurus breviceps papuanus, assembly GCF_028583685.1. Lineage (NCBI taxonomy): Eukaryota > Metazoa > Chordata > Mammalia > Diprotodontia > Petauridae > Petaurus > Petaurus breviceps. The sequence goes on along the minus strand of NW_027185876.1, from coordinate 4,393,337 downwards.
GCATGGTTTGGAAACAGTCAGGAAGTGATATGGAAGCCTGGCATTAGAAAAGATAAAACAAAAGCTCAGCTATCAAAGTCCGGTATCCCAAGGGCAGAGTCTAAATTTTGGGGCATACTTAAGGAATGCTACTGGAATAATACTAGCCATTGAAATAAGTTCCATAAACCCTTCCACTTAAGTTACTTAACTTCTGTAGGACTCAGTTTCCTTATCTGTAAAATGATGGGGTTGAATTAGGTGACACCTAACGTCCCTTCCAGTTCAAACCTATGATCTTACAATACATTTTAGTTTGACCAAACAACTGCTAATTGTGCTATGATTCTTGAGGGGGTTTTTGCCCCTCTCTAATGGTAAGCTGTTTATCCTCACAAAAGCCAACCACAAACTAAAAGCAACAAGTGCTTCATTGAACGACCTCAGATTCCCTTCCTCCTTAGCCCTAGGAACCTGTCAGTGAAGTGAGAAGTCACAACTGGGGAAAGAAATAGGGACTGTCCATTACTAACAGATTGGAACCAGGAGGCAATGTGATAGGGTGGGAACACTTTGTAGTCAGGGGAGCTGGATTTGAATCCTAACTATGACTAGATGGGAAAACCACTTCATCTTCCATTGCCTTACCTACAAAATGAGAGCATTGCACTAGGGTAATGGTGAGGGTCTAAATCTCTGACTCTGCGAGGGGGAATAGGTTCTAGTCCTGGGTCTAGGCCTCAGAAGTGACATGCTGGGCTAAATGGTCTCCAAGGTCTCCTCCAGCTCTCAGATAATACACTATGCAAAACTGGGAATTCTTTTTCTATTCTTTAGAAGAATTCCATGTATACAAGTGCATATATATATATATAAAATATGTATATTTATATATGTATGTACCACACACACATACACATATATATGTGCTACTATGACATAAGTCATGAATATGGCGTGTATATACATTATATATACATACACACACACATATATATACATATATATTCCCAGTAATTTTCAAAGACCTCTTCTTCAGAGTATCTCTAGGCACAGTTAGTTATCCTGGAGGGGGCAAGGAAGGGAAGAGGGAGAGAGAGATCGGTGCTGTGTCAAAGACAAGAGCGGTCCTTTCTTCATCCTTTCAGTGGGCTCTGGGATTGTGGGGGAGTCAGGATGAGGACAGATAACACAGCACAGTGTAGTGGAATGAATCGTGGATTTGGAAGCAAAAGACCTGGGTTTAAAAGAGGACTTCAGTCGTTTGGGTTTCAGCTTCTTCCACTAAAAATGGAGATCTTTCTGAGCCCCCCTCCTCAGTCATTAGCGCTCTTGCTTCAGTCAGAGGCTCTGTATTTGCTTTGTATATGCGTATATGCATGTGTTTTGTGCTTACTCTTCAGAGTAAGCATCCCTCCAGAAAAATGGAAGCTTGGTGTGCAGGTGCTTCATGGTGAAGGGCCCTGAGTCCGTGTCCTATGACGATCTGCGAAGGAACATGGGATATGTAGCTTAGAATAGATGTGGGGGTTGGGAGTAGAGGGATAGGACTGGTACTCCGGAGACTTTAAAAGGTATTATTTGGAGGAGGAATTAGATTGTTCTCTTTGACCCTAGAGAGCAGAACCAGGAGCAGAGGGTGGAAATTACAGAGACATATTTAGGCTTGACATTAGGAAAAACTTCTTAACAATTAGAGCTGAACATAATTGGTAGGGGGTGTCCAGAGAGATGGCGGGCTCCCTTTCTTTGGAGGTCCTCAAGTTGGGGCAGCTAGGGGGTGCTATACTTCATAGAGCACAAGGCCTGGAGTCAGGAAGACTCATCATCCTGAGTTCAAATCCAGCCTCAGACACTTACCAGCTGGGTGACCCTGGTCAAATCATTTAACCCTGCTTGCATCAGTTTCTTCATCTGGATTAACTGGAGAAGGAAATGGCAAATGACTCCAGTACCTTTGTCAAGAAAACCCCAAATGGGGTCACAAAGAGTTGGACAAAACTGAAAACAACTGAACGTACATCACTTGTCCAAAATGCTATAGTGATTTGGCTACTTCTACCTTTCAAATACTGGGAAATAACGGAGCAGGTTGAAGTGGATAATCCAAAGTCCCTGACAGCTCTCAGTCTCATGACCCTTGCTCTACAGGTTAAATTGCAACAAAATATTTCTGATTTTTTTAAAAATTAATTTTCAAAGTTTGTTGTCCACTTTTTGGATTTAAGTGGTCTTCTGCCCGCAGAAGCTACTTCCTATGGGAATGGATTGCGTATGTTTTGAATATGTCACATTGGCAAGGTGTCACCTCTGATGCATCCTGGCTGTGTGACCCCTGAGCAAGTCACCTCTCCCAGGGATCTCTCCAAGATTTCCCAAGTTGGAAAGCAGATGCTGAGCTGCATTGCTTCAGGGAGTTCCTCCCTGCTCCCTACACACTGGGTGGCAGTGGAGTACAATGGAAAGAGCAATGAATTTGGATTAAGAGGACAGGGCTTCCAATCCCACTTCTGCCAATTATGGGTGACCCTGGAGCAGAGGATTAGCCTCTATGGGCCTCCCTTTCCTCATCTGTAAAATGAGGGACTTGGAAAAGATTCCCCTGAGTTCCTCTCTATCTTTAGATCTTATTCTAAATCTCAATGACATTAATAAAAAATGAGGGGTAACTCTCTTCTCCCCCGGAAAAGACTATACTACATAGCTAACTATATATAATTCTTCCTTTGAATTGAGGGGGCCTTAGAAGATAGGTGCTCAGTGGCTTCTGATGACCATTTCTTTGATGACCAAGTTGAGAATTAACAGGATTGGAGGCAATTCAATCACTGTGAAAAAGAAAGAACTTTACAGTTAGAGGATCCAGGTTCAAATACCACCACTCATGCTTACAATCTTCGTGACCTCCAGCAAGTCACTGGAAAATACTTTACACCTCAGTTTCTTCATCTGTAAAATGAGTGGTTCGAACCAGAGCCTGGAATCAGGAAGACCCGAGTTCAGATCCAGCCTCAGACACTTATTAGTTGCGTGACTTTGGGCAAGTCACTTAATTTCTATCTCTCTCATTTTGCTTTCAAAGTTCCTTTTGATCTCATCTAGGAGAGCCTTCTGTGCTTGGGATCCATTCCCTGTTGAAGTCTCAGCTGTGGGTGTGGAGTCCACAGTGTCTCCCTCTGAGGTTGGTTCCTCCCTCTGAGGATAGTAGGACTCTAGAGTCTTTGCCTTTGTAGTCTGCTTTCTACCCATTTTGAGGCAAGGTCCCAGCCACGCCCTTCCTCTAGGATCCCAAGCCTTTACTGTAGAGGGTTTTGCCCTGGGGCAAGAGTTACTATATTTTCAGGGTCAGAGGGGGGGTTTGGAGCAAGTGGGGTTCACTCTGCCATCCTTGTCTTTGGAGGTCCTGAAAGGGGCTTTTTTTTTTTTTTAAAGATTTCTGGGCTATGAAGTGGTAGCCCCAGGAGTGTTTGCTGTCCAGTATAGGGGCCCCTGTATTTGCTTCTTACCTTGCTCTTTCCAGTCCCAGCCCTTTGGTGATAGGCCTAGTAGTGGACCTTGTGGTTGGTGGGAAGACTTGCCCTCCGAGTTGATCAGGCCCCTTCCAGGCCTGCGCCCGCCGTGCTGCCGCCGCCGCACCTTCCCGCGCAGGCCACCGCGCGGTCACCCGCTATTATTCCTTATTAGAACTTGTCCTTCGCATCTATGTATTGATAAATCTGGAAACGGCCACAGCTGCTGCTGATCTGGAGTCCCTCTGGCTGGCGGCTGGTCAGGCCCGCCCTGGGGCTAAAGCCTTGGTGTGGGGCTGGGCTCCGCTCCCAGAGCGTTGCGCTGGCCGATTCCTGCCGGCCTGCCGGGCTGTTCTCAGCGGGAGGTTAGCTTCTCTGTGTCATTTTGTGGGTTCTGCAGCTCCAAAGTTTGTTTAGAGTCCCCTTTTTACATGGATTGGGGAGGGTGGAAGCAGGAGCCACGGGAGGGTCGTGCTTCTACTCCGCCATCTTGGCTCCGCCCCTCAAGTCACTTAATTTCTATTTGCCTCAGTTTTCTTCATCTGTAAAATGGGGACAATAATAGTAGCTACCTCTTCGGGTTTTTTTGAGAATACAGTAAGGTGATATTTGTAAAGTGGCTGTCATATAGTAATGCCATCATCATCATCATCTTCATCATCATATGTTCTCGAAGGTCCCCTTCAGCTCGGGATTCATGATGCTTAATAGAAGCCAAATGTTGCCTTTCCATCTCCAAGCTCTCACCATCAGAAGGCACTCTAATTTATAGTGACTCCTTAGCATTTGTGAAAGAATCCCAGTGCTGGGTACAGAATGAGAAAAGGCTAGCTTTTGTCATCTCCTGGGACTTCAATTCTCTGCTGCCTTGCTCATTCCTCCTTGAGCAAACACTGCTGGGAATTCCAACCCCACCCCACACACCCCCACCCCCACCAAAATGAACAGCACAGAAGAAAAACATAAACAGGGCCAGGCATAGCCAAAAATGTGAGTGGAACAAGGGAAACAGATTTCTATGCCTGGCACTGGTCCCATGTTGGCACTAACTAGAACACATGCCATTCTCAAAATTTCACTGGCATCTGTGATATTCCTAAAAGCTGGATGATAAAAGTCCCCTGAAGATGTTCTGCTTAGTTGTATAGTTCTCTCCCCCCCCCCCGTCTTTTCCCTGCCCCAGTCTCCCACAGGTTCCCATAACTGGCACTTTGTACCATTGACAAACTGTTAGATGTCTTTATCATCCTTCCACTGAAAGCCTTTCAATGGTTCTCCATTTCCAAATAAATAAAGTTCAAAGTCCTTGGCCTGGCATTCAAGGCCATGGTCATCTTTCCGGCTTCGTCTTATTCTTCTCTTCTCAATTTACTTTATCCTTAAATCACATTGGGCTTTTGACTGTCCCCTATTCATGCCCTGAACTTTCCCACTTCCTTAAGTGGGCTTCTAGGTTGCCTCCCCTTTCACTTTCCTTTGCCCATTGAATTCAGCTGAGACCTGGAGATATTAAGGGACTTTCCCAATGTCATAATAAATATAGCAGATGTAGGATTCAAACTGAGGTCATCTGGCTCTATGTCCCCCACCCTTTCCATTGTATCAGGTTATTCATGGGAAATTCAAGTTTGGACAGAACTTGAATAGGATTGGGGGATTAATCTGGTGATGAACTGTGTGCCTGTCACACAAGTATATCTAAGGTGAAGCTTCCTAATTAATGTTCAAAGGAATCCAAAAGTAGAATGACATCCCATGGATAGTAGTGTGTTTTCCTTCACGGGAGATCTTCAAACAAAGGCTAGAAGACCCACTGGTAAAGTGTGGAGTAGTGGGAATTCTTTTACAAGTATGGCTTAAATCAGATACATACCCACTCTGAAATTCTGTAATTCTGTGGTGCTGTGACCTGGCTCAAGGGGTCATAAATCTAGAGTAGGAAGCAAACTTAAAGTTCACCTCTTCTAATTTCCTCTTTCTACACATTAGGAAACTGAGGCCAACCTTCCTCCCTTAGTTGAGAGGTTGGCCACAGGTTAAGGATTTTTTTTTCAGCCACAGTAACTCACAAATATTATTTACTAAGACATAAAGGGTTTCAGGCTATGTCAGTGAAAAAAAGTATTTGTATCAATGAAATCACAAATCCTTGAAGTATTTAGTTATAAGAATAAATAGCTCATAATGGCATCTATCCCAAAAAATCCAACAATCCATGACAATGTAGAGTGCAAAGATATGTCAGGTCTAGAGTCACTTTTTGTCTTGTTAATCTGTGGCATGATTTAAGTTTCAGGAAGGTTTCCTTTTTCATGAAAGTTATAGCTTTATAGTGATAGAAGGTCAAGGTCACCTAGTCCATTTTCCTACTTCATGCAAGAATCCTCATGGCAACATCTCTGACAAGTAGCCATCCAGCCTTTACTCAAATACTCCCTTTACTCAAAATCTCCCATGGAGATCACCACTTCAAAAACAAGCCTATTCCATTTCTGGCCAGTGTCCGTGGTTAGAAACTTCCTCCATAAATTGAGCCAAGATCTGTCTTCCTGTTACTTCCATCCATACAGTATTCTTTCACCTCACACCTCACCACATGTTCTTTGATATAGTGACATTGGTATCCTTGCTATTCCTTGAACGAAACACTTCATCTTTCAACTTCAATCATTTTAACTGTCTATTCCTCATGCCTGGAACTCCCTCCCTCCTCATTTCCACCTCCTGTCTTCCCTGAAATCCCAGTTAAAATTCTACCTTCTATAAAAAGCCTTTCCCAAACCCCCCTTAACATTATAATGCCTTCTCTCTTGATTATTTCCAATTTGTTCTGTTTATAGCTCATTTGTACATAAGTGTTTACATGTTGTCTCTTCCATTAGACTGTAAACTCTTTGAGAAAAGGGGCCGTCTTTTGCCTTTTTTTCATACCCCCAGCACTTTGTACACTGCCTGGCATATATACAATAGGCATTTAATAAATGTTTATTATCTGATTGCTTTCTGGGCTACACAAAATAAATCTAGTGCCTCTCCCATGTGACATCTCCTCAAATATTTGAAGAAGCTATCATGTTTTCCTGAAGTTTTCACTACTTTTTTCTTAGGCTAAACATTTCCAGTTTCTTCAACCATTCATCACACGCCATAGTTTCAAATTCCCTTACCATCTTTGCTGCCCTCCTCTGGACACATTCCAATTTGTCAATGTCTTTCTTAAATGTGGTTCCCAGAACTGAACACCATGTACTAGATGTGGTCAGAATAGCATAGCACTCAGTGGGACTAGTGCCTTGCTTACTGGATACTGTATTTAAAAATAAATAATGCAGCCTAAAATTGGATTAGCTTTTTGGTCAGCTACATCATACTATTGACTCATTTGGGGTTTGGAATAAAGTAAAACTCCTAAGACATTTGAAATGAACTGCTTCACCTCTCCTGAAGGTACTTGTATAATTAAATTTCTGGGATCTAAGTGAAAGGCTTTATCCCTATTCCATTTCATCTGGTTAATTTCAGACTATCATTCCAGTCTGTTGAGATCTTTTTTTGAAACCTGATTCCATTATCCAATATATCAACAATCCTGTCCAGCTTCCTGTCATCTGCAAATTGGAGAATCATGACTTCTACTATGTATTTATGCGAGTCATTGATTTTAAAAATGTTGAACAGGATAATATTAAAGACAAAAGGTGGCAGTAGACCACTGAAATCCCTTTCCAGGTTGACATAGATTCATTAATCAATGCTTTGGGTTCAGCCCTTCAACTGGCCATGCATCCAGCCAATTGCACCATTATCTGGTGTACATGTCTTTATCTCCCTCCCAGGAGAATCACTAGAGACTTTGTTCTATTGAAATCCAGATACACTATGTCTAAAGCATTCCCCAATTTACCAGCCTAATAACCTTATCAAAAAAGGAAACGAGGTTAGTTTGACATGACTCCTTCTCGGTGACCTCATGCTGACTCCTGGTGACTACTCCTTCCCCTTCTAAGTACTCACAAGCCATCCCTTTCATCTATTTTGTGAATTCTATGAGCAGCCACATTGAGCTCCCCACTGAGCAGTTTGTGGAGTGTACCTTTTGTCCCTATTGGTAAGTAGGAATGGTATTTGTTCATTTCTAGTCTCTGAGAACCATTCTCATTTCCTGGAGCTCCTCCAAGATGACTTACCGGCTGTACTTCTACAATCACTTGGCAAATTCTTTCAGTGTGATAGGATGTGATTTGTCTGAGTCTGAAGTCTTGAGCTTGAACGGAAAATTGATTTCTTTATTTTCTCTTCACTATCTTGGATTTCCATACTCTTTTAAGCATGTGTTCAATCTTTCCTAGTCTGAAGATTATCTTCCTTGAAAGGGAAGATGGAAGTAGATAGGAGTCAAAGAGATCCACTTTTTCCTTGTCATCTGTTAACATTACATTATTTGGAACATTATTTGGAATCTTGCTCTGATTTTACCCAAGAGAGCCCTTCTCATTATCCTTTGCACGATTTTTCTAAAGCCTCAGTTTTTAGTCCAGTTCATATCAATCAATAAATCAATCAATAAGCATTAAGTGATATACTTTGTTCCAGGTACTGTAACTTTAAGCAATGAGGATGCAAAGACAGACACTGGCCTAAAGGTGCTTTCACACAGGTTTATTGTTTGGCACTCAAGGCTCCTCATGAAATGTCCCTCTCCGGTCTTCTCACACATTACTACCTTCCACGAACTCTAAAGGGTCAGCCATATTGAGCTACTTGTGGGCGTCACACATGACATGCAACCCCCTTTCTCAGGGCCTTTTTACAACCTATGACTGGCATGTTCCCACTCCTTATCTCCATGTCTTAGAAACCCTAGTTTGTTTTAGTATTCAACTCAAACATCACCTCCTGTCTGCTGGTACTTTCCTTTCTAGGGTTACCTTCAATCTAGCCTCAGATGCTTATTAGCTGGGTGACTCTGGGCAAATTACTTCAACTCTGTCTGCCTCAGATTCCTCATATATAAAATGGGATAATAATATCCCCTACTTCCTAGGGTTGTTGTGAGTATCAAGGGAGACAATACGGGCATGTCTCACTTTATTGCACTTTGCAAATATTCCTATTTAAAAAAAAAACAAATTAAAGGTTTGTTGGAACCCCATGTTGAACAAGTCTATCAATACCAACTTCCCAACAGTATGCTCTCACATCATGTCTCTGTGTCATATTTTGGTAATTCTCACAATATTTCAAGCATTTTTATTATTATTATATCTGTGATGGTAATCTGTGATCAGTGATCTTTGATGTTACCATTGTAATTGCTTAGGTGCACCATGAACTTTGCCCATAGAAGAAGGTGGACTTAATCGATAAATGTGTGTGTTTTCTGAAGGCCTCCCCATTCCCTGAGACACAACAATATTAAAATGAGGCCAATTAATAACCCCACAATGGCCTCTAAGTGTTCAAGTGAAAGGAAGAGTCAACTGATGCCGCAAACTTCAGTGTTGTTTTATTTTAAGAAATTGCCACACCAGCTCCAACATTCAACAACCACTGCCCCGATCAGTCAGCAGCCATCAACATGGAGGCAAGACCCTCTGCCAGCAAAAAGATTACAACTGTCTGAAGGCTCAGGGGATGATGAGCATTAGCAATAAAGTATTTTTTATTTTTTAGACATAATACTATTGCATACTTAAACTACTACAGCATAGTTTAAACATAACTTTTATATATACTGGGAAACAAAAACATTCACGTGACTCACTTTTTTGTGATATTCATTTTATTGCAGTGGTTTGCAATCAAACATGCAATATCTCTAAGATATGCCTATCTTTGTAAAGAACTTTGCAAATCCTTAAGCACTATATAAATGCTAGCTGTTATTATTATGTATTGTATGTACAATGTATGCATATGTGATCTTCCTATTAAATAATATAAGCTGCTTGAGGGCAGATACCTTTTTTTGCTTTTCCCTAGCACTTAACACAATGCCTAGCACACAGTAGGTGTTTAAGAAATGTTTGTTGATTGATTTCCCCCTCTCCCTTTTGTAGTTGTTCTTGCCCTTCTTTTCAAAAAATTCCTCAGAGAGCTCCCTTTCCAATCACATTGGTGATTTTAGAGAGCTCCCTTGGTTCTCCCTAGGTGGCTTCAAAATTAAGAGAATGGGGAAAAGTCAGAAAGATTTTAATCTATGCACTAGTAAAAAACAATTTATTAGGAAATGGGTTTACTGTGGGTTTTTGAAGATTGTATTCTCCCAGGGATACTTCAATATATCAAGGATCTGTAACTTCATTGGTTGGGGTACTCCCTCTACCAAAGCAGAAGGCATCCTTTCTATATGGATGGTTCTAACGGTGCCAAAGAAGTCATTGCCTTGTCAATAGAGGCCAGTCCTCAGAGTCAGGAAGATCTGAGTTCAAGTCTGTCTTTTATTCACACTTGGCTGTGTGTCTTTGGGGTCAATCATTTGACTTTTCAGCACTGAAGAGCTATTACCTATCTGTACTGGTAATAGTAGCTAACACTGATACAGTCTCTGCTAAGCACTTCAATACCAGCATTTCATTTGATCCTCACATGAAGTATGGTACTATGAAATAGATACTATTATTATCCCTATTTTATAGTCAAAGAAACTAAGGTTAAGTGACTTGTCCAGGGTCACACAGTTAGTGTCTGAGGCCTGAGTTGAACTGAGGTCTTCCTGACCTCAGGACCAGCATTCTATCCTCTGTACTTCCTAGTTGCCAGCTGATAGAAGGTATTTTCTCAGTGGGAGTTCCCCATCCCAATAAAATCATAGCTTTAGTCCTAATTTTTTTTTCACACATTGTCTCATTTGGGCACCTTCATATCAACAGGCGTTTAACCTGCAGCAAGATGAAGCCTAACAGAGTTAGCTAGTGGTGACCCAGGACAAGAATCCAATCAATGTGGGTCGACTTCTGTGAGTGAGGTTGGCCTCACTTCAATTAATCAACCAACCAACCAATAAGCATTTATGAAAGACCTCTTATGTTCCGGGCACTATGTGTGCTATGGGCTGGGGATACAAGTACAAAGAATGAAACATAATCCTTTGGACTGTGTTTGGTTTGGGCTATTTAGAGCACCTTATGAAGAATGTTATCCAGAGTTCCCACTCATTCAGGGCAGGTTGCCCATCCTACTCATTAACAATGAGGGGGTTTCCACTCTTGTAACCAAAGAAGGAGTCTCTGCTTCTGCAGTGATATGTGTACAAAACAGGAACCCTCTTCTCTTATCTGTGATTTTCAAAAGGAAAAAAATAACCTCCCATGTGTCTACTAGCACATAAGATAAATTTAGGAGCACAAGCATTCCCCATCATAACTTTATGGGGTTATAACCCGTTTTCAGCCAGCCACCTGTGGCCAAATCTGGCAATGTTTGCTTAGCTCACAAAGGACCATCAGCTATGTGGTTCAGCTGCTACCCAGAGAATGACCCAACAGGTAGAGCGATTCTCTGTCCTTTTGATGGCTAGGCAATGTTTCAGATGTACATCTGTCCCCTGTCAGTTCAAGAGGGACTAAATCAACAATATACATTTCTCAGCTCTGAAAGAAGCGAGAGAGGTCAAACGGGGGAGCAAGACAGAGAGAGAAGGGGAATGAGGGAAGGCAGGGGAATGAGGACCTCATTGCAAAAAAAAAAGTTTTGAGAGTTTCCAAGTATGTGATTCCTTTTTCCCATATGTATGTATATAGAGATATATACAGACATTTACATACACATACATGTATATTTGTGTGTATATGTATATGTGTGCATACATTACATATTTGTGTTGTTCAGCTGTTTCCTTCATGCCGAACTCTTAATGACCCCATTTGGGGTTTTCTTGGCAAAGATATTGGAGTGGTTTGCCATTTCCTTCTCCAGATCATTTTTACAGATGAGGAACTGAGGCAGGCAGGGTAAAATGACTTGCCCAGGGTCACACAGCTAGTAAGTGTCTGAAGTCACAGTTGAATTCACAAAAGTGAGTTTTCCCTATTCCAAGCCCAACATTGTCCACTGTACCACCTAGCTGCATATGTATATATACATACCTACACACGCATCTGTATGTAGACATGTGCATACATAGATATACAAGGTGAGTTCACGGAATTTCACAGAATTTCAGAGTTGGATGACATTTCAGAAACCATCAAGGCCAACATATAATTGAAAAAGAATTGCTCACAACCTATGTGACCCTGGGCAAGTCACTTAACCTTTCTTAGCTTCAATTGCCTCATTTACAAAATGGTAGTAACAGTAACATTTCCCGCACAGGATTTTGTGGGGATCAAAGGAGATAATAAAAGTCAAGCACTCTATAAATCTTAAAGAGTTCTCTGTCAATGTTAGCCATTATTTTTGATTGTAACGGTAATTATTATCATTACTTCTTGTGCTCCCCCCTTACTCTGAATTGTTAGGAAGTTTTCCCTTACATCATGTCTGTTTGTCTCTTTGTAGCTTCCTCCCATTGCTACGCTGCCTCAGACAAACAGACCTGGGAAAGACCTTAGCTTAAAAAGCCAATGTCTCCCCATCAGAGACCATCTCCAGTCTTCCTGACCTATGCCTTGCCACTGGATTCTGATGACTCTGGAGGAGAGAGTGAGGCTGGTGACTTCCCCCAGCCCTGTCTCACTTAAATCCAATCCACTTGCAAGTCTAGACATCTCCCTCCTGATATCATTGGTCCTCTTTGAGAATAAAGGATGAACAATAACAACTCATTATGGCCTCTGGGACCACGCAGAGAAAGCTTAATCCCTCTTCAAGTCTTCAAAAAAGAGTCATCCCGTCCCTGAGTCATCTCTTCTCTGTGCTTACCTCCTCCAGTTCCTTCAAATGATTTTATATGGCAAGACTCAAGGCTCTTCACCAACCCTATTGCCCTTCTCTCTGTTGGAGGCAGGCAACATGCCTTTTGAATTAGTACAGAAAGCCCTGCGGGGCTCTTAGTAAATGATCCCCAAATTTTGACTCTGATTCACCCATCTGTGGTTTACCACACGGAACAGGTGCTACTTCAGCTGCCGAACACTGATTAAGAATTTTCTCCTGGGGCAGCTAGGTGTCGAAGTGAATAGAGCACTGGCCCTGGAGTCAGGAAGACCTGAGTTCAAATCCAGCCTCAGACACTTAACACAAAAACTAGCTGTGTGACCTTGGGCAAGTCACTTAATCCCAATTGCCCTCCAAAAAGCAAAAAAAAAAAAAAAAAGAATTTTCTCCTGGACTGACCATTGAACTCCACAGTGAACCTACAATATGGGGGTGACTGAAAAAAAATGATAAGCCATGGTGGGTCCTAAGCTTTTAGGGATTTACAACCTAGTTTTTAAGTTTAAAAACTTGAAAATAACTATAAGCAGGATAAGCAGTCAATCAATAAACATTGATTAAGTACCTACTATGTGTTAAGTGCTAGGCAAAAGATAGTCTCTGTTCTCAAGGAGTTCACAGTTGAATGGGGGAGACAACAGTCAGACAAGGTACAAATAAGATTTATACAGGATAAATTGGGGATAATCTTGGAGGAAAGGCGTTAGCATTAAGGAGGACTAGGAAAGGTTTCTTGCAGAAGGTTGGATTTTAGCTGAGACCTGAAGGAATCCAGGGAAGCTAGAAAACAAGGAGTAAGCGAGTTCCAGGTGCAAGGGATAGCCAGTGAATATTTCTGGGGTTGGGAGATGAAGCATCCCGTATGATAAATAGCAAAGATAAATAAATAGTACATGGCAGCCCTTATAGTAAAGGTTAAGAAAACTAAGGACTATTTGTACACAACCTGTGGTGGAGCATTCCGAGCTCATACTGGTCTGATCAGCCACAGTCGGACACACTGAAACTTTACTTTAGCTTAGTGATATCATTCTGGTCCTCTTCAAAATGAAGGACAGAAACCATAAGAAAATTAGAAAGGTACAGCCAAAAGGTACAAAAGAGCATGTAATAAAAATATGATTCAAAATTTGTTCATTAAGTGCCTACTCTGTGCAAAGCAAGGAAGGACCATATACTGGCTTGTGACCCTGAAGCCCATTGAGCCTGGAGTCAGGAAGACCTTAGTGCAAACTGACCTCAGACAACTTACTATGTGACCCTGAGTAAATCACTTAACCTTTGTCTGCCTCAGTTTCCTCACCTGTTAAATAGGGATAGTAACATCATCTGCTTCACAGGGGTGTTATGAGGATCAAATGAAACAATATTTGGCAATGCCTGGCCATAGTAGGTGCTTAATAAATACTTGTTTCCTTCTTTTTTTTTTTTTAAGCAATTGGGGTTAAGTAACTTGCTCAAGGTTACACAGCCAGTTATTTCTGGGTGTGGTGCCGAGTGTCTGAGCCTGGGATTCGATCTCCAGGTCGTCCCAACACTGGAACCGGTGCTCTTACTCGCTGAGCCACCTGGCCGCCCCTACTTGTTTCCTTCTTGTGAGAAATTATGAATATGAAAATACTGAGAAGTATGAAAAGATATATAAAACTGTTACAAAGTGAAGTAAACAGAACCAGAGTAAGATACACAATGACTACAACATTGTTAATAGAGAAAATAATGGCACCGACAAACCATAAACACTGTGTAATTGTAATGACCATGCTCAAAGAAAAGATGAACAAAGCCCCCTTCATGCAGAGCTGGGGCATTATAGGTATGGAACATGGTCAGCTTCTATTGATGTGTTGGTCAGTTCTGATGGAATGTTTTTTCCCCCTGCTATCTCTTTCCTTTTGAATTTTGCAATAGATGATGGAAGAGAAATATGTGGAAATGGAGGTGATCTAAAACTTACAGATATCAATATTTTTTTTGAAGAAATGCCTGCCCTCAAATGATGGGGTGCTTGGGATCTATGTTTGTAATATTAGTTTGTAAAATCAATTTGTAAACTCAATTTGTAATATCAATTTGTAACATCAGTTTGTAAAATCAATCTGTAAAACCAGTCTGTAAAATCACATTTCCCCTCCCCAACCTCAGAGCATTAACTCTGCCTAGCAACAACTCATGAACTGTTTATTTCTGCTTGGAACAATAACAAGCTACACCTATGAATCCTTCACTAAACCATCTATAAACATTTTAGCTTAGGCAAATGTTATCCACCCTCAATAAGTGGTCAGCTGTACCCATGAATCCTTCAATGCACTATCTATAGGTTAACTCCTGAGCCAATTATCCCCATACTGAGTCTCAGTTAGCCTTGGCTCCCAACATCCATCTTGTCACACATGACACTGATGGGTGGCAGACTAGGCACTTCTCAGTCAGCCTTGACTTAGTGACTTGACGCTAGCTGACTTAGTGATGTTTCAGGCCTAAAACCACACCTCCAGGTAGCCCCCCCTTGGGCTATTTCCCAGTGAATTATGGGCAATACAACTGCAGTTGACATCAAAAGTGCATGTCCCTTTAAACACTGACCACTCCTTAACTCCTCCCTAATCCCACCCTTACTCACCTAGTTAGCATAATTGACATCTGATTAATTGCCTAGACTCCTTAAAAACTATGCCTATGTCATCTTTAAGTTTGCAGGTTCTCTAAGAACTCTTGCCCACTGTACAGCATAACAATAAACTTGCAGGTCCCCTAAGGACCCTTGCCCGCTGTATAGTGTAACAATATACTTTTACAATTCTGACTCCAAGTCTGCTTGGGCCTACTGAATTCTTTTCCAGACTAAATCGAAGGCATTCTGGTCTTTGATAAGGATCAGAGTTCCTGTATAACCTATTGCCATCCCCCAACACAAGGAATTTACACTTTGCAAATTGAAGAATATAATCTTTGGCTGCTGCTCTCTTGCCCTTTTTGTCTCAATCTCAGGCAATGGATGTTGACAGTTCATGAAATCTAGCCAAGCAGCACCAGGTAATAGAACACTTGACTAGAAAACGGGGTCCAGTCCTTCCTTGGCCTTGAAGTCCTGGCCCTCCTGTGCCTTAGCCTGTGACCTTGTGCAAATCACTTAACCTATTGATAAGTCGCTTAATTCCCTGAGCCTTATGTTTCCCAAATCTAAAATGGATTTGAGATTACTTTCTTATCAACTTTACCAGCCTGCTGTAAGGATGAGGTATAAATAACATATTTTAGTAATTACAAAGCACCATCTATCGGAGCTTTTAGTATTTGTGTGGTGGATTACAAAGGAAATAGATGACAGATTCAACACCCTCCGAGAGCTTAATATTAACAAGGGTAACAGGACACACAGTAGAGACATAATAGGTAGACAGCAAACAGTGTAAATGACTAGTAGAAGGCAAATAGTATACCTAACAGTGTAAAGGAAGCATGCAAATGTAAGAATAACTGGTCCTCTATTTACACAAGTGATTTTCTCTTACACAAGGCAGGTGAATTAACCAGGCTTCTTGTATACTCTGAGCTGGCTTTGGAAGGAGACAATTCTGAAAGGAGGAGACAGCAGGACATGGCAGAGGGAAAAGGGTGATCTATGCAAAAGCCTGAGGGCACGGAACGAGAAAGTCAGGTGTGGGCTGTACAATTCAGGTCAGTTTGGCTTCAGGAGGACCTTCAGTGCTGAGCTGATGACTCCACTGTGAAGCAGCTTGAGCACACTCATTTCCCAGGTTCCCAGTGTCTGGTCTAGGGCCAAGCTGCTACTGTCAGAGGATTCCACTGAAGCTTGATTGACTAACAGAACAATGCCCATTTTCTACCAAGACAGAAAAGCGACTTCGGGCCAAGAAAACTCCAGGACATCCCACTTTGACTCATGATTCCTACAAGACTTTATTCTTGTTCTTCTGTAGAGGGCACAGCAAGGTTAGAAAGAATCTAGTTTTGAGTAAGCACACTATTTTCTTCTGAACTGCAAACAAACTGACCATGTTTATTTGGCTTCCTAGAGTAGACAAATGATTCTAGAAAGCCCTCCTCTTTGGAATAAAAGAATTACTTTTTCTTTGCTTCCTTAAATAAATCTATCACTGGGTGGTTCTGAGAAATCTTTATTTCTTCTACTGAATTGCAGGATAGCCCAATATTTCATTTTGTCAGATGTGAAATAAAATATGCCCACATATATGTACATACATATACGCTGTACACTTGTGTATGTATACACATACATGTATGCATATGCATATATGCACATACACACATATAGGAATAAAGATACACAAGTGATTTATATGAGACAGGTTGGCTCTACAGTTTTTCACCTAGAGTCAGGAAGATCTGGTCTCAAATTCCATCTCCAGGCTAGCTGTGTGACCTTGAGCAAGTCACATAACATCTCTAAGTACTGTTTTCTTATTTGTGAAATGGAGATAATAATAGCAACTATCTCAGTGGCTTGTTGGGAGGGTCAAATGAGATAAAAACACTATATAAGCAACATCCATTATTACCAACAGAGTATTCTGAATTCCTAAGAAACCTTCAGTTATGTCCAGTATTACCATACTATAACCCCTCCCTTCAAGTCCCCCCAAACTTTGGCCACTCTTAGAACACACATAGCTACTCCAACTATGTAATCATCAGGTATACAAATACAGTCACCAAAAGCACTCAACACAGATGCCACCTTCCTATCCATAAGCTTTTCTGATTTCTCCAATTATATTCTCAATTTCCTGGACTATTAAAACATAAAATGTCAGAGCTGGGAGAGACTTTAGAACATTGAACATAAATGTCAGAAATGAAAAGGACTTCGGGACAAAGAATGTCAGAGCTGGAAGGGAATTTTTAATATAAATATTAGCTCCGGGAACAAAATGTGAATACATAAAAGAGAATGTCAGCCCTGGAAGGGAATTTTGAAAACAGAATGTTTTTAAAATTAATTTTTATTGATAAAAATACTCTTTCCTTTCTGAAATTCTTTTGTATTTATTTATCTCTGTACGCAGGGAGCAAGACCAGAAACTGTGTATGGAAGGTGAAAACCAAATCCCAACACCAGGAAACTGAATCCATCATAACAACACAGAAGTTAACATACCACAATGCAACAGTCTCACCATCCTTTAGCCTACTCACAAGCCTGGCTGTCTGCCTGGGGGTGTCCTCTCCTCCCTCAGTCTCTAACTGCTCTGACTCCCAGCTTCCTATGGGCTCTGCTCCACCCTTCAGCAAGCTCCCCCCACCAAAGGTTCCATGCAGTTACATTCAGTCTATTAGGGGGCAAGGAAGATCTTCAAAATGGGGGAAAGTCTTCAAATTCTCTTGGGTTTATTAAGGGTCAGGGAAGATCTTCAAATTACCATTACCATTACAAAGGTGCAGACAGACAGATTTTGATTTGCTATTAGGAAAAAATCCCTAACAATTAGAGCAATCCCAAAGTAGAATTGGCTACCTTGGGAAGTAATAGATCCCTCTTCAGCAGAGGTCTCTTTAAGTGTCCGGTGGATAATTAATTATTTGTCAGGTGTATTGTTGAAGGGTTTTCTTTTGGGTTTCCTGTCAAATCAAAATTGTGTGACTTTGAGTTAATATCCTGGCTCACACACTTACTAGCTGTGTGAACCTGGGTAAGTCATTTAACCTCTGTCTGTATCAGTTTCCTCATCTGTAAAATGGGGATAATAACAGAATTTACTTAACAGGATTATTGCAACGATCAAATGGGCTTTGTAATACACCTTAACGTGCATTATAAATGATAACCATTATTATTACTACTAAAACTGTTATCGTTGCTGCTGTTTGTCCTTTCTCGAAGAGGACCACAAAAATAAACAAACGAGGAAGGGAAGAAAAATGCAGACGAACAACTTCCAGAAAGCTCATAGCAAATTGAAAACAACTCTGGTGTCACAACATAGGTTATGAACAGTGGAGATAACAGAATGGAAAATGGTGTTGGAACACAGCAAGCCCTTTCTCCGTCAGTTAATTGGCAAGCACTTACTAAATACCTACTAAGGGCCAGACACTTGAGATACAGGCACTAGAGATACCAAAAAACCATACAGTGTTTCCCATAAGGCATTTATAGGCTAACTGGTGGAGATAACAGATACATATGTAAAATATATATATATATATATATACATATATATATATACACACACCCCATTTTATTGCACCTGACTTCACAGATATAGCATTTTGCAGATATTGTAATTTTTTTTGCTTTTTCTTTGGAGGGGGGAGGGAAGGGCAATTGGGGTTAAGTGACTTGCCCAAGGTCACATGGCTAGTAAGTGTTGTCTGAGGCCAGATTTGAACCCAGGTCCTCCTGACTCCAGGGCCTGTGCTCTATTCCCTGTGTCACCTAGCCGCCCCAAATGTATGATCTTACTACTGCTCAGGCCTTTTTTTTTCTTTTTGGAGGGCAATTGGGGTTAAGACTTGCCCAAGGTCCGATGGCTAGTTTTTGTGTTAAGCGTCTGAAGCCGTATTTGGACTCAGGTCCTCCTGACTCCAGGGCTGGTGCTCTATTCACTGCACCACCTAGCCATCCCTTGTATTTTTTTTTAAACAAATGAAAGATTTGTGGCAACCCTATGTCAAGCAAGTCTATCAGTTTTGTAACAGCATGCATTCATATCATGTCTGTGTCACACTTTAGTAGTTCTTGTAATATTTCAAATTTTTTCATTATTATCTGTTAAGGTTATTTATGATCAATGACGCTTGATGTTACCGTTGTAATGTTTTGGGGGCTTCATGAACCATACCCATATAAGACAGCAAACTTGCGATAAATGTTGCATATGTTCTGACTGCTCCCCTGGTCAGCTGGTCTCCCATTTCTCTCCTCCTTGGGCCTCCCTATTCCCTGAGATATAAAATGAGGTCAATTAATAACCCTACAATGGGACCTAAGTGTTCATGTGAAAGGAAGAGTCAATTGATGCAGCAAATTTCAATGTTGTCTTGTTTTAAGAAATTGCCATAGCCACCCCAACCTTCAGCAGACACCACCCTGATCAGTCAGCAGCCATCAACATCCAGGGAACATCCTCCACCAACCAAAAGATTATGACTTGCTGACGCTTCAGATGATGGTTAGCATCTTTTTGCAATAAAGTATTTTTAATTCAGGTATGTTTATCATTTTTTTTTTCTTAGACATAATACTACAGTATGGTGTAAGCATAATTTTTTCATGCATTGGGAAAACCCAAAATTCGTGTGACTTGCTTTATTCTGATATTTGCTTTACTGTGGTCTGGGACCAAACCTACAGTATCCCCAAAGTTTGCTTATATGAGGACATATACAAATATTTCCTCATCATGGCTTTCCTGGACTACTGAAATAGCCTTCTAATGGTCTGCCTCAAGGAAGCCTGGGGTAGGGAGGCAGTAAAAAGAGAAGGGAAGAGATTAGGATGAATCTCACCTAGAATATGGTGCTCTCAGGCTCGGATACCACATCTAGGGCTGGCAGGAATCACAGGGGTCATAAAGTCCAGCCCCTTGATCTTACAGAGGAGGAAATAGGCCCAGGGAATGACTGGACCCAGGTCAGACAGGTAGTAAGCACCAGAGGTGGGATATGAATTGAAGTCTCTTCTGATTTCAGGGTCCGGGCTCTTTCCATTGCTCCCTACTGGCTCCTCAGTCTGGATGTATAGGGACATCCTAACCCCACAATGACCTACGTTTGAGATGATGATTAAGGATGAGCTAGCTTCTTATTGATTCATATGTATAGAGGATGTTAAGCTCAATGATGAATATATACCCAGAAAATTGGGAAAGCATTTATTGTATCCACCCAATTTCCTCCAGGCTTTTTGAGACTTTGGACTTGAGTCACTGGGATTTGTTTGCTTTATGCCAGGGGGCATTTAATCAGTTTTTCCCCCTTTCTGCTACTGTTAGGATAAGTAATCCTCTGACAGCTGACTCATAAGAACACTGGCCTCAGCTGAGACAAATGACACGGGGGAGGTTGGATTCAGCAGTCCTTTCTTCGGCAGGGAAGGTGGGGAAGAGAGGAGAAGCCAAGTTGTTCCCAAGTTTAGTCCCTAGATTTTCAAAGTTCAGCAATGAATGTATTGCTTGGGAATAATGAATAAACCCACAGTAGCCTTTGTTTGCAAACCTCCCCAAAGTTCAGCAATACAGTTCTCCTTTACCAGAGAATGAGTAATGATGGACCCAGGGTGGAAAGAGAAGGAAAAGCAGAATTTTCTTCACTGCTCAGCGAAAATGATGTTTATTACACTGTTCTGGGATCAATCTGGAGAGCATAAAGACAGAACGTGCTCCAGACAACAAAATGAAAGGGTCACAAATTTAAGGTTTTTTAATCACAGTCTTAGAAGGAGATGGCAGGAAAATTCTGAGACTTACACAAGAAAAGAAAAAGACCTGGGAAACTAGGGAAGGACAATGAATAATGGCAAGGTATCATTTGATACAGGAGCTGAACAAATGAATTAGCCAGATGGTGAAATGGAAGAATGATGGCCTGACCCCAGGACAAGCTGGGGGGTGAGCAACCAATATTGGATTATAGGGGTGAGGGACATGTTACCTAGGTGGTGCTAGTGGTTGGAGTTCTGGACTTGGAGTCACAAAGACCCTAGTTCAAATCTCACCTTGTATACTTAATAGTTGTGTGACCCTGGGCAAGTCCCTTAACCTTTCTTACCTTCAGTTTCCTCATCTGTAAAATGGAAATAATAACATCTACCTGATAGGGTCATTGTGAGGATCAAATGAAGTAATATATGTAGTGCTTTGCAAAGCAAATAATATAAAATGTTAGCTATTATTGTTACTATTATTATCTCAGCTTCCACCACCACCCTTAGCTATGGAACTTGTCTCTAACACAACCACACCAGTCTTATTCCCCAACATTCCCTCACTTTGCCCTTTTCTTTCATTTTGAAGGCTCCCAAACTCCTCTCTTCCCTGTGGATGCCTCAGAAGAGTTATAACTTAACTTCTACTATTCTTGACTTCTCCTTCTCCCTCATCCCACTGATCCAATCAATTGCCAAATCTTGTCCTTTCTACTTCCAAGACATCTCTCACATCTGTCCCTTTCTCTTAATTCATGCATCTACCTCCCTAGTGAAGGCCCCATCATCTCCCTCTGGACTCTTACAATAGCCTTCCCATTGGTCTCCTTGTCTCAAGTCACTCCCTACTCCAGTCTTTCCTTTAGCCAAGTGAATTTTTCTAAAGGGTAGGATTGACCATATTACCTTCCTATTCAATAAATTCCAGGTACTTCCTTTTGACTAGGCTCTAGGTGGCAAAGTAGATAGAGCACTGGGCTTGGAATCAGTAAGACTGATCTTCATGAGTTCAAATCCAGTCTCAGACACTTACAAGCTACATGACCCTGGACAAGTCACTAACTACTGTTTGCCTCAGTTCCTCATCTGTAAAATGAGCTGGAGAAGGAAATATTTCTGCCAAGAAAATCCCTAATGGGTCACAGAGAGTTGGATGTGACTGAAAAACAACAACAAATATTATTTCTTCAACATTTCATCCCTTTTGAATTTCTATTTTGTTTGTTTTATGATGTACATGATGATTCATATAATAGTATGTGTATATAATTTATAAATATACATGTATAAGTATACATATACAATGTATATAATTTATAAATATAATCATACAATATAAATATACATTATGTATATACACATACATATATACTTATGGGGTGAATGCTCAAAAAATACATTTCTGATAATGGTGTTAGGTCAAAAGAATTGGAGAACATTGCTCTAGACAGATTAACAGAGAGAAGTTAAGAACAGCAAAAGTTGCTTCCATCAAGCAAGGAAAAAAAGCTAGCTCTTGCAAGCTGAGGTATTATTAAAATGTAAATAGGTTTGCTTTCTAGCAGAATCGTGTTTCTAAATTGTACACAGAACTCAAGATGTGCCACTTCCTGGAAGGCCAACAAAGGCGAACATGTGTGGCCTTTTCTTTGGACCTTGATGTTATGGTTCTTTTGAAAAAAATTTAACCAGAAGTTACTCCCAAAATTGGTCCTTGTGGCCAACCAGGCCTATCACTCAAAGTTAATTGCCTGCTATTTGTGTTTTCTCATACACAGGAAATGATGGCTTACTTGAAATAACACAGTATTTTGAAATGGACTAGAGCACGTGAATTTCTTATTGAAAACACTGTTTGTATCTTGTTTTTGTTGTTCCTTTAGGAGCTATATCCTGGAAAGAGAGAGAGGGAGTATCAGTTAATGAAATGATTCCCATTTATTGATTTGAACTCCTTAAGGAGTTTCTAGCATAGTTTAAGGAGTTCCTGATAAAAAAAAAGCAATAATGACCTTAAATAGTAATTGTCCAATTATGTTACAAATATACTTTCCCTTTGTGACAACAAGCCCATTGTTCGAAGCATTATAGGTTTGTTTCTTCAGCAATTTGAATCCGTCACGATCAAATGCACAATGATTTCAGTGTTCCTGCAGTGTTTTTGTTTTTTGTCCTTCATTCACAAATAGGACCATGTAATCAGGGAGGTGATGCCATGACATGCAAGTGAATTGGATTGAAGTGAGGGAGGGATGTGCAAAGTCACCAGTCTCACTTTCTCTTCTAGAGCCATCTGGGTCCAGTGGTTATATATAGATCAGGACAACTGGAGGTGACCCTGGATACAGTGGGAAACCTTTTTAAGCTAAGGTCTTTAACAGGTCTCAGTTTGACTGAGGCAATGACTATTCAATGATTAAGGGTAGGTAAGAAATGAGGCAAAGAATTGTCTGGCCTCTTTACTTAGTCAAAAGAAAATCAATCTGGGAGGATACTTCTGACTAAAACAGAAACAATTGCTATACACCAATCCCTGACCACTTTTGACTAAGCAAAATGTGTTCTTGCAGATCATCAACCCCTCATCAAATTGTTTTCAAACTGCCACAAAGTTGCTATATTTGAGTGCTAACCAATTCCCAGTGGATGGTCAAATAGCATGCTCATGAACTCATTTGCATTTTGTACCCCGCAGGAGAGTACCTCCCTCATTCCCTTTTGTTACTCTGTAATCATAGCTCATCAGCTCTGTAATCATGTGATCAAGATGTCACCAGGATTTACATTCTTGCAGCACAAATGTCAGGCTGTTTGAAAACTATGATCTTTAGTTATACACATTACAAGTGTCATTTTGAAACAATCGTGGTCCATCACAAATGTTCTGCAGAAACAAACCTTATATTACTTCTCATTGCAGTATTAAGGCTGTTTTCTGATTTGTACTTATCATCTACCTATGTTTCTCTTCTTCCAACTAGTGAATTTTCAAGGGAAATTATTAGCAACACTGGTCAGTCATTTAGCAAAATTTTTATTAGAGCAGCTGTTTTGCCAATGGTAAAAAGGAATAAAGTTACATCTGGAAAAATTCTTTCTTTACAAAGGTTAGTTTATCTGTAAACACGGTTTAATTAAATGCAACCAAATAAGGCAATGCATTCAATTGAATATTAAATCTATTTATCAATACAATGCTTGTCATTAATCAGTAGAAAAGTAAATATTTTCTATCATAACTAGATATTCATTTTTATCAGTTGGTTAGGTAATGAAAAATACAAAATGAATTTCCATTTCTCAGCAAGAGAACTTGTAAAATTCTAGTGTTTTCTACCACCTATTTGTAAGTATTTTCACCTTGTTTTTGTTTTAAATAAAAATAATGGAAATAAATTTGTTGCATAATTACATTTAAAGATGGTGTTTATCTGATGCTAAACCTAATATTGTAAGCTTTTTTCAAATTGAAAAGAGTCCAACACTGAAATTAAGTTTATAAATGATTATTATATGACATTAAATACCCTCAAGATGGAAATTATTCAATTAAAAAAGTTATTTGTATTTAGCAAAATCTATAAAATAAAGAAATTTTTAATGTGAAGTCCTTTAGATAATAGTAAGCATATGATGTTCTGTTGGGTTATTCTTTTAATTCTTACAGAATGTCCTACATAAAATATTTATAATTACTTAATAGTTTCATAGTTATAAGTTAAAACATTTTATATTTTATAATTATGTAATGTAAAGTTTACTTTGGAGTTCAGGGGGTGAAAGTTATCATTATAGTTATTGTAACCTCTTAATGAATAAATATACAAGAATATTATGCGTAATATATTCAATTTCCATGAGAGTTTACAACAAATTTTTTTGCTGTGAAAGGAGTTTGAGGAATAAAACTATTGGGAACCACTACAGTAACAGATAGAGAGCCAACTTAAGAGACTGGGAGACCTGGGTTCAAATCCTACCTCTGAAACCCTGGTCAAGCAGATAGAGAGTTAATCTTGAGACCAAGAGGACTTGGGTTCAAGCCCTATCCCCAAATGTGACCTTGGCCAAGTCACTTAACTTCAACATTCCAAAGCAACTTGACTTTCACTGATGTAAGAAGCCACTCACCAAGAGCTCCCTTTACCAGTAAAATCCCAGTCTCAGTCAAACATTATAAATCTTGGATGGGCAATGAACTAATCCCAGAGCTGAACAAGAGAAAGAGAATGGGATAGATTAGGGATAGAGAATGCACCGGTGATTTCACTCATATAGGGAACTTCCAGATAAAGAAACTCCTTATACCTATACAAGTTGGCACCTTTTCTGCAACTTTTAGTCTTAGATTGTTGCCTAGAATACTTCTAGGTTAAGTGACTTGCCCAGGGCAACACACATGGTCATAGGCAGGACTGGAACTCCTATCTTTCTAGCCCTAAGATTTGCTTTCTGCCTGCCACACGAAGGTTGTCAAGTTTTTGTTTGTTTAATCATGTCTGAATCTTTGTGACCCCATTTGGTGTTTTCTTGCCAAAGATACTGGAGTGGTTTGCCATTTCCTTCTCCAGCTCATTATACACATGAGGAAACTGAGGCAAACAGGGTGAGTGACTGCCCAGGATCACACAGCTAGTGTCTGAGGTAGGATTTGAATGCATGAAGAGGAGTCTTCCTAACTGCGGGTCCAGCGCTCTCTCTACTGCACCACCTAGTTATCCCCTCTACCAAGTTACTTTTAGAAATTAGCTTTTAGAAGATTATACAGTGCTTTTAATGATCTCAAATTTCCCTCTGAAAGAAAGGCAAATTTTTAATACAGATATTCTTCTGGCACTGTGCTACTGGAACATTGAACAGGACAGTCTTTCAAGAACGTAAGTGCAGGCTTGCCCAGAGATGCAACAGGTAAGTAAGTATATGATGGACATGAGCAGGTCATGACATGTTACAAATAAATTGCTGAAAAAACAGTTGTACAAAGGATATCATCTGAGAAATATATGACCAGAGAGAAAAGAGAAGATGTCCCTCTCACAGGAAAGGGAAGGAGAATGTACACAACTCTGCTGGTATCCAGGTCATATTAAGAGATCTAGGAGAGGGCCAATAGCTTTCTGCCTGGACCGTCTATGGAGGATTCATGAAAGATGAAAAAAAAACATGCACATGAGGGGGAGGCAGGGGTGGGTTCCCATGGGCATAACTGAGTAAATATCAAGGTCTATGGGATCACAGATCCACTAAAGTATCAAGAGATGGGTTCAGAGTAGAATCTAAAAAATGAAATGAATCCAATATGAGCCTCCTTGTTCTGACAACAACCATGCCCTACTTACCCCAATACAAAGAAGACCACACGATTCCTGGCAATCAAAAAGACTTAAATTCAAATTCTGCCTCAGACACAAATTGGTCATGTGATTCTAGGTGAGTCACTCATACCTCATTCCACGTGATTCTTGTCCACAGTTCTCCACAGAGAACCAATGTGACTTGCTGGACGCCACTGGATCTGCATTCAGCCTGTCCATCCTTTTCTCACTATATAACCGGCCCATGTTCATTTTTGATTGTACTTTTTCTTGCTGAGAAGCATCATGAGATAGTGGAAAGGACACTGCATCAGAAGACAGAGCGTCACATCTCAGCTCCCTTTTTAACTTCCTTTGTGACTGGAAGTCACGTCTACTCTCTGGTCCTCAGTTTCTCCATCTATTTAAAAAAAGGAGGTTGGATTAGAAGATCTCTAATATCTAACAGGGTCCCATTGTACTTGCTTTTCCCAGCTAGGTGGAACAGTGGATAGAGTGCTGGGTTTGGGGTCAGGAAGACCTGAGTTCAGATATGGCCTCAGACACTTACTAGCTGTGTGACCCTGGGCAAGTCACCTAATTATGTTTGGCTCAGTTTCCTCATATGTAAAATGAACTAGAGAAGGAAATAGCAAACTGCTTCAGTAGATTTGCCAAGAAAATCTTAAATGGGGTCATAAAGAGTCAAACACAAGTGAAATGACAGAGCAAAAAGATTTCCTTGATTAAGAGTAAAGAAAAATAAAATTGAGGAGGCTACAGTTATTAGGAGAAAAAATATAAAATCAGATTTTTAAAAGAAACTATTTCCCTGAATGTTTGTTTGCTATAATATAGATATTACCAACCTATAAATAACACAAAATCAAAAATGTTTGAGCTACAGAACCTACTTACATCTTAACTAAAAGTGAGGGGGAAAAGTGGAGATGAGGTACAAATGTTCTCTTTGACAAGAGAATATAAAATCAATTCGAATATAGTTAGGTCACAATTAGTGGGAATAATCAGTCCCATGAAGTGGTCAAATTATTCAAATTTTCGTTTCATATTTCCATTGGGCTAAAAGTCATTATCAACCATGTTTTACATGTAATTGTTATTTCAAATAGTGCAAATTCAAATAATGCAACCGCTTTTTTTTTTTATCAAATACTTTATTAACTTCTAGTTTACATCATTCATTTCTGCAAGATTTTGAGTTGCAAATTTTCTCCCTGTTTCTCCCCTACCCACCACCCCAAAATAGCGATCCCACTGGATATCCCCTCTTCCAATCTGCTCTCTCCCATATCTTCTCCTATACCCCCTCCGACTTTCCACTAGGGCACGGTGGATGTCTATGCCCCAATGCCTGTATATCTTATTTCCCAGTTACATGTAAAATAATATTAACAATGATATATATATATATATGTATATATATATACATATATTTAAAAACATTTAATTTTAAAACTTTTAATTCCATATTTATTCCCTTCCTCCCTTGTCACCCACCCTTACTGGAAAGATAAGCAATTCAGTAGAGGTTGTACATGTGTAGCTATGCAAAACATTTCCATAGTGGATATATTGTAAAACACTGACTATATTTCCCTCCCTCCTATCCCACCTCTCACTTGTTCTATTCTCTACTTTGATCCCCTCCCTTTTCAAAAGTAGGTGCTTCCAGCCTCCCCCCCCTCAGACTGCCCTCCCTTCCATCATCCCCCCTTTCATTCCCTTCCCTCCTACTCTCCTGTAGGGTGAGATTCCCTATTTAGTGTATGCCATTCCCTCCCTAAGCCAAATTCAATGAGAATAAGATTGACCCATTCCCTTTTGCCTTCCTATTCTTCCCCTCCATTGTAACCATTTTCCCTTGCCTCTTCTATATGAGATAGTTTACCCCATTCTGTCTCTCCCCATCTCCTCTCATTATATTCCTCTCTCACCTCTTAATTTCACCTTGCATCATCTCTTCCTATTAAATTGGTCCTGTGCCCTCTATGTATATCTGTACACATATATACACACATTCACATATGTATTCATATGTCCATATACTCTCCTATATAGACACTATATATATGTTTATATCTATCTATCTATCTATCTATCTATCTATCTATCTATCTATCTAT
>NW_027185876.1:4358500-4365105 GCF_028583685.1 Petaurus breviceps papuanus | reverse complement strand
TATCTATCTATCTATCTATCTATCTATCTATCTATCTATCTATCTATCTATCTATCTATCTATTTCTATTCCCTTCAACTATTCTCATACTGAGAAAAGTTTTGTAAGTTATAATTATTGTTTTTCCATGTAGGGATGTAAATAGTTCAACTTTGATAAGTTCCTTATGATTTATTTTCCTTGTTTACCTTCTCATACTTCTCTTGCTTCTTGTATCTGAATGTCAAATTTTCTATTCAACTCTAGTTTTTTCATCAAGAATGCTTGAAAGTCCTCTATTCCACTGAATGACCATATTTTCCCCTGAAACATGATACTCAGTTTTGCTGGGTAAGTGATTCTGGGTTTTAATCCCAGCTCCTTTGTCCTCCAGAATATCATATTCCAAGCCCTTCAATCCCTCAGTGTAGAAGCTGCAAGAACCTGTGTTATCTTGATTGTGTTCCCACAATATTCAAATTGTTTCTTCCTGGCTTCTTGTAATATATTCTCCTTGATCTCGGAGTTCTGGAACCTGCCTATAATGTTCCCAGGAGTTTTCTTTTTGGGATCTTTTCCAGGAGGCGATTGGTGGATTCTTTCAACCTCTATTTTGCCTTCTGGTTATAAAACATCAGGGCAATTTTCCTTGAGAATTTCTTGAAGGATGATTTCTAGGTTCTTTTTTTTTATGATGGCTTTCAGGTAGTCCAATAATTTTTAAATTATCTCTCCTGGATCTATTTTCCAGGTCAATGGTTTTCCCAATGAGATATTTCATATTGTCTTCTATTCTTTAATTTGCTTGGATCTATTTTATAGTATCTTGATTTCTCATAAAGTCACTAGCTTCCATTTGCTCCAATCTAATTCTGAAGGAATGATTCTCTTCAGTGAGCTTTTGAGAATTTTTTCCCATCTGGCAAATTTGGCTTTTTAAGGCATTCTTCTCATTACCTTTTTGAGCATCTTTTGCCATTTGAGTTAGTCCATTTTTTAAGGTGTTATTTTTTTTCAGTCAGGTTGTTGACTCTCATTTCATAATTTTATTGCATCATTCTTATTTCTCTTCCCAATTTTTCCTCCACTTCTCTTATTTGGTTTTCAAAATCCTTCTTAAGGTCCTCTATGGCCTGTAACCAGCTTGTATTTTTCTTGGAAGCTTTTGGTGCAAGAGTTCTGACTTTGCTGTCTTCTTCCTGTTCCATCTTTGATCCTTTTTGTCCCCAAAATAGGAGTGTAAATTTGGGTTGCTCTGCTTGCTTTGCTTCCTTTGCCTGGTCATGTTCCCACTCAATTACTTGACTTTTGGGCTCTTTGCCACAGTAGGACTCTGCTACCAGACAGTGGAGCTTTGTCCCAAATGCTGAAGTTTTCTCAGCTGCCAGAGATATTAGTTGGGTACCCTCTCTGAAGCCTCCACACACTCTGGCAAGCTGGTCACAAACCCCAGGACCTCCACCCTAGACCACAAGCCAGATCCAAGCAGGTTAAAGCAAGAGCAATTACCCCTCAGACTGGTTGCTTGGTCCCTCTACACTCTGCAGGCCAGGAGTGGAAGCAGCTAGGTGGCTGCAGCTGTATGGTGGCTGTGCCTCAGCTGCTTCTCACCCCAGGGGCAAAGGCCAACAGTACTCCCAAACTACTGGATCCCAAAGTCCACACTTCACTGACCTCTCACTTTGTCCTTAGCATCTATGGGTTGATAATTCTGGAAACCACCACAGCTGCTGGTAATCTGAAGTCCCTCCAGCCAGAGGCTGCTCAGGCCTGCCCTGAGGCTAAGACCTCTGGCTCCCCCAGGGCTGAGCTCAGTTCTCAGATCACTTCACTGGCTGCTTCCTGCTGGCCTACTGAGCTGTCCTCAGTGGAAGGTTAGCTTCTCCGTGTCATTTTGTGGGTTCTGTACCTTCAAAATTTTTTCAGAGTTACCTTTTACATGAATTGGAGGAGGTGGAAGTGGGAGCCGCTTGGAAGTTCTGTTTCTACTCTGTCATCTTGACTCCACCCCACCCTCCCCCCCAGTGCAACCACTTCTTAAAATTCCTTATTTGCACTAATTGGGACCTAGCTGTAATTAGTATAAGCCAGTAGTGTCCAAGTCTTTTTGATTGTATACTGCTATAATAAAAGAAATTGAGCATATCCCTTCAATATGTATACATTTTCTTATTTGTAAATTTACACATATAATACTATACTAGTAATTATGGATTTTATAAAACTTGACCCAAAATGGAAATGTAAAAGGTTAGATAAATAGAAAATAATATTTTAAAATGACATTTTATTTATTAATGGTACAGAAGACTTTTTACTTAAACTAAAATGTGATTATTAATAATTATATTTTAAGGAGGGAAATGTGATTGAAGATACTTCATTATTAATAAAAACCTTGGTTTAACACTCTTTGACATAGCAATCCAAAGGTTTGCCTCCAACTATAGGTTATTTTGATGTTTTTTTCAATGGTTATTATAACTGAGGGAAAAATGCAAATTTACAAAGATACATAGATCCAAATGGAAGAAATAAATTATTGGTTGTACTTTATTTAAACACGATACTGATTTTTCAGCCTTATATACCAATTATTTCAAATAAACTCAGATTTTAAAGTCTCATTGTTCCTGATGTCAGTCAGTTGTTCTTGCAAACTAATCAATTGGGGCTGCATTTTAAAAAAAAAAAATCTTTTTTTTACAAGTGTATTCAAATCCCAGTGAAACTGCATTTGGAAGATTTATAAACAGGTTAGAAAATTCTATTTCCAATTTTCAAAAAAGTATTCAGATATGAGTTTTTTTTATAGATGACACATTTATGTTGCTTTTTAGCAATTCAGAGAAGATCAGTTACCCAGGAGGAGAGGGTAGTCAACAAGGTCAAATACTTTAGGCAGAAAAAAAAGAGGATGAGAACTAAGTGAAAGAAAGGGCTTCAGATTTGGCCATTAAGGGGTCTTTGATAACTTTGAAGAGAGCAATTTTCATTGAGTCAATAATCAGAGGTCCTGAGAAGAATGAGAACCCAGGAGACCAGAAGAAGGATAGTGTCCTCCACAGAAATAAATGATTTTGGAAGAGTTGGGTTGAGGTGGAGGGGAAGAATGAAATGAAATCTGCCATGCAGATCACAACCCATTCATGTCTCTTCATGGATATGCTTTTGGATATTCTGTCCTAGCCAAAATGAATGAATGAATGAATAAATAAATGAAAGGAGGGTGTGAGTTGGGGTTGGGCTCTTACTCACCTGTTACTACTCAGGAGCACAAAACCTGCTAACAAAAGGTGATTGCTACAGCCAAGAGGTGATGGTGGGGGGGTGGGGAAAGCAGGTTGTTGGTACATTGAGGGTAGGGGAATATTTGTAATAGTATCTGCACAACTATTCTGAGTGCCTAGGTAAAGGTTTGCCTTGAGGGGTCAGTTCTTGGGATAGAAAGGAGAAGGTTGGGAGATTGTAATACATAATTACCTTAAGATATCAGCACTAGGGCGGGGCAGAGGAGGGCAGTGCTGTTTGAAAGGATGGCATAATTGTATTGGAGACAAACCCCATGGCTGACTCTCAGTGGGAGGATAAGCTATAACCCATCTTCCCATTCTCCCCCTCTTGTGATCATGCTCTAGGTGCCTTGTGGTTATGGTCTATACCACTGGAAGTGTGCAGCCCCCACTTGGAAAATCAAAGGTCTAAGCAGGGGCATTCATTCAGCATAGTCAAACTAGATTGTATCCCCAAATAATGAAGGGGGGAGGTGTAGGATCATATAGAAATTAACTATCAGAACAGCAAGAAGTTAAAATCCCTAAAATAAATATAAATGAAGACTTTTATTCAACAAAGACCAGCTGTCTGATGTGTTGTAGGGATTTACAGAGCTCTGTGTTTCCGAAGAGCCTAGTTTCCACCTCTGATTTGGGAGTTAGAAGAGAGCAGTGGCTGGGAGCTCATGCCTATGTTTTCCTACTTTCAAGTCAGGTATTAACCTAGAATTATGTCTATTACACACCAGATATTTGCAGTCTAGGGGCACAATTCTGTTTTGTATAAAGCCACTTTCCCTGGTTGCTGATGGGACAGAAGAGGGCCAGAGAGAAGTAGTTCCACCCAGAAGGTAACAGCTAGCTTAATTGCTGCCAGCTTGGCTTCCCTCCCATCATATACTTTACACAAAAGACAATCATGGATAATAAGCAAACATATTTATCAAAGAAAGTAGTAAAACAACAATCAGGAAAGTCATAGAGATTAGTTTAGTCAATAGAAGGATTAAGACAGAATCTTAATTCAACTGCAGAGAGAACTAACTCACTCTAGTGCACCTATTACGGGCCAGGCCAGGTGCTAGATATATAAAGACAAAAATGAAACAGCTGCTACCTGGAAACAACTTACTTACAGTCTACTAGTGAAATACAAATGTCTCAGCCTAGCATTTATATAGCCTTCTGCAATCTGATTCAAATCTATTTTTCTGCATTTACAACAAACTAATCTTTTCATGGATACTACATTCCAAACTCAATGTATCATCTCCCACCTCCATGTATTTGCCCAGACCCCATGCCTGGAAAGCCCTACCTCTTCCTCTCCCACTTTCTTAATCTTTGCCCTCCTGATCAAGTGCCTCCTTCTCCACAATCCTTTCAGTTGTTCGTGTGCTCTATGTCTTCAATAACTTTGTAATACATTTGTGTACATGTTGAATCTTTCTAATATACTGTAAACACTTTGAAGATAGGGACTATTTTAATTTGACTTTATATCTCTAGCCCACAGAACAGTATCTTTTACATAGTAGGAATGTAAATGTTTGCAGTTGTTTCTAATGATCACATAAGATTCTATACCTTGGAATATCTGCTTTTTGAGAGTGAAGGATCATTTTTAAAAGACCCTATTCCCCTCCCCCCAACTTAAACTACTAGGAAGAACCAAAGGCATAACCTTTGATGAGAAAAAAAGATAATTAAGAACTGAGACAGAGAAGTGAGGACATTTCTTTCTGTAGTCTTGTAAATGATAACAGATGAGTAATCATAAAAATTAATATTGGTATAAATCCAACCTAACCCGGGAAAGATGAGGACTTGAATCATAAAAATTCCATGATATTTATATGCTACCACAAAGAAGAGAATGCTTTTATCCTAAACGGAAAAGTACAAATATTGGAATAAAAAAATTTTAATTGATGAAACAAGAGACTTCAACAGTTAATCTTGCCTAAAGGGCAGAGTTTCATTCTACATGAATGCTACTGTATGTGGGTTATTTAGAGTGAGTAACCAAATATCTGAGGACAAGTAATTAGCCAAACATCCCTGTTCTGCATACTTGCCTCACACACAATTTACAGAACAAACCCACAGAAGGGAAAAGTAAAAGACCGTGGAATATTTTTTCCAATCCCAAGAGCTTCATTCCCCTCAAAATTGTTGATTCCAGTGCTATTAGAATGAGCAGGACTTGGCTATTTTCCCCTTGTTATATAAGGGCAGAGAAATAACTTTTCTTATACATAACTCTTCAATTTCCTTTCTCCCCATTTCAGGTAACAGAAAGTATTGCATCACATCCTCATGGATTACTTCAGTGTTACAAATTATACAGAAGAGGTTGGTTGTCAGCTGTACTAGCACAAGCTACCTTCTTAGCAAGACTCTATTTAATGGTGTAATAAAAATAACTCCTCTTTGAGGTAAAAAATAATCTGAGGGAATTAATTTTTTTAACAACAAGAATAGAGGATTTGTCTCACATCTATAGTTCCTAACAGTTTTCTACAACCCTGTAAGGATGGAAGTGCAGGCATTATTATACCCATTTTATAGATGAGAAAATTTGTACATAGAGAGATTAGTGGTTTGCCTTTGATCGTGTGGCCAATAAGGAGAAAAGCTTATTTGCAAAGATTTTCAAACCCAGGTCTTCTGACTCTGAAGTTTCTCTTCACTACACCAGACTGTTTCTCAAATTAATCCTCTTATAGTAACAGGGTTATTCAGTGTTCCTAAAGGCTTTGACAACAGACAGCAAGCTCTAGCAGGTTGTATGAAGATTCAGAGCTCATCCTTTCCCAAGATCAACCTAGTTAAGTTGGGAGAAGCTCATCACCAGTAACCTGGCCACTTGATGATCAAGTCTTTAATCATGACAAGCCACAAAATAAAGAAAAATGAAAAAAAATCTCCCATTTCTTTGTGTCTGCCCTCATCTGCTTTTGCAATGGCAGTAGCAGAGTAGCTGAAAAGGAACCGAAGAGTGCTAAGAATAAGACAGCTTCTAGTCTGTCTATAAACATTAATTTACCTGCTGGCTGTCTAATGGGCGATCCTTTCCCAATGTCTAATATTACAGGTGTACTAGTGTTACAGGGAGACATATGGCAAATGACGTCAAGGGGGAATAGACTGACAGACCCCCTTAAGGAACAGTAGCAGAATTGATATGATCATGTACACTAATTCTCAGTGATTTCAATGCAAATCTGGGAATAGGAAAGAAAGGAAAATATTATATTTATTATATTTACATATATACACATTTATATCTATGAATGTGGATAGATAGATAGATAGATAGATAGATAGATAGATAGATAGATAGATAGA
>NW_027185876.1:4341653-4358490 GCF_028583685.1 Petaurus breviceps papuanus | reverse complement strand
AGATAGATAGATAGATAGATAGATAGATAGATAGATAGATAGATAGACACATGTAGATATGTCTATATCTATCTATCTATCTACCTACCTACCTATCTATGGAAGTATAGCTCAAGAAAGAGACCAAAAGTTAATAAATGACTCCAAAGCTTTATAACTGCATGCTTCAAATACCTTTTTCAAGAATAGGAACCCCAAAATGAAATCGACTCTATCTTATGTCAAATGACTACAGGCTGTGATTTCTTACTAAAGAATCGGCAGGAAGTGAGCCAAAAGACACCAACCTTTTTAGTCTTCTCCAGCTGGCCTTGTCTTTGTCATATGCAAAGCTCAGAAATGAGTGAAAGAGAAAGTTAAAAGTACCTTTTCTGTTTAAGGAGGTTAAACCTTAGGAATAATTGCCTCAGCAAGGAGGATATGATTAAAATTAAGCACTAGAATGGATTTTTGATCATTTCAGATGTGAACTGAACTCCAAGAAGATAGTAAGCGAAATTTAAAAGAACAATTCAAAGAGCAGGTGTGGCCATCCACTACCTTTTGTGAGAGGCTGTGTTGAAGGGAAGACCTTTATCACCATTGACTGAGAGAGCTTATTGAAGAAGGTCCTCCCCAGGAGAAGAGAACTTTGGAGAATATACTCTGTGAATGGAGGGTAGAGTTGCAATTGGGTCTGACAAAAAAACAACCCAAACAATTCATCCAAAGACAATAAAGAGGATAGAAGAAAAGGCCTCGGGAGGTGGCTGAAATAATTATAGTCCTCCCCCCCCCCCCCCGCAGGGGAGAGATTCACTAACCACAGTATCTCTAGTGGCTATTGGATAGGTTATTAGGTAATAATGATAATAATCATGAATAATAATAATGATAAAAGCTCACATTTATATAATGCTCTGAGTTTTGCAAATTGCTTTACAAATGTCTCATTTTATACTCACAACTCTTCGAGGTAGGTGTTATTATTATTTCCATTTTGCGGATGAGGAAACTGAGGTAGACAGAGGTTAAGTGATTTGCTGAGAGTCCTACAAGTAGGGAAGTGTCTGAGGCTGGATTCAAGCACAAGCTTTTCTTGACTTCAAGTTCAACATTCTATGTACTGTATGTACCATGTAGCTGCCTGTATGAGAGCCTGAGGATAAGCTAGGCTGTTGAAGACCAGCTGTACTAGAGATCTGATACCCAGTGGGGAGTAATGTAGATACATTAACCAGCAGGAAGCAGCTGAGAAGCAGTGCCAAGCAGGGAGAGTCAGAGGGCAAAGCCTGGTGGAGAGCAGACCCAGCACAGAGTGATGATATCAATAGAAAATATCAACAGCTTGGCTACATCAGGCACATGAGTTGCTCCCAAATTGTATTCTGTAGCCCTGTGCTCCTCATGGGTGTATATTCCATGTGTCATTCTCACATAGGTTCAATCTTTTTACTGAATGTGTGTGTGTGTATATTTGTAGAAAAGTAAGCTCAAGATTTATAGTGGGAGGGACTGTTCTACTATTGTTTGCACTACTATGATATTTGAACTAAGTGTGTCCACAGGACGGCTAGTAAACATCTTTGGGGGTTCAAGAACTATGGTTCCCAGAGAATTCTGACCTTCAAAGTACCTAGAACTTGGGATAACTTTTAGGGGATCAATGAGTGACAGGGGCTCCGGGTACTACACTTAAATAAGAAACAATTGTTACTGACAGAAGCAGCTAGGTAGTGAAGTGGATAAATCACTGGGCCTGGACTCAAGAAGACCTGAGTTCAAATCTAACCCCACTTCCTAGCTGTGTGGTCCTGATCAAGTCACCTGACCTCAGTTTCCTGGATTGCAAAGTGGGGGGTACCTACTTCACAGGGTTGTTGTGAAGATCAAATGAGAATACTTGTAAAGGGCTTAGCCCAATGCTTGACACATAGTAGGCTCTTGGTAAACACTTGCTTCCTTTCTTCCTAAAATGATAAAGTAAATGAGTAATGTGAGAATCAACCCCGCCGTGTGTGTACAATCAGAACACTGATCTGTTAGATAATTGATGCCAAAAAACCAACACCAAATATTTTAAAAGAATAAAGACAAGAAGACATCAAGTTTAATTATAAAAATTCCAACCTAGACTATTGTAATAAGCAATGAGAAGATGTTCTCTTTGAGGCTGCTGGCCAGTGTTCAGTTTAGGCTGGAAGTACCTGAAAGTTGTTAGCATTTTGTAGTTGGGGGAGTTACTTAGTAGATTCAACCCCACTGTTGGCAATTGAGCTATTCCTTTCACAATCACTTCCCTAACAAAGACACCCTTTATAAGATCTACTGGGTTCGATCTTTTGTTAAAGCAAAATAAACAAAGCTCTCTGGAAACAAATTATCCACTAGAAGCCTTCAAGATCCACCTCTTCCATGAGACTTCCCTAAGCATTTTTCCTCCCCATGCCCTGTTGAAAACAATCTCATGCTCCTTTCATACCACAGGCATGTATAGCATGTGGGTTGAATGGACTTTAAATTTCCTTCATCCTCTGTTCTATGTAACTAAGAAAGATAAGATGCTCGTAGAAAAATGAAAAATTTGGTGACATTCTTCTCACTTCCTCCCAACCCATGTAATTCATGACATTCAGGGATGTTGAAAAATGGGTAAGAGAAAAATAAAACAGCCAATCGAATGACTCCAGTTTCACAAGACAGGAAATGACTAGTCCCTGATGTACACTGATCAATCATTTCCAAACTAGCTGTCTATGTACAGTCAGCCCCTTGACTTGTTAGACTATTGTAGATAGAACTAAGGTCAGCTTGAAAGACAAGAGAAGACAATGTATGAAATTACAACAGCTCCAACTCACCCATTCTAACTACTGATATTAAAAAATGGGAAATGGATTAACGAAAAGTACAAATAAAGTTGATTATATCTTAGAAGGCAGGAAAATGATTGATTATTGATGTGAGTCATTTCCAAATCATCTATCTTTTTTCAGTCAGATCATTGACTCATTAGAGGAAAGGTCAAAATCAACACCAGATTTGAAGAGATGATAAAGATGGTTAAAAAATACCCAACAACTATTAATGAAATGGTTCACCATTAAGAGATTAGAAGAAAATAAAGGCATATATGTTTTTTAGATCTATGGCTAATTGAGAATTTTTTTAATTAAAAAAAAAAGGATGTTGGGTGGCTAGGTGGCATAGTGAATAGAGCACCAGCCCTGGAGTCAGGAGGACCTGGGTTCGGATCTGGCCTCAGACACTTAACACAAAAACTAGCCTGTGACCCTGGGCAAGTCACTTAACCCCAATTGCCCTCCAAAAAAATTTTTAAAGCATATAGGGAAGTATAAAAGACAAAATTAACATTTTGATTTCATAAAATTAAAGTACATTTGCATGAATACAATAACTGAAGACAGAATAAAAAGAAAAAAAGGTAGAGTAGGAAAACTATCTGTACCAAATATTACCTATAAAAGTCTGAAACCAAATTCCATAGGAAATTTACACAAACTCAAAGGATATGAACATTTTCCAAAAAAAAAAAAATTTCAAACTAAAAATGACCATTTGAAGATACTTTCCAAATGACTAATTATGAGATAAATGTGATTTAAAACAATTTTGAGATTTCACTTCACACCCTGCAAATTGGCAAAGATGACCAAAAATGAAAACATTAGCTGTTGGAGGAAAGGAAGATAGGTCCACAAATACATCATTTGTGGAGCTCTGAACTATTCCAACCATTCTGGATTTAAATTTAGAATCGTGTAAAGGTAGTGACTAACCTATCCTTACCTTTTGATTCTGCTATCCCACTACAGGGCAAATAATACTTGAAGTTACATATAGAAACAAAGGTACAATATACACCAAAATATTCATAGCAGCAGCACTTTCATGGTTGCAAAAAACTGAAAATAATTTGAGGAAGAGTGAAAAAACTATGGAATGTGAATGCAAAGGAATTTTATTGTGAAGTAAGAATGATGAATAGGAAGAATTCCAAGAAACATGGGAAGAGACATAACTAATTAGAGGGAAATAGGCAGATCTGAAGGAACAGTACTCACAATGACTACAGTGTAATAAAAAGATTACTAAGAAACTGTGAATAAGTGAAAAACCAATTCCTGTAATGAAGAACAGATAATGCAACTCAACTCCCACCTTATGGCATTGATGCCAGCAGACTGTTAGGGCAGAATGTTGTATATGTTGACAGATACAGTCACTGCATAGGATGTTTTTATTAAACTGTTTTTCCTTGTAAAAAAGGAAAGTTTGTTCCAGGGGAGGGAGGTGAGAAGGAAAAAACTGCCATCAGGTAAAGCTAAAAAACATCAATAAAATAAATCATTTTAAAAAAATTCTAGAGGAGAATGATGGACAATTATAAATACTTGTGGAGGGGAAAATTAGTTTTCTGAAGGTTAATATATGACCTAACTAAGCCAGATCACCCCAAGAACGTTTTTGGATAAAACAGAAAAGATAACAAACAGATAAAAAATGGATCAGATCTGCTAATATGTGTGCAGCAATTTATTTTTATTGTCCATGATGGTGAAAGTACTACATTGGAATTCTAAAATCTCAGATTCCATTGCATTATATGATAAAGTAGATGGTACTAAAGACAAAGAAAAGAGATCAAGTACACATGGAAGAAATTCATGCAGGAGGTGACACAATGTTGAAAGCATGAGGAGATTTATTCTCAAGGTATTTGAGACATAGCAAATAATTGGAAAATAATCACAAATGTCATCAATGCCATCAAAGGGCAATGAAGTAACTATATGACTCTGTAAAAACTTTATCATTTCTATCTACACATGTGTTTTCTGGATGAAAATATGAGAAGTTCTGGGTAATGGGAGCAACAAGATGGAAGATTAGAAATTTTCTCTGATCTTCACAACCTCTCAAACCTCAAAAGAAAGTTAAAAAAAACCCATGAAATGACACTCACTGACCCTAAGCTAACTCATCTCCCCTCCTGCGTGCTACTGGCATCCTAAATCACAAGATTAATAGCTGCAGAAAAATCCTTTGACAAAGTACAGCACTTTTTTGTGCTAAAAACCCCATAAAGTATAGCTATAGATGGAATTTCTTCAATATCATAAAACATCTATCTAAAGCCAAAAGCAATCATCATATGCAATAGATATATAACAGAACTTCTAATAAAAATGAAAGTGAAGCAAGGATGACCATACTCTTTATTATTTTTATATAGTTCTGGAAATACTAGCAATAGCAATATGACAAGAGAAAGAAATTAAAGATAGGTAAAGAGGAGATAAAAAGATTTCTATTTGCAGACGATATGATGGTTTACTTGGAAAATCCTAGGTAATCATCATAGATACTAAATGAGAGAGACAATTAATACTTTCAGCAAAGTTGCAAACTACAAAAGAAATTCTCAATAAATAAATAAATAGAATAATAAAACAAAACAAAATAAATAGAAATTTTGAAATAGCATTTCCATATAATAATAACAAAACTCAAGAAGAAAAATAGAAAGGGAATCTCATTCCAAAAAGCTAGAAAATGCATAAAATATCTGGTGATAAACCTACCAACGACTTGTACAGATTCAATTACAAAATATTCCTTAAAATAAAGAACAATTTAAATAGCTGGAAGAATATTCAATACTCATGAGTAGGCCATGCCAATATAATAAAAATGACAATACAAACAAAATTAATTTACACTTTTAATACTATACAAATCAAAGTACCAAAGGGATATTTCATAGAATTTGATAAAATAGTAACAAAATTCATCTGGAAAAACAAAAGATCTAAAATATCAAAGGAAATGGTGAAAAGAAGCAGTGAAGAAAGGTGGGGCTAGGGGGGGGGCGGGAAATAGCATTTCCAGAACTCAAACTGTATTATAAAGCAACAGTCATCAGTCATATGTTATTGGTTAATAAATAAAGAGATAGATCAGTAAAACAGATTAGACAAGGGAGAATCAGAAACTATAGAACTCAATAACCCAGTGTTTGATAAAGTGGAAAACATAAATTATCTCAGAAAAACCTCTTTCTTTGATAAAAACTGTTAGAAAAACTGGAAAGCAGTTGGGCAGAAATTAAGTTTATACCTTATACCATATTCCACAATAGTCTGAATGAATATATGACCTTAATATTAAAGATCAGACTATAAAAAACAAAAGATATATATACATATATATATACACACATTTGTGTGTGTGTGTGTGTGTGTGTGTGTGTGTGTAAGAGCTATAGGTAAGAGATTTGTTTTTTAACCAAATGAGAGACAGAGGCAGTTACAAAAGATAAAGTAGGTAACTTTGATTACTTGAAACTGAAAAACTTCTGCATAGACAACATTAATGCAGCTAGGATAAGAGGGGAAATGGTTAAAGGAAAAAAAATCTTTGTATTCAATTTTTCTGATAAGGGTTCAGTATCTAAGACATATTAATTAATCAACAATTAATAAATATGCATGATTAATAGCCATTCCCCAATAGATAAGTGGTCAGTGAATGAATTAAAAGTTCTCAAAAGAATTACAAAATATTCACAGCCACATTGAAAGAATTCTTCAAAGCACCAATGAGAAGAGAAATGCAAATCAAAATAACCCTAAGGTTTTACCTCACACCCTACAAATTGGCAAAAATGGCAAGAGTTAATGTTGTAGGGGTTGTGGAATGTTAAGTACATTAATACATTGTTGGTGGAGCTGTGAAATAGTACAACCATTTTGGAAAGCCATTTGGAATTATGCAAATAAAGTAACTAAAATTACCATACCCTTTGAGTCAGAGACTCCATTACTACACTTATACCCCAAGGAAGTCATTAATAAAAGGAAAGTCCCCCATATACTCCAAAATATTTATAACAATACTTTTTGTGAAAGCTAAGAATTAGAAGCAAAATAGAAAACCATCAATTAGGGAACAGCTAAACAAATTGTGGTATAGTAATGGAATACAACTGTCCTGTAAGAAATGATGTGTGTGATGAATACAGAAAAGCATGGAAACGTATATATATTTGAATATATGTATATATACTGATACTGAGTGAAGTAAGCAAAGCTAAGAAAACAACATACACAGTAACTGCAACAGTGTAAATGGAGAGACTGACACACCAAAAAAATCAAAAGTAAATGTAACAAAATTATAAAGGATAAGCAGGACTCTAATGAAAAAATATGAGAGGATACCCCCCAGCCCACTGCTTAGTGGAGGTTAGAAGTGTTACATATTTCAGGTATTTTCAGACTTTTTTCAATGCATGGATAAGTTGTGCTGATTTTTTCTCTCTCTAAAAAATACTCTTTATCATATGAAATTACTCTGGGAGAGGGAGTGGGCATGCTACTTGAGATAACTGTGATATTGTAAGAAACAATATATCAATAACTTATTTTTTAAAAGGAAATATTATAAAAATGTTTTCTGAAGAATTCTCTACTTAAAACTGTATCTTCTATGAAATGAAAAAATGTAGAGGATTGTAATGGTAATGGGAATTTGAAGATCTTCCCTGCCCTTTAATAAACGTAAGGGAATTTGAAGACCTTCCCTGCTTTGAAGATATACTCTGCCCCCTAACAGGCTGAATAGCTGTGAATATTGCATTGGTGCTACAAGGATATAAGATCTCCCTTTATTTATTATTTGTTGATTATGACAGAATGATAAAGCATTTACTATATGCCAGGCTTTGTCCTAAGTGCTAGGGATGCAAATACAAACAAGTAAGATAATTCCTGCCCTCAAAAAACTGATATTCTAATGGTGGTAGACAACACACAAAAGGGAGCTGAAAAAAGGAGAGGAGGGAAACATTCATGGCAGCGTAGTATAGAAATATCTAGGAAGTGATGTGAATGTCTGGTTCTGGGCAAGATAAGGTGAAAACTCAATTATCAGAGTTCAAAGACTCAAGGGACTAGTCTGGGTAGTTCTGGCGGGAAGAGGTTGAGGAGCTGGTCTGGAAATGGATGAGATTACTGGAAAGAATTTGTCTCAAAGAGCAAAATATAATCTAAAAGTCTCTCCCGTGTTTATGTTACAATCACACAAGTCCTTGGCAGATGTAACCACAGAGCTAACTTGCTAACAGTCCTCTGATAATCACTACCAAGTGAGACATAAAGCAAGAAGACACATTCTTGCCAAAAAGGTTTGCTACTGTCATAGGATAGGTCTAGGGGGTAGAGTTCACAAAGAAGAGAGATTCCTTAAAGAAGGTGAAGTCCTCCAGATACTCCTGTTTTGAAAGACATTGTGTTTATTTATTTCATTGAACCCCAGAACATTACAATGCTTCTTTAATGTAATCTATGATCTCTCAAAGGAGATCAGCCTAAAAATCTACACAAGCAAATCTAAATAGATGAAAATCACCTTTTGTCTAGAATGGGCAGCCAATTGAGTTAGTCCATCTGTGCATACATCTTGGATAGGTCCCATAGACGGGGGACTGGGCCTAGGATTGAATGAGAGGAATAGAGTATGTTGGGTTGCATCTATAAAGTTTTCAATGCTTTTAATGATCCCAAGCATCTTCTCTCTTTTTTTTTTTTTGCTTTTATTTTTGAGGGGGGAAGGGCAGGCCAATTGGGGTTAAGTGACTTGCCCAAGGTCACACAGCTAGTAAGTGTGTCAAGTGTCTGAGGCCAGATTTGAACTCAGATCCTCCCGACTCCAGGGCCAGTACTCTATTCACTTTGCCAACTAGCTGCCCCCCAAGCACCTTCTTGACATAAAACACCATCTTTTTCACACCACTATTCTCTCAGTGATGCTATTCAGCTGTAAACCATGGAACATCACATTTTCCAAAGGGAAAAAATTGCTAGTGATCAAAGAGTAATGGAAATTCATATGTTGGATATAAGTAGGTTGCAGCATGTTACAAAGGTGTTTTACAGACAAGAAGTGCCATTAAGGACGTCATGTAGGAAATGTATAACCAGAAAAGGAAACAGTCAAGTCACATAGCAAGGTTTTGCTTTTCTCTTTTTTTTTCTTTCTTAATTGGGTGAGGAGAAGGGGAGGAGGGAGCAAAAATAAATGCATATGAATTGAAATTGTTGAAATTATAGAGAAAGTCAGAAATAAAATTTGGGTGGATGAGAAGTTAAAGGAGGAAAAGGAAAGAACTTAAGCTAAAGGAAGAGAAAGAAGGAGGACTGGGGTTGAAGAGACAGAATCAAGCTTAAGCAGAAGGATTTAAAGAGGAGAGGGACTGAAAAGGAAAGGAGACTTGGACTTAAGAAAGGAAAAGCAGTTGACAAGGCAGATAATCAAGAGAAAGATGGGGGAAGTTAGTAAGACAACACTAGAGATTAGAAAAGGAAAAGGAAGTTGTATGTGGGTTGTTGTGGTGGGAAGGAAATAAGGAAAAAGGAAAGGAAAAAGCTGACTAGAGATGAAGTATCCTAGTATGGTACAAAATACTCTGGGTGTCAGGAGTAAGCATGTGCATAAGAATCAATGGGTTGTCCCCCCAAGGGTGTGCATGCACATCCAAATCCTAGCTCTTTGAATGTGCCAAGGGAGGGAGCCATCATTTCTAAGTACACATGGGGAAGGGTAATGATCAGGGAAGCCTCATAAAAAAGGCAGATCTTGAAGGATTGAGGGGGAAAGCTAATTTTAAAGTATTTTTGTGTATTCTGCTTTAACAAAGGCTCTAACCCAGTG
The DNA here is from genome assembly GCF_028583685.1 of Petaurus breviceps papuanus. Taxonomy (NCBI): domain Eukaryota; kingdom Metazoa; phylum Chordata; class Mammalia; order Diprotodontia; family Petauridae; genus Petaurus; species Petaurus breviceps. The sequence goes on along the minus strand of NW_027185876.1, from coordinate 4,348,776 downwards.
CCACTACAAAGGGTACCGTTGTTAGGCAGGTGATTGTGAAAGGAATGGGATTGAATCTATAGGGTAACCCCGGAGTACAAAAGCCTAACCACTTTCATGAACCACCAGCCTAAGTTGAATCCTGGCCAGTAGCCTAGAAGCGAACATCTTCTCATTCCGTTACTGGGCCCCAGAGTAATCTTGGCTCTTTCGTAATTAAAGTTCAATTAATTTCTCCATGACTGATCCTTCTTCCCATTAAGAGCTCATTGGGAAATCGTGTTTCTGGCACATCATGCAGTTCTGTTCCCAATTCTTGGTTGTGCAATTTATCAATAAAGAAAAGCTTGAAAAGTCACTTAAAAATAAACAAGGAAAAACAATACACACACACAAATACACACAAAGATGAATGAGAAAGAAAGTTAAATTAGAAACACAGCACTGTATGTTCTAACCAGAGAAAAATGGTTATCCCACATTCCAAGGGGCTTTCATCTGGGGAGGTTACAGAAATAGAAATTCAATGATGCATAGTTGCTTGACTCTGTAACCGAAAGAATCATTTAGGAGTGAGAAATAAGCCAGGAAGTAAAATAAACAGATGGGGAAAGGTTATCTATACCAGAGAGTAGACACCTACAGAGAAATGACCTCTGCAACAAATTCTTCAGAGACGCACCTGATGACTTGAGCATACACTCAAGAATGCCTAGTCAAGTCCGGAAGTGAGGGTTCTAGGAAACCTAGGACGCATGTTAGAATCCACTGTCGTGTCAGACTTGGGGTTGTGTCTGAACCCACTGGGAACCACTAGCTCAACCCTGTGGGCTAACTCATTAATAAATTCAGTCAAATAGGGATCATGGCTGGTTTTCTCCACTGAATCTCTTCATTCATTCACTCCCTCCTTCAACCATTCAACAAGCATTTATGAATGGACGGTCAAACTGAATTGGCTGGATTGTCTCATTCTTTTTCCCCTTGTGGACATAGCCTCATTGGAAAACTTCATTCTTAAGGGTAGAAAAAAGTTTTTACAGCAAATGAAAGCAAATAAATCTACAGAGCTCTGGAAGGATCCGGTCTTGTACAGACTTTCATCATCATCTGCCTGGACTGTTGCAGGGGGTTTCCTTCCTATCTCTCTCCCCTCTGAGCCACCCCCTCACATGTCTGTCGGGCTTGTCTTCACTATGATCACAGCTCATGCCAGCTCTGTGCTCAAAGATCTTCAGTCACTTTCTACTCACTCCTAAATCAGATCCAAACACTTTGACTTGGCATTCAAGGCCCCCATTCTCTAGCACCATTCTATCTTTTTTGGCCTTTTATCATACATATCAATTCGACATGTGCTTTAATCCAACCAAAATGGATTCCTTATTGACCATTTGTACACCTCCTATGTCTTTCTACACTTCCAGTGCTCTTACCTATAATTTCCTCTCCCAAATTTCAGAGGAAGCTAGGTAGTATAGTACCTAGAGCACTAGGCCTCAGCCAAGAAGACTTGAGTTCAAATCCAGTCTTTTCCTTTTACTAGTTGTATGACTTTGGGAAAGTAATTTAATCTCTATTTGCCTTGATCTTCTCAACTGTAAAATGGGTTAATAATGACACCTACCGTCAGGGTGGCTACTTGCCCTAAAAACACCCAAGTACGACCTGAACCAGATTAAAATGTATGTAAGTTTGACACCACTGTTATAAAGTCCTTAGCACCCAGTAAGCACTTAACAAACTTCCTTCCTTCCTCCTTTTCTCCCTCCTTCCCTCCCTCCCTTTCTCCCTCCTTCCCTCCTTCCTTCTTTTCTTCCTTCCTTCCTTCCTTTTCTTTAAATACTGCTCATTCCCATTGAGGACAAGTTGAAAAGCAACCTCTTCCTCCATGAAGCCTTCTCTGATTCCCCCTTCCCTTCAATGTGAAATAATCTTTCCACTCTTAGATCCTGTAGAGAATCTTGTTTGCATTTCTCTTTTACATAGAGAGGCAGCTAGGTTGGGCAGCAGATAGAGCATTAAACCTGGAGTCAGATAGACCTGAGTTCAAATTCAGTCTTCTGACATGTACTAGCTGTGTGACCTTGGGTAAGTCACTTAACCTCTGTCTGCCTTGGTTTTCCCATTGGTGGATAATAATAGCACATCTCCCAGAGTTATTGTGAGGATATAATGAGATATTTGTACAATTCTTTGTAACCTATAATATGTTACATAAATGTGTTGTTATTATAGGCCTAGTTTCTGTTATAGTTATTTGTGTTTAGGTATGACCCCCTAGAGACCACCTCGTATTTAAATCTGCATCTTCCCCAGCAGCCAGCACAATCTTCTGCATGTGACAAGCTCTTGAAAAATTATCTGTAAAACTGAATCACTATAATTCTATCTGATGGTGTTAGTTTGAATATGTTCCTAATAAGTTGATCATCTGGAATAAACTGACATACGGCCTCTCATGTGCATCCATCAGTGCAGGGCACAACAATGTTTTATTAATCCAAGGGATAAGTCAAGGCTGCAGTTAGCACAGGGTTGGGGCCAGGGGGTGGCAGTTGCTCTAGGACACTGTCATGAAGGGGATCCCTGTCTTATGAGCTGGGCAGAATGCTTCCTTCCCAGATTGGCTGAGCCCGGATACCTTTTCTTATACACTTGAGATGCCAGTGCCCAGCTCAGTCATCTCCTTGGGCTCTGGGTCCCTCACCTCCCATTGCTACTATGTTTCTCTTGTGGGATTTCTTCTCCTCCCCTCAATCCCACCAGTGACTGAGGATCTGACCACCTCTTAAAGGACCATAAGATCTGAGACTTCATTGAATACATTCCTCCCCTGTGCCTCCATGTTATAGATGAGAAAACCAAGGTTTATACAATAAGACTTGAGACCAGGTCTTCCTGCCCCCAAATTCAACATATTACTCATTATCCCATGCTAGTGCTCTTACCATATTGCAATCTCCGCCCCCCCCCCCAAAAGCTACAAGCTACAAGTGGCAAGCACCCCAGAGTCCCCAGGGAGTCTGCCAACACAGGTTCTTGGATCAAATCAACATCTGGGTTTTTCAAAGCCTAGCGGGGGCTCTCAACAACGGCTTCCCAGAATCCAGATCAAATCACAGAACACTTCTCAAAGTGAGCCCCAAAACAAAGCTACACATCAGGGCTTATATAGCCTTCTCCTGGCTCAGAGAATGTAACAACCTTATTGACTCACTGGCCAATCAAGAAGTATCTACTGAAAAACAAACCTCCCACCCCAGGCTCCAGGTGCACTTTAGCCTAGGGGCAGGGAAGATCTTCAAATTTACATTCCCATTACACCCCCCAATCTTCTCCCAAGTGGACTCTCTCTGTACTTATTTTTTTGAAGGGGGAAGGCAAGGCAATTGGGGTTAAGTGAATTGCCCAAGGTCACACAGCTAGTTCAGTGTCAAGTGTCTGAGGCTGGATTTGAACCCAGGTCCTCCTGATTCCAGGGTCAGTGCTCTATTCACTGGGCCACCTACATCACTCTACACTTTTACTATCAGGAAGACATTTCCTTCACTGGCAGAGGCAGGTAGGCACATAATAGCATTGGATGTGGAGTCAGAAAAACCTGTGTTCAAATCCAATCTCAGATACTTACTAGCTGTGTGACCCTAGACAAGTCACTTAACCTCTGTATACCTGAGTTTCCTCATCTGTAAAATGGGTATAATAATAATAGCACCTACATTTCAGGGTGTTTTGAGATTGAAATGAGATAATACTTGTAAAGCACTTAGAACAGTGCCTGGTACATAGTAAGTGATTAATAAATGCTTGTTTCCTTCCTCCCCTGCCTCCCCCACCCCCAAAAAACTATTTTTGCCTGAGGTAAAAATATTCCTAATTATATCTTTGGGAAAAGCAAAGGCACAGGGGTGGCCTGTGATTCCTCTCACTGTGAATCTATGAAGACACCAAGACCCAGCTACATCTTCTCGTCCAGAACGCTTAACTTTTCTGCTTTCATTACTAAAATGATAATGCAGAAATCCAAGGAAGTACAGTAGAGCAGGGAGGAGGTTTTTACATCTTCGAGGAATATTAAGGGGCTAGCACAGTCTAGATCAATGGGAGACAAGGCTTCCAAGGGATAGACTAGCTGAGTGTTCTTTTCATGTCCTCTGTCCAGTGACACAAGCTGTGTGTGGGCTCTCCCCGCATAGAACAATTCTGGAGGACTGAGTTGTCTGCTGAGGTCACAAGCACTACTTGGGTCACCATCTTTAGTCAGCATTTGGTAATGCTGAGCAGGGGCAGCTAATTTTAGGCATCTCTGGGATCCTTGTAAATACCCTGGGGAGTATTTAAAAAAAAAACACCAGTGTGAACTGGCTGAATTTCCTGTTCTGAAAAATCTTCCATGCTATTTTGAGATAATTTTATGACCCAATGTTTATCTAGATGAGTTTCTCTGCTCTCTGACTAGCATTAGAAAGTATTACTCTAAAGACCAAGAGCCATTCTCCAGTAGAAATGTGGTCAAAAGATATGGACAAATAGCTCTCAAAAGAATAATTGAAAACCATTAACAACTTTATGGATGCTCAGAATCACTAATAAAAAGAGAAATGTAAGTCAAAACAACTCTAAGGTTATATCATACTTGGGAAATTGGCAAAGATGACAAAAGATAGGAAGAATTAGTGTTCGAGAGACTATGGGAAAAAAGGCATGCTAATTCATGATTGGTGGAGTTATGATTTGTTTTAAAAAAAAAAACACAACATTCTGGAAAGTAATTTAAAATTCTGTAAGACAAAAAAGTAGTTAGAATGTCTATACCTTTTGACCCAGAGATTCCACTTTTAGGCATATACCCTGAAGAGGCCAATGATCATTAGAATGGCTCCCACATACAACAAAGTAATTCTAGCAACACTTTTGTGGTAACAAAAAACTGGAAACAAAATAGATGTCCACCAGCTGGAGAATGGCTAAATAAATGATGACATGAATCTAATAGTAAGGAAGTAATATGATGAATACAGAGAAGCATAAAAAGACTTACATGTAAGTGAAATAAACAGAGGTTCCCCCCCCCCCCCAAAAAAAAACCTCCTAATATCCACGATGATGACAACAATGTAACTGGGAAGAAAAACTACCACAAAACAGTTAGAAATGAAGATTGTAAATTGGCAAAAAGCCAGTTTAGATATTACCACCAGTCGCTTTGCAGAGGTGAAGGGGGAGGTAGGGTCCACAACTGTGAAACTTTGCATAGATTGTCAGATTTTTCTGATATATTGGTCAGTTCTACTGGCCTTTTTCTCTTCTTTTTTCTTAAAAGAAAACAACAAAGAAAAACTTTGTTATAAGGGAAGGGGATTAGCATTTATATATCACCTACTCTATTTCAGGCACATGAAGCAATTGGGTGGTTCAGTACAGAGAGTGCTGGGCCTGGAGTCAGGAATACCTGAGTTCAAATTCGACTTTACACACTTGCTAGCTTTGTGACCCTGGGCAAGTCACTTTACCTGTGTTTGCCTTAATCTACTGGAGAAGGAAATGGCAAACTACTCTATTATCTTTGTCTAGAAAATCTCAAATGGGGTCACAAAGAATCAAACATAACAAAAAACAATAAAACATGCCAGACACTATGTTAAAGGACGGCTTTCTGGGAAGGGGAGTAATACAGGGGAGGATTTTGACAATGTAAACACAAACCATCTCAATAAAAATCTATTTTTTAAAAGTATCCTATGGAGCAATGAACAAATGATGGGATTTTGATCTGGGCTCCAATCCTAGAATGGCTACTTATAAGTGTGTGAACTTGGACAAGTCTTTTCACTTCTCTGGGCCTCAGTTTCTCCATATGTAAAATCAAAGAGTTGCATGAGATGGCCTTGAGGGTTCCTGTTAGCTCTAAATCTCTGCTCACAATGGCAGGCCCCAAACCTCTGCTGAAAGACGAGGTGCCAGAAATGATTCTGAGCTCTCCTTTGTGGGGCAAGGATGGCAAAGATGTCTATGAATTTGGAAATACCAAATATATTCTACAGAAAACTTGGCTAACAGTTTCACTTAAGCAATACTTGTGGTAAGATTTTTAAAATTTTTTTTAAAATTAAAAAGCAAATCTGTGCTGGAGGCAGCTGACAGGCAGAGATGAAGGATTAAAGGAGAGGGTATATCATTAGACAGCACTGGCTATTTTCCAGACATTGTACTATATATCTGAAGTATGAGACAATCCCTGAGATACTCAGTCGGCCCCTGACACCGAGGGGGCACCCATGACCTTGAGTTCTATTCCAAACAGTCACAAGCTGAATATAGACTGGCCCTAATTTGTTCAGCATTTTATGGATCATTGAAAAGAAATGCCTGACAAGAAGCCCCATTTGGTCAGAACGATCCAGATTCAGGTTATCATCAGAGCATGTAACCTTTGACCCAGGGATATTGCCAGAATGGACATATGATACAGTGAGAAATTCCATAAAGGGCTTTGCATTGAGGTTTTGTGTTGCTGGGAAAGATGCTGGTGTGGGCTGTACATGTGACAGAGTGCCACAGTCTGGCAGAGGGGCCAGGATTGGAAAGGGGGTGGGGGAGGGAGATTCCAGGCAAGTAAAACTCCCTGCTGGTGGTTGTGAATGCCCCATGATCCATGGAGATCATGAAAGGATGCAGTCATATGGGAAAGAGGTTCCACTTTTTCCCCCTCCTATTCTTGTCCCTTCATTTGTAATAGCCTGAACCCATGATGGTATGTAACCCTGTTGTTCTGGTATGGACAAATAAAGAACAGGAGGGGGAGAGAATAAGAATCAGAGATACAGAGACAAAGAGAGAGACACAGAGAAAAGGACAAAGAAAAAGATGGGGAGAGAAAGCAAGAGCAGGAGAGAGACAGATATGGGGGAGAAAGAGGAAAACAGAGATAGAGGGAGAGTCGGGGACAGAGAAAGAGACAGAAGGAGACACACAGGCAGAGACACAGAGAGAGAGAGACAGAGACAGAGAAACAGAGAGAGGCATAGAGAGTCAGAGAGAGACACAGAGACAGAGAAATAGAAACAGAGACACAGAAAAACAGAGACAGAAAAAGAGAGAGAAGGGGAGACAGAGAAGGAGAGAGAGAGAGAGAGAGAGA
>NW_027185876.1:4272835-4341253 GCF_028583685.1 Petaurus breviceps papuanus | reverse complement strand
GAGAGAGAGAGAGAGAGAGAGAGAGAGAGAGAGAGAGAGAGAGAGAGAGAGAAGGGGAGAGAAATATTAAGAGGGAGACTGAGATGGTGAGATGGAGACAGAAATGGGTTGGTGAGGAAAGAGACAGATAGAGAAGACAGAGACAGGGACAGAGAACCATTGACTGGAAAAGAGAATTATACAGTGCATTTCCAAAGGGGAGTGTTTGTGTGTGTGTGTGTGTGTGTGTGTGTGTGTGTGTGTGTGTATTACAAAAAAAAGGCATTGAAAAAAGTTCTAGAGTAAATCTGTCATTCCATAAAAATTTTGATCCTCGATTTCCTGAATATTTTTAAGCAAGATTTTCCTGAAACAACCATTTGAACGCCACTAACCAAGGAGCACCAGGAATGTAGCTGTGCCCCTTTGGTATTCCATGAAACAAATGGTGGCACCAGCACCATGTTGTGATGTCCCAATAAGCCCAGGTTGTCCTCATGCAGCCTCGATGAGTGGCCTTGACAGGCTCCAAGTTCAGTTAAGCCTTTTATAGTAAGGGGGTGGTGGTGATATAAGGCCCTTATGCTGATGAAAGAATTACTCAGCTCCCTCTCCACAAGAGGCAGGCAGCATTTCTGCAGGATCCTAAGAAACCAGCCTTTTGAGGGAAGTTGGATAGAAGAATGTCTGGAATGTTTTCAGTCCTGTGAGTTGCCAGGAAGCCTGTATGGGCCATGATAAGGGACAGGCAGAACAGCGTTGCAGCGTTCAGCAAGACTGGTCCTGATCCAAGCTGGATTAGGGGCCAGAAACCATTAGAATGAAGGATGCAATTGTCTCCCCCAAACCGTTGAGGGCCTTTGGGAAATTCTTCCTGGGCTCCCCAGGCATCACACAGGAGCATAGATTCTTTCCCCAGGTTAATGAGAGTGGAAATGTGAATAGCTCAAAGGTTTACATGAAAATATAGAACCAGTTTCCCTCCTCCCTCACCTCACCCCCACCATTGGCCTTTTCCTTCATATTAGCCTTTCCCTGAGAGTGTATGAATGGGTGCACACAGAAAGGATCAACACTAACATAACTGCAGCTTTATTTTATACCATTAACGAGGGCTATTTGTGGAATTGGGAACCCTTATTTCTAATTAGAAATTTTTAAACCTAAAAAAATTCTCTTTCTATAAACAGGCATTTTGCCTGGGTGCTTCTGCTATTGATTCTCTTGATAGTAATTGACAAACTAATTAAAACAGAAGGCATTGAAGGTGACCATAGTTAAATTTTAAAATAGAGCTCACTGTGGAAGGTGATGTATGAATTTCTTTTTCGTGTATATTTTCTAAGCTCTCTCCTTGGTTGGCTTTTGAGGTGTGCATTTATGTGCATGTATCTGTGTGTGTTCAAGTGGGGGGGGGAAGACAGTACTGGATTACTGATTTATTTCATTAGTATAGGCAACATCCAATATGGAAATTCTTCTGATCAATGAAGGTCAGCAACTCATCTGTTACACGATCTTAGTTGGCCAGGGGCACTGACAGTTTAAATGACTTGTCTATACTTACTCCATTAAGCCATCTCTCATCTCTGTTATTTTGCCAAAATTCATGAAGTCCTATTAAATAAGGAGAGGCATGAATCTGTTGCTACCTGTGAGACCTTGGGACCTCACTCCCTATGTCACGTCTTGAGGCCTCAGTTTCCCCAAATGTAAAATGAGGAAGTAGTCTCTGCCAGTTCTAAATCTATGATCCCATGATGGTAATAAATGTATACTTGCCATTGACACCACATGTGCAAATAGATATAGAATGAGTTTACTTCACAATGATCAAATGTGGTTAAATTGAAATTACTTTATTCCTTTGTGAACTCCAAGTACTTGGGACTCAGTTTACCCAGGGTCATTCATTCATGTTGTATTTTCTAATCTGGAGAATGTTAACTTTTGACATAACAGGATATAGACATTACTCAAAGACATTACCTTTTTTCTTTCTATAACCCTTTAAACTTTGTACTTAAGTTCATCTTGCTTCCTTTCTCCTAAGCCTTCAGATTTTCTCTTTTGCTAGTGTCTCAGAGGTAACCAAGGGAACCTCTTGTTTGCTGAAAAGGGTACTTCCCATGAAACTTGACCCATGCTCCAGTGCCTTGATAAAGGAAACACATATTGCTGAGATGACTCAGGCAGCTTTTAACTGGTCTTCAGTGACTAGGGCTGTCCTGAAGGTGATAGGTGACGAAGAGTCAGAAGAATGAACCCTTGGTAGGAGGAGTTTCCTCCTTATGGTCTATAACAGGAGTAAGGAGAAATAGTGTGGATTCTTTGGGGACCCTTTTCCAGGGCTTTCTCTCTCTCCCCGCACCTCTCAGATCTCTAAGATTACGATTCTAACTGGGCTAGCCACAAAGAAGGCTGTGGTCTTTTCCTCTTCTAAAGTTGAGGTGCATATAAATATTATTATTATTATTATTATTATTATTATTATTATTATTTCAAGCAATGGGGTTAAGTAACTTGCTCAAGGTTACACAGCCAGTTATTTCTGGGTGGGTGCTAAGTATCTGAGCCTGGATTTGATCCCCAGGTCATCCCAACACTGGAGCCGGTGTTCTTACTCACTGAGCCACCTGGCTGCCCCAGTTGAGGTGTATATAATCCCAGTGGAAGACCTGTGCATGCAAGGAGTGGGAACAGAGTTGGTTTGGTTTGGTTTTTGAGAACTGAATCACTCGTGAAATACAATACAATAGGTGTCTACTTAAAGAAATTTTGTGGTGAATTCATTTGTATAGCAAAGACTTCCAAGATGAGGGCAATCATTCTCCTTCCCAATTAGGGAATTGTGATTAGCCAGTTGATCTTGAAACCTGACCTTGGAGACTATGTCATGCCCCAATCCCTTATCTGTTTTGGTTTTAGCAACCATCCACCCCAACCCTTACATCTCAGTGTCCATACTATTCTTCTTTTTAGCTGATTTTAGGCACTGATAAGATGTAATAAACCAAAAAGCTTTTACTAAGCACCTACTACTGTGCTAAGTCCTGGAGATATATTAAAAAAAAATTAAAAACAGCCTCCCATCCCTCAAGAAAAAACATGGAAGGGGTGGCTAGGTGGCTCAGTGAATAGAGTACCAGCCCTTGAGTCAGGAGGACCTGGGTTCGGATCCGGCCTCAGACACTTATCACAAAAACTAGCCGTGTGACCTTGGGCAAGTCACTTAACCCCAATTGCCCTCAAAAAAAAGAAAAAGAAAAAACATGGAAATAACTAGGTACATACAAAATATATACCAAGTAGATAGAAGATCATTTTAAAAGGGAAGGCACAAACACTGGATTTGGCTTTAGAAGATCTGGGTTCAAAATCCCAGCTCTCTCATTTACCAGCTGTGTGCCCTTATGTGAGTTTACTTAACCTCTCTGAGTTTTGGTTCCTCATCTGTAAAAGGAGAGATTCACATAGATGAATGGACACCACAATTCAGACAAACTGGCCTTGCTGTTATTCATGCATAATGCTCTATTTCCCAACTCCATGCCTTTATATTTACTGTCCCTCATGCCTAGAATGTACTCACTCCTTATTTCTACCTCAAAGTGTCCTTCTCTTCCTTTAAGACACAATTCAAACATTTCCTTATATGAGAAGTTGTTCCTAATTACCCTGACTCCTAATATCCTCCCTCCCAAACTACCTTGTATTAAATACCTTGGTAGATATTTAAATTTATTAATGTTATATTTGTTCTGTATATGTTTTATATGTACTTGTGTCTTCCTCATTATAATGTAAGTTCCTTGTGAGTAGAGATTAGTTCACTCTTTTATACTTGGATCCACAGTTGAACAACACATAGAAGGCACTTAATAACATAGATTGATTGATACCATGAATTCTAGTTTTGGAGTCAGATGGCCTGATTTCAAATTAAACTGCTCCTTGCTACATATGTGGCTTTGGTCAAATGACTTAGCCTCTCTGTGCCTCAGTTTCCTCATCTGTAAAATTAGGAGTCAAAGTAGATGACTTCTGAAATTCCTGCCAGGCCCAAATATATATGTATATATTATGTATATTATGTATACTATGTATATATTAGAAAATGTATGTGCAAAAATATGTGTATTTATGTAGAGCACATGTACAAGGCCAGTTCCATTGTCTAATGCAGAGAAGTCAAATGTGATCCACAACACTATTGAGCACAGAACCATATTGAAATGTAAGGTCCATATTGTCAGATTTTTCCAGTAGCAATGTATGGCTATGAGAATTGGACTATAAGGAAAGTGAGGCACCACAGAACCAATGCTTTTGGACTGTGGTGCTGGAAAAGACTTCTGAGAGTCTGTTGGACAGCAAGGAGATCAAATCAGTCGATACTTAAAAAATTTAATTCAGGCCATTCACTGGAAGATCAAATATTGAAGCTGAAGCTTAAATACTTTGGCCACATAATGAGAAGATGAAACTTATTGGAAAAGACCCAAATATCAGGAAAGATTGAAGGCAAAAGGAGAAGGGGATAGCAGAGGATGAGATGGCTGGACAGTGTCATGGAAACAATGAGAATGAACTTGGACAGACCTCAGCAGATAGGGGAGGACAGAAGGGCCTGGTGTGCTATGGTCCATGGTGTCACAGAGTTGGACATGACTGAACGACTGAACAATAGCAACAACAGGAAAAATTTAACAAAATTATTAATAGAATAAAACAGATGCTGTTAATTTGAGGTTTTCTAAGTCAATAAGTAACCAGCAAGAATCTTTATGTACAGTTTAGTGGTCCCATTTCTATTTGAGTTTGATACCATGGGCCTAATATACAGACATTCATATAATATACACACATATATTAAACATACATATACATACAATATATAATACATGCACATATATAAAATTGGTGGTTATGATTAGAATTATGAACTTAGTTACTACACTGGATACATTAACACCCAATGTATCTTCAGGGCTCTTGAAAAAGATTCAGACTTCTTCAAAATTGCCAACTTTCTAAATCATCATATCTGCTGAGGTGACTTAGAAAACAAGGACTCAATTTTCTTATGCTTTGTCCTTGAAGGCACTACCTTTGAATGGAACTCTGTTGAAAACAGGAAAGCAAAAAGTGAGTGCCTAGATTATAGTAAAGTAAGAAAGCATTCTGTGAGTCCTAGACAGAAGAAGAATGTATGAATGGGTTATGAAATGATGTATCCTTGGGGAACCTTTGAGATCTGTCAACTAGAAATAAGATTCAGGAGGGGGAAAACCTGAAAACTTGCAATGACACACAATGGCGTGTTGGTTTGGCAGATCTGGCTCATCTTAAAAGAATTTTTTTTTTTGGTAACTGGATAATATGCCATTAAGGAATATGATTCAAGTTCTCAGGCTTACAAAACAGGGGGTTGCTATTTTTAAGTTTGCTGAAGATTCTGTTTTGTCCTGGGCTACAAGCAGCCAATAATTCAATTCAACAAACAATTTTATGTGGCTGCTATTTGCAGATCCTGGGGCTAGGGGTGATAGAAAGATAATATAATATGGTTGCATTCAAGGAACCTATAGACTCTGATATGAGAAAATTAACACCAAACAGCTTTTGATAAGAATATGAGAGACCCAAAGCATTAGGTTTGAGGCAGGAAAGATCATTTCAGACTGAGGGAGTAATTGGACTGGATTCAGGATCAGATAGGGATTAGGATTATGACTTCATTCGTATAGGGAATTCCCAGGTAAGGAAACCTTTCTCAATCAAAGCAGGTCATCAACTTTTAGTGCTGGAGAATTGCCTAGAGCACTGAGAGGTTAAGAAGTTAAGACTTGCTGGGATCACCCAGCCACTGTGTCAGAGATGAGATTTGAATCCAGGCTTTCCTGGTTTTCAGGTTGCTTTACTATTTACTAAACCACAATGCCTCATCAATAATCTCTCTCCTTCTCTCTCTGTGTCACTGTGTCTCTCTCAGTCTCTCCTTTTCTCTCTGTCTCTGTTTCTATCTCTCTCTGTGTCTGTCTGTCTGTTTGTCTCTCTCTCTCTCTGAGTCCATTAAGTATAACCAATGTTCCCAAAGGAATATCTACTATAAAATACCCAACAAGTAGATATGGAACTCTGCTTGAAGGTCGCCAGTGAGGCGAGCCTCACTGCCTTTTAAGGCAGCCCATTTCACTTACTGACAATTCTAGTCATTAAGAAGTTTTGATTGAGTCAGTCAAGCTGAAACTGGCCTCTTTTCAAGCTTTCCCCCTTTGCACCTAATTCTGTCCTCCTGGACCAAGCTGAGCAAGCCTAAACTATCCTCTGCATAGTCTTTGAGCACAACTATTTTGTTTCCCCTTTTCTCATGCTTTTCACCCAAGAACCCCAACCCTGACAAAAAAATGAGAACTGGGTTTCTCTATGCAGGAATGGTTGACATTTATATAGCACGTTGCTTTACAAAATGCATTACCATATCATAACAGCACTTTTTGTTATAGCAAGAAACTGGAAACAAATGGGATACCCACAAATTGGGGACTGGATTAAAAATTATGGTATATAAATACAATGAGCTATGCTCTAAGGGAAGCTAGGAATTTCTTTCTTTTTGCTTTTTGGAGGGGGAAGGCAAGGCAGTTGGGGTTAAGTGACTTGCCCAAAGTCACATGGCTAGTAAGTGTTAAGTGTCTGATGCCAGATTTGAATTCAGGTCCTCTTGACTCCAGGGCCGGTGCTCTATTCACTGTACCACCTAGCCACCCCAGAAGCTAGGAATTTCTGTCAGGCAGAGATGAAGAGGGAATATCTGATAGAGAGATAGAAAGATAGATGGATGGATGGATAATAGATAGATAGATAGATAGATAGATAGATAGATAGATAATCAATCAACAGGATAGAATATATTAAGCTTGTAAAGTCTTCTGGACACTAGGTTAATCTGTGCTTTCAGACGGGGGAGAAACTTGCAAAAGCATTGGAGGTAGGACATGGAAGGTCATATCAGGAGATAGATTAATAGATCAATTTGATTGGGTTATGAGGTATTTCTGAGTGTCACCTCCCTGACTCAAATCAGATTGAGTCAAACATTATTGAAGGTTATTTTATATTAAGCTTTACAACTGTTTAATATCAACTCAATTATATTAAATGACTTTAAAAAAAGAATCAAGCTGAGATAAAATATTTAAAATGACCAAAAGTCTGAGAACTACCTCTAAATAGTCAGATTTATGAAACAAATCAGCTCTAAATCTATAATCCTATGATCTTTATCAAGTAGCAGGTATCTTCTTTCCAAAAAAAATCTTTAAGGACAAAGGTATTTGATGGGTGGCAGAGGGATGGCTGTAGATTCAAATTGTTCCAGCCCATCTGCTAAAATAACTAAAAGTATTAAAGTGGGGGTGGCCAGGTAGCACAGCGAGTAAGAGCACCGGCTCCAGTGTTGGGATGACCTGGGAATCGAATCCGGGCTCAGACACTTAGCACCCACCCAGAAACACCTGGCCATGTAACCTTGAGCAAGTTACTTAACCCCGATTGCTTTAAAAAAAAAAAAAAGCACTAAAGTAAAATTTAAGAAGGAACAGTCAACAAAACAAGAAATCAAGCCCTGCTTTGCAGTATTTTGGGGTTCCTGAGGTATAAATGATTCACTGGAAATTTACCAAGTGGTTCTTGTGAGTGGGTGACTCTAACATACCACTACTTGCACCTCTCTTTGTCCCTTATCCTACCATAAGTTAACATGTTGGAAACCTCCTCCACTGTCTCCTGACTTCAAGAGCATGTCAATGGAGTGTGTAGGTTGTCCACCACTTACCCTCACTCTTGTCCTATGACCACCACATCTCTCTGTCTCTCTCTGTCTCTCTGTCCCCGTCTCTCTGTCTCTCTGTCCCCGTCTCTCTGTCTCTGTCTGTCTCTCTGTCTGTCTCTGTCTCTCTCTGGTTCATATTTTTCTTTGATGACAGACATTCTTTATACCACTTCAGGATCATTCCTTGTTTGGAGTAGTAGTAGTAACAGTACTTAACATTTATATAGGACTTTTAAGATTTGCAAAGTACTTTGTGTAATGCATTGTAATGTGTTATAACCCTCTCGAGCTCACTCTGTGCTAATGTATTGTTCTTTGGGTGGTAGTAGTGATGATTATGAAAATGATAATGATGTTAAAAGATGATGATAATATTTTAACATCTTGCATTTAGACAATGCTTTAAGGTTTGCCAAAGACTTCATCTACAATCTCATTTATTCTTCATAACAACCCTGTGAGGTAGGTGCTATTATTTTCCCAATTTGCAAATAAGGAAACTGAGGCTCAGAGACATTAAGTGAATTGCCCAGGATTACACAACTAGTAAATGTCTGAGGTGGGATTTGAACCTGAATCTTCTCAATCCCAA
The DNA here is from genome assembly GCF_028583685.1 of Petaurus breviceps papuanus. NCBI lineage: Eukaryota > Metazoa > Chordata > Mammalia > Diprotodontia > Petauridae > Petaurus > Petaurus breviceps. The sequence continues at coordinate 4,332,845 of NW_027185876.1, read as the reverse complement.
GTAAGTCATCGTCTCCACCACGACAGACAATCTACTGTTGGGTGATTCTTGATCCTAGTTCTGAGTCTGTAGTGTTCTGTAGATGGGTTTTGATCTATGGTTGTCAAAAAGGATTGACTGCATTTATGAGATCACAGACCCATTAGAGCATTGGAGAGAAGGAAGGCATCATCATGCATCTCTTCCACTCTGTTTCCGGACATTGGGAATTCACTTTCTGCTCCCTTACAATACTGGGCCATGAACAAAATCGCTAGTCCATTCAACAACATTATGTTCCTCAAGCATAAATGGCTCTCCAAGGCCACATCCATATTTAAGATCTTGTTGACTCAGTAATAAAGTCTCAGAACTGAATGTCCAAAACTCTGTAACTTGCTTCCTTTCCTAACCAGACAGCCCAGCTGCCAAGAGAGTCTGGGCCCTCTGCCCCTCCTCTCTGGCTCTAATTATTATACATTATGTGGTATAAATTCAGTGGACTTGGAATGCCAAAAAATGGTCCCTGGGATGGGTGATTTGGACTGAATTGTGTATACAATAATAGAAAACCCAATGTACCAAGTCAGGAAAAAAAATTAAAAGGAGGGCATGAAATGATATCTTTTCCATCAAAATGAAGATCACTAGATAAACATTCCCTTATGTTGACAGATGAAACTAAATTCACTTGAAGTTAAGGAATAATGCACTAAAAAATTATCGTTAGAAGAGAGATTGCCAATACTTTTAAAGATTGAGATGAAACAACTATGCTCTCCCTAACCCCTCTTTTGCCGCAAAAGTTATTAGAGTAGAAAGGGACTTTGGTTCAACCTCCCTTCCACTTTACAAATGATAAAACCAAAGAACAGAGAGGTCAAGTGATTTATTTGCCCAGGGTCACATAGCTAGTCAATTTCTTAGGCAAGATTCGAACTCAGGTCTTCCTAATTCTAAATTCAGCAGAAAATCAAGCAGACAAATAACAAGTCATGAAATACATTTCTTCACCTTCAGGTAATACTAGATTTAAACTAGATAGATGAGGACCTATTTTATTTTTAATCCTTTGATAAGGGGCTTGAACAGTCACTCCCAGAATGTCATTGTAATGTCCCTCCTGGTTCCAAAACTTACTTTCTAGTCAAAATTCCTCATGCTGCTATTTGAATCTACTTCTTCAGTTTTGCCTTTAGCAAAAGCAGAAAGGAAGTTATTACTCACCAAACTAATTTTTTTCTTGCTGCTACAAATATCTGCCTAAATATGGCAACTAGGTGGCACAGTGACTAGAGTGCCAACCCTGGAGTCATGAAAATTCCTCTTCATGAGTTCAAATCCAGCCTCTGACACATATTAGAAGTATGATCTCGAGCAAATCACTTAACACTGTTTGCCTCAGTTTTCTAATCTGTAAAACGAACTGGAGAAGGAAATGGAAAACTACTCCAGTGCATGCCAAGAAAACCCCAAAAGGGTCATGAAGAGTTGGACATAGCTGAACAGCAACACCAGTATCCAGGTATGAAAGATAGGCTTTTATATCTTCCCTTTCCAGGATTATAATGTGGTTTCCCTTTAAACAAGAAAGGTACATTTTGGCTGTTTTTCAATCTTAAGACATCTCCCTAAGGCTCCACTAATTCTCAAACTAGGTAATAGCCTGTGATCCTATAATGACTTTGATCCATTTTGTTAGGATGTCATCTAGATCCATTCAACAAACCCTTCTTGAACAGGATACTCTGCTGTGGGATATAGGAAGATGTATTTGGTAGACACACATACACACACATTTAATGCATATTACATATATACCTTCCAGATGTGGTCAGCCCATATCTGTATTATAATGTTCAATTTTAAGGACCACATTTTGGGGAAGACCAGTAATCCTGGAGCATCTAGAGGGCCAGGGCTGACTTGGAGTTGTAGTCCTATCTAGGGGAATGTTCCGATAGCATTCCAGGCAAACTCATGGCAGCTTAGATGGGCTCCGTTTCCAAGCTTGCATGATGGAAGAGGCATCCCACCACCACCACTTCAGAGTATGCCTGATATTCTCTGATTGGTTCCTATTGGCCATGATATCTCAGGGGTTCATACTATATGGTGATAAAAAATGTTTTAATTAACTGCTGAGCCAGAACTCCACAGATATCCTAAAGGGTGGTCCCTACCCCTTAGGTTTCCTCTTCCTGTTAGTTTCAAAGGGCAAGGATGACTTTTTGTGCTATCTGGAAGGTTAGGTGGGTTGGGGGCATCTTCCTCAGACCTTAGAGAAGCCTATATCCGACATGAGGTTGCCTACAATTTATGTCTCTTTCCTTTGTTACAGGACTTTGTGGGATGTCAAAAGGTGTCTGGTACCCTTCCCTTCCTAGGCACTCAAGCCCCAGGGTAGTAGTCACCAGAGCAGCAGAAGAGGGGAGACCAAAAGGAAAAGAGTCACTTGAAGAGAACCAGAGACAGAGACAGAGATAAAGCGAGAAGTAGAGAGGGCTGACAAGAAGGCACCACCTGGCATTGTTTGGCTGGTGCTCAATGGAGATAAAATGTAAAAAGGCTAATTATAAACTCTTACAAAAGAGCCGCAAATGTCCAACAAGACTTGAATATTATCCTCCCAGCTGATTTTACTAGTAGTGATAAATTAACAGTGATTCTAATCGAATCATCCTAAAATTCTTCATTGCTTAGAATTCTCTTTTCTATGGGGGAATAAAACTACCTATCCCATATTTGACTCTCTTGGTAACCTTGTTTGTTTGGTTTTTTTTACCTTTTTCTCCCTTGCTAGGAAGAACTCAGACTAGAACCAAAAATAGAATTTTCCCCAGATTAGCTAAGGGTGGGGGAGGCATAAGCCAATAACTATGAGAATGGAAAACCGACTTGCCACATAAGGGGTCAGTGAACCCAGGGCAAACCTCAAGGGCAGGTGAAAGACAGGGATTGGCAAGGATTGCCAGACCCTGTGGCTTCAGCTGATTAATTCCTGGTTAGCCACAGTACAAGACGGTGTCAGAGGAGCACACCTAACCAGGAGGCACCCTTCTCTCCTCCTTGAGGCCCCAGTGATTCTTATGGCTTGCTGCTATTAATAGGACTTCCTAATATTAATATTAGAGAGTGGGAGCAGCTAACCAGGGAGTATGTTGCACGCTGACACACTGATACCTGTTTTTCCCCTGGTTCTTCCATCTGTAGTTGGGAAGTATCCCTCTGTTAAGTGTCTGGTAATTATCCAATTCATCTCCTATCTTGTCAGGGAGGCAGAGCTAAGTGGAAGGGATCAATTCTATCTGTTCCACCTTGTAAGCAGGTCAGCCAACTGTTTCCTTTTAAATGGCTTGTTTCTCAGTTGCTTACCTTACTATTGCTATGACTTATAAATCTATTTCTCCTTTATATAAATGGAAAAAAAATTAGGGGGCCAACAAAGCCTAGTCTGGTGTGATGGATGCCATCAGAGGAGTGATATTTAAGCAAACTGAGGTCCATCCAGTTAAAGAGATTTGCCCAAGGTCACATAGGGAACAGTGAATTAATGTTCATTTGTGTTTTCTTCGTCTTAGTTAGTTATACACAACCTCCATATCCATGAGTGTCAGATGGTTTTATCTGTTCTGGCTTGCTATGGGGACTATATGGCTGTATTCATGGGCTCCATTTGTTTCTCCAATGGGGGAAGGAGGCTGTGAATAGAGTGCCAGGCCTGGAGTCAGTCAGCCTGAGTTCAAATCCAGCCTCAGATGCTTACTAGCTGTGCAAACCTGGGCAAGTCACTAACCCACTGTTGGTCTGAGTTTCTTAGTCTGCAAAATAGGGATAATAATAGTATCTACCTCCCAGGCTTGTTGTAAGAATCAAATTAGATAATAATTGTAAAGTGCCCAATACATAGTAAACATTGTATAAATGTTAGCTATTATTGTTATTATTTTTTTATTACCTAGGTAAAAAAAAACCTCACGTTCAAATCTTAGTTCTGCTACTGTATGACCATGGGCAAGTTATTTTTACTTCTCTGAATCTGTTTCCTCTTCTATAAAATGAAGGGATCACACTCAATGACCTCAAAGGCCTTTTGTAGCTCTAGCTTTCTGTTCTTGTACTAAGTTTATGGAATAAAAAAAGACTCTTAGAATAAAGGGCAAAGTCATCTCTACTTAAAAGAGTCCCACTCCAAAACATATTTCTGACATCTAACATGTTACCTCATGGAGATTCATCATAAGGAGAGCAAGATCACACTGATTACCAGTCTACAATGTATTCATCATGGGGTATGCATCGACATAAAATCACAGTTATTTCCAAAGGACTGACCTTTAAAGTGCCCCTAAAGTCAGAGTAAGGAAAGTGGTGCCTATATATAAGATGCATTAATCTATATGGTCATTCATTAAACAATGAGCCGGGCACTGCACTAAGAACTGGGAATACAAAGGCAAAAATGAAATAGTCCCTGCTCTCACAGAGCTTACAATCTAAAGGGAGAAGACAATATATATAATGAAGTTTAGAAGGCATTGGGAGGGAGGAGATGTGGAGAGAGTCAGGAGTGGAGCCTGGAGAGGAATGAAGGCATGACTGGTTTGGGCACTCTCCTTAAAATGGAAAGTCTGAGAGGACCTGACCAATCAGGGAAAGAGCACAAAGGGACTCAGTGACCTCCCAGTATGAGGACAGGGTTAGTGAATGTCCAGAGTGAGGAGGCCAAATGGGAAGAGTGAGGAGGCTGATGAAGCATAGTAGAGAAAGTCTGGAGAGTCGGGAGTGGAGCCCAGAGGGGAAGTAAAACATGGCTGGCTCGGGCACTTTCCTTAAATGTTCTCTGCGCTCCAGAAAAAAAAAATACCAAAGGGAAGATATGAAGTACCACAAATAAAGGTCAATAAGGAAAAAAGTTAAAGAAGGATCATGCTCCCATGGAAAGGTCACTGGCTCTGGAGCTGGAGGCTCCTGTCACTACCTGTGTGACCTTGGACAACTCTAGGCCTCAGTTTCCTCATCTGTAAAATGAAGGTGTTAAACTAGATGGATTCTGAAACTTCTTTGACCTCTAGATCTATGATCTGATAATACTACAGCTAAAAGGTGCTCCTGAGAAACTGAACAGAGAGGGCAGAAGGAAGCTATCAGCAGATGGTAGAGGAGTGTACCTAAGAAGGAAGAAATAATAGAGACCTTAGGGGCCCCAAAAAGAGAAGGTCCTCATCTGAATTTGAATTAATGTATGTAAATGTGCAGCTGTGGGGACAACTGCCCCTTCAAGAGAAGGGAATTATGTGAATGCCTAGTTAAGTTACTATTTAACTCACCAGAACAAGGAATGAAAAGCACCTCTTCTAGATTACAGGCTTATTGCCTTCCCAGTCATTTAAAAAAATATTTTCTTTCTTCCCATTTCTCCTTTTCAAAATGACAATTTCCACAAAGCAAAAAGCTGACACGCTGCACATCAATTCCTTTCACAAAGTTGGGCATTAGGAATGCCGCTGCCTGAGGGGTATTAGCTCATAGGATCCTAGGTTTAGAGCAGGAAGGGGCCTTGGAGATCATCAGGTCTTCAGATATAACCTATGATGCAGTACCTCAAACTCTGGGCTTGCATAGATTGGCTCCAACTTGGGAGGCTACTGCCAAATCACATCACTTTGGTTTATTTTTCCTCCACCCAGAGTTGCCTTTGGAATAAATCTCAGAGTATAGCTATAATATAGTTCATGTTGAAGTCTTCATAGACTAGAAGAAAAGGGTACCCAGATCCCATACAAACATTGAAGGTAACAATGCACATAATGGATATAGGACAGCCTATATTCTAATCTACAAAAAATGCAGAAAATATATAAAGGGCTCTTGGTGGTCCATAAACAATTAACGTTCACCCATTCCTATTAAAAACACTAGAAAGTATAGGAATAAATGGATTCTTCCTTAAAATAATAACTAGCATCTATCTAAAACCATCAGCAAGTATTATATGTAATGGGGATGGGCTAGAAGCACTTCTGATAAGATCAGGGGTGAAGCAAGGATGTCGACTATCATCCTTCTTATTCAATCTGGTACTAGAAATGTTAGCAGTAGCAATAAGAGAAGAAAAAAGAAATTGAAGGAATCAAATTAGGCAAAGAAGAGACTAAGCTACCACTCTTTGCAGATAATATGATGATATACTTAGAGAATCCTAGAGAATCAAGTGAAAAACTACTTGAAATTATAAATAAATTCGGCAAAGTTGCAGGATATAAAATAAACCCACATAAGTCCTCAGCATTCCTATATATCTCTAACGAAATCCAACAGCAAGACATAGAAAGAGAAATACCATTTAAAGTTACAGTAGACATTATAAAATATTTGGGAATCTACCTGCCAAATCGAACCCAGGACTTATATGAACACAATTACAAAACACAAATAAAGTTAGATCTAACAAATTGGAAAAACATCAATTGCTCATGGCTCGGTAGAGCTAATATAATAAAAATGACAATTTTACTTAAATTAAATTACATATTTAGTGCCTTTCCAATCAATCTACCAAAAAAATTACTTTGTAGAGGAGGCCAGGTAGCACAGCGAGTAAGAGCACCGGCTCCAGTGTTGAGAGGACCTGGAGATCGAATCCCGGGCTCAGACACTTAGCACCCACCCAGAAACACCTGGCTGTGTAACCTTGAGCAAGTTACTTAACCCCAATTGCTTAGGGGCGGCCAGGTGGCTCAGCGAGTAAGAGCACCGGCTCCAGTGTCGGGATGACCTGGATCGAATCCGGGCTCAGATACTCAGCACCACACCCAGAAATAACTGGCTGTGTAACCTTGAGCAAGTTACTTAATCCCAATTGCTTAAAAAAAAAATTACTTTGTAGAGCTAGACAAAATAGTAGCAAAACAAAAGGTCCAGGATATCAAGGCAATTAATGAAAAGAAATGCTAGGGAAGGTGGCCTAGCCATACCAGATTTTAATTTGTATAATAAAGCAGCAGTCATCTAAACTACTTGGTACTGGCTGAGGAACAGAGCAGTGGATCAATGGAATAGATTGGGTACATGAGACTCAGCAGCCAATGACTATAGTAATCTACTGTTTGATAAACCCAAAGACCCCAGTTTTGGGGATAAGAACACACTATTTGACAAAAACTACTGGGAAAACTGGAACATAGTATGGCAGAAATTGGGCATAGACCAATATCTAACACCGTACATGAAAATAAAGTAGAAATGGGTGCACAATCTAGGTATAAAGGCTGATACTGTAAACAATCTGGGAGAGCAAGGGATAGTTTACCTGTCAGATCTATGGAGAGGGGAAGACTTCAAGAAACAAGAGTTAGAAAGCATTATAAAATGCAAAATGTATAATTTTGATTACATTAAATTGAAAAGCTTCTGTACAAATAAAGCCAATGTTACCAAGATTAAGAGGGAAGTGGAAAACTGGGAAAGAATTTTTACAACTAGTGTCTTTGATAAAGGCCTTATTTCTGAAATATACAAAGAACTGAATTAAATCTATAAGAATACAAGCCACTCCCCAACTAATAAATGATCAAAGGATATGAACAGGCAATTCTCAGAAGATGAAATTAAAGATATCTATAAGCATATGAAAAAATGTCTAAATCACTATTGATTAGAAAAATGCAAATCAAAACAACTCTGAGGGATCACATGTCACTGGCCAGATTGGCTAAGATGACAAAACAGAAAAATGATAAATTCTGGACAGGATGTGGAAAAAATGGAACACTAATGCATTGTTGGTGGAGTTGTGAACTGATCCAGACATTCCTGGAGAGCCATGTGGAACTATGCCCAAAGGGCTATAAATAAGTGTATGCCCTTTGACCCAGCAATACCACTTCTAGGGTTGTATCCCAAAGAGATCAGAGAAGTGGGAGGAGGACCTATATGTATAAAAATATTTATAGCAGCTCTTTTTGTGGCGGAAAAGAATTGGAAATCAAGAGGATGCCCATCAATTGGGGAATGGCTGAACAAGTTGTAGTATATGGATGTAATGGAATACTACTGTGCTATAAGAAATGAGGAGCAGACGGACTTCATAATAACCTGGAGAGACTTATATAAACTGATGCTGAGTAAGAAGAGCAGAACCAGGAGAAATCTGTACACAATCACAGACATAACGCATGTGTGATGACTAACTTCAATAGACTGGGCTCCTCTCAGCAATGTAAGGACATAAGACAACTCCAAAAAAAGTCATGATCAAAAGAGAGATCCAAATCCAGAAAAAGAGCTGTGGAGTCTGAACGCAGATTGAAACAAACTACTTGCTCTGTTTCTTTTTCTTGTTTTGTTTTGTTTCCTCTTTCCCACTGATCATTCCATCAGTTATGACCCTTCTGTACAACCTAATGATCAATGTGAAGATATTTGTAGATACTATATTAGAGTGCATGCCTCCATGACGGGGGTGGGGGAGAGGAGAAAGAGGGGGAGAAAATTTGAAACTCAAGGGACTATGGAGCTGAATGTTGTAAACTAAAAGTAAATAAACAAATCAATTAAATAAAACAATTAATGTTGAGGACCAAAGATGTTAAGTGACTTGTCACACAGGTAGTAGGTGGCAGAATTAGGATATTAACCCAGGTCTTCTAACCTCCAAACCAGAGGTCTTTTCCTACTGCACAAGTGTCTAGGGCCTACATATTCCTTTGTTCCACATCTGGTATCTCATAAGAATCTGTTTTGTGGACAAAACATATATTCTCTTAATATTTCATGCTCTGTGGTATTTGAAATACGCTATTAGACAATGACTTAGTCCTTTAAAAAATTTTGTGTTATTTCAACCAAGCATAAGATATATTACTCTGGTGACTCATGCTTAAGTCAAGAGGTCACCTAAAAGGAAACTGTGTGCTTTGAATATAGGACTAACCAAAGAAGAATCTGAAAAATTACCTTTTCATTTATGCCCCTTGCTAAGAGGCTGAGTGATTCTGAAATTCCTTAAACCTACAAAGCTTTGTCAGCTCATTGTTATTAGGTTGCAACTTCCCTTTGCACAATAGACACACTTGGACAATAAGAAGAAAAGGGATGTGGGATCAAGACTCTACCTAAGCCTTTCTGTAATTTGGAATCTGGAGTTACAATGACAAGATTAGATTTATTCTATTAAAGTCTCAGCCTTAACAAACCTCTTGCTAATGTTACATATATGTAAAATATATATATGTATATATACATATATATATATTTAGATCTGTGATATCATTAGATACTGAGTGGCTGGTAGGATAGGACACTGATTACTCTATACTAATATACTGCACATATACACTAACCAGATCATAACTGGTTTGGCATATAACCTGGTAAGTTTTAAGGACGTGCTTCAGGCACAAAAAAGCTGTCACTTCCCCAGGTTACTAGTGTCAAAGATGAGATTTGAACCCAGCACTCTATTCACTGTATATTGCTATCTCTCTGCATTACAAATAGAGCATTCCCTGAAGACAGATCGAAGCATACTATTCTTCTCTTTTTTTTAATTTTGTTTTTTCTTTCTCATGGCTTTCCCCTTTTGTTCTGATTCTTTTTTCACAACATGACTCATGTGGAAATATGTTTAATATTATTGTACATGTATAGCTTATATCAGATTGCATGCCATCTTGGAAAGGGAAGAAGCAGGGAAGAGGAAAAATCTGGAACTCAAAATGGTATAGAAGTGAATGTTGAAAACTAAAAATCAATCAATTAATTAATTAAAAAAAGAAAAAAAAATAGCGCTCCCTTAAGGGCTCCTCCTCCAACCTTGGGATGACTAATCCTATTCAGGATGCTAGGGGTAACCCTTAAGAGCTAGGTTTCTAGCAGGGTCACTTACGAGCCCCCACTGATAACATTAATTAGCTTTTTAGGAAAGGTTTACTACGTGGTATAGGAAGAGAAGTTACTACAAAACATCACCCTCCCACTCCTAAGTTAGGAGCATATTCTCTCACAGTAAATACAGGTTCATGGGACAGTGGGATCTAATAACAAAGAACATATGTAGCTAAAGGCTAAACTCACAGCTCCCATTTATTGGAAGTCCTTTCTTGAGGGGCTTCCTCCTTCCAGTGGCCATCTTTCTGTATCCATTGAAACCACACTTGGCTTTTTCTTCTTCCGCACCTGGATGGATGAGTTGTCTATTAGTGATCCAGTTTCTCTAATAACATGGAAAGCAAGGATGGGGGAGGAAAAGGAGTTCAATATTCCTCCTACAGTCCTCTGGTACAAATACAAAGGCTGGCCTCCTCAAGGAGGTCCTGAGTCTATAGACTTCCATGACTTGACTGCTTTGTAGCCAGACAGTCTTCTACTTCAACTTCTCTAGCTATTTAAAGCCCAAGAAGCCATAGTTAGCTGTTTGGCTAGTCTGACTATTTCTTTCTTTACCCAACAAAGTGGTCCATAGCTTATAAAGAGATAACAAAGTTTGCATAGTTATAGGATAATGACATTGCATTACTAGAAACAGGAGCATAAAAGCACCCCCTTTGTACAAATAAAGACCCTTAAAGTCAAAATAAGGAGGAGGCAGGGTAAGGTCAATATTTTCTCCAATTTAATTTAGTCTTTGATATACAAGGGTATGCTTGGAGGGAGAGTTAATTGTTAATTTTTCAGTGTGAGCACTTATACCTTGGAAATCATCATGTGTTACAAACCAGGGCTTGATTTATTGCTTTGCTGATTGTCCAGAGTCTAGACTTAAGAAGGTGATGGGAGAAAACATGAATAATAAAGATTAAAATTAAAAGTGTGTCATGCTACATTTTTGGAGGGAGGCCCAGCACACCATTGTTTATACCTTTAAACTCACTGACACAGAAGTGGGGTGGATATAGTGAGAAACACAATTGCAACCAATACATTTGCTTAGAAATATATACACATACTCTATAGGTTGACAAGTCAGTCAACAAACATTTCTTAGGCATATAACAGATACCAGGGGTTACCTCTCCCTGAAGAGCTTACATTCTACCAGCGAAATAACATGCATATATAATTAAATACAAAATATACTCAAAGTAATTCAGAGGTGTTAGCAGCTCAGAGAGATGCTGGAATTGAGTTCTGAAGGTATCCTAAAAGGCTGAAGTAGGAGTTCAGTCCAGGCACAGGGACAGCTAGTACAAAGACCAGGAAATGGGAGGATGGGACGTTGTTTCCAATAATGAGTAAATAGGTGAATTTGACTGGAATGGAGAGTGAATGAAAGTTTAGCCTGTAAAGGTAGGCTGGAACTGGATTGAGAAGAAAAGGCTTTGAATGCCAGGCAGATAATTTTGTATTTCACCTTACAGGCAATGGGGAGGCCCTAGAGCTTGGGGGGTGGGGTGTGACGGGAGCAAAATGGCAGTCGTGCATTGAAGGAACTGGGGATGTTGAGCCTGGAGAAGGCTTGGTATAAGGTAGGAACATAGCAGTCTTCATTTCTGAAGGACTATCCTACGGAAGAGGTAGTGGACATGCTGTGCTTGACCCCAGTGGGCAAAAGGAGGAACAATGGCTAGTCATGACAAAGAAATAGATTAGGGAATAATGAATACCATTCTAAAAATAAAGGGCTGCCCCTAGAAGGGGTGACTTGCCAAACTACCAGACAAAGAAGCTGGATGATGGCTGGTCATGTACAGGAAGACTGAGGCAGTTAGTCGGCATGATGGACAGAGCACTGGATCTGGAGTTAGGGAGATCTGAGGGAGGCATGGTGACTCACGCCTATACTGCCAGCTACCTGGTATGCTGACCGCTGCAGGATCTCTTGAGCTCAGGAGTTTCAGAGCTGCTTTGGGCTATGCTGATCAAGTATCTGCACTTAGTTGGGTGTTTAGTATAATGGGGGCCCAGTGGAGGTGAAGGGCCAGGCTGCTCAGGTAAAGGTGAACTAGCCCAGGTCAGAAACAGAGCAGGGGAAAGCATCCCCGCCAATCAGCCAATCAGCGGTGGGATTCAAACCATGGTGCGAGGAATCAGTCTCTGGGGGAAAAAAAAAAGATGAGGTCCAATCCTGACTAGCTGTATCAACAGGGGCAAGTTAGTCAATTGCACTCAGTCTTAGTTTCTTCATCCATAAAATGGGGATATAGTAGCACCTGTTCCACAGGATTGTTGTAAAGATCAAATGACTGTGTGTGTGTGTGCATGTATGCGTGTGTACATATGTGCACACACATCTCTATATTTTAGAGCGATATGTAAGTGCCAGCTAGTAAGGTTAGTTCAGTTGTGTGAAATGCAAAGGTGTAACGGGGTGTAACGGGGCTCATGTTTGCTTGTTGGGGAGGGTGTAGAACAGATTCCTGTACAGCTATAGTATGAACTACAGGGTCTCTGGGAATCTTATGATTGTGTGTATGCGGAAGGGTGTGAAATGCACAAAAAATCCAATAAGGAGGCTGAATGTGAGTCTAGAGTGATGAGGTCTATGCATGAGTGGAAGGAAGTAGCAAACAAGGTGAGGGCAAGTACCAGGGAAAGCTGAACCACATGCTGTGCACGTGTACACACACACACACACACACACACACACACACACACACACACATACACACACAATTGCTAGAAAGACAGAAAACCTTTCCAGGGTTTCTGACTCAGACATTACAGTGTATGTGTCACTAAAAGAAATATGAGATGGAGATTGACTCTATCCAGACCTTTGTGATACTTAATATATGGGGGACCTTGGGAGAATGGGGGAGTTGGAGGTCATGACCCCTAGGGTCTCTTCCAATGCTAAATCTATGAACCTCAACAATGCAAATAGGGATAAAGTGTTTTTCCCCTTAGAGTCTTCTAGTTCTAGGATTACAGTTTCAGGGTTGGAATGAACTTTAGCTGTCATCTAGTTTAACCTGTTCATCTTACAGATAGAGAAACTGAGGCCTCGATAAGATAAGCAGCTTGCCTATGGTTAAACAAGTAGTAAGTGGCAGAGCCAAGATTTGATCCCAGGCTGTCTGACTCCAAATCCAGTGACTTTCCTCTTTCCCTGTACTACTGTGCAGAAGGAAGGAAGGAAGGAAGGAAGGAAGAAGGAAAGGAAGAAGGAAGAAAAGAAAAGAAGAAAAGGAGGGAGAGAGGAAAGGAAAAAAGAAAAAGAGGAAAGGAAGAAAGGGAGGAAAAAAGAAAAGAAAGGTGAAAGGAAGGACACAAGGAGAAAGGAATAGAGAGAAAGGAAGAGAGGAAAGGAAGAAAGGACGGGAGAAAAGGAAGAAAGAAGGAAAGAGGAAGAGAGGGAGGGATGAAGGAGGGAGGGAAGAATGAAGTAGGAAGGAAGAAAGGGAGAAAGAAACAGAGGGAGAGAGAGAACATTCATTAAGCTTCACTATGTGCCAAGTACTCTGGGTGGGGGGGGGAGGGCCGAACACAAATAGAAAAAAAGATAAAGTACCTGCTCTCAAGGTGTTCATATTCTACTGGGGGAAAGACTATATACAAGGTGTTTCAGCTGCACATCTGATGGAAAGGCACCATGGTCCTCGGGGTGCATCAACAAAGTCGACGGAACTGCATCTCCTTCAATGCTGTTTCCACTGATAAAACCAAGGACTTGGGGTGAGCACTTCCCTTCCCAGCCTTCTGCAGCTGTGGCTGCTGAGGAGGCAGGGGCCACAGCTGCAAAATCAGTTCCAGGTCAGACCTTCCCAGAAGGTTCCTTTCTGATGATGGTCACAAGAACAGTACTAGAAGCAAGGTTCATGGTCTTAAGGACTCTGCTGTTCCTGAGGCTCTTAGGTTTAACTGGCCATCGGGGGCAGTGGCTGGTGATGGTGGTGGGCAAGGATAGTGGCCCCCTCAATGATTCTCCTCCCCTCCTCTCCTCTCCCTTCTCTTTTCCCTTCTCTCTCTCCCTTCTCTTCTCTCTTTCCTCTTTCTCTCCTTCCTCCATCCCCCTCTCCCCATATTTTTATATTAACATGGCTGTTACATTCTTTTTCCTTCACCAAGACTCCTCATCCTCATCCAAATCAGCAAGGATCACAGAATCATAGGCTTAGGGCTGGAAAGAGCTTTTAAGGTCCATCTAGTCCACCCCACTCATTTTCATTTGAGGAAATAAGTTTGAGGGTGGTTAAATGACTTATCCAAGGTCACACAGGTGACTGAGGAAGACCTGCCTCAGACACTTTCTAACTTTGTGACCATGGCCAAATCGCTTCACTTCCCGTCAGCCTCAGTTTCCTCATCTATCAAATGGGAATAATAGCAGTGCTTCTCAATCTAGGACTCAGCTCCCTCTCCCTTGGCACCATGAAAGCTGAGAAGGAGATTTCGGCTCACACGCCCTCCCGGGAGTTAAAACCCTCACATGCCCTTAGTATCAGTACAGAGTCCAAATGCCTCCTACTGCCTGGGTAAGAGGAAGCTGCTTGGGGCCTCAGTGTATCCTGGCCAGTTGATACCAGTCTTGCTTGGCTTGAGGTAGTCTGGTTCCAGAGGATTCCCTCTGGAATTCCCCCAGAGTCTATTTACCCTCGCACACTCAGGCACCGGGTTCCGCACGGCACAGATAATAACAGTGGGGCTCTTTCTCTAGTCTCCTCCAACGAAGACTAAAATTCTTCCTTTATGTTTAAAGCTGGGGAAGGAGGGACAGGGGGAAGGGAGAGGAGGGGATAAGAAGAAAGCTTTACAAAACCTAACAGCATCTGAAATATTTTCCAAAAGAGTATTTTTAAATAAAGTCAACAAAGTCCCTCCTCTCCCCCTTCTCCCTCTTCCTTTTCTCCCCCCACTCACACACATTCCTCTCCTTCCTTCACTGCCTAAAACACTGGCCCATTGTGCTGGGGCCTGGAGGCTGAGATGTGAGTACAAGCAGAGCAAGACACGTTCCAAGGCCAGGGGAGGGAAGTTGAGAAAGCCCGCTCCACCCCTCCCCTTCAGCCCAAGCAAAGCCCAGAGTGCCTCAGCTTCGGTCCCTTGCAACAATCTCAAAGCACCCAGGGGAGGTCATGGAGGGGCCTGGGTGCCTTCTGCGCAATGGCTAGGACCCAGATGGGAGAAGGTGCTCTTTGCAAGTGAATTTCCAGGCATATCTTGTTTCCAAATAGTCAAGTAACAGAAGGAGACAGACATCCATGATACTGGGGGAAAGGTGCTGGGGCTGGAGTGAGAGAACCCGAGTTTGAGACCCATTCTGCCACTTAGTGCACTTAACCTCCCCAAGCCTCAGTTTCCTTACCTGTAAACTGAGGGTGTTCATAGGATCATAGATTTAAAGTGATCCAAGAAGTCACTGAATCCAACCACCCCATTTTACAGATGAGGAAACAGAGGCCCAGAGAAGAGAGATGACTCATCCAGGGTCACCCATGTGAGGTGGGATTGGAACCTAGGTTTTCTTGCCTCCAAGTCCTGAACTCTATCTATTACACCATATTGCCTCTCAGTGCACTGGATGACCTTTGGGGTTGCTTCCTGGTCTAGCGCTAATATCAAGCATATTAATCCACAAGCTTTAATTATCTAACATTCATTTACTTAGCTTGCCCCCATTACACTGTGCACCCCCTGAAGGCAGGTACTGTGTGTGTGCCTCCCTCCCTTTTCTTCGTCTTCCTAGCACTTAGTATCCAGCTTAATCAATGTTTGTTCAGACTGCTAAATGCCGGGGATAAAAATACAATTCATATTATACGAATAGTTCTTGTAGTCGGGAAAAACTTGCATTCAAATCCCTCCTGGTATCATTAATAGCTGTGTGATCCCTGGTAAGTCACTTAACTTCTGACTCAATGTCTTCATCTGTAAAATGGGGATCATAATAACACCTACTGCCCAGAGTTATTATGAGGATAAAACTAAATCATATTTGTAAAGTGCTTATCACAGAGTTCAGCACCTAGCAGTTTCTCTATAAATGCTAACCATTATTATGGCTCCAAAGGTGAGAACATCCTTGTCCTCAAAGGGCTTACATTCTACACATTCAAAGATAAGTTAACACAAGACATATCAGGCAACACAAGGCACATACAAAAGAGATAGGAAGTGACTGGGGTGGGGGTGGGGGGAGAATTCTAATAAGTGAACAATCAAGATGGACCTCTTGAAAGAAGGGGCTCCCATAAGATAAAGATGAGGAAGAACCATGTTTGATGTTCTTTTAATTATTTAAAAAATAGAATGATGAGTCCCTAAAAAAAAAACCCAACTGCTCCTAAGGCTGACATGTGTTAGATATGGCAAGGATCTATGAATTGTTGTTTGGTGCTATGACAGCAGGCTGCTTCAAGGGGTGGGGCCCTGTTCTGGTTCATCATGTTCTGGAAGGCTGAGTCTCCACCTTTTCCCTAGGAAAATTAGTCAATGAATGAACAATTCTCCATTTTGGAAAGAGGGGTGTATGTGTGGGGGCATGTGTGTGTGTGTGTGTGGGGGGGCAAATCCTAAATGTGCCCTTTCTTATTGCCAGTTCTCTGAGTCCCAGCTGTCTCCCACTCTAAATAACTACTCTCTTTTCAGACCTTTCAATTAGATGACCAGACCAACCACGAATGTTCCAATACTTCCATGGATCTGTGATCTCATCAAGGTGGCTATTCTGGACATTGATGCAATGCTGCTTCCAAACCATCTGGGCCTGCCCACCCATCCTGGCAACTCTTGTCCATCTCCTTCTGTAAATCCATCAACAAGATGCCGAAGACCACCATCCCCTTCCCTCAATCACCTGTGGCTAACAATGGAACACACCATGGCAAGAGGATGGGAAAGGGAACGCTGGCTGAGAAGGCAAGCAGGCAGGCTGGACTGGCTGATATGGTAGAGGGCACGAAAGGAGGCCTAGCCTGTCCGTCACTCATCCCTCACTCTGGCTATGATCAGCCATCTTTCTTGTTTGTCATACATTTCTCTGAGAGAGCTCACTCAGCAGTCACAGCTATTTTGAAGAGACAGTGCACATGATTCTTATTGATAAGCATGGCCCAGAATGGAATGCTGGTCCAGAGGAATGATGCAGACCCCAAACTTCCCTCTGAAATGAAGGCCCATCTTTTCAACAAGGCGAATCTTATCAACAACAACAAAATAATAATAATAATAACAACCAGCACTTATATAGGTCTTGTGCCAGGCACTGTGTTAAATTCTGCAGTTCTCTCCTTTGATCCTCTCAACAACTCGGGGATATAGATGCTATTATTATCCTCATTTTAGAGTTGAAGAAATTGAGGCAGATCAAGGTTAAGTCACTTGCCTGGGGTCATAGAGCTAGTATCTGAGGGTGGATTTGAATTCAGGTCTTTTCAACTCCAGACCCAGCTGTTTTGTTGAACAAGAACAAAAAACCAATTAGCTTATAGATGTGGCTGAAAAATATCTTTGTGTGGAGCGTAAATAAAACAAAAATGAATGAATTCACTCTTTTAAAAGGGAGATCATTTTATTTTAAGTAGTAAGAACTCACATTTCTATAGCTCCTTATAAAGTGTTTTCCTTCCAATCTGGTTAAGCAGGTAGAACAGACATCATCCCATCAGTAATCTTTGAAGGTAGGGACTGTCTTTTGCCTCTTTTCATAGCCTTGTTCATAGCATGGGCCTGGGATGTTTCAGGCATCTAATAAATTTTTATTATTGATTGATCTCTATTTTGCAGATGAAAAACCTCAGAGAGGTTACTATTTTGGCATTTCTTTGCAAGCACCTGATTTCCCAGATCTAGAAAGAAATCTTTACACAGTAATTAAGTGGCATAGAGGTTTAATCAAATCCATTTGGGTCTCAGTTTCCTTCTTCCTTCCTTCTTTTCTCTCTTCCTTTCTCTTTCTCTCTTTTTCTTTCTTCTGTCTTCCTTGCTTCCTTCCTCTCTCCCTTTCTCCTTCCCTCTTTCTTTCTCTTCCTTCCTTCCTTCCTTCCTTCCTTCCTTCCTTCCTTCCTTCCTTCCTTCCTTCCTCCCTCCCTCCCTCTCTCCCTCCCTCCCTCTCTCTCTTTCTTTCTTCCTTCCTTCCTTCCCTCCTTCTTTTACAAAGAGATATTTACTCCAAAAGACATGATCACACATATACAAACTTAGTCCCCAGCACATGAGAGGCATAATTCCACCCTCCTCCCCCTACTACCACTACCACCTCAGTCTAAGGGCAAGAGGGAGGGGCTGAGAGAGGTTGTTTTATTAGGTTCCTAGCTTATCTTGGTTTTTCTAGAGCATAGCCCCAGTTCCAAGTCCAAAATTCCCTCAAGCTGGGATCCCAGGCCCCCTGGCTTCCTCTGGCCTGACCAGCTGACCCACTACACCAGCACCTGGAATCCTGGGTGATCTCAAAGCTAGGGGATTCCAGGTGTGATGGTGTAGTCTGTAAAAGGTTGCCATGACTAGGTTCTTAATTTAAAAAAGGGAACAGAGAAACTGAAGGGTATAAAAGAATAAAGCAATTTTTTAAAACCCCAAAGGATTGAAAATATAAAAGGGATGGGGACTACTTAGGCTGAAAAAGAGAAAGGAAGACTGGCGGGGGCTTATGAAGCACTGTCAGCAGCGTCATAGGGCTGGAGGGGGAGGAGGATGCAAGAGTAAGAGTAACAGGCATGTCTACAAGCTTCCTGCCTAAGTGTAAGATACCAGCACGGATCTGGGGTTGCCACTGGCCCAGAAGGAGCTGAACCTGTGGTTTGTCTTGACTAACCTTCCGGGCACTCTCTGTGAGAACTGCCCACTCAGTCCAATGCACCTCCATCTCCTCCTTCCCTGCCCACCTGTTGCCCTTGTAGTCAGTTCTGCCCACTTTAACATCTGACTCTTCCCTAATGGCTCCATGATGGTTCCAGTTTCTCCAATGTGATTGGGCGCTCCTAAAGACCAGGGACAATTCCTTGGAAATCTCTGGAATATGAGCCTGGAAGTGCTTGCTCAATGATGAGGACAGCTGGTCCTCACAAGGCATTTTACATACATTTTCTTATGTGTTCTTCATAACAGCTCTGTGAAGAAGGTGCTTGAAAAAATTATTCTCATTTAAGAGTTGAGGAATCTGAGACTAAGAAATGTGAAGTGACTTGTCCAAGGTCACACAACTAGTAAGCATCAGAGGTGGGATTCAAACCCAAGTCTTCTGGACTCCAAGTCTAACACTCTCCATAACTACTATTGGGATGCCTTATGGAGGTGATCGAACCTGGGTTCTTAAAGGTCTCTACCAGCGAAGAATAAACTCTTTAAATGTCATCATCATCATCATCATCTTCATAGCTAGCATTTATATGGTGCTGTAAGGTTCCTAAAGTTCTTTACAAATATCTCATTTGATCCTCACAATAATCTTGGGAAATAAGTGCTATTATTATCACCATTTTGCAGATGAGGAAACTGAGGCTGACAGATGTTAAATGAATAGCCCAGCATCACATAGCTAGTGTCTACAGAGGGATTTGAATTCAGGTCTTCCTGATTCCAGGTGTCATGCACTATCCACTGCACCACCTAGTTGCCCTTCATGGTTGCTTGAAAGAATCACCTGCTTTATAAAGGATTTTTACTAGAAGTGAAAGGTTATTATAAGGAAGATGGTGACAACTTCTTTGCCTCCACTAAAGACTGTACAAATGGAAATGAGCTTGAAATAAAATGTGAGGAAAAGAGTATAGCAAAGAGACTAGTGTACCAGGAATCAGGACAGTCTGAATTCTAGTCCCAGCTCTCCTCCTTATTCCCTAACTCTTCAGCTTTCTAGCTCTCAGTTTCTTAATCTGTAAAATGCAAGGATTGGACTATATCAGCATTTTTCAAATTCTGTTCCATGCAACCTTGAATTACTGTAAAGTAGTCTAAGGGATTTTGAAAAGAAAAAACATATAATGGCAGACAAGTAAACACAAAAAACCTGTCCATTTTGCCATTATGTTGGTCATGCACAGTGTATGAATTCAGCTGATAAAGAGAACAATGGGAAACAGGTGAACACTGATCATATTATTGAAAACGTGTCTTCTTGTTGGCCCAAATCAGGGGTTTTAAATTTTTCTGTGGCATTAACTTCCTTGAATGTCTGACAAAGAGTATGGACCCCTTCTCAGATAATATTTCTTGCCTATATTCGTAGTTGAAGGAAATAAGAGATTTCAATTAAAGATGAGTGAAAATAATGATGTAAATGTTCTCTCATCCAAGTTCACAAGCCCCTCAAACTATATCCATGGAATCCTTGGGGATCTTTGGACTCCATGTCAAGAACCTCTGGTCTATACTCAAACACTGAATGTGCCCAACAATGGATGATGCATCATCACCCTTCCCAGAATACCTCCCCAGGCTATGGGGTCAAGGCTGGTAAGTGTGTCACAGATTGGAAACATACAACAAGCCTAGGAATGTAGAGGCCCCTAGTGGGTTCCTATGTTTGGTCTTCCAGCCCATAATCTTCTCAGTTCATGAAGTACTGAAGTTGGTCCCACTGACACCACAAGTCCAGATTCTCCTTGACTATGAACCTTTCTCGCCTTCAACCATCAGTGGAGGGGGGTGGGAAAGCTAGTTTCCCACTGGCAGAAGACTGAATAGAGTCACATGGTATTAGGGAGTTCTAACTAGAAAGCTACCAGACTTACTACTTGTACTATTGGGAAGGGTCTGATGTTTCAGACCTCCCATCTCTAAGAAGGTCAACTACTAACAGAAATTCTACTTTGAGAGCCAAACTTGGTCACAGGGAAAGGGGTTCACTAAAGGTCTGGTGGTAGTCAGTGTCACATGTATACGCCATCTTGGCAGCCTCTAAAGTAGTTTGTAAATATTTCTGGGCAGCTTCCAACTCTCCCAAGTAGCAGTGAATGACCAGGATGGTGATGAGTCATGAGAGATGGGAAGAAACATGGGTGGAACTCAACTTTTTTTTTAAATGATGTGTTCTGGGTGGAGGTGTGAATGGAATTATTAAAACAGAATTTGGCAGTGGCAAATAGGGTGGGTTTAGTTATCCCAATGATAATTCTTGAAGCACCAAAGGTGCTACTCCAAAGCAAGGTTTGGTTTTTTCCATCCCTCCATCACCCCGGAATGAGAGGGAAGGGGGGAGAAAACAGTGGAAAGACAGATCTTAATGTGTAAGGCTGGGAAAAGGACAGGCCAGAAGTAGAGGTGAATGACTAACAATAAAGGACATTTATATGGTTATTTAAAGTTTGACAAATGATTTTATAGGTTCTCTCATTTCAGCCTCATAATGACGCTGTGAGGTTACAGGTAATGTTGTTCCTGTTTTACAGATGAGGAAAAGGGAAGTGACTTGGCCAGAGTCACACAGCTTATACACACCTAAGGGGGATTCAAGCTCTGATTTCAAGACCAGTATTTTACACACAATGCCATGATTAGAGATGTTATGAGCACATGGCTGGAGGATGTAGAGTCTTTCTCTTGTGAATACATCTACCACTGCGGACCATCTGGCGTAGGGAAGAAGGTGGTCTGTTTCAGTAAATATGTTATCTTCTGCCATTTGAAAATCACCTGAGTTAAGCATGGAAAGGTCTCAGGTGGAAGCTGAACATGGTCATTGCCCTAAAGGGGTTTGCTGAGGGCCTAGCAGAAGCCAGGCACGCATTTATACAGCACTGGAGGTAGCTAGGGAGTGCGATAGATGGAACGCCGGGCCTAGAGTCAGGAAGACATGAGTTCGAATGTAGCCTTAGATACTTACTAGTTGGGTGACCCTTGGCAAGTCATTACATTCCTGTCTGCCTCAGTTTCCCTAACTGTAAAATGGAAATAATAATAGCACTACTGTAAGGATCAAATGAGATAATGTTTGTAAAGAGTTTAGCACAGTGCCAGGAACACAATATATAAATGCTTATTCTACCTACCTTATTATATTCCAGTGGGTTAATCTCCAGGATCATGTGCAAATTGGTCTGGACAGCTTCTAACACTTTCCAAGTAGGACTGTATGACCCTCGATGTAGCAGTGGAAAATCACAGAAGTTTGGTCCCCGGATGACAAATTTAGGGTCATAGCATTCTAATGTGAAACAGGCAAAAATATAAAATAAACCTCTGTCCTCTTAAGGTCCACCTCTGATTCTCCAGCAAAGATGACAGAGTGGTGGGAAGGAAGGCAGAAATGCTAAGAATCACACAGTTCTTAGTTTTATAAGCCTTAATTTAACAGTCGATACACTTGACATATCCTTTCCCAGCAGCCAACAAGCTGATTCGGTGGAGGACTACATCCAAATGAACTTTTTGCTATAAATGAAACTCAAAGACCTAAAGAAGTGGCAACTAAATGGAAGGGTAACCCCCAGATTTGCCCCAGAGATCTCACTGGCTTTGGTGGCTTTAATTATTCTCTCCCAAATCTACAGTCACCTTGAATTACTCTCCTAAATTTCAGTCTTGAATCACCAGATGTTTGCTGGGTCTCACGCAGCACATCTAAATGTCAGGGGTGGAGTTGCCTCACCTGCACACCATATCTTCATCTCACCCTTCTTTTCCATATGGTTTGATATCAATGTTGATCTTGGTTCTAACAAGTTGGTGGTCTGACCGTACGGAAGACTGATTCAGAAATGACACCCAAGTTGGTAAGCAGGTATTTCCTGCCTGCTAAAATATAATCAATTTTGTATTTCCTGATCTTATCTAGTGATTGACGCATCCATGCCTCCCAAATTTCTGTTTAAAGAAAATACTGGCAATCTATGCTCTTGAGGCTTTTGTACAGTTTACAAGCCTTTGGTCTTTCCTATTTCTTATTCCAGAACTGTGTCATTCGATGTATTTTTCTTTTTTTACTTTGTTCAATGTATTTTTCTTCATCTTCCTCTATGCCTACCTTTGTACTGAGTTTAAGTATATGCTTATTCCATCAGGAGGCTCTTGTTTAATTCTTGGTAGAATTTCTCTGCTTCCTCATTGTCTGCTACAGATGTTGGCACATAGGTATTTTCATGGTAGTCTTTTATCATAAGTACTTCAATATATGGTATAAAAAGTACCAGAGACAGCCAGAGTGCCAGGATGGAGTGCCAGGCCTGAAGTCTAGAAGACTCATCTTCCCAATTTCAAATGTGGTCTCAGACACTCACTAGCCGTGTGACCCTGGGCAAGTCACTTCACCCTGTTTGCCTCAGTTTCCTCATCTGTAAAATGAACTGGAAAAGGAAATGACAAACCATTCCAGTATTCTTGTCAAGAAAACCCTAAAAGGGGCCACGAAGAGTCAGACAGAACTGAAATGATTCAACAACAACCACCAGGTGAGGTATTAATAATAGCATTTATATAGTGCTTTTAATGTTCACAAAGGCTTTACAGATGTTTTCTTATTTGCTCCTTAGAACAATCCTAGGCCGTAGATGCTATTAGTATGCCCATTTAATGCTCAGTTAATGAAACTGAGGCTGAAAGGTTAAGTGATTTGTTGAAGGTTATATAGCTAATAAACGTCTGTTGTTGTTTGTCCTTTCTTCTCAAAGAGGACCATGGCATCAGGGAGGTGATGCCATGATATGTAACAAAGTCACTAGTCTCATTTTCTCCTCTGGAGCCATCTGAGTCCCATGGATTGGTTCACATCAGGAGGACTGGAGATAACTTTGGGTACAGTAGAAGACCTTGGTCTTTTAAAGCTAAGGCTGTTTGGTTTTTTTTTTTTGAGAGGGGAAGGCAGGACACTTGGAGTTAAGTGATTTGCCCAAGGTCACAGGCTAGTAAGTGTTAAGTGTCTGAGGTCATATTTGAACTCAGGTCCTCCTGACTCCAGGGCCGGTGCTCTATTCACTGGGCCACCAAGCCTCCCCAAAGTTAAGGTCTTTAGCATGTCTCAATTTGACTGAGGCAACACCCATTCAGTGATTAAGGCTAGGTAAGAAATGAAGTAGAGAATGGCCTCTTTACCAATTCAAAAAAAAAATCAAATTGGAAGGAGTCTGAGGTAAGATTTGAACTCAGGTCTTCCTAACTCCCATCTACTACTCTATGCACTATGCTATCTACCTACCTAGTCAAACTTTTCTTGGAATAACGATTCTTGTTGTTCTAGGGCCCATGATCAGACCAACCCCCCTAATTCCTTAGTTTACTTATCCAAGAAGAACCTGTGAGCCATCCTTTTATTTAGCTGCAACTTTTTTTCAGTTTTCATTTAGAGCAAATATGTCAATCAATCAGTCAGTCAATAAGTATTTCTTAAGTGTTCCTATGTTCCAGGCACTGTGCTAAACCCTGGGACTAAAAAGCATATTAACAACAACAATAGCCAGCATTTACATAGAATTTCATAAGTATTCTCTTATTTGATCCTCACAACACTGGAAGGGAGGGGCTTTTATTATCCCTATTTTACAGACAAGGAAATCAAGGCTTAAAAAAGTTGAATGACTTGACCAGGATCACACAGCTAATAAAGGTGCTTGGTAGGATTTGAACTCAGGTCTTCTTAAGTCTAAGTCTAGGGCTCTATAGGTTGTATCACCCAGCTGCCTTCTTTGAAGAATAATTTAATTCTTCCTGGGATATATATCCAAGGGGCAAGGATCTCATATTTAGAGGATTACTAGCTAAGTTTATGTTTGTAGACAGCCTAAATAACTGTGCAATCCCTAGCACCCTCTGCCTCCTTCACCACCACTCTGTCATTGCCACTGGAGAAGCAGAAAGGGGCCCCACAGGGCAGAGGCCATTTTGTATTTGCCTTTGTTTCATGGATTGCCATGGTCAAAGCATTCATTGCCTAATGGCCAGCCCACTAGAGATGAGCCTCTGCATATTTGGTTTAGCTGGTCGGCAGAAAACAGACAACGGATGCTGCTAGGACCATATTCAAAGTCTTCCCATCATGGCAGAACTTTCCAGAGCCTGGACATCCCTGACTGCTTCCAAAGCTAACGCTCCATGCACCAGTGAGGTAGGAAAGCTGTAGGGCTTTATGGAGGTCCAATTAATCCTCGGGAAATATACAGCTAAGGGCAATAGAGAAGCCCCCCATTTTACAGAGCCCCTGTTTTAGTAAAAGAAGAATTTGGGGGGGGGTTAATTTGGTTTTAGATTACTGACCCCCCCCACTTGGCAGTTTGGTAGGTTATAACTTTCATATGGCTGACATTTTTAAAGGGGAAAGCAGGGGGGAGAGGGATTGCTTATAATTGAAAACCTGAGTTAGTAAATAATGGGCAAAATTAAATCCTAACAGCTCTTAATCGGGAGGATGCAAAATGTCATGCCTCAGCAGAACCTTCCTTAATAAGCATGGTGGGCTGCCACCGCTCATAATGAAGGAAGGCATAGAAAGGACCTCTCTTCGTACGGGGAATAAATCATCAGCTAAGCAGAACGTGACAACAAGAATCGTTCTGTTCAGTCCAGAGTGAAAACCTGTAAGCAAGAATTTGGCTGAGCAAAAGCAGGTTATGGCATAGGAAAATAACGCTTTCTACCGAAGGATAGCAAAACCTGTGCAAATACCGTCCTGCCTAGCCTAGAAAGCAGCCCTATGGTAGGGGAGGTCTGTAGGGTTTAAAGCATGCCTGTAAGCTGGTATTTGTAGTGCTTTTTAATATGGGTCTTATTCTCATGACAGCAAACCCTAACAGAGACACAGAGAGGTTGTCCAGGTTCCAACTATCCTTGAATGTCAGCCTTTGGAAGGACACATGTAGCTGAAAAGATCAGGACATCGGTCACTGTTACCTGCAAATCATAAGGACATCTCCAGCTTACATTCATTGGGAGTAAATGGAATGATTGGGCTGATTATGGTGCTGTAGAGAGGTTTGTTTTGTTTAAGAAAAGGAAGGAAGGAAGGAAGGAAGGAAGGAAGGAAGGAAGGAAGGAAGGAAGGAAGGAAAGAGAAAGAAGGGAAGGAAGGAAGGAAAGAGAAAGAAGGGAAGGAAGGAAGGAAAGAGAAAGAAGGGAAGGAAGGAAAAAGGGAAGAAATGGAAGGAGAGAAAGAAAAGGAAAGAGAGAGAGAAGAAAGGAGGGAGGAAAGTGTGGGAAAAGTTATACTAATCTGGAATCTGCTGATTTTCATTGGATTATATCTCAAAAATTACCTCAGTAAATTGGTCAAAGAATACAACTCACCTTTGTCTGATGAAAACCCTAAGCCACTTTACTCTCTGTGGAAGGTGCTGACACTGTATTCTTTGGAATACCTTTCCGGAAATTTTGGGCCAGAAATATAGAGGGAAATAAAGTCCCTTGCTCTATTCACTCTTATCTGCATTTCCTTCCCTACTATTCTGTGGAATTTATTAACTGAACATAAAAGTGATGGTTTCTCTAACAGCACTCAGCCCCTAGCACAATAAATGAGAGAAAACATTTCACTTTTCATTGTCTTCCAATGATTTCTTTTTCCAAAAAGTCCATATTTGAGCTCTCTCCTGTGCCAATGCTGAATGAACTCATTTCCAATTCTTCAGGCATGAACACCTGATCATTTCTAAACTGGCTTCCCTCCGTTCCAATACCATCTCTGTAAAGTGTTCTGCCAGCGTTAACACCCTCTGTGAATATGCTATTATTGTCCTTGTTCCTAGGGTATCATTCCTTTTAAAGATGCCATGTTCGAGTCAAGTTTGTGCCAGGCGGAGCTTGGGCTGCATGAAAAGATGTCTAAGGCTCCACCGGTGGCTTTTTATCTGGTTACTTCTATCACTTTGCTGCAAATCGCACCATTTTGAGATAGGATAGGCTGAAATTTCCCCACTTTGGGATATTTGTTATTGATCAACAAAGACACTACCTTGAAGGGAAATCAGTCCATTTTTTGCTTCAGAACAAAGTCACAGATTGATTGAAAAGCTGGTTAGCTACATTTTATACAGAAGGGGCTTCTTTTTAAGGTTTGATGTAAATAGAATTTGGAATAGGTTTGGAATCAAAACAAACTGAGAACCAAATAAAGTTAATTAAAACAGAGTAGGTACCCAACTATTGGGGGATGATGGGAGGGGAGAGAACAAGCATTTATTAAGTCTGTACTATATGTCAGACTCTGTGCTAAGTACTTTACAAATATTATCTCATTTGATCCTCCCAATAAGTGCTATTATTATCCCCATTGTACAATTGAGGAAACTGAGGTAGAGAGAGGCTAAGTGGCTTGCCTGGGGTCACACAGCTAGTTAGTGCTTGCAGCTGTATTTGAACTCACTTTTTTCTGACTTCAGGCCTACCCACTGCACCATCTAGCTGCCTTTATGACTTAAAAATGTGGAATTTTAATATAATGGATTAGACTACAATAGGCTACAAATTTAAGAAATTATTTTAAAAATGGGAAGACTTAAATGAATTAATACCAAAAGAATGAAGCACAGAACCAAGATAACATACAAAATGACCCTGTAAGGACAGAGGATAGTCAGACATGCTCAAATATGGGCTCTAGATTTTGGAAAAGCACATTTCAAAGGGTTCAGAAGAAAAAGAGGTGGGATTCTGTGAACTAAATTTCTATAGAAAAAAAAAAGTCAGCCAAAGATAGATGAGAAATTCAATTATGAAATTCTGAAAATAAAAAAAGGAACAATTCTGATGAGAAGGAAAAAATGAGAATTGTGTGAAGAGATAGATGTAGATGAACAGGGATCTCGCCAACCAACTTAGAGTTTAGAGGCATAAAGAAGATGAGGCAAGGGTGAATTGCTGGGGATGAATTTAAAACTTTGCTAAAATTAAGAATGGGCTGAAATATAGGCAGAGCCAAGATGGCAGAGGTGAAATCTTCTTACTAAAAAGCCTCCAAACCAATCTAGAAAATGCAGCAGACTGCAAAGTTAATTAAAAAAAAAAGTCACAGTGAGTAATTTTCCAGCCCAGATTAGCATAGGGAGACAGACAGAGACATCTGTAGACGCTGGAGATGGAGATTAGTGGGGAGGAGCTCTGTGGAGCACCCTAGCACAAGGAAGCACTACATACCAGAGCAAGAAGTGATTCCAAACCTATTTTGTCGTTGTTCAGTCATTTTGACTCCTTGTGACCCCATTTGGGGGTTTCTTGGCAAAGATACTGGAGTGGTTTGCCATTTCCTTCTCTGGTTCATTTTACAGATGAGGAAACTGAGGCAAATAGGGTTAAATGACTTGCCTAGGGTCACATGGTTAGTAAGTGTCTGAAGTTAGATTTGAACTCAGGAAGATGAGTCTTCCTTACGTCAGGCCGACCATTCTGTCTACTGAGCCACCTACCTGCCCTGTGAATCAAATCAATTGTGGGACACCAAGACAGAAACAGGTACTGTATGGCCGCTTTTTGCCCGTTAGTCAGTTCTAGATCATAAACCAAGGGCAAACGGAGGAGGGTACTCCATGCCGAGGGGGTAAAAAGCACTAGAATCCTAGATTGTTTACCAAGAGAGAAGCAAGTTCAGAAGCAAGCAGCAGCAGTGTGGCTCAGATTCCAGCCGCAAGCAGGGTCTCAGTTCCAGCATCTAGCCCAGTTTCAAGCCTGCAGAAGGAATAATCAGGGCAGGAATTCCAGACCAAAAGGGAGCCCGTCACTCCCAACCAGAGGAGATTCCCAGCTGGCTGAAAAATGCTGAGTCAGTTAGCCTTCTGAGCACTGTTACTCAGACCTATACCCAGGTCAGGAATGTGTAGAGCTCAGACCAAGGAGACAGCAAGCAGACTTTGCCCTTGATCAGACCATGTTGGGGGCACTGAAAGCTTTCTGGTCCCTAGCCTAAGCTGTCCTTGAGAGCCTATAATAAAACAATACTCAAAACCACAAGAAGGCAGCAACAAAAACACGCCCAGAATTTTCCTCCAAAAGTGCAGCGTTCAGTCCTAATGTCATATCTGAAGTAATAAAGTAGTCTGGAAGAATGAGCAAACAAAGAAACAAAAAAGAATCCCCACATAAGAAGCTAATATGGTGACAGGGGGAGTCAAGAAACAAACCCAGAAGAAGGGAATGACTTGAAATATCCAAAACCAAGTCTCAAAGAAAAACACAAGTTGACCATGAATTCAAGTAGAACTCCTGTAAGACATAAAACAAGAGTCGAAAAAAAATAATTAAAAAATTTTTTAAATAGATGAAATAAGAACACTAGAGGAAACAATTAAAAAAGAAAGGGGAAACTATAGAAGAAAGAATTGGAAAGAACAACAAACTCTCTGAAAATTAGAACGGATCATACAGAAGCCAATGACTCTATGAGACAAGAAGAAATATTAAAAACAAAGTCAAAATAGAAGAATATATGAGATATCTCATAGCAAAAACAAGTGATCTCGCAAGCAGATTGAGGAGAAAAAAAACTGAGAATCATCGTATTACCTGAATGCCAGGACCAAAAAAAGAACTTATATTTCAAAAATTATTAAAAGAAAACTGCCCAGGTTTCTTAGAATCAGAAGACAAAGTGGAAATATGAAGAACCTACTAGCTATTTCCTGAAAGAAACATTAAGATGGAAACTCCCAGGAACCTTATAGCCAAAATTCAGAACTTCCAGGTCAAAGAAAAAGTGCTGCAAGCAACCCGAAAAAAAAGAAGTTAAGTATAGAGGAGCAAAATAAAGATCACACATAATTTAGCAGCCACTGTGTTAAAGAAAAGGAGAGCTTGGGATACCATATTTTGTTGTTGCTGTTCAGTCATTTCAATCACATCTAACTCTGTGTGACCCCATTTGAGGTTTTCTGGCAAAGATACTGGAGTGGTTTACCATTTCCTTCTCTGGCTCATTTGACAGATGAGGAACTGAGGGAGATTGGGTTAAGTGATGTGCCCAGGGTCACATAGCTAGTAAGTGTCTGAGGCTGGATTTGAACTTAAGTTTTCCTGACTCCATATACCAGAAGACAAAAGACATGTAAGTTTAAAGCCATGAATAACTTAGCAAGCAAAACTGAATATAATTTTGGAGGGCGGGTGTGTTTAAAATGGAATTTTAATCAAATAGAGGACTTTCAAGCATTCCTGATGAAAAGACAAGAGTTATATAGAAATTCTGAAGTTCAAACACAGGAGTTAAGAGAAACATAAAAAAGCAAACATGAATGAATAATCTTAAAAGACTAAACAAGAACAAACTGTTTACATTCTAATATGGGGAGATGATACATGTATCTTCTCTGAACTCCATCATTATCAGAGTCACAGAGGGAGTCTAATTAGACAAGGGAAATGGTTCTGTTATGTCCTAATGATCTTAAGAAAAGAGTGGAAAGGGGGGGAGGAATAAGAATACACTGGGAAAGGGGGAAAGGAAAAGGAAAATTAAGGAAATGTATTTCACATAATCAGAGTACACAAGTAGATAAATAAGGAGTCTGGAAAGTAACTGACACTTGAACCTCACTCTCATCTGAACTGATCAAAGAGAATACACACACACATTTAGGTACAGAAATGCATTTTACTTAACAGGAAAAAAGGGAAAAGAGAGAAAGAAGAACAAGAGAAAAGGGGTAGATTGAGGGAAAGATTAATTCTAGGCAAAAGAAACTCTAACTAAAAATGTACAAAAATATTTCTGGCTCTTTTTAAGAGGTCAGAGAATGGGAATTTGAGAGGGTATCCATGAATTGAGGAGTGGTTGAAGAGGTATATAAATGTAATGGAATATTCCTGTGCTGTAAGAAATGATGAAGGGGATGGTTTTAGAGAAACCCAGGAAGACTTAGAGGAACCAATGATGCACAGTGAAGTGAACAGAATCAGGAGAACAATTTATACAATTACAAGAATAGCCTTAGAATCAAAAGTAATCATTATTCGTTTGATCAACTTTGTGGAAGGAAACAAGCATTTATTAAATATCCACTATGTTCCAGGCACTGTGCTAAATGCTTTACAAATATTATGCCATTTAATCCTCATATCAACCATGGAAAGTGGTATTATTATGATCTTCATCTTATAGTTAAGGAAACTGAGGCAAACAAAGGTTAAGTGACTTGCCCAGGGTCATACAGCTGATAAGTGTCTAAGTGTAGGTTTGAGCCCAGGGTCCTATTCACTGTGCCACATTCCTACTTTCTATTTATTCTTTTAAACCTTTTTAATCCACGAACTGGATAAAGGCACAGATGGAATGCTTATCATAGTTGTAGAGGACAATGCTGGGTGGGATAGCTAATATACTGAATAACAGGTTCAGGATTCAAAAAGGTCTTGACAGGCTAAAGCATTGTACAGAATCGAATAAAATGAAATGCAATAAGGATGGATCTAAAGCCTAAAAATGGGCTGCAAAAAATTGATTTTCCAAGTGCAAGATAGGGGAGTGATGGTTAGAGAGGAGTTTGACAGCTTCAGTAGACTGCAAGCTCAATACAAGCCAGTGTGATTCTAAAATAGCAGCCCAGGTAGCTACATTAAAAGGGGCCAAGTTTCCAGAAATAAAAGAGGTAAGGGAATAAGCATTTATATTGTATCTATTATGTGCCAAGCACTGCGCTAAGTGCTTTAGAAATAGTATCTCATCTCATCCTCACAATATCTCAATCAGGTAGATGCCGTTACTCCATTTTACAGTTGAGAAAACTGAGGCAAACAGGTTAAGTGACTTGCCTAAAATTCTACAACTAGTAGGTGTCTTGGGTTGGATTTGAATTCAGGCCCAGTCAGTGCTCTATCCATTGGGCCTCCCAACTGTACTCTGTCCTGGTCAGACCACATTTGGAGAACTGCATTCAGTTCTGGGTACCACAGTTTAGGAAAGGCATTGATGAGCCAGAGAGTGGCCAACCAAAGAGGGTAACTAAGATGGCGGAGAGCTTGAGTCCATTCTATGAGAAGACTGGTTGAAAGAGCAAGGGATGTCTAAGTGTAGAAGAGAAGGCTTTAGGGTAATAGGGTAATATTATGGCTATTCTGAATGGTCCTGGAGGGAAGAACTAGAAACAATGCAAGGGAGTTTTAAAGAGATAAATTTAGGCTTGAGGTCAGGGGGAAAAAATACAACCCAACACTTCTCAATTAGAGTCAGCCTAAAGTAGAATGCCCGCCTTGAGAAATGGTGGGTTTCCCGTCCTGGGAGGTCTTCTGGAAGAGGCCAGATCATTGCTTGTTGGGTTGATTGCAGTGGGATTTCTCTGGGGCAGTAGGTTGGCCCTATCTAACTACCGGAGCCTCCTCCAAGTCTACAGGATCTATCATTCTGTGATCCTACAGTAACATGAATGAAAGTCAGGCAAGGTGGAACGTGCCTGGAATTCCTTCTCCTGTGGACTCTGAAGTCGGCAAATCTCTTGAACTACAGAGTTCTGAACTGCAATGGGCTAAGGCTGTCCTACTTTGGGGTGGGGGGGGAGAGAGAGAGACAGACAGACAGACAGAGAGACAGAGACAGAGAGAGACAGAGACAGAGAGACAGAGAGAGAGACAGAGACAGAGACAGAGATAGAGACACAGAGAGACAGAGACACAGAGAGCGGGAGATAGAGAGAGACAGACAGAGACAGACATACAGACAAAGACAGAGAGAGATAGAGACAGAGAGAGACAGAGACACAGAGAGAGGGAGATAGAGAGACAGAGAAGGAGATAGAGAGAGACAGAGACAGAGAGACACAGAGAGACAGAGACAGAGAGACAGACAGAAAGACAGAGAGAAAGAGAAAAAGAGAGAAAGAGTCTTACTTAAAAAAAATAACATGAATGAAAACAATACTAAATGGCTGTTGACCTTGGATTATCTGTGACAAATAATTTTGTTACTGAAAGATAAAGATTTCTCATGGCCTCAGTTTCCTCATCTATAAATGAATGAGCTGGACGAGATGATTGCTAAGGTCCTTTCTATAATCTAATAATTCAATAGTTGGGGTTAGCCAAGGATTAAGAACAAACTAGGGACTGGATGTGTGATTCCACTGGGATAGGGAATTCCTGTCATCTGGGAGTTTCCTATATGGAAGAAATCAGAGATCCAGTTCAATAGCCTGGGGCTTCCCCCATAGCAGGGGTTCTAAGTGTATGCTACCATGCCTAGCTTTATGACTATACATTTCAGAGGAGGCACTGACTGGCATTGGTCAGCTTTCTTATGCACCAAGTACAGCATTTCTGTTGAGCTTCCAGGAGCTATGGGCCACCAGGTTGCCTAAGGAGGGGTAAATTCTCCCAAGTCAGAAATGAACAGGTGGATACTTCTGAGCTGATCTGAGCTGGGTTAGGCCCAGGAGAGGCCCCTATAAATCCTGACTAAGCCAGACAGGGAACCTCAGTTTAAAAATAAAACAAGACAACAGAAAGTACAAGAACACCAAAACCCCTTACAGTTGCTTAGACTCAAGTATGGATGGGGTAAGTGACTTTCCCAGGTCCAGACAGCTAGCAGGCATCACAGGCAGGGCTTAAGTCCATATTTTCCTGGCTCCAAGACCAACTCTTTTAGACCAGACTGCCTATTTCTTTTGAAGGTCTTTAAATGAATTGGTGTAAAAATAATTGAGCTCAATGACATTCAATATGTCAAGTATTTAAATGTCTATTTGCTAGGTGGGGAAAAAGCTCACCTCATCACCCTGTGAGAGAGATTGAGCGAGTGTTATTTCATGTTAGACAGATTGTAATGAGATACTAAGGCTTAGAGAAATTTAATAATTTGCCCATAGTCACAGTCATATCATTAGTTAATGTGAGAACCTGGCCTTAAAGAACATTAAGATTTGAAGGAACCTTCAAAAATGATCTGATGGGCAGAGATGGGCAGCTTGGTGGTACCATGGATGAAATGCAGCTCTTTGAATCAGGAAAAGTCAAGTCTGAATTCTTCCTCAGACACTTTCTAGCTGTGTGACCCTGGACAAGTCAATTAACCTCTTTATGCCTCAGTTTCCTCATCTGTAAAATAGTGATCATAACAGCATTTACCTCCCAGGGTTGTTGCGAGGATCAAAGGAGGAAATATTTGTAAAATATTTTGCAAACCTTACAGTACTATATAAAGGCTAGTTGTTATTGCTGTTATTATTCTCCTGTAGAAGGGAGAATAATAATTCTAAAGAGAATTGTTTTTAAAGCATAGATTCAATTTTGTAAAATATACTTTTCCATGAAATCAATCAATCAATCAATCAATATTTATTGAACTTTCATGCAAAGCCCTGTGCTGAGATACTGGAGGTCCCTTCTCCCCCTTAAATGTTGTGTTTAAGGTTATGAACATATGACTACTCTTCTTCAGGGAATGGTAATGAGACCTAAGTTCTACAGACCAGAATTCTGCATCCACATAAAGATCTGATGAATAGAAGTACATATAGAATGATTTTAATACATATTTTATAATATACATACACATTTGTGTCTAATGGCAGTCATCTCTAGGGTGGGAGGGAAAGGGAAGAAAAAAAGGAAGGAAAAAAGAAATTTACATGATAACCTCATTGGGTATTTAAAAGGAATAGCAAGTTCTACACGATAAATTTGCAGTTTCATATGCAATCATCTTTTTTCATTATACTATGTTATGGAAATACTTGTTTTATTCCATAAATTAAAAACTAAATAAATTTTTTAAAAAAGAATTCAATGTGGTAATACACTGACTGGACAGATTAATCTTATATCTATGCCTAACATGTCTGGTTATGGTTATTGTGCACATGGCAATCATTCATAAACTACATTCATTCTAATAAATGATTGCAATTAATGTTACTTTTACACAATCATAGCAAAGTTTTAGGGTTTGTTTTTTTTCTCCTCCTCTTTGTTAAGTATCTAACATTATAAGATAATATGTTCAGAACTAGAAGGGACCTCCAAGGGCATCTAGTGCAACTCATTTATTTTACAGATGAAGAAACTGAGTTTTGGGGAGGAGAAGTGACTTCACAAACCTTAAATACTTTTATGACTATATCTAGCCCATGAAGTTCATTCTATAGATGAGAAACTTATAAAAGAATGAAGTGGCATCACCCAAATCCTGTGAAGAAATGGAGTGGTGGGGGTGTTAGAACATTAGAACCCTTCCCATGCTAATTCGTTTTCTCTTTTGCCCTCTGTCCCTCATTCCTCCATCTTGCCTCTTCTGATATCTCATAGTGCCACTCACTGAACCTCATTATATCTCCTCATTATACAATACTGGCTCACTCATGCCATTTAGCTCCAATCCCCAAAGATTATATCATGGATATAGAGCTGGAAAGGATCTCAGAGATTGTTGTGTCCAATCCTCTCATTTTCCAGATAAGGAAGTTGTGTTTCTTGTCCAACATAAAACAGGTGGCAAGAAGCAGAGTTGGGATTTGAACCCAGGTCCTGTGATTCTAACTCTAGCACTCCTTCTCTCCTTCCACTCTCTGGTTCTATTTCTCATAAACTGTGCCCCTTCTTTCTGGTATCTCCTGGCAAAATGTTCATGAGAATTTGTGACAGTAAAAGCAAGTAAGGCTATGGGTCAGACCCTCACTGAGAGTTTCTCATACAAATGAAATTAGAGTCAAGGTTTTTAAAAAATGGAGCAAATGGTCCTAAACTTTCAGTGCTTTCCATGTCATAGGTACTTAATAAGTACTTATTTAATGAGCAAATAAGACTAAAACACTAACTGTCTGTTCTCTTTGTTATATGGAAGTGGGTTGTCTGGGCCTGGTACAGCACAAGTATTTATTACGCCTCTAACATGTGTAGAACTTTGTGCTAGACAGTAGGGATCCACGAAGTTTAGATAAGCTACAATCCCTGCCCTTAGGTATTACAGCCTAGTAAAAGGATAAGACACAAATACAGAGAACTAGAAAGCATGACGATACTTAATGGGCACACTTTTTGTTTTTGGTTGAGATCTGTGACTTTATTGTAGTGTACCCACAATGCAGACTTCCTCGATCAGTGTAGAATCAACAATCCATCCATTGTGTTTTCCTTCTACTTATGCAGAGCAGAATGTCCTCTGAAATTTAGGGTTTTAGAGAGTCGTCTGAGGGCACTGAAAAGGTAAGTGACTCCCCCAGAGTCACTCAGTCTCTATGTGTCAAAAGTGGGGTTTGCATCTATCTCTCTGACTCTCAAGATTGGCTCTCTTTCTACTACACCATGTTGTCTCTCAAGAATAACAAGATCGGGGGCGGCTAGGTGGCACAGTGAATAGAGCACCGGCCCTGGAGTTAGGAGGACCTGGATTCAAATCCGACCTCAGACGCTTAACACAAAAACTAGCCGTGTGACCTTGGGCAAGTCACTTAATCCCAATTGCCCCCTCCAAAAAACAAAAAATTAAAAAATATATATTTCTTTAAAAAAAAAGAATAACAAGAGCAAATATAAAGCTAGAATTTACATAATGATTTAAGGTTCACAAATGTTTTTCATATGTTATCTCATTGGATCTACTTATATGCTACCTTATTTTTAAAAGGTACTGGATGTGCATTATTTCAATGTAGCCTCCCAACAACTCTGTGAGGTAGGTACAAGTATCACCCTTTTTAAAGATGAGGAAATTGAAGATTAAAGGCTTTGCATTGCCTATGTCTTTTTTTTTTTTTTTTGCTTTTTGTAGGGGGGAAGGGAGGGCAATTGGGGTTAAGAGACTTTCCCAAGGTCACACAGCTAGTAAGTGTTAAGTATCTGAGATTAGATTTGAACTCAGGTCCTCTTGGCTCTAGGGCTGGTGCTCTGTTCATTGCCCCAGCTAGTTGCCCTTGCATTGGCTATGTCTTGAAGGCAGAAATTCAAACCCAAGTCTCTCCTAACTTTAAGTCCAGTGCTCTTTCCATTACACCAAGTTAGGCTGTTATCAATATTATGATCCCTATTTTATAAATGTGAAAGCTGAGACTTCAACAAGTCTAGTGACCTGTCTAATATTCTAAAAGTAGTAAATGGTGAAGGTATGACTCAAAGCCAGGCCATCCGACCCCAAATCCAGTGTTGGATTATACCAGGCCTAATCTACCATCCACATTGATTAGGTTGAACATCCATGCTTGGCACATTCCACCTCTTGCTTTTGCCTTTTAGAAATGCCTTTGAAATCCTTTCAAAGCCCAATCCACCTGCTGCCTGCTACATTAATCCATTCCTGATACCTCCAACTATTAGTAATTGTGAAAAAAAAAAAAACACCTTAACATTGACTCCTGTGCACATATGTTGCTTCCCATGATAGAATGCAAGTTCTCGAAGGGCTGGGACTGCCGTATTTAGTTTCTCTTTCCATTTAACCAAGTCTCTGGCATCTGTTTCGAGTTTAATAAATGCCTGACTGATTGATATCATTATGGATATTTATCTTACATTTAGAGCCTGTGCCCTCCATTAACTGGCTCTTTCCTGCCTTTCTAGTCTTCACTCATTCCCTTGATTATCTTTGATTTATCCTATTTATATTTTAGTTTGTACATGTTGTCTCTTCTATTAGTGCATAAATTTCTTTTGTAATTCTTTGTGTTCCCCATGCTTTGGTACACACTTAATAAATGTGTGTTGACTTCAGTTCAGTGTGCTAATAGGCACCATGCTAAACACTGGGACACAAAAAGAGGCAAAAGATAGTCCTTGCCCTCAAGCAATCTAATGGACTTGACTTCACTGTGTCACATTAGAAAAAGGCAGAGCAAGTCCAACTTTTCATTAACCCAACTTCTCTGAAAGTTTTGTTCTTATAAGTTATGTTCCTCTTAGGATCATTTTGACAATGCTCCACAATCAGAAATGAAAACATACAGCAGCAAGTCACTGACCCGCTTCTATCCCATCCTTCTGAGTTCTTGGCTCCGGTTTAAGGGTGGGCAGATTTAGGCACAAGCCAGCCCATTTGCTAAGGCCAAAATAAGTTTCTTGTGGCCGTTGGTGCTTTGATCTCCATCTTGCTATTTTTGGTGCCCCTATGCTTGACATCCACTGCCTCGTCCCCATGACCCCTCATGGCACTCTTGGCCTGGGAGTTATTTCAGTATCATGTTCCTTTTCAAAAGTATTACTAACTGCTAGAATTAATGTAGGAGGCGGATTGGCATAAACCTATTGCCCCTGCCCCTAAAGGAACTAAAAGTACTTGTCTAGTGGGTAGGTCAGTACATAAAGGGCAGAACGCTATTTTTTAGCTATCACTCCTTACTAGAAGGAATGTATTAGAGGGGGAAACTAAAATTGGGGAGGGGGATTGAGTGGAATAATGTCTCATCTCTAGGTGGATGATTCCCAAATTATATTTTCTATTTCTCATCTCTTTCTCTTGAACTTGAGGCCCATATCATCGGAACCTTTGCCTGGATATCTGGGCAACATCACAAACTCAACACTCTGAAAAATGTATTCAACTTACTTCTTCCCTAAACCTGTCCCTCATCCAATTGTCTCTCCCAGTCACTGAAGTTCATAATCTTGGAAACATCCTCTTCACTCTGATGACCCATATTCAATAACTCACATTCATACCATACAAGAAAGGACTGGGTACAGTTAGACTAAATTCCAATCACTTCAAATTCAATCAAGTCAAATGAACTAAAGTTAGCTTTAGGAGACAGTTCCATTCTGCAGATCCAGCTTGATCCCATTTGAAGAATTTCAGCAAGTTTCCATTAAGGGCACATAAATGTCAGGACATGCCTACGGAGTCCAAATCAAACTCCTTTGCCTGTTTTCCTTTTATGTAATGTTAATACATATTTTTCATTATTTTAAGTGTTACAAACCAATCAATATCGTCTATCTTACTAATATATCACAAGAGAGATTTTTATCTTTGATAATACATAGTATACTATATTTTTTTAAACTATCAGTTATGTAATGCTTGGCAAGAAAATTAATGCATATATACCCTGGTCCTTTTCTTGCTTTCTTTTTCATTTTTAGGGGGAGATATTTTTTAATCCCTCATCATGAAAATATACTTTACCACGTCATTTGAAAGACCTTTTTCAAGGCCAGCAACATTGTAGCACCACCATACTTTCCCAGCTTTCTCTGAAACTACCTCTAGCTAATATTCTGCATTCTAAACAATCTGAACTACTCCTTTCCTCTTCCCAATCTGCCCTTCCTGCCTCCCTGCCTCTGGGGGTCCTTTGCTCAAGTTGTTCCCAATGCTTAGAATTCCTCTCTGTCTTTACCCATTAAATTACTGCTAGTCTTTAAAGTTCACTTGAAATACTTTTTTTTTTAATTTTTCTTTTTGCTTTTTGGAGTGGGGAAGGTAGGACAATTGGGGTTAAGTGACTTGACTAAGGTCACATAGCTAGTTCTGTGTTAAGTGTCTGAGCCTGGATTTGAACTTAGGTCCTCCCGATTCCAGGGCCGGTGCTCTATTCACTGTGCCATCTAGCCACCCCAAATTGAAATACTTTTAATTCATAATGAACTTTTGCTTACTCTGCTTTTTCGTATCTCTGATGAGCTTATGTGTTATATTATTCATTCTAGCTATTTCTGTACAAGTCATATAAACTCTATATTTAATCTAGAATTTATTTTTCCCCAGAACCCACATATACTAGGTACTTAATAAATGTTTTGTTGAGTTGAATTCAATCCTTTTGATGTTCCCAAACAGCTCAATTCTGTGTTTTAGGGACCCCTAATGATCACAAAAATGGAGATGCTTGGATTTAGGTTTATTTTATCACTAAAACTGTGTTCTTAAAATTGTTTTAGCCTAGAGCAGAAGGATCTCTGAACTAATTTTAAAAATATTGTGATACAGTACAATTGATATGGATATGTTTTAGATGATTGTGTGTATACATACATACATACACACATACATATGTATGTATCCTATATACAGATTGCATACCATCTTAGGGAATGTAGAGGGAAGAGAAGCAGGGAGACTCTCAAAATTTTATATAAAAATGAATCTTAAAAAATGAAATAAACTTACAAAGTTAAATGTAAAAAAATCTTTAACTTTTTTTCTTATTAATTCTTCCAGACAATTATACTCAAATGCCTCATGGTAGTCTATGCAGGTGAATACCTATGGTTTGTCTCTGACATGATGGACTAACCTGGAAAGGCTTGGAATGCTGCTCAACCATCAAGTACCTGTCTGCCAGTGAGGACCAACCTAGTCAAATTTAGAGAAACTCATGTTGTTCAGTCACTTGTGACCCTTTGGGACCCTATGGACCATAGCCTGCCAGGCCTTTTTGTCCTCCACTATCTCTCAAAGTCTGTCCAAGTCCACTGCTTCCATGACACTCTCTCCCTCTCATCTTCTGCTGTCCCCCTTTCTTTTTTCCTTCAATCTTTTCCAAATTAGGGTCTTTTGTAATGGGTCCTGTCTTCTCATTATGTGAGCAAGAATTTCAGCTTTAACTTCAATATTTGTCCTTCCAATAATTGTCTGAATTAATTTCTTCAAGTATTGATTGATTTGATCTCCTGGTTGTCCAAAGGACTCTCAAAAGTCTTCTCCAGCACCGCAGTTCGAAAGTATTGATTCTGAGGCACTCAGCTTTCCATATAGTCCAACTCTCACAGCCATACATTACTACTAGAAAAAACACAGCTTTGACAATAGGACCTTTGTTAGAATGCTGTCCAGATTTGCCAGAGTTTTCCTTCCAAAGAGCAAGTGTCTTTTCATTTCATGACTACAGTTGCCATCTGCAGTGATCTTTGATCCCAGAATATAAAATTTAACACTGTTTCCATTTCTTCTCCCTCCATTTGCTAGGAACTAACGGGTCCAGATGCCAGGATCTTAGGTTTTTTTGATGGTAAGCTTCAAGCTAGCTTTTACACTCTCCTCTTTCACCCTCATCAAGAGGCTTCTTAATTCTTCTTCATTTTCTGCCACCAGATTAGTCACCTGCATAGATTGTTGATATTTCTTAATTCCAGTTTTTGATTCATCATGCTGGCATTTTGCGTGACGATATACTCCGTGGATATGTTAAATAAATAAGGTGACAATATACAGCCTTGCCATACTTCTTTCCCAATCTTGAACCAAGCAGTTGGTCCATATTCAGTTCTATCTGTTGCTTTTTGACCCCCATACAGTTCTTCAGGTGATCTCCCATCATCTTACTCCCAGATGAGTTCTCCCATCTCTTCGAGGACTTGCCACATTTTGTGGTGATCCACACAGTCAAGGGCTTTAGTGACCAAGTAATGAATTTTGGAGGACTACCAAGACTGGGCAGCAGCCTGGTGCCATGGAAAGATGAGAGGATTTTGAGTCAGGGCAACAGTGTTGGAATCCCAACTGTGTTAGTTGTTACCTGGCTAAGTAACCTGGTCAATCACTATTCCTTCATGGATTTCAGTTTCATCATCTGTAAAATGACGAGGGTTGAACTAGATGACCTCTAAGATACCTTCCAGCTCCAAAACTATGATCTCATGGACTCGTTGAAACTTCTACTAAAATATATGCTTGTGTGTAGACATGGGTGGAGGTGGACATGGGCGGGGATAGGGCTAGCATAATACACAGGTGTGGGAAATCCCCATAGCAAAGAAATCCCAAGTGTTCTGAAGGTGAGAAGTGAATTATGTAGTTGGAAAATTTGAAATCCAATGTTCTTTTTCTATCAATTCTAGAGGTTTTATTTGGACAAAACAACGGCAATGACCTAAGCATTTAGCTTGATCTGTTTTCATTTTAGTTTTCAAAACAATGTAAAATCAATCAAGTGTTTCCATTTTATTCACTCTTTTATCCACTGGGATCAAGAACAATGCTACATTCCCTTTCAATTCAATTCAGCTTAGTAAACATCTTTAAATAGTATATTAATAATAACTTTAGATTTGGAGTCAGAAAGCCTGAACTTAAAACCCAGCTCTGTTATTTACCACCTGTGTATCTTTGACTAGGTCATTAAGGGAGGGAGGTGACACAGTGGATAGAACTTCTGGCTTGGAGTCAGGAAGAGTTCAAATCCCACCTCAGATACTAATTAGTTTTATGGAACTGGGCAAGTCATTTAATCTGTGACAGTTTCCTGATCTATAAAATGGGGGTAATAATAGCATCTATCTCCCAGGTTTGTTGTAAGGATCAAATGAGATAATAACCATAAAGAGCTTGGCACAGAGTAAGCACTATATAAATGTTAGCCATTATTATTCTATTCCCTCGCTGGACCTGAATTTACTCATTTATATTGGACTAGATAGATCAAGAGTTCTTCACCTGTTTTGTGTCATGGACTTCTTTGGCAGGCAACCTGGGGAAATCTACAAATGTCTTTTCAGAATAATATTTTTAAATGCATAAAATGCAGGATTTAGGATTACAAAGGAAACCAAAGGCTAGTGAAAATAAAGATGGTAGTCTTTTTTTCCCTTATCCAGATTCACAGATCCCTCTGAGATAAGTCCATGGACTCATGGATCCATGGTAAGAACCCTTGGCCTAAATGGCCTCTGAGGTCCTTTTCAGTTCTACAGCTACGGTCTTCTGATCTATGAGGTGTTTGCTATTATGCCAGGTCCTGTGCTGGGTGCTGGTGATAGAGGCAAAAATGAAATATTCTTTACCCTCAAGGGCCTTACATTCTACTGATTGGATAGATAAACAAATACAAAAGAAATACAAAGTTATTGGAGGGTGAGGGAAAACCACCTACCAGGAAAACTTTTCAAGTTTAAACATTAACTCTCCCTTGAAAAAAAAAAAAACTTCCTGTAGTGATATCCCACTCTGTAAACACAAATGGTAAGTGGTAAAATGGAGTAAAGACAGATATGAAACAATTTAACCAAGCCTAGCTTATCCCTCAGTGGAATAGTCAGCTTTAAAATATAGACACTCATGACTCAATCTCTAATTGTGAGTGAACTTCACTCATCAGTGATGTTAACTCTGGAAATAACATTTGTTGCCCATTGGCTGAAGAGTTTAGTGATTAACTGGTGGCTTTTCTATTTTTAACATTTCCAAATGGAATTTGAGAGTGAGACTATTTGACAACATCTCTTCCAATAATGAAGATTTAATTGGCTACAAATTTCCGTGTGGCGATAAGAAGCTACTCTCCAGATAACAGTGGAGCAGCCAATCATGGCAGGTTTCCTTTGGGACTTTCTCTAATCCCCAAGTAATCTGATGGCCTTGAGGGGTGGGGGAGGAGGAATCTGGGGCCAGAAAAAAAGAGAAAATGTCTCCAATGGAAGGCAACTGAAATTAACAACTGCTCTTTCACTGAACTGTCAAAGCTTGTTAGAAAATGACCCTGGCAAAGAATTTGGGAGTCATTAAACTGTAATATGAATGCTATGGATGGATATGACCCTAGGATGGGCCAGTGGATTCAGGTCAGTGTCCTTGATTCACATCACCAAAGTGAAAGTCCCTTTGTTAAATTAAAACTCTGGCTTAATTAAGGGCAAGGAAAGAAATCTCTATAATTAAAACTAGCAAATTGTGAGAGATACTTTGGTTTGTACCTATGTGTGAATCAACATTGATTAGAAGGCTGGCTTTGGTGTGAGGTCATAATTTGTTGTTTCTGAGGGATGGGCAATTCAAATTTTGGTGATGGTGGCTTTCTAAGGATTGTTGTGCCACCACAATGGAGTCCCAACCCCCAATCTAAGAAATTGCCCTCTTTGGGGATCATGTGGAAACAAGATACATCTTACTCTAGAGGTACAGTGTGGCATAATGAATATCGAGCTAGTCTAGTAGTCAAGACAACCTGGGTTCAAATCCTATCTCAGACACACACAGGCCATGTGACCCTGGGCAAATTATTTAGCCTCTCAATGTCGCTGGAAACATCGAACAACAGTTGCTAATCTTCCTTGGCAGGTAAACTTTCTCCAATGAA
Organism: Petaurus breviceps papuanus; assembly: GCF_028583685.1. Classification (NCBI taxonomy): domain Eukaryota; kingdom Metazoa; phylum Chordata; class Mammalia; order Diprotodontia; family Petauridae; genus Petaurus; species Petaurus breviceps. The sequence goes on along the minus strand of NW_027185876.1, from coordinate 4,289,145 downwards.
ATTTCCCTACACTGCTGAAACTGCATTTCTGGACCTACGCCACCACCCAAAAAACTATGGTACAGAATAAAGAAATGTAGTTGTCATCATTGGGAAATGTAGCCACTGTGTGTTAATGGCACCTATGTCTAATTTAACCATACTTGAACAATAGATCTCTCAAAACTTGGAAAATCTGCTCTATGATTTAAAAGGCATATGGTGTAAATCTCACTCACTCTTTTCTTGTTGCTGTTTAAGGCATATCAATTGTATAAAAGTTGCTTCACTACAACATTTAATTTCTAACCATAGGTCTTTCATCAGATACAGCCCTAATCCTATGAAAATTAATAAGCAGGTTTCAATTTGTTTCTTATGGGACTGACATATAGAGGTGAAGTAAGGGGGAAAACATCTTGCACTTATATAATAGTGAGGACGAGAATGATAGCATTTCTATAAAGCCTTAAGGATTGTAAAATGCCTTTACAAATATGATCTCATTTTCTTCTCACAAAAACCCTGGGAGGCAGTTGCTGTTATGATCCCCATTTTAAGGAGGTTTGAAAGGAGGGAAGGGACCAAGCGTTCATGAACTGTCTACTTTGTGCCTGGCACTGTGCTAAACTGTTTACAAATATTATCTTATTTGATCATTACAACAGCCTGGTAGGTAGGTGATGATCCCCATTTTACAGCTGAAGAAACTGAGGCAGGTACAGGTGAAATGACTTATTCAGTCACATAGATATTGTGTTTAAGGCTAGATTTGAACTCACATCTTCCTGATTTCTAGGCCAGCACTGTCCAGTGAGTCACGTAACTGCCTCCTCCCTCTCCAAATAAAATATATAAAATATATTACATATCTATGTATACACATACACAGACATGTATGTGTATATAGGCATGTATATTGTGTGTGTGCATACACACACGTATTCCTAGTTTTACCTTGGCTTGGACCAATAAACAAGGATTCATTCCATTGGTGGGGAGGGGGCAGAATCCCAGCCTTAATCTTGGCTGTGTCTTTGCCTTTCTGGAGTACCTTGGATGAACTATGACAGCACCCAGCACTCTAAGGTTTGCAAAGTCTCTGATATATGTTTACCTCATTTGATCTCCAACACCAGTATAGTGGAAAGAAGAACCCTGATCCTGGAATCAGAATGCCTGGCTCCCAAGTTTACTAGCTGTGGCTGCCAGATGTTGCCAGGAGAGGAAGGGCCCCACAGCTGTGGGAGTGGCTAATGAGCCCATCTGGAGGTCAGGACCTTGTGTGACCCTGGGAGAGTCACACAAGTCACCTCTCCGTGTTCTCAGGTAACTTCCCAAGACTGTAAAGCATAGAGAAGGTGCTGACCTGTATTGATAGAAGGAGCTTTCCCACCTGGCAGTTCTCTATGCCAGTGAAATCAACTCCAGGCTCTAGCCTTATCATAATAGCAAGCATCTAAACTCCCTGGTCCAGCTACAGTGGAAGAGTGGAGGATCTAGGGCCAGCTGGTGTGCATGACTCTGCAGTGAGAGGACCAGTCACCAGGCTGCTGCTCTCCAGGACTTCTCCACCATGCCCCCAAACCTCTTTAGTCAGTCATCAAGCATCTATTAAGTGATTACTATGTGCCAGCTAAACAAAGAAATGCAAAAGATGGTACCTGTCCTCAAGGAGTTACAGTCTGATGTAGGAAGATAGCACATAAAAGGAAGCTAAAAGGGGTGAGGGGGAAGGGAAAAGGTACACAGGGGAGAATCATGATAAGTCCAGAAAAATGTAGCCAGATGGGAAATTATGGATGACTGCCCTATGTGCCCTCTTTAAGAGAGGATCTGGGAGGAGCTCTCCACTTTCCAGCCTCCCCCCTCTCCTATGAGGGGGAATGGCAAGGGAGTACTGAAGAGAAATGAGTTTCAGAGTTGCTATGATCTTGCAGGAAGATTCCCAAGGGCATGATGAAAGTCCAAAAGAGTTTAGCTGGGTGGGAACAGAAAGGTTCTTTCTTTCTGTTCATATTTGTATTCCTGGTGCTTAGCACAGTGTCTGGCATATAGGAAATGTATAATAAATGCTTGTAGCCTGCCTGACCCATTGACTGGATTAAAATCTCACTTCAGTAGCTCCTTTGACCAAATCACTTCATTTCTGTGGGGTTCACTTTCTTCATCTGTAAAATGACTAGATAACCTGGAAGGTCTTTCTAGCTCTAAGACCATGATCTCATATCCTGGAAGTGATATGTTCCTAACAACTGCTTGTGTGACCCTAGGTAAATCACATATTCTTTTTGAATCTCCGATTCTTCGTCAGTAAAATGAGGATCATAATACTAATCCTTGTTACCTCCCAGCATCATTGTAAGGAAAGCCCTTCATAAAACTTTAGAGTGAGCTGGTTTTAATTACACCAATTTTGTTTTCCTTTTCTTATCAGGACGGTTAAGCCTTTCCAGCCTTGCAGATTGCAGCCCATCCTATGTGACACTAATCCACAGTCTCCTTAAATTTACATTGGGGCCCCACCCAACCTGCTGGGGGATTTCCTTGCCATTAGCTGAGCCCTGACAGAGCACACAACATCCCTTGTGCCTGGCCCTGGATCTGTGACAGGTTCTTTGTCTTTGCCAGCCAAACATTTCTCTAACATCCTTTCCCCTACTTCCCTGTTCAGAGTTCCTCATGTAATGTGTTACAGCCTGCTCACGCCCACCATATACCTCTCTGTTGCCCTTTGGGCAATTGGCAACCTCAGTTCTCCAGTGACTACAGTGTTTCATGATTTGCACCCATACAAAATGAACAATGTAGAGATAACAGAAGGAATTATATGGATTAATTAAGCATAGAATAGGGACTTGGCCTGTGATTTTATTGGTATGAGGAATTTTGGGGTGAGGAAACTCCTTCTGACAATGCAGATGGGCACAGTCTCATCAACATATCATCTTAGTTGCCTTGAGCTCTGAGAGGTTCGGGGACCCAGCCAGCATCTGTCAGAGGTAGGGCTTGATCTCTGATCTTCCTGGCTTCCCTACACCACACTGTCTCAATTAATAGATAAATTAGTTCCTAAAATAAAGCATTCAAAAGACTGAAGTGATTAAAATCTGTTTTAGAATCAAATAATCATAGGTACTTTTATTAAAAATTTCCATTACCTTCAAACTATTCTACTCAATTCAAAAATTAATGAAAGAAAAAAAGCAATAATTAAAAAGGTAAAAAGTATAAGGAGGCTTGTCCGGACAGACTCAGATCACCTAACACAGAGGCACCTGTGTCCTCTACTGCCTGGGTGAGTGTGGTTGCCTTTGGGTGTCTGAGTACTTAGAACAGGCTTTATGACTATACACAGGGTAAAGATCCCTGAGACGAGAAAGGATACCTTCCCCATTCTCTTCTATCCTGTCTCAGGGAAATAGGCCTGGGGTCTCTGTTGTGTGTTGTTTGTCCTTAGTTTTAGGTGCCTGATGTGATCCCTCATGTCTGATCTGGGTGTTTGGAGCCTTGAATGCCCTCAAGGAACTTCCATTCTTATAGGTGAAGAAAGCTTATGTAGGAGAGGGATGGCCCAGAAGGAATGCTATGGATAGGAGTGACATGGTAAGTGAGGATAGGACTTTCCAAGAAGAGCAATATGGATTTGATTACATCATTTTCAGAGCTAGAGCTATAAAGGAGGGGTGGGGGAGAGGATGGGGGGAAAGGCAGTTGTGCAGAGGAAGACATGAAGATGTCTGGGAAGTACTACGGAGGACTGGGAGGCTAGGACTAGGGCATGATGCATTTGAATAATCACTAATAGAAAGTCCAGAGTTTCAGGGTGGAATCTGGGAAACTTCCGTCCATGATTCATGCATGATTTTTTGTTTGTTTTGAGGCAATCTGGGTTAAGTGACTTGCCCAGGGTCACATAGCTAGTAAACATCTGAGGCTGGATTTGAAACTCATGCATTATTGTATCCAGGAACAACTGTGAAGTCAGAATGGCTTGCCAGATGTCCAATGTAAGGGAATGGGGTGCCTCAGTGAGACTTCTGCAAAAGCTCTGCAGAAACTAAAAGACAGAGACCTAAAAGGTAAAGGGGAATGCTTTCTGATGCAAAATAGACACTCCTCACACTACAAAGAGTTGGAGGGAGAATGCCTTAATTGCTTATGGAGTGATCAATAAGACAATGAACACAGCTTTCAGAGTATAGACTATCATACCTTTATCCCCCTTAGATACCTACCTAAGATTTATGAGAGGTAATAACTGAACTAAAACTATTCACCTTAAGGTAACATAGAGTAGTTTATTAGACTTATCCCCAGTCACAAAGAATTCATTGAAAGAAAAGGCAAACCCCTTACCTCTTGCTTTCAGTTGATAAACCACTTCAAATCTGGAGACAACAGGAAAAATCCCAACTTCAAAGTTGGAAATCAAAGGTAAGAAAATGCACCAAAATGTGTGAAGAATGAGATCAACCATTCAACTTACGTGGTAGAGACAGTTGTAAAGGATCCACTGGAGCAGCCATATGTATTCCCTCTACATGTGCCTCAGAACCATTGGACACCCTAGGCATATTTGTAAGATAGTCTATTCCTGATGTGGGGGGAAATGATTCATGACTACTGATCTTATTTTACCATTTGAGTAAACATCCCTTTGCTTAAAGAGTCTACTATTTGATTATTAAGAGGAAACAAACTAGTGGGGGCTTAGGAGCTAGCATTTTGAAGTATAGTCATTCACAAGGTTAACCCTAGAAATTGTGGGAGGGGTAACAGCCACACCCTTGGGGATCAAATCAGCTAGTGGCAGTGTGGATTGAAGAATGAATACCTAGGGGGTGCTACAATAACATTTCACTTTTCAGTTCCATTTTGGAATTGGGAATATACTTCATCTCTATTTTACAGAGCTCCAAGTTTCCTTCCAAATACAGCTGGAGTGTCATCTCTTACAAGAAGTCTTTCCTGATTTCCCCCACTCCCTCCCTCTTGAAATGTTTCTACTTATCTCTGTACACATTATCTTCCCTGAAAGAATATAAGCTTTTTGAGGGCAGAGACAAGTTCATTTTTGTCTTCAAATCACCAGTGCCTAATAAAGTCCTTGGCACATTGCAGGCATTTAATACCTGTTTGCTGAATTGAATTAAGTGAAATGGAAGTCAAAAGTAGTTGAAAAGTAAAAATTAAAACTTCTGAGGGTGAGTAAAGTGAATAGGCAACAGTTATTTGGCCATTCCTGAAAGGGAAACTTCCCTCAAATAACATTTTAAAAACACCCAGGAGGGCTCTTGGCTGCTTAATACTCATTCCTGTCTATGAAGATATAATTTTGACTAATTACCGGTTTACTGCTGTCAAATGGAGGAGATCTTTCCAGTCAGACAATAGCCAAAGAGAGTTAACGGAGCCCACAGGGGTACTCCTTCCCCAGAGCCACATGGAGGCTTGGAAGATTCCTCTCTTTTTAATGCTCAATTACCACTTGGCCTTCATGAATAGCAGCCTGGCAGAGTATAGTACCAGGGAGGCGGGCAGTTAGCATTTACTCTGCTTCCAACATCCTGCATGGAGTTATCAAAGGGGTTTTCTTGATTCTTTCCACCACCTGGGCCCCTTGCCATTGGGAGAGCAGAGTCAACCAATGCCAGAATTGATGAGCCTGGGAACAGTTATTTCAGTGATCATTAAAAGTTCCCAGGGGACCCTCAGGTGTCCTTTACACAACTGGAGACTAGGGAGTCTGAATCACTGGACATCTGGGTGCACTAATTTAATAATAATTAATAGTGGTGATAATATCATGATAATAGTAATAGCTGCCACTCATATCATAGCTTAAAAAAGCTCATTAAGCACGTGTTCATATCTGAACTTCACAAACACCTTCTGAGACAGTAACCACAGCCATTATTATCACCCCCATTTACAGCTAAGGAAACCAAGGTTCAGAGGCTAAGTGAATTGATTGCCAATGATTACCCAGCTAGTGAGTGTCTGAATGCAGATCTTCCTTATTTCAAGTCCAGCACTCTACCCACGATATTATATCTCCACGTAACTTATGGCTATTTCATCCCTGAACCCTTCCAGAGGATTGGAAACAAAGGGGAATGGAACACATGAGTATGGTGTTATTATCATCATAGTTATTATTAATAAATAAAAACACCATTGTCATTTATATAGCATTTAAGGTCTATAAGGTGCTTTCCTAATGACAAATCTCTGAGAGCAGAAACTATATTTTTGCCTTTTTTTGTATCCTGAGTTCTAACTGACTAACTGACCACCCAGTGATGAAATACTTTATAGAAAAAGAATCTTTACCCTAGAGCACCTGACAATTTATTGGAGAATATAGCAAAAAGAAAAATTTAAAGTCATGTATATGGATAACTAAATATGTAATTAACTAAACTTAAATAAATATGCAATAATTAAATAAATACATGAAGGTTAAGGCCCAGGTTATATGGGAAGTCAGCGTCCTATATAATTTTGACCTCAGAGGACATGTGTTTGAATCCTGACTCTGTCACTTACTGCCCAAGTCTCTTTTTTTCCAAGCTTGAGGTTCCTCATTTGTGAAATGAGGGAGTTGGGCTGGTGATCTTTAAAGTGCCTTTGACTCTAAAATCCAGATCGATAAGAGGTTTAGAACAAAATGTCATGAATATACACTTAATAAATGTTTAATGAATGAAGTGAATGAGAGAATCTTGGACCAGAATTTCTGATTAAAATTTTAAAGGAGGGGTGAAGTTTGGCACACAGATGCCCTTATAGGCAGCAACAGCATAAGGATAGGAGTGAGTTGGTTGTGTTTGAGTAGGGCATATTAAACAGGTTTTCTTAGCTTCAACAGAATATCCTAACTAGATTACTAAAGATAAGAGTAGCTAAAAGGAGGAGGAAAACTGGTGGAAAGTTTGTAATTAACAATCTGGGTCTGGTTTGAAAGGCAATTGTGAGCCATGGTGGGCTCCTGGGAAGCCACTTAACTACTTACTGCCCCTAGGAAATTCTAGGATTCCAAATAGTGGTAAAGGGAGCTTCTTCGCTGGAAACTTCCCACTTCAGTGAAATCACAGATCTAGGCAAAATCCAAAAAAAAGAAGTTATTTTTATGGCATTGTGAAGTTTGCAGAGTACTTTACATATGCTACATCTGAGATTCACAATAACCAGGAGATTTTGGTTCTCTGAATATTATCTCCATTTTACAGATAAAGAAAAAAAGACTCATTATACAGAAATAAAAGGGAAAAAAATGCCAATACATACTTTAGGATGTATATCTATAAGTCTAAGTTATGGCTATATATCAGCCTACCTAATACGACTTATCAGACTAATACCTAATGAGACTTAAAGATTATCTACATATCTCTATATCTAGATATAGACATATAGATATATGTTAAGATTTAGCTATATCTATATGTCTATATAAATCCTAGCTAGATATGCCTAAGTCTACCTAAGATAGATGTATAGATATGTATATATCTCCTGTGTTGACTTATCTGTATAAGTTTTTTTTGTAAGTTGTTTCCCTCCAGGAGAATGTAAGCCCTTTGATGGTAAGGTTTGTATTTATTCTTTTGATTGTATCTCTAGGAGCTAACAGAGAGCCTTCCATATAGAAGGCAATTAATAAATGCCAGTCAAATGTAATTTTCCAGGGTTCCATAGGAATGAGAGGAAGAGATAGGCTATGAGCCTCAGTCCTCTACATTCCCTGATCTTCCCCTCCACCATCCTTACCATCTGTACTCATTTTGATTCTACCATGAGCAGCAATTTAACTGTTTCATGTGTGTTTTAAGTCTCCAACTAGGGTGGGAGCTCCTTGGCTCTACCCTATGTTTTTCATACCTAAGCACTGCCTAGTGCGTGGTGTTAACCCATCCAAGCCATTCACTCAAGACTTGGTCAACCCAAATAACAGAGAACAATGCTTCTTTTGCCCTTCACCTTTCCTTTTTGGTCTCTTTCACAGACCCATTAAATGGCTGGAGGGGGGTGTAAGGGTTATGGGATTTAAAGATCTTCCATGCCCCGTTGGACTTGCTGACGTAGCAGGAAGGGGCGGAGCAAGAGGAAGCGGAAGCCACGCTAGCCTTCCTTCGGTGGCTGGCGGTGGTGGTGACGGCGGCAGCAGCAGAGGCAGTGGCAGCGCGAAGCCCTTTTTGAGTTAGAACTGCTAAGGACTTTCTGCTAAGGACTCCTGCTGAGGACTGCCAGGGGCCGGAGCTGCTGGGAGCGCTCTTCCAGGACGCTGGGTGGTTGCTGTGAGTGGGGAGAGGAGGACCTTTGCCTGAGGTAGCCTGTTCTGTTTTAAAGGCTTGAAAATGTGGGTGCTTTCTACTTTATCTACCTGTGCCAATGGCATTGCTGATACAGGGGGGAGGATGGACAACGGAAGTGTAATAGAAAGGATGCTGGGTTTAGAAGAAGAGGATCTGAATCCAGGCTTTACTATGTGACCTTGGACCACTTACTTAATCCCTTTGGGTCTCAGTTTCCTGATCTGTAAAATGAGGAAGTTGGATTCGATGATCTCTGAGGTTTCTTCCAGCCCCAAATCTATGATGATACCATGAAAAGCTGCCATGTGTGTCCTCAGAAATCCCTTTTTAGAGATTAGATAGATGCTATACAGTGCTTCAGGTTAAGACAAAAAATATGGGCTGTCTATCTGCCGGCTATAATTAAAACATAAGCTGACGGAAATGAACACAAAAGATTACCAACCTTCGGAAGCAGAGTCTGGAACACCTACAAATGGAAAGTGGGAAGGCGTTCAAAAATCATATACTTGATTTCCTAATAACAGGGTGTTATCTAAGGAGGCCCCTTAATGCCTAGACTGATATCACTGTTTGGGATAGAGCAATGTAACCCTTTAAGAAACCTGCGCCAGAGTCAGAAGTTCATCTGGAGCTCCACCAGTATCTAGAGACCAGTCTTGCCAGTGAGGTGGGAAGACTTCATCCCAGTTCTCTAGTAAGCAAGCCTACTCATAGCCAAGCCTGAGACCTGAACCTCCGAATCTTAAAAACTTCGCTAATTCCCACTTGTCGAGTAAATTAAGTGAAATATTCCTTGCATTTCTTTGATTTCACTCTCCTTCACTTCACATAGCCAATAAGTTCCTAAATCTTCCTTGTACTCTCTCCATGAAATCTCTTCTCTCCAGCCAGATTGACACCATTAGTTTAAGCCCTCATTACCTCTCAACCTGGTCTACTCCAATAGCCTTCTAATAATGATTATTATTAGTCTTCCTTGCCTCAAATCTCTCCCCACTCCCATCTGTTCTACACTCTGCTACCAAAGGGATTTGCCTAAAGTGCAAGTCTGACCGTGTTATTCTCCTGCTCAATAAACTCCAGTGGCTTCCTATTTGCTCCAGAATCAAATATGAGCTGTTCTGTTTGGCTTTTGAAGCTCTTCACAATCTGGCCCTAATCTATAATTCCAACTTTACTGTACAACTTTCTACACTCCATAAGCCACCCAAACAGCTTTCTTACTTTTCCTCATGAATGCCATTCTGACTTCCATTTCTGCTCTTGTATTCATTAATGGATTAAGTCATTAGTGGCCTCTACTACTTGGAATTCCTTGTTTTCTTTGACTTAGTTCAAGTGCCACCTTCCACTTGAGGTCTTCCCTGATTCCTTACCCCTTTTCCCACCAACTGCTAGCACTCACCATCTCAAATTGCCTGGTTTCTTTGTGTGTGTATACATACACACATATATAATATATAATTTTTATATACTAATATATGTATATATTCACATATGGTGCCTTCCTAGATAGAATATAAGCTTCTTGAAGGAAGGAAATATTTCACTTTTGTCTTTAAACCCTCAATACTTAGTATAAGGGTACATACCAAGTACCTATTTAATAAATGCTTATTAGTTTATTTTTTAAAAGAAAGAGGTTGTTTCTGATGTTTGTTAAGATCCTTTCTTGTTTGAGGTCCTACTATGGTCCCATAAAAACACTAGGAATGTCAGAAAAGAGCTTTACTTACTTTCACTTTTTTGTTGGTTTGTTTGGATTTGTTTTGATTTCTCAAACTCGACTAGGCGTTTTAAAAGTTGGAAAATGAAATTGGATAGATTTCAAGTGTTCAGCGAAAGCGTGGGTGGGTCCTTGTTTTTATCGGCCCCATCTTTCTATAACAGCAGGATGAAACAGAGTAGTGATTGCTGATGACTCATGACATGTAAGAGTTCTGTTCAACTTCCTTTGGACTCAAATCAACTTGTGTCCCCTGAGAAAAGCTTTCACAAAGGACAGGAAAATGTAGTGTCCTAAGGCACTGGATAAATGCAGATTTGCCAGCACCCCCACATTCCCAATGTGTTGCATGCTTGGTTCCAGGAGCTTAATAACAGAAATAATGAGGAGTTCAATTTCCAGTGGGAATATTACAAAATCTCTCTGTAAAAGAGCCTCTTCTGAAATCCTCCCTGGGGTTGGCTGCCCCTTTTGCTTTATCCTGTTTTGGTCCTTGAAACATATTGTTTCTCTGGCTTAGTTCAGCTGTGTTAGTTAACCCTTTAGTTAGTTAGCTTCCTCCTGTGGATCTTAGCTAACAGGATTTTCATCTATTCAAGGAAGAGTAATGACCTAGATATAGGCAAACAAAAGCAAACTAACTCTTTGTGGATAGAAAGTATGGGGAGAAGAAAGATAAGCAGAGATGTGGATTAGTTATAGGTAACATGACATGCTTCTGTTCCCTGGTACCACTTGGAATGTGGATAGCTCTGCTCAAAGGAATCTGGTCCCAAAGCTGTGTCAAAGTCATTGTCAATTTAAGTCAGTTAATTGCAATTCCTCTCCATTTTATTCTATTCAACAAGAATCTGTCAAGTGCCTTCTATTTGCCAGGTGCTATGGATAAAGATAAAAACAAAATTGTCTCTGCCCTCAACGTGCTTGCATTTCATTGACCTGGAGCTTGAACTATCATTTCCCTAAACACTCTGCTACCCACACTGCTGCCTCTTAGGTAACATATTTTGACCCGAAATGCTAGCTATTATAATTTTTTATTATTATATCACATTTTATTTATAGGGACAAAAGTAAATTAATTGATAATACAGAGGGCGGGAGAAATCACAGTGCATAAAAATAACCAGACCAAACCAAAACAACAAGCCAGCCCAACAATTTTCAAAGTCTCCATCTGGCTCTGAGTTCACACATAGCCCAGCTCCACAGCTTAAGTCATAGTCTCCCAGATACCCTTTTAGAATCCAACTGAAAAGGGACCTCAATCCCTACCTAACCAAAAACATACTGAACATCGTGGCTGTCTAGTCTTTGTTTGAAAACCTCTAGCGAAGGAGAAGCCATGCTTTCTAGGGGTAACCCATGCTTTTTCTTCCCTCAAACTTAAATTTGCTTCTGAACACCTTTCAGTCATTGCTCCTCATTCTGCACCTCTGGACGATTAGAATGCCTATTCTTTCATCTTTGTGAAGGCTGTTCAAGTATATGAAAACAGCATTCATGATCCCATTCCTCCCACCCTGAATCCCATCTTTTCTAGCTTAAATATCCCCAGTTTCTTCAACCCATTCTCATATAGCCCAATCTCAGACCTTCGTCATTCTCCTTGACCTCCTCCTCTGTCTTCTTTCTAGATTGTGAAGCCTAAACTGAACACCAATGTCGTCCAACCAGGGTAGAGCAGAGCTGGATTATGACTTGCCTAGTTCTCCCTAGTTCTGCCAGTAGGCCTCATTTTACATTCAGGCCTCCACCCCCCGAAGAATGTGCCTTATTCCTAGTATCACTTTCCTCCAGTTTCACAGATGCCTCCTTTTTTTCTCATGTAGAAAAATATTGGATCCACTTGGACTTCACAAGTGCCACAGCTCTTTTTGATTTCCAGGTACTTCCTATTGCTTGAATACATTCCTCTGACTCGACTGCATTTGTCAGTCCCCCTCCACCCCTATTTGCTGCATGCTTTATAGAAAGATAGATAAGTAGATAGGTAGATGACACATAGAAAGATGGATGGATAGATTGAAAGATAAGTGGATAGATAGAAGAAAAAGCAAGGAAAAAAAGGAAGAAAAAATGAAAGGAAAAGAATGTATTTATTAAATACTTGCTATGTGCCAAGCACTGTATTGAGTTTTAATGATAACAAATATAAGCAAGACAATTCCTGCGCTCAACAAGCTTATATTCTAACGGGGGAAGACAACACATAAAGGGAAACTAGAAAACCAGGAGGTGTATGGAGGTGAAGAGGGAGGCAGGATACCTGCTTTGTGGGCAAGGCATGTGATGAGGAAATGAGGTTCAAAGAGTGAGTCTAGAGGGGAGGAAAATGAACATGACTAGAGTCCCACCTAAAATGGGAATTCCTTTGAGGGAATCACTCATTAGAAGAATGGGTACTCAGGGGTGGAATGGGGTTTTAGAGGAGCTGCATTAGAAGTTCACAGATACAGTCCAGAGTACACTCATAGTGAGCTGGGTTGGGGACTATGCCACTTTTCTCTTGAAGGCTCAGCAATGACTTTAGAATGCATTCGAAATCACAGTATCATTCTTCTTTCCATGCTAAGAAAGCCTTCACTAAGGTGCCCAGTAGGAGCATCTCCAAGTGCATTCTTTAGTATTTCAATTCCACATAGTATTGCAATATCCACTCTTGGCACCCCAGCACACACACACACACACACACACACACACACACACACTCTTCAGAAACATTTTCTCAAAGCCCCATGCATCCCCTTGTTTAACTTTCATCCCTAAACTACCTTCCAGTTTGTGTAACAGTGCTGGATTACCCTTTAACCCAAATTTAAGCCTCCTAAACCAATGGAAAGAGTACAGGATTTGGAATCAAAGAATCCCAGATTGAATCCAAGCTTTGGTACTTATTTAGCTATGTCCCCATGGACAAGTCATTTCTCTGAGCCTGTTTCCCCACTTATAAAATAGAGTGGGACTGGATGGCCTGAATAATCCCTACAGCATTAGTTCTATAATCTATATAATCTTATGAACCCATCTCTCCCCTTCCACCGAGGCATCATGGGGGTGTGGCTAGAGAGCTGAACTTGGAGTCACAAAGATCTGGGTTCAAATCCTATTTTAAAAACTTACTAGTTTTATGACTATGGACAAGTCACTTAATCTCCATAATCTTCCATTTCTTTACCTGTAAAATGAAGATAATGCCTTCACTATCTTCCTACACCTCAGGGTCCCAATGAAGCTCAAATGAAACAACAAATAGGATGTCCCCCAAATCTTAAAACTTCATCCTAATCTATATCGTGCCACTGGACCCAGGGGGGTCTGGTGACATTGCACAGCCTCCCACGCTTAAATCCAATTCACTTGTAAGTCATGATCTCATCTTCCTGATGTCATGGTACTCTTTGAGAATGAAGGACAAACAACAAGAAAGCTCGATGCTACACTAAGATCTTTGGGATACTCTATTTAAAATGCAGTATAAATGCCAACTATTCTTATAACTTTTCAAACTATCCTCAGATGATCTTTTTTTTTTTTTGCTTTTTTTTGGAGGGCAATTGGGGTGAAGTGACTTGCCCAGTTAGTTTTGTGTTAAGTGTCTGAGGCTGGATTCATACTCAGGTTCTCCTGACTCTAGGGCTGGTGCTCTATTCACTGCGCCACCTAGCTGCCCCAAATGATCCTTTTTTTTTTTTTTTAAAGTTTTATACTCAATGTCTCACACTATACTCAATGTCTCACACTGTCATTCCTTCGGGAGTACAATTCTCAGAGGTTTCTTATTCCATGTAATGCTTGGTGAGAAGTCACATGCAGATAGGACATCGACATTTCCATCAATGCCTTTTGGATACAACAACCCCAACAATGACAATGATAACACTATAAATAAGTGGCAGCAGTAATATTTTTTAAAAAGGACAAAGAAAGCAAACACTGGAATGGGGGAAAAGAGAGCCAGAGGGAAGCAAGATAAAAGAGAATGGCTATAGAGAGATGGGCTAAGAAGAGAATTTTCTTTTTTTTTTAAGCAATTGGGGTTAAGTAACTTGCTCAAGGTTACACGGCCAGGTGCTTCTTGGTGGGCGCTAAGTGTCTGAGGCCGGATTTGATCCCAGGTCATCCTGACTCTGGGGCCGGTGCTCTTACTCACAAGAAGAGAATTTTCAATCACATAGACAAGTGTTGGACCTGTCTTTAATTAATAATTCTTCAGCAATTCATACAAGTCTTCTCTTTTGATGTTCTCTGAACCCTCAGAAAAAATGTACCCTTTCAGTCACATCAATGGCTTCAAAAGGAATGTCACTGTGAGATCCTTTCCCATCAAAGTGTATCATTTGAATCTTAGATTTTCAGACAGTGGACTGAGTAGCTCATTCAATCACTGTTGTTGTTTAGATGATTTCACTCATGTCTAACTCTTTGTGACCCCATTTTTTTTTGGATTTTCTTGGCAAAGATAACTGGAGTGGTTTGCCATTTCCTTCTCCAGCTCATGTTACAGATGAGGAAAAAACTGAGGCAAACAGGGTGACTTGCCCAGGGTCACATAGCTAGTGTCTGAGGTCACATTTGAACTCAGGTCTTCCTGATTCCAGATCCAGAACTCTATCCGTTGAATCCCATATGCTCTATACATTCTATCCAACCAGTAGCAAAGTTTAAATGACACCCCAGTGAGTACTTTGAGCCTATACTGGGGATCACAGCTATTGTAGAGTATTGACTATAATGGTCAACTGGATCACAGGTGGTTATATGATCATAGATTTAGAATTGGGAAGGACATTTTAGAGTCTACATTACCTTGTAGACCAGTGCAACAGACTCAAATGGAAACAGGGCCATTAATTAGTACATGACTATCCCTGGAGGTCACATGTTGATTTAGTTTTAAAATGTAATGGTATGTATATTTTATTGTATTTTTATTTATTTTGCTAAATATTTCCCAATTATGTTTCTGGAATCTTGCAGGCCACGTCTAGATCAACCAGCTCATTTTACAGTCCAAGAAACTAAGGGCAGGATAGGAGAGGTAACTAATTCTATAGATAAGGTTCACAAAGTGCTTCATGTGTATATATATATACGTCCATTTATTTTATCTCTACAACAAGGAAGTATTTTATAGACTCAGGAAACTGAGGCAAAGAGAGGATAAGTGATTTGCCCAGAGTCACAGAGCTAGTGAGGGAATGAGGCAGGATTAGAATTCAGGTCTTCTTGCTGCCAAGATTAGGAGGAAAAGGAAGAAGGAACTGGAAAATCTCTAGCATTGGCATCTAAAATTAGATGCCAATTTTATTTTAATTTACTAATATCACTAAAAGACTCTAGGGCTCCTCTATAGAAGGAAGACACACCACTGCTTTGTAAACTTTCAAGCCCTTGGAAATCTGTGTTCTGATGAGCATTCTTGTCCTCAGGGGCTACTAGATGTTGCCTTAGGTGGCACAATTCCTTTTCTGCTGTGTGGGTGACTGTGGAAGGTGAACAGTTTAGTGTGCCCCAAGTTAGAAAAACAGCAAAACTAGATTATGGCAGAAGCATCCCCCGAATTTTATTTTTTTCTCTGTTCTGACACATCTCTTGTGCCTACCGAAGGTTTCAGTGGAAGTTAAAACAAGCTCAGGCAGAGAGGGCAGGGAGAGAAGCCATCTAATGTCATTGAACCCATCCATGTCAGGTTTAACCTATAAAAACCAGGGCTCCGAATCATTTGAAAACATGCCTAGATTCATGACTGGTTTAGAAAACTAAGTAGGCGACGTATCCATAGTGAGGTAGCCAGAGGGTTTGGGTGAACTGCCCTAAACTTTTGAGGTTAGACTACCAGGTTAACGACAGGCTTTCCCATAAAAGAGAAACAGGATGCTGTAGGGGCTGGAATCCAGAGGACCTGTCCATTGCTGTTACTTAGGAGCTTCTTAACATTGGACAAAGGCACTTAAACCTCCCTGTATCTCAGTGTCTGCAGCTTTAAAATGAAAGGGTTGGATGTGATCACCTTAAAAGTCCATCTCTGGAGCTATGATGTTCACCACTGCCAGTTGGAATTCTGATCACATATATGCCACACTAGAGAATCATTGAATTTTGGTGCAGTAGGTGATGCAGTGAATAGAGCACTGGCCCTGGAGTCAGGAGGACCTGAGTTCAAATCAGACCTTAGACACTTAACACTTACTAGCCGTGTGATCTTGGGCAAGTCACTTAATCCCAATTGCCTGTATCAGCAATGCCATATTCACAATGCCTATAGAGATTACAAATAT